>NC_030828.1:35291229-35891229 GCF_001704415.2 Capra hircus | reverse complement strand
GAAAAGTGAAAGTGAAGTCGCTCAGCCGTGTCCTACTCTTAGTGACCCCATGGACTGCAGCCCACCAGGCTCCTCCATCCATGGGATCTTCCAGGCAAGAGTACTGCAGTGGTGTGCCATTGCCTTCTCCGGAACTATGTATGAGCCACTTTTATTTTTTTCATTCACTTTCAAACTTTCATTCTATTTTAATTATACATTATGGTTAAAAAAAGGCAGTGAGCAATAAATTCTCTTCAAAATAAAATTAAATACTTTTGTAACAGTGATAAAACACAAAAGGCAATGATCACAAATAACTTAAAAATATAAAATATTCACTAAAGAATTCACAAGTAAACGAACGATAATAAAATCCAAGCCATAGTACATAATTCTGGGAAAGAGGGAAGGATGAATTGAAAATGTGCTTGTCTGCTTGTCTTGTATGAGAAAAGGCCTTACACAGTATCTTTGTATACAATTCTACCCTGAAGTACATTGCGTAGAGAAAGTCTCACATATAATGCCATACAGATATACAAAAATGTCATAACGGGCTTATTAATAAAAATAACAAAGCTGGAAACATTCAAAATGCCTATCAACAAGAGAAGAGAATAATACATTACGTACAGCAGCAAAAACTAATGAACTCCACTGTAGTTTGGAGAAGAGCTCTGACACCAGGCTGCCCAAGTTCATATGGAACGCCAGCTCTTAAAATCTGCCTGACTACCGGCAACATACTTAGCCACTTCTTATCACATTTTCCATTTTCCTCATCCCAAAGATGAGAATAGTAATAGGATCTACCTCATTGTTTCTTGGAAACAATAATTGTAAATACATGTGAATTATTTACCATTGTCCCTCACACATGGCTCTCAAATACGGCATATCATTTCAGGAAGGGCTTTTTGTTTGCTTGTTTTGCTTTTAGTTGTTTTTTTTTTTTCCAGATGAGGAAGAAACATATTTTGTCGTCACAAATCAAAAAATCGTTAGGTGGCATCATTTTTATCCATCTTGCCTTCAGATACAGTTGTTCCCTCCTTGGAACTTCGTAGTTCCTTTCTGCCTGGAATGCTTTTCACTTTATTCATCTCGTACTTCATATATTTTCTCAAATTTCATGTTCTCAGTGAAGCTACACTGACCATGCTGTTCAGAATTGCAGACCCAATCTCCATCGCTGCTAGTTCTAATTTCCCCTACTCTGCTCAATTTTCATTCCCCATCTTATCTTCTAAAATACTGTATATTCCCTTTTTAGTTCAGCGTGATGTTTAGCACCCATCCATTCTCTAGAATTCAAGCTCCTTATGGGCTGGAATTTTTATTTTGTTCAATGTGAATTCAGAAAACTAGAATAGTGTCTGGCACATAATAGGCACTCAAATTTTTTGTTAAATGAGTGGATTTGAATTCTTAACTAAGAACTATCTGGTTGCAGTCTTGTGAAAGTCACTTAAGTGTTTGAGCCCCAGTTTCCTTCTCTGTTTTTTGGAGATGAGAGCACCTGTGTTGGAGGTTTGTTGTAATGATCCAAGGTGACACCTTGGAGGTAGTCCATACAGTTCTGACACACTTATGGGGAGCAGAAAATGTAACTTCCCCTTGCTGCCCTCCCCTTCTCTTTCCTTACATCCATAGTTTCCATTAAAATTACTGAGCTGGAGAAGGAAATGGCAACCTACTCCAGTATTCTTGCCTGGAGCATCCCTTGGACAGAGGAACCTGGCGGGCTACAGAGAACCTGGTAGGCTCTCAAAGAGTCAGACACGACTGAGACTAACACTTTCACTTTTTAAATAATGTGCACTATAAAGTTAAAATCTCAAGCATGAATTAAGTGCTAAACGTACAGAGGAAGGCCATGTTATGGGTGAGGAGGCGGGAAGACAGGAGGAGTCTCAAGAGGAAATCGGAAGCATAAGGGTGGAAGCTCAGGGAGTGTGGAGAGCCTGCATTCAGGTTTCAGATTGCTAATGTCCAAATGGATGGCTTGCCAGTGCTTAACTACTCTCAATTTAGTTTCACATATGAAAATTGGGGATAATAATATCTTCTTTTTGAATTTGAATGGAGAATTAAATGAGGTAATTTTTGTAATAGCACCTAGACTGTGCTGTCCCACAGAACTTGAAAAAAAAGTTAGTTGAATCTGAGGAGGCACTCAGTTCTTACCTAGATGAGGAGAATTTCAACATTGAGAGAAGGTGGTAACAGAGGAAGGAAACAGAGAAATTTATAGATGCAATGAGATCCAAGACATAGATGGAGTATATTTTGGTTCTATGAATTTTGCCTTTATATGCTTCTATAAGAATGTATGAGAATGAAAACATTGATTTTAGCCAGACAAGGCTAAAGGTTTTCATGTAAATGTCCAAAAGTATTCAGTGGACAGTGGCAAACCTTGAGAGCATTTTGAGCATGGAATTCATGAGGTGAGAACTATGCTTTAGTGAGACTGATTAACATGACAGCAAATGTGCAGGCTCCGTTGAAAGAGAAGAGACTCCAGGCAGTGAAACCAATCCCTACTGGGTGCCTGGCGCTTAACCAATATTTGCTGAATTAATTGAATATTAAAGCATGTATTTGCATTTTGTTAGGTGCACTATTCACCATTCTAATTGGTGTCTAGAGACATTATGCACGTGATAAAGCTTTGCTTACTCTTTCCATCTCTGATGCATATAATGGGAATGAAGAAAATGGACATTTCCAGTGATTCTCAGATTGACATGCTGTCTCCTCTTTGCCTCATTTGAAATGCAGTGACTGAAAGTCAAATTTAAAGGATAGAGAAGATTGCATTAAGTCATTAAATAAAATGTCCCTTGAGGCCGAAGGTATGATGGGATGTAAATAGCCACTTGTCAGCAATATGGGATTAACTACCTTAAACCTTTTCCTTTTTTATTTTTTTGCATAACAAAATGATGGGTCTTGCAAAACGGAGCAGGCTTCTGGTTTGAAGTGATCTTTTGTTGACACTTGTGTGCCCTAGTGGAGCTGGCATCCCAATTTGTTGAGTGGGCGCTCAGCCAACTTGCGAATGGGCCTGAGCGCAGGCAGCCGGTCTTTGTGACTGACGTGCATTGATTATGCAGGATGTCAGGATAGTAAAGTTGAAATGGCCGTCTGTCCTCAGCTTCTGTGCTGGCCATGGAAGGGATGGGCTGTCAGGAGTCCAGCTTTCAGCTCAATTAATTCCAAAAAATAAGAATTAGCTTCTGCAGTGAATTGCCGCAAATTAATATGCTTAGGAAATCAGAATCGGTAGTCCTCCAAAAGACAGAGCAGGGTCCTTCACTTTATGACTGTTTTTATATAAAGCAAAGGACAGACTTTATAATTTGAAAAAAGAAAAAATCACCCCACTCCCACCCCCAGGTTTTGTTATTTTATAGTCTCTCTCCCTGCCGTGGGTCTGGTTCTAAGCAATAGCTGAATTTTACTCATGTTTTCTAAGACAGTAAGGAAGTCTAGGGCACTGCCATTTTAAGTCTTCTGACTTTTTTGTGTGTGCTTGCTCTGATTAAAAGAAATAATCTAAAGGCACAGAATCAAAACTTCGGCTGTTGGCAGATTAAGTCAAATGTTCCAGTTCTGAAGATTCTGGAAGTGGCTCTCTAAATTTTGGGTCTCTTCAGGTTCTTTCTAAAGAGCCCAATAGACGAATCTTATTTACCCATTTCAGAATGCATGTGACGATCTCTTGGGTTTGTACTGTATTGAACTGACTCCATCAGACAGTAAACTGCTGAAGGGCATCGTCCCTTTCTCATGGACATGCCTCTAGTCACTAACATTGTCTGGCATTTGCCAGGTGCTTGGTAAATATTTTTTAAATCAATGTATGCAACTAATTATGCAGGATCTGTTTGGAGGGGTCCTGGGGACCCAGAAGAAGGCAGCATGGGGAACAGAAACGCAATTCACTCAACTCCTATAAAGCACCAGGCAAGCGCTAGGTTCTTTATACATACCTAGGTGTTCCGTACCCAGCTTTTAATTAACAGATTAGATGTCACTGTCTTTACTCAGCAAATCTTCAAAATGATTCAGGTCTGGTTTACTTGTCCCTCCTATACGTCCCCACCTATCTGTCAAGTCTGTTCTAATTGCTCATATACAGGCTCTGCCTCCTCACAGGACTGCAAAACCCATGAGGGTGGAACAGCATGTTCCTTGTTCACTACTGTAGCCTGAGGGCCTGTGATATTGCCTACTTCTTTAGTCTCTACTGGAGAAGGCAATGGCACTCCACTCCAGTACTCTTGCCTGGAAGATCCCACTGACGGAGGAGCCTGGTGGGCTGCAGTCCATGGGGTTGCTAAGAGTCGGACATGGCTGAGCGATTTCACTTTCACTTTTCACTTCCATGCATTGGAGAAGGAAATGGCAACCCACTCCAGTGTTCTTGCCTGGAGAATCCCAGGGACGGGGGAGCCTGGTGGGCTGCCGTCTATGGGGTCGCACAGAGTCGGACATGACTGAAGTGACTTAGCAGCAGCAGTTAGTCTCTACAGTGGGTTGTTTGGTTTCGTCTTTACAAGTGTTCCATGATGGAAGCATTAAAATTCAGGCAAGAAAAGTGAGGTTCATAGTTTACATTATCAAAGTCAAGAAGCTTATAAGTGGCAATGGTTCTTGCTGTTTGGTTACTAAGTTGTGTCCGACTCTGTTGTAACCCCATGGACTGTACCCCCCAGGCTCCTCTGTCCATGGGATTTTCCAGACAAGAATACTGGAGTGGGGTGCCATTTCCTTCTCCAGGGGATCTTCCCGACCCCAGGATCGAACCCACGTCTCTTGCCTCTCCTGCATTGGCAGGAGGATGCTTTACCACGGAGCCATCTGGTAAGGCCTATAAATGGCAGATCCCGAACTGAATCCAGATGTAGCCCAGTCTACATTTTTTCAACTATTCAACACTGCTCTGCTACTTTATGACAGTGATGGCTTTGTGCCTAGAGCATGTGAAATGTTCATGCAAAGAGAAAAATGTTACTAGAGATGATGTGCTCAGGGAAGCCCACAGATCTGCCGCCTGAGATACAGAAGCTTGCAATCTTATGTTGACCATTCCTAATATAGTAATGTTGCTCCCGTCCCTTGCAACTGCATCTCCTTAGCTTTATGTTTGTTTTCAATATTTCATTTATAAAAGTAAACTCAGTGCCTGGACATCTGGGTATATAGGCAAACAATAAGATATCATACATTTCAATTTCAACATAAGCCAGAGGGACTCTCTATCAAATCAGGCAAAAAGCCTGACTGGAAAGAAGGGATAAAATTTTATCAAGAGAATATATTAAAAAACAGATGGAATTGGGAAATAGGTACAAGAACAAATCATACACGCAGTACCTCTGCTGCCCCTAACTATATTGTTTAAGCGTAGACTACAGATTCCTAAAGCCAATCTAAGGACAAAATAAAAGAAAAGTGGACAAACATCCTCAGGGTAACTTTAAGTTCGTCTGTTAAGTCTTTTCCTAGCACTCCCTGTTGCGCAGTCAGAGTCCTGGGAGACAAGAAACAAAGTTTCAGAATTTGTTTACAAGCCTAATAGGAAAAGAAGATAGAGAAACAGGGAGGGAGAAAGAATGGCTTCAGGCTAATGTTACTCAGAGCTACTATCTTTACTAAGGTGGAAGAAAGGGTAACAAAGAAAGTTTGAATTTATGTCTTCTGCATATCAGCCATGACACTCTTTGAAAAACCTTCAAAGATATTTTATATGCCTCCATTTGTTATCATCTTGGAATAAACATGGCTGAAAACACACTGTGCTTTCAGACTTTGTCCTGTTAATGCACAAAACAAGGGGTCCAGATTGATGAGTTCTTTTCTTTAATATCTTGTAAAGCACATTTATTTTTTAAACCTCTGCCTTGTACATTACTATAACTTGAGAAGAAATTTAAGATTATTTAGCCCAACATTTCACTTCAAAGATCAGAGGTTTAAACATTTGACAACATTAAGCAACTCTTCCAACCATGCCCTGCTATCCTTGATCTCTAAAATAAGTTATAGATTTAGTGTTGGTTTTATGACAGAGATACCACCTTTACCTGACTGGTAGTTCTCCCCAGAGGGTCAAAGTTCACAAGACGTTGGTCAGCCTTCAGCTTCCCTTGGGTTATGTCAACTCCAAGTTTTCTTGACCTCTTAAGCCAAGTTGAGGTGGTATTACTTGGGCAATACTATAGAGTTCCATGCCCCAATTTATAATAGTAAGTATCTATCTCACTGCTTCTCAGGTGGCTCAGTGATAAAGAATTCACTTGCCAAGCAGGAGAATTGGATTCGATCCCTGGGTTGGGGAGATCCCTTGAAGAAGGAAATGGCAACCCACTCCAGTAATGTTGCCTGGAGAATTCCATGGCCGGAGGAGCCTGGGGTGGGGGGTGGGTTACAGTCCACGGGGTCACAAAAGAGTCAGACATGACTGAGTGACTAGACAACACAAAATCTATTTCTCTGTCTACAAGAATTAGTGGGGCATAGTCGGAATAGGCACAAGGAGGCACATATAGGGAAAGAGAAATATAAAAATGCATAGTTTTCACTGCATTCATGTAAAAGAGGGGCATGGGTAGGGGCATATGGGGATTCTCTGTACTAGCTTTTCAATCATTAGTAAATTAAGCTAAAAAAAATAAAGCATATTTCGTAAACAAGTAAGTAAATAAGTAGTAAAGGCTACAGTCTGCAGGTTTTTGCTGCCTACATTTTCCCTGGTCCCTTACATGTTTTATTCTAGGTCCAAAGCTGCTTAGCTAACTGAAATCCCAAGTTGATACCTACAGGTAGAAAAAAACCTGTTAGCTCTCTTGTAGACTAAATAGAAACCTCAATCCCTAGTGCTTAGAGCTACCTTTAGGTAATATTTCGGCAAAAAAGAAAAGGAAAGAAACTAACAACAAAAAATGGTAGGGTCTTGTTTGAGTAACATGGTCTCTGAATATTTCTACCTTAAATCTTGTAGGTAGCATAGATTCCCTGAGGCCAGCATTTATAGTGATTCTTTTACTCTCTGAGGTTTCCAAGTAGAATGAATTTTATGTGCAATTATGGAGAAGAAAATTATATAGGGATCACACTTTGTTGTTACCATCATGATTATGAACCAAAAAAACTAAAATTTGTTTGCATCCTAACCAGAAACAAATAAATAAATAAAGCTACTAGGAACAGGGAGTCTGATTTAGAAGGAGAATGACAAAAAAATCGTTGTTGTGTTATTTTATGTTCAGAAAATGAATACATTGCTGCTTAATGTTATGGAGCAATATAAACCAGCTTCGGCTATTTCTCTTGAGGAAAGCGATGAACTGGTTGAAAGTAAAAGGGATGCAAAATAAATAGCACAGCTAACTGACATGCAGTCCCCTCAGTCGTGTGTCTGTGGATTATGTGCATCAGAGATGTTTTATTTTGTTAGTATGTACCAATACATTATTCAGAAATATTATGAGCTCATATTTGGAACTATACTTCTAAAAGAAATCTGCAATGAGAGCAAGAACCCATAGCATATTAAATTTATAGGATGTGGAGAAGTTAATAAATCATTTTTTATTAAGGCTAGATTTCCCCCTTTTCTTTGACACAGTGATATATGCATGCAACTAAATATTGTAAACCCAATATTTGGGTGCATGTGGATGAAAGTAAAAATATTCAGCTATTAATAAAAATTATTTCCTAAGGCATATATATTCATGTGGGGGATTAGTTCAGTCTGAGCTCTATTCTTTTAAAAAGAACATTAAAAGGCAAATTCCTTGCTGCTCAAGTCACCTTCCTCCAGCTCCCTACTTTGCCTCTCTCAGCTGGAAAACTACCTCAATTCTCTCCTCTATTTGGGGTGACAAGACCTCCTGATCCTGTGACTTAAATGAAAAGTTGGAAAGGTTCTTATTTCCTCTCGTACAGAGTCAGCCATTTTGAACACATTTGTATTCACAGTGCTGTTCTCAGTCAGACCAGACTGCATTCCACACGCCGCGTCTCTGATGCTAGAATCGGGGACTGGGCGTGCAGCCGGTCCTGGTGCAGCTGAGTTACCTTCACATCCATCTCTCCTGCAATCTGTAGCCGGAGGACACGCCTGGGGACCTGGGCACTGTGCTTTGTGCAGGCTCTCCCCCTTGCATTTCCTTACAGATGTGAGCAAAGGCGAATACAAAATGGGGCATTTTGACTACATTAATAAATGCAGGCATGAATGTTGTGAGTGGTACATAGTAAACGAAAAACAACCGAAATCAGCCTTGGCTAATTACGTAAGGAATGTGGGTAATCTCCTTCCTCCCTCTCTTCCCAAATTCTACTTTCTCTCTGTGTTCTTAAGAAAGGCATTTGAATTCAGGTTCCCTGTATAGCGATGGTGATTGCCCACATATAATCTAATTTTTTACCACATAAATATAGTTTTCCAAGAGTGCGTGCATGTACATGTTTGCATAAAATGACTCATAAACTACCAAAAATCCCAGAAGAAGTGGAAGTGAGTATATATGCATCCTCCAAAGGAAAAATGATTCTGATGTTATTTACAGTGCAGAGACCTTTTCATAGACTATAGACTGTAGGTTATATTTTTCTTAGGGAAAGATGTTAGGGATTGAAATACTACACTCCTGCAGCATTATTGTGAAGTTGTGAATCTCTGAGAGAGGTGGTATGAAGTGATGTTTAAAGGAACAAACTCTTGAACCACACTGCCTGCTTGAACTCTAGCTATACCACATCCCAGTTTTGCAGCACCAGCAAAATTTCATAACCTTCCTGTGTTGAAGTTTCCTGTCCTGTAATACGGGAATCTTAACAGTCCCTAACTCATAGAACCACTATGAGTTCTCCTGAACTCCAGAGGGAGTTAAATGAATTTCAATGAGAAACCTGCTTAGAATAGTGTCAGGCCCATAGTAAGGACTGAATAAGCAATGGTGACTGTTACTCCTTTGGGGGACAGAAAAATGGGCGGATTCACCTCCGCCTCTACTCTCACAGTAATAGATCTCAGCATCACCATTTCACCATCTAGGGGAAAATAGTGGCAAGTTTATCCCAGATTCTTGGGAATATGCATATGTAACCATGTGGTCCTTGTCTTCAAGGAAATTAGAATATGATGGAAAATAAGGTTTCCAGATACTAATGCGGCAAATGTTTGGAGGATTCCCCAAACCAGGTGAATATTGAAGTAGGGATAAAACTCTCACAAATCTCTCTGGGAAAATGGCACCAGAGCTTTAAAATTATGAAAGTCAGAGCAGAAAATTACCTAACTGTGAATGAGTATTAGTATCTGCATGACTTGTTTTCAGGTCTTTCTTATTTTGCAATAACCCTTCTTCATTCTGCTGGAGAAAACACTGTTTCCCTTAATAGGCGTTAACCAACCACTAATTCCTCCAGTTTCCTGATCAATAGCAAAGCGAGTGCATATGTACATATTTTTTCATGTTGGTTAAAACTCTGTGGACAGATAAGTTATTTCCCCTCTGATGCTGTTTTTATATTCAGGTCTTCTAGGTATCATAAGAAACAAAATTAAGAGTAATATATGTTCATTTTAAAAATAAGCCAAACTAAGCTATAAAATTTTAGATGCCTTTGAGTGTACCTCAAAGAATGTGACATCAGCAGTTATATAATTTTATTGCTGATGTTAAGTCTGTGACAAACTCTCAGCTACAGTTTGCTCTGGATGTCGGAAAATGAACCTTATGAATTTTAATGCCTTTTACTTTTGACATTGATTTATGTTTTGTACAGCTGTACTTTTCTATACACTGATATAAATAAACAGCATCCTTAATAGAACATTTGGAGAATGCCTTGTTCTAAAGTGTTACTTTTTGAACATCAGCTGGAGGTTGTTTAAGTAATAATATTCAAAGTATGTACACTAATCACAACAATTTGAAGTGATATAAAGATGTCTATAAATGTTTCTGTGTTTGTTTTACAGATTCAAACTTTTAGGCATGAAAACAGTGTTCAAATAAAGCTGCTAGAGGTGCTTTCCAACACTGCCAAAAACAAAGATGACATGATGATAATCTAATAGACTTAGAGCCAGCAGCTGACAGTGAGTCATTTAGATAGGAGGTGTTTGTGCTCATTCAAGGGCAAAGCTTGGCCTCTAAGATGGGGGAATAGAGGACACAGAAAGGGATATTTTTCTGTATACTTTCTGTTTATGATTTATGCATCATTAGATGGCATCTTAATGAATTTGACTTTATTCACATAACAGACATTTGCAAATAAGTTTTATGGAAGTTGTAAGGCACTCAGAGAGCACAAACTTGCTTTCTCCACTACTTCATGTCCTCAGTTGCTTCAGCTGTGTCCCACTCTTTGCAATGCTATGGACTGTAGCCTGCAACCTATGGACTGTCCTTGAGATTTTCCAGCAAGAATACTGGAGTGGGTCATCATTTCTTACTTCAAGGGATCTTCTCCCCCTAGGGATCGAACCTGAATCTCATATCTCCTACATTGGCAGGTGGGTCCTTTACCACCAACGCCACCTGAAAAGCCCGATGTAATTGTTACCATAAACCAACTTTTCAACGAACTTAATCTTACTTTCTCTCAATTGTAGGTGATGACCTCAAAGGCAAGGGAAGGTCTTCTTTATAAAGAGATTTTGGTTCACACAGCCCCAAAATCTGTTGTTTACAAGTCTCAGTGATCAAAGAATTGTTCACAGAAATGAAACTGTCTATGTGTTATCATGAACGATCCATATACTTAGCAGGTATGATTTCACTCCTCAAAATGAAGTTAAAAGAACTATCCTATTCATTTACTGAGTCAATTAATATGCTCTGTGTCATCACACACCTGGCTAGCAGGAAATAAAAATGCTGATCATTTTTGCTGCTGCTAAGTTGCTTCAGTCGTGTCCGACTCTGTGCAACCCCATAGACGGAAGCCCACCAGGCTCCCCCATCCCCGGGATTCTCCAGGCAAGAACACTGGAGTGGGTTGCCATTTCCTTCTCCAGATCATTTTTAGGGGAAAATTTTTACTCTTGTTAGGGTAATATAAGAACCTCAGCGGCCTCCAGAATTTTTCGAGAAAGTCTTGAGGGTTCAGTTGGCACTGATCACTAATGATATTACCCAGTCTTTATGCTCCATGCACTGGTTTGCTTTCCATGCTCTGTAAACTTTTCCAATGAAATAGCAGACATGTCATATGCAGTTGAATTGCGACTCCACAAATAATCTTTCCCTAGGTTAGTTTTCTGTGAAATGGTGGACATTGTATGTTAGTCACTCAGTCGTGTCCAACTCTTTGTGACCCCATGGACTATAGCCCTCCAGCCTCCTCTGTCCATGGAATACTCCAGGTAGGAATACTGGAGTGGGTAGCCATTCCATTTTCCAGGGGATCTTCCTGACCCAGGGATCGAACTCAGCTCTCCTGCATTGCAGGCAGATTCTTTACTATCTGAGCCACCAGGAAGTCCCATGGACATTGTACACGCTTACAAAATCTTTCGTGTGGTTTCTCAGCAGCAAAGAACTAAGGAATTGACAAGAGCACTGGTAGCCCATATGGCAATTGAGGGAAAGATATCCTGCCCTAGGACATTTCAGCTTCTTCTGCTGTAAATTGTCTCCAAAGCAAATGGTGCCCCCTAATTGAAAACAATTGCACAGCTGCATATGGCATCTCGGTAGAGGTTAGAAATGTCTTTCTAACTTCGTTTTTCTCAGTACTACCGATGTTCAAATTATGGAGCTGAAAGAGGTTTTATGATAATTTGACATTTAGGAAAACTGAAACACCATAGGTAAGAGAAGTAGTCAAATACAGTTGGTGATAGATATGGAATTAAGACCCACATCTCCTTACTCTTTCCTGTCATATTTTTCCATTTTGACAAAATTCTAAAAAAACAAATATAGACTTAAAAAATCCTAAACAAAAAAATGTTATAAATATGATTATGAGAAAGTTAACTTCATTTTCCAAAGATTGATTCCATTAAAAGTAACAAAAACAAGTTCCCTATCTTATTTTAAAATACAGCTACTTTTCTGAAAGCATATGTACATGAACTTCTAGGAATGTGTTTTGTTTGGAGTCGAATGTTCTTAGGTAAGTAGTGGTATAAGGTTTGTTATGATGTATGGTGCAGAAGATGCTAAAAGCCATGGCAACTTTTCTTAGGGATTCCCTCCATAGAGTTACTGAGGAGTAGAGAGAAGTTAGCCGCAGCCACTTGCTAAGATTAGGAAAAGTGTTTTCAATGACCTGCATAATTTAAAAAATAGTCAGTGTTCATCATGAAACTGCAGTACCATTAAGATGGTATCTCTCTTCTGCTTAACACAGCCAGTCTATCTTCTCCCTCAGCTTTTCCTCTCTGGGGTTTTCCTTTTAGTCATTGGTGGGACCAAAGCAGGTTCAATGTCACAGCACTCTGAAGTACCTAATGATGCTGATGGGATCAGCAATACGATGAATGAAGAACAAATGACATAGCTCTAGGTGTAAACATCCTCTTTTGTCTTTTACATATGTTTGCTATGGATGAAAAACAGTGAAGACTCTCTGGGTTTAGGGACTTAATAGCTTCTTCTTTCAATAGAGGGTGATTCTTCCAAGGGCAGAACAAATTACACGATTTGTTACATTTTTCCTCAGTCCATCTACACTCTACTTCAGGCGTTGCAAAATAGAGTATTTTATTCTCCATTAAAGTCTTTAACATTTTTTTTTAACTACCTTACTTTTTATACCTTGAAGAGTCATTTGGGCTATAGAGACTAGTATTTTGAAGAGATTTTATATTTTGAATGGTTTTTGTGCTTGGTATGCTGTGCTGGATAGTAAAGACAAGAACAAGGAAAGAGTATATATATATATATATATATATATATACACACACACACACACATATACATATTAATATATAGCATATATTATTAAGAACAGCTTCTTCCCACTCCTCCCCATCTGACCTCTTATTTCTATATTTCACATGCATTTTCCTCTTTCCTAAATCAATCTTTTTTCATCTCCCATTTACCAACCAGGTCACAGAAAAGAACAAAATCACCTAACAGGCCTCAGAATTTAGTTATTATTCAAACAGGAACATTTATAATATCTAACTAGAAAAATGAGGTAAACAAAATGTAAGTACAGTACATTGCCTCAATTTTATATGATGAAATGGGAACAATAAAGCTTATAAGATAATAAAAGTAGCATAATAAACATCATTATGCAGCTAATGGGATGGGAATTAAGGGTGGTAGATTGCTTGCTCTAGGCCTGAGGACATTCTTCTTAGCCACCTTGCATTATGAGGAAAATAGAACATTGAAATGACTGTATTTACTGGCCACAGGATGCTAAGTGAGGCCCCAGACGTTTTTACTTACTAAGTAATCCAAGACATCATTCAAGAGCTGTGAGGTTTGTTTGTTTAGAAGGAGATACTTCATTCTTCTCTTGAAAATCATGAGAATAAGACAATTGGAAAATATTCCTCCACCCCCTCCTTCCCTAATATATCTTCTTTTTTTCTTTTGAGTGACATCAACCTTGAACTAGTTGTCATTTCTGATGTTTTTTCCCCTGCTACTAAATTTCCATTGAATTTGGCGACATTAAACCATAAGCACTTCTTTCTCAAATCTCTGATCTTCCCAGTGGTCTTTCCTTCCTTAGCCTAGTGTCAGGTAAGGGAACAGAATTTCTTGGTTACCTGTGTGGGGAATTTTCTCACAAATTGTCCCATGAGCAGTTTAACCATGTGAACCAAAGAGTCTAGTGACAAAATCAGGCACTAATGTGTTCCTCCTCCTGAAAGATGATGCTGTGAAAGTGCTGCACTCAATATGCCAGCAAATTTGGAAAACTCAGCAGTGGCCACAGGACTGGAAAAGGTCAGTTTTCATTCCAATTCCAAAGAAAGGCAATGCAAAAGAATGCTCAAACTACCACACAATTGCACTCATCTCACATGCTAGTAAAGTCATGCTCAAAATTCTCCAAGCCAGGCTTCAGCAATACGTGAACCGTGAACTTCCTAATGTTTAAGCTGGTTTTAGAAAAGGCAGAGACACCAGAGATCAAATTGCCAATATCAGCTGGATCATGGAAAAAGCAAGAGAGTTCCAGAAAAACATCTATTTCTGCTTTATTGACTATGTCAAAGCCTTTGACTGTGTGGATCACAATAAACTGTGGAAAATTTGGAAAGAGATGGGAATACCAGACCACCTAACCTGCCTCTTGAGAAATCTGTATGCAGGTCAGGAAGCAACAGTTAGAACTGGACATGGAACAATAGACTGGTTCCAAATTGGAAAAGGAGTACGTCAAGGCTGTATATTGTCACCCTGCTCATTTAACTTCTATGCAGAGTACATCATGAGAAATGATGGACTGGAAGAAGCACAAGCTGGAATCAAGATTGCCGGGAGAAATATTAATAACCTCAGATATGCAGATGACACCACTCTTATGGCAGAAAGTGAAGAGGAACTAAAAAGCCTCTTGATGAAAGTGAAAGAGGAGAGTGAAAAAGTTGGCTTAAAGCTCAACATTCAGAAAATGAAGATTATGGCATCCAGTCCCATCACTTCATGGAAAATAGATGGGGAAACAGTGGAAACAGTGTCAGACTTTATTTTTTTGGGCTCCAGAATCACTGCAGGTGGTGACTGCAGCCATGAAATTAAAAGACTCTTACTCCTTGGAAGAGAAGTTATGACCAACGTAGATAGCATATTCAAAAGCAGAGACATTACTTTGCCGACTAAGGTCCGTCTAGTCAAGGCTATGGTTTTTCCTGTGGTCATGTATGGATGTGAGAGTTGGACTGTGAAGAAGGCTGAGTGCCGAAGAATTGATGCTTTTGAACTGTGGTGTTGGAGAAGACTCTTGAGGGTCCCTTGGATTGCAAGGAGATCCAACCAGTCAATTCAGAAGATCAACCCTGGGATTTCTTTGGAAGGAATGATGCTAAAGCTGACACTCCAGTACTTTGGCCACCTCATGGAAGAGTTGACTCATTGGAAAAGACTCTGATGCTGGGAGGGATTGGGGGCAGGAGAAGAAGGGGACGACCGAGGATGAGATGGATGGATGGCATCACGGACTCGATGGACGTGAGTCTGAGTGAACTCCGGGAGTTGGTGATGGACAGGGAGGCCTGGCGTGCTGCGATTCATGGGGTCGCAAAGAGTCAGACACGACTGAGTGACTGAACTGAACTGAACTGAATGTGTTCCTCCTATGTCTTAATTTGATTATCTGGATTAACTGATCGCTATTGAGAGACTTTCCACTCCTTTAATGATAAGAACAGTTTTCCTCTCTGAGTTTTCAAGAATGGGGTGGGCTGTCTCTTGTTAGAGCTGCCAAATCACTCTGAGTGGTGAAAATGAACTGATATTTCAATTCGGTTCAGTCAAAACAGCAGATCTCCTTTATATCTGTGACACATTCTGAGAGCGCATGGGAAAGAAGCACCAAATCTAACTGCTGACATGCATGAAGTGCAGTATGATTTCCTCCAGCCTTAAGACATGAGCCAGTGATGTATTTTTATGGATAATTTTGTTTATTTTAAAAACCTGCTTTGAGCTAGCATATCCCTTCCAAGCAATTTTCTTGTTTGCCCAGGTTAAGATATGATCAGCTGTTTTTGTGTGTGTGACATGGTTTCCACTGACTTGATTGACATGAATTTGAGCAAACCTCAGGAGATAATGGAGGATGGAGGAGCCTGGCGTGCTACAGTCCATGGGGTTGAAAATGATCAAACACAACTTAGCAACTGAACAATAAACTCAACTGTAGGAACTCGTTGGACATTATGGAGCATATGCTCAGCTCATTGAAAAGCCTTTGCATATGAACTGCTTTCAATCCAGGTATTATACTTTTTAGATTATTTTAGCAACATGGTTATTTGTAAACACAGAATTTTTAAATTACTGGTTATTTTCATTGAGATTTAAACTCAGAATTCTAGCTAAAAGAGATTAAAAATTTTTTTCATTACTTCATTCAGCATTAGCTCTCCCTACCAACTTTGGAATATATATAAATGTCATGAACATGATTTCCATGTCTTTGTCTAAATTATTCATTGAATATTAAACATTGATACAAATATTGAACTGAATATGAAAAAAACAGGAGTCTAGGGGATATTGCTGTAGAGGATCCCTCTAGAATGGTGTTTTTTAGTGTTAGTTATTACACTAATTATTTTTTGAGGAGAAAAATTGTTTATCCTCAGTGTTGCCTGATGTTTTTATAATTATTAATGACATATATGCAAAATGGATCACAACAAAGCTGAGCACTGAAGAACTGATGCTTTCAAACTGTGGTGCTGGAGAAGACTCTTGAGAGTCCCTTGGACTGCAAGGAGATCAAACCAGTCAATCTTGAAGGAAATCAACCCTGAACATTCATTGGAAGGACTTATGCTGAAGCTGAAGCTCCAATACGTTGGCCACATGATGAAAAGAGCTGACTCATTGGAAAAGACCCTGATACTGGGAAAGATTGTAGGCAAAAGAAGAGGGTGGCAGAGGATGAGATGGTTGGATGGCATCATTGACTCAATGGACATGACCTTGAGCAAACTGGGAGAGGGTGAAAGGCTGGGAAGCCCGGTGTGCTGCTCCATTGTTTGCCTCTCAGCAGGGGAACTGGGTGTTTGAGAAACTAAAGTAGGAGGCTGACTTCATTTCAAGTTTTGAACCAAATGAATATTTTATCCAACACAAAATCCATAAATGCATGCCGTTTTAAAAGGGTTCCCTCTGCCCTTTACCTAGAAGTTCTTAAAAATGACTTGGCAGGGAGTTAATACACAAGACTTGGCAGGGGGATCTGGAGATTTCCATCAAGGCCTTTGGAGTAGAAAAGGTCTGATTTTCTTGTCATGAACTCATAAAAGAAAACCCCGAGGTACTCCCTATAAGCCTCTGATGTCCCTGGTCTCAAGGAGCTTATGGTCTTATGGGAAGAAGTTCAATTCAGTTGCTCAATCTTGTCCAACTCTTTGTGACCCCATGGACAGCAGAGTGACAGGCTTCCCTGTCCATCATCAACTCCCGGAGTTTACTCAAACTCATGTCCACTGAGTCGGTGATGCCGTGCAACCATCTCATCCTCTGTCGTCCCCTTCTCCTCCTGCCTTCAGTCTTTCCCAGCATCAGGGTCCTTTCAAATGAGTCAATTCTTCACATCAGGTGGCCAAAGTATTGGAGTTTCAGCTTCAGCATCAGTCCTTCCAATTAATATTCAGGACTAATTTCCTTTAAGATGGACTGGCTTGATCTCCTTGCTGTCCAAGAGACTCTCAAGAGTCTTCTCCAACATGAGAGTCCAAAAGCATCAATTCTTTGGCACTCAGCTTTCTTTATAGTCCAACTCTCACATCCATACATGACTACAGGAAAAACCATAGCCTTGACTAGATGGACCTTTGTTGGCAAAGTAATGTCTCTGCTTTTGAATATGCTATCTAGGTTGGTCATAACTTTTCTTCCAAGAAGTAAGAATCTTTTAATATCATGGCTGCAATCACATCTGCAGTGATTTTGGAGCCCCCCAAAGTAAAGTCTGTCATTGTTCCCACTCCTTCCCCATCTATTTGCCATAAAGTGATGGGACCAGATACCATGATCTTAGTTTTCTGAATGTTGAGCTTTAAGCCAACTTTTTCACTCCCCTCTTTCACTTTCATCAAGAGGCTCTTTAGTTCTTGTTTTCTTTCTGTGATAAGGGTGATGTCATCTACATACCTGAGGTTATTGATATTTTTCCCAGCAATCTTGATTCTAGCTTGTGCTGCTTCCAGTCCAGCGTTTCTCATGATGTTCTCTGCATATGTTAAATAAGCAGGGTGACAATATACAGCCTTGACGTACTCCTTTTCCAATTTGGAACCAGTCTGTTGTTCCATGTCCAGTTCTAACTGTTGCTTCCTGACCTGTATACAGGTTTCTCAAGGGGCAGGTCAGGTAGTCTGGTATTCCCATCTCTTTCAGGATTTTCCACAGTTTGTTGTGGTCCACACAGTCAAAGGCTTTGACATAGTCAGTAAAGCAGAAATAGATGTTTTTCTAGAACTCTTTTGCTTTTTCAACATCCAGTGGGCATTGGCAATTTAATCTCTGGTTCCTCTGCCTTTTCTAAATCCAACTTGAACATCTGGAAGTTCAGAGCTTGTGCACTGTTGAAGCCTAGCTTGGAGAACTTTGAGAGCATTACTTTGCTAGCGTGTGAGATGAGTGCAACTTTGTGATTTGAGTGTTTGGGGCATTGCCTTTCTTTGGGACTGGAATGAAAACTGACCTTTTCCAGTCCTGTGGCCACTGCTGAGTTTTCCAAATTTGCTGGCATATTGAGTGCAGCACTTTCATAGTATCATCTTTTAGGATTTGAAATAGCTCAACTGGAATTCCATCACCTCCACTAGCTTTGTTCATAGTGATGCTTCCTAAAGCCCGCTTGACTTTGCATTCCAGGATGTCTGGCTCTAGGTGAGTGATCACACCATTGTGAATATCTGGATCATGAAGATCTTTTTTGTATAGTTCTTCTGTGTATTCTTCCCATCTCTTTTTAATACCTTCTGCTTCTGTTAGGTCCATACCACGTCCAAGGGCAAAGGAGAAGCCCTAGCAAGACAGTGAAATTGTGGGGTGAAATTGTGTTTAGAATCAAACCCCATACACGCCAGAGACACTCAGAGGGCTCAAACATACCTTGTGCAGACCAGGATCCAGAGACCCCACGTAGTCTGAACAAGAACTGTGTTTGGGTGTCTCCTGAGAAGGTACAGGTCAGCAGTGGACTGCTGTGGGGGAAGGGGCTCTGGGTGCAGCAGACCTGGGTATGGCATAAGCCCTCTTGGAGGAGGTCACCATTAACCCCACCACAGAGCTGCCAGAACTTATACAGGACTGGGAAACAGACTCTTGGAGGGCACAAAGGGAAACTTGCATGCACCAGGACCCTGGAGAAAGGAGAAGTGACCCCACAAGAGACTGACCCAGACTTGCCCATAAGTGTCCAGGAGTCTCTGGAGGAGGCGTGGGTCAGCACTGGCCTGCTGCAGGGTTAGGGGCACTGAGTGTAGCAATGTGTGTATGGAACTTTGTGAAAGAGGTTGCCATTATCTTCACTATGTCCACCATAGTTTGCTGCTGCTGCTGCTGCTGCTGCTGCTGCTGCTGCTAAGTTGCTTCAGACGTGTCTGACTCTGTGCAACCCCTAAATGGCAGACCACCAGGCTCCCCAGTCCCTGGGATTCTCCAGGCAAGAACACTGGAGTGGGTTGCCATTGCCTTCTCCCCACTATAGTTTGGCCTCCTAACAGGGAGGGAACGCAGCCCCACCCTTCAACAGAAAATTGGATTAAAGATTTACTGAGCATGGCCCTGCCCATCAGAACAAGGCCCAATTTCCCCCTCAGTCAGTCTCTCTCATCAGGAAGCTTCCATAAACTTCTTATCCTTCTCTATCAGAGGGCAGACAGACTGAAAACCACAATCACAGAAAACTAACCAATCTAATCACATGGCCCTCAGCCTTGTCTAACTCAGTGACACTATGAGCCATGCCATGTAGGGCCACCCAAGAAGGACGGGTCGTGGTGGAGAGTTCTGACAAAACATGTTCCGAGAAGGGAATGGCAAACTGCTTCTGTATTCTTGCCTTGAGAACCCCATGAATATTATGGGAAGAAGACTCAGGCTTTAAAACAATTATAACAATCAAGAGACAGAGAAAACAGCAAGTAAGACTGTGTCATACAGGCTCAGTGCTGTGATTTATAACTGAGAAGCAGCCAGGCTGGGCCTTTTGAAGGGAGTGGCACTCAGGCTGAGGCCAACGCAGTGAGAACAGAACTCCGCCACATGCCTCTGCATGGCGGGAAGCTGAGAGCCGTGCAGCACGGGAGGCACACGGTGAGTGCGGATCAACCGCGTGGTACGCGGGGACAGCTTGGGGTCTTGAGAAGCCAGAGTCAAGGAAACAGCCATATGCTTTGTCAGGGAGGCTAGGCTGTGCTGAAGGCCTTGACCACACCCGTGGCTCTGCAGCTCAAGCATTTTGCCTGAGGTTAGGATTCTGGAGAATCCCAGGGGCGTGGGAGCCTGGTGAGCTTCCCTTTATGGGGTCACATAGAGTCAGACAGGACTGAAGTGGCTTAGCAGCAGCAGCAGCAGCAGGATTCTGGTCTTTTGAGTAGAGATTTTCTAATCACTTTTCGAACAATAGCAGCCTCTTTTTTTTCCTGCCTCTTAGAACAATGCACTGAGCCCAATGCCTTCTATCTAAAATGCTGAGAGTCTGTGGCCTAGGAAACCCTACTTTCAGAGGCATTAAGATTCCAACTGTTAAAGGATTTACCTGTTCTGTATCATCTTATGCATTCAGGACATCAAATCCAGGTCCACTATGACTATAGGTTTTCTTCATTTCTATCATATGAAGATTTCCCTCTCTTGCTGTCAAACTTAGCTCTAAACTTTTCATAACTTTTCAAATACTTCAAGTAGTGTGTCTGTGTGTTTGATGTGAGGTGAAGGAGGCCTTTTGTATCTTCTTAGTCTAGTATTTTGACTAGAAATCCTTAATTTATATTTTTAAAAATCTTGGGTATGATCACTCTAATTCAGAGAATTACTACTTGAATAAACATGTTTGACAGGTGACATTAATACATTAAACTTTTGTTTAATAATTTAGAACAATTAGAACCCTTTCTTACCAAATCCGTCTTTGAAAGATTTGTGAATGGTAGTTTTAATGATGCATCACATAATGACAGTCTAAAGCATTCTTGTTCATGTTAAAATATGGCTTTGTTATCTTTGGGGGGTTATTTAAAATGAATTCAAATAAATTTCTAGTTCTCTTATTGATAGAATAAGAGACACAAATGGAAAGGAATTCATTGAGTATCTCTTTTATTTTGACTGTTAATGAACTATTGGTAATTGCAAGAACCGAATTAATTCTCTGCATAGATCCTTTTGATTTTGGAATGTCCATAAAACCATATGATGTGTGATGCCTCAATATTTCTGTAATTTCTATTCAAATTACTTTGAAAATTCAATTTGTACACTATGCTTCAACATTATATGGGCTTCCTTTGGCACATGTGTACAACTATTTACACAGATGCAAACATAGGCAGTGAATTTGCATTACTTGGTATTTAATTATAACATCAGTGTTTGGATAATTCACAGTAAGTTTATATTAATTTCCATAATTAAAATTAAGCCACAGAATTCTAAGTTTAATTAAAGGCTACATTTTGAGAAATATTGTTTTAGGCTGAAGAATATACTTTTCAACCAACAGTAGGAGAGTAAGCCTACTAAGAACTTTGTCTTTATAGTGTGAATGAAGGCAAATCATATGGGGACATTTTAAAATTCTCAGATTTGTCCCTGCACCAACACTTGGCTCTCTTGGTATCATATTCTCCCTAATTAGTTAGCATGCCATTTAGACTGAGCCTCTGTCTCAGGGAGGAATAAATCTAGTAAGATTAGGATTTTTTTTAAAATTTGGAGAGTTTCAATGAGGATGACATAGTAGTTCATCTTAAATTCAGTTCCCTTTCTCTGTTATTTATATACACAGTAATACTAAATGAAATATTGAAGATATAACCAAAAAGTATTTGTCTCAAATACTACACACAATTCACTGTATACATATGAAATAGACCAGCCATAGAAGGTGGTGAGTTAGGGTAAAATTTGGACCTTCCAGTCTCAGGACAGAGGTAGGCAGCAGTATCTGGAAGTTTAACAGAGACAAAACACACCATGGTAAGTAGAGTCTGGAGCCTGGGATGTGCTCCTGCTTACTAAAGGAGGCTGAAGAATCGCTGGCTGACAGCTTGGGTTCTGGCTTTAGAGGCAGCTTTGGGTTTAGGGAGGTGGGGAAAGAATGACGGGTGCCTCAGGATAAGAAACTGATTCAATCAACTTGCTGGCTCAAGGACTGGATCCACTGATATTATTACCTAATTACTTGGAGCAGAAGTCCCAAAATACCATTTTAAAACTTGAATGTCAGATTAGCACAGGATGGTGGAGTAGACGTATGTGCACTTACCCCTTCTTATGAGAACACTGGAATCACAAACAACTGCTGAACAATCATGAACAAAGAAACATTGGAATCTACCAAAAAAATACCCTACATCCAAGGACAAAGGGGAAGCCATGGTGAGATGGTGGGAGGGGCACAATCATGATAGAATCAATTTCCAAAGCAGGATGAAATTAATTTAATAAAAATGAATAGAACTATAAGATCAAAAGTTTAAAGAAAAGGATATTAAAAATAGAAACTATGGAAAAAACTAAAATAAAATGATAGAAAATATAAGTAGCATGACAACAGTTATATTTTAAGAAAACAGGCCTTAATGAAAAACAATTGAGTGAAATTGTATTGTATATAATATTTAAAGGAACAACCTAACAAGAAAATATAGCTATCATGAATTTGTAAATACCTACCAATATAACTCAAATATATATGTAACTCAAAAATGAACAGAATTAGAGACTGACTTTCAGTATAGTGTGGTATGAGGCATTTGGGGAAAGCTCTCTCCCAGACAAACATCTTTTAAGCAGGTCAAAATTAGCAAAGGCAATCATTTAAAGTGTCCTGGAGGTTGACTAAAGGGCTCACAGCAAATCTGAAAGTATTTATTCAGCAAAACATACAGAAATTCAATAAGAACAATGAGGGGCCATGACATTCAAACTACACCTGCACCCTTCTCCAGCAGCTCTTGCCTCACAGAAGAACTAGTTCAGCTGGCTCAGCAGCCAAGGAGAAGTTCCCATCTCCCACAGCTCCCTAGGGTGAAAGAGCTATTCTGGGTGGTTTTGGCAGCCAATGAACATTGGCAGTTCCCATTTTCCACAGCTATGTCCTGTAGCAGATCTATATTGAGTGACTGGAGGCAGCCAGCCATGCCTGTTCCTCCACTGAAACTCTAAGCAGTAGGTGATATAGGCAGAGAAGCTGGTGAGGAAAGCAGCTTCACTTTCCTGCTGATCTGTGTTGAAGGAAGCTGCTCTGATAGGCTCAGCAGGTCAGTGGCAGTTCCTATCTCTCCCAGCTTTCTAGAGCAGAAGACCCAGTCTGGGTATTTGTGCCAACTGTGAACAGCAGCCAGTCCTATCCTTCTTGATCTGGGCTGTAGAGGATCCATCACTGCATAGTGGTGGCAGCCAGTGGTGACACCAGTTTCCCCTAGTTACACACTCACACAGCTCCTACCCCACAGGGAAACTCTAGGTGGGCAGCCAGTGCAGAGAGTTCCTCATGTGCTCCAGCTTGTGCTCCTTAGCACCTCCTAGAAAGTGTGAAAATGTTACTCGCTCAGTTGTGTCCAACTCTTTGTGACTCCATGGACTGTAGCTCACCAGGCTCCTTGGTCTATGGAATTTTCCAGGCAAGAATGCTGGAGTGGATAGTCATTCCCTTCTCTAGGGGAAGCTGGCAATACCCTGCCCTTGCAACGGGGCCCAGATTTAGTAGGATCAGACTGTGGAGCAATTTAATACCCAGCACACTGATGAGGGAAAGAGAATGAAAGAGAGCCTATCTAAAGCCACAGATGTCCTCAGTGGTCAGGAAGATTATGTAGTCAAATCTGTGTCCTCTGAGGGGAGGTATCAAGAATCCTACACACTTAGTGGGAAATAGGCCTCCCTGAACTGGGCTAGTCAACAGACAACAAACAACAGTAAGTAACCCCACAGCAATCAGCAACAAACCTCAGAAGAAGGATCATCCTTCAGAACTACTCCAATGCATATCTAAATTGTGCAGTTTTAGAAAAAAAAAGAAACATGCAAAGAAATAGAAAAGTATTGACCCATATGAAAGAAAAATAAGCAGGCAATATAATAATAGAAACTTCTTTAGAGGGGAGCTCCAGACGTCAGGTTTGGCAGATGAATACTTAAATAGCTGTTATATTGAGCATCTTTTCATGTGTTTGTTAGCCATCTGTATGTCATCCTTGGAGAAGTGTCTATTTAGTTCTTTGGTCCATTTTTAAATTGGGTCGTTTATTTTTCTGGAATTGAGCTGCAGGAGTTGCTTGTATATTTTTGAGATTAGTTGTTTGTCAGTTGCTTCATTTGCTATTATTTTCTCCCATTCTGAAGGCTGTCTTTTCACCTTGCTTATAGTTTCCTTTGTTGTGCAGAAGCTTTTCCACAATGAGGTACCATTTCAGAATGGCCGCGATCCAAAAGTCTACAAGCGATAAATGCTGGAGAGGGTGTGGAGAAAAGGGAACCCTCTTACACTGTTGGTGGGAATGCAAACTAGTACCGCCACTATGGAGAACAGTGTGGAGATTCCTTCAAAAACTGGAGCTAGAACTGCCTTATGACCCAGCAATCCCACTGCTGGGCATACACACTGAGGAAACCAGAATTGAAAGAGACATGTGTACCCCAATGTTCATCGCAGCACTGTTTATAATAGCCAGGACATGGAAGCAACCTAGATGTCCATCAGCAGATGAATGGATAAGAAAGCTGTGGTACATATACACAATGGAGTATTACACAGCCGTTAAAAAGAATACATTTGAATCAGTTCTAATGAGGTGGATGAAACTGGAGCCTATTATACAGAGTGAAGTAAGCCAGAAAGAAAAACACCAATACAGTATACTAACGCATATATATGGAATTTAGAAAGATGGTAACAATAATCCTGTATGCGAAACAGCAAAAGAGACACAGATGAATAGAACAGTCTTTTGGACTCTGTGGGAGAGGGAGAGGGTGGGATGATTTGAGAGAATGGCATTGAAACATGTATAATATCATATATGAAACAAATCGCCAGTCCAGGTTCGATGCTTGATACTGGATGCTTGGGGCTTGTGCACTGAGATGACCCAGAGGGATGGTATGGAGAGGGAGGGGGGCTCAAGATGGGGAACACATGTATACCTGTGGCGGATTCATGTTGATGTATGGCAAAAGCAATACAATATTGTAAAGTAATTAACCTCCAAATAAAATAAATAAATTTATATTAAAAAACTAAAAACTAAAAAAAAAAGCTGTTATAAATATGACCCAAAGAAAACTGTATTTTTAAAAATGAAAGGATGGTATGGTGACAATATCTAATCAAATAGATAACATCAATAAAGATTACAAAGAACAAAATAGAAGTTCTGGAATTGAAAATTATAATAATGAAAATTAAGAATTCTCTAAGGAGCTTAACAGTCGATATGAGCTGACAACAAACTTGAAGATGGGTAATAGAGATTATGTAGTCTGAAGAACAGAGAAAAAAATGAAGAAAAACTCTCAGAAAAATCTGGGACACTATTAAACATATAGACATGTCTCATAATGGGAATACCAGAAGGAGAGGAGGGTGGGATAGGATCAGAAAGATATTTTTTAAGAAATGGTTGAAAACTGCTAAGGGGCTTAAGAGTAAAACTGAGCAGACAGATCAATGAACTGGTTCTCTCATTATGTTTACGTTGGTTAGCTAATTGATGTCCCATGTTTCTCTGAGGCTCTGTTCCAGTTTTCCTACAGTGAGGAAATTCCTTCAGAAATTTCCTACTCTGGATGCAACTACAGATTATCATACTAAGTGAAGTAAGTCAGAAAGAGAAAGACAAATGCCATATGACATCACTTATATGTGATATGATGCAAATGAGCCTTTCTATGAGGCAGAAACAGAATCATGGACATAGAGAAGAGACTGGTGGCTGCCAAGAGGGAGGAGGTTGGGAGAGAGATGGAATGGGATGTTGGCATTACTAGATATAAGTTTTTATATGTAGAGTGGATAAACAACAAGGTCCTACTGTACAGCACAGAGAACTATATGCAATATCCTATGATAAACCATAATGAAAATGAATATTTTTAAAAGAGTGTATATAGATAGATAGATAGATAGATGCATGACTGAATCACTTTGCTATAAAGCAGTAATTAACACAATATTATGCATCAATTATACTTCAATAAAAAATTCCTGTGCTGTATGTTCTAATTTCTTAAGTTAAAATGTCACTTGCCTTTACTGAGAAGATGCAAATCAATTGGAGAAATCAGTTTTATGCCATGAAAATTATTACATATTTTATCAAAGAAGTTAGCTATCTTGTGGTTGTTCACTCTTATGTTTGAAACACACACACAAACTTGCCTATACAGATATTCATACAGGTTCAGATTCACACAATTCTTTGTGGGCTCCTAATTTTATTGTTGTTTTTTGCCAGTCTGAGTTCATTCTAACTTTAATATCTTCAACATTAACATTTAAATAGTCACCAAAATTTTCTATTAATACTTTGTTACATGCTAGTAAATTTATTGTTGGCGTATTTTAAAAATTCCTGAAGTAGATAAAGTTACCTGTTCTGTCTCTAGGAGAATTTGACTATGGTAGACTTATTATGCTTGTTCTAACGGCCATCTAAGTCTCTTCCTTCCCATTAACTAGGTTTACCAGTAATTCTACAGAGAGTGTGTATACTCAATGTGACTGCAAATGGATTTGAATGTTCTAAAGAAATTTTCTAATCTTCTAAATAAGCCCTAGCATGGAGTTTCTTGACTTTGATGACCTTTTTATGTGATAGAAATTGTTAGCTCCGTGGGTTGAAGAGACAAGGAAAAGAACATTTCAGAACTTTAGGATTGGACTCCCCAGGGAATAGGGCCCATTCAGGTTCGAAGAAGCAAAGCTGACTCTTGTTTTCATAGACACGTTTGCCTTTATAAAGTATGATGCTGCATTTTCAAATTCACATTATTTAATTAGCATGTAGTATACGTAAAGATGTCCAGAGACTTGTTCTTCTTCCTCCTTCCTCCTGCTTTTCTCCTTCCTTCCCTCCACTTCTTCCTTCTCTTTTTTTTCCTATCACTTTTCTGCCTATTTTCTAGATTCTCATGGTCTTTCACCCTTTCCTTTTCCTTCTATTCTTTTTGTCCTTCTTTTTTCTGGCTCACTGGTTTCAAAGCATTTCTTTGTGACTAAAATTACCTGGGAGAGGTTGTCTGTATTTATAAAAGTGGTATTAAATTCATGAATCTCATTTCTACTTTTGACTTTACTTCCTCAGCATCCTTCACTGTGCCACCAAAGAATGGTGACCTTGAATGGCATATAGATAAGGAAATTTATTTTCTTTTGCCAAAAGCTCTGCTTCCATTGACCTCTAGAGACATATAGTTCAATTCCAATTATAGTAAATCTGAACATTGCAAGACACGGACATTGTGCACTGAAGCATAATTACATATTAAAAACACTTGAGAGAGTGTACCTAGTCCATAAAGTTGGTGATGGTCCTATTTCTGTCATTGGGATTTTAAACTCTCCCTAGGATATGACACTTTGGAACTATAGCCTTCATAAAACAGGTGAAGCTATGGAGGCCACAACAGTTCACCAACTGATCCATGATCATAACACCCAAGAGAGAAGAACCAGAGTAATTGTTCACATTCATTCAGACTTACCCAAATGTTCCTCACTGGACCTTGAGTGAGATAACATTAAGCGCTGTCTCCTTTTATTAGAGAATTTGATATTTCTCTCTCCAGATGTTATTGTCTAGGATTTGAGGAGCTAGTTCTCATGAACAGCCTCATGTAAGAAACAATATTGGGTCTGAAGAAAGAGTGTGATGTGTACTATTATCTAAAGACTTGTGTTTTAGAAATGACTTATCAATGCCCACTGGGTCCCTGGAACATATGCGTCTCCTACTATCTGAAGGGTAGCTTGAACCCTGAGTCTGTTTTCTGTGGCTGTTTTATGGAAAAGCAACAGTGTGAAATTATTAAAAGACTATGCCAAGTCAAAGGAGAAAAGGAAAGAATGCTCTATAAAGGTTGACAAGGAGGACGATGTGGAGCTTATTAGGAATTAGGAATGCTACTTGTTTAAAAGCTTTTATTATTTCTAGTGTGAAGTTTCATGACGTGAGAAAGTGGAAGGGAACAATTGTTTTTTTTTTAAAGCAAAAAAATCCTAGTTGATTCCATTGGCTTCTTGGCTTGTAAATAGTTACCCTCCAACTGACCAAAATGATCATGTCAGGAGCTTCAGAGAGTTGAACATGAGCAAAGATGTCTTCATTTAGAAAAGTGGAAGGCACTTGATGAGCAATGGTATGAGTACAAAGATCATCTGACATGACAAGATTTATAACTATGGGAACATGAAGGCTCAGGAATTATTCTGAGGTTTGACAAAAGCTCAATAATAAAACTAGGACTTGGAAGAGTTCCTGTTGAAGGGACTGAGTGGAGAGGGGAGAGGTAGAGAGAGAAAAGTAAGGAGATATATTGATCAATTGATTGATAACTAGGCAGAATGACAAAGAGAGAGATAATGAGGGAAGAAGGGAGAAAGAGAAAGAGAGAACAGAATCACTACAGACCACCATGGAGATGCAGTGTTAAGGCTTTACTTCCATTTAGAGGTGTGGAAGTACCACATGTCAGCCAGCAGAAACTTGGGAGAGGATGGGACCAATTGATTTTGTAATGCAGAGCTATGGAAAGATGTGGGACAGAGTTGGGAAGAACTCTAAATAACAGGACTCATATTGGCAGTAACTTCTTTAGAGTAAAGGAAACTAAGGAAACATTCATCTACCCGATGGGTGATTATATGCAATATAATTGATACCATATATACACACACACACACACACACACACACACACACAGATAATCTGGGGCTAGAAATGTAAGCTTACCCTCATGTCAAATGCCTGTTACTTTGTGTGACACCTCATGTCTCATATGGATCCTATTTTTTTGTTTTGAAACCTGCCTTTGAACCTGTTGCCTCAGTAGAAACATGTGAGTATGAGCTATCTCAATGAATCTTTTCTCTCACTCCTTTTCACATCAGCAGGACAAGTACAGAGGTGACAGATGAACTATATACCTCTTTTCTACTGTTCTTAAGAATTCTAGATGAAACTTAGGAACAAGAGGCCAGCTACCTGTTTTTCTTTCTGAGTCCTATAGTCCAGCTTCCATAGTCAGTGCTGTTCCTGTTCTTTTCTTCTAAGTTAGAGAGTTGGGAAAATGTATCAAACCAGGATGCCAGCCATAGAGGAGATAGGAGACTGAACGGAGAGAGGACTCCTTTTCCAGCTGAAACTTAGTTATCATTAGCACAACTAAAGCAGAGAGATATGAGAAGAAAATGGGCTTCCTCTGTCTTCTTAGAGAGGCGTTCTGTCCCCTGCAAAGAATCTGCCTCCCAGTGCAGGATATGCCAGAGACTTGGGTTCAGTTCCTGGGTCAGGAAGATCCCCTGGAGTAGGAAATGGCAACGCGCTCCAGTATTCCTGCCTGGAGAATCCCATGGACAGAGGAGCCTTGCGGGCTACAGTCCAAAGGGTTGCAAAGTGTCTGACACTACTGAGTGACTGAGCATGCACACACACATATACACACAGTGTGTTATATGAACTTTATTAAAATGAAATAAGTGATGTACCCACAAGTGCAGTCAAGGGGCAGCTTGACCCTCAGTTCAAAGGTTGATACGTGTCATATTTAAGGTGAATATCTTTTACATGTTGTAGGCTCCCCTACCTTGTCATCAAACATATTCACAGAGCTGCAGCTAAATATGGGTCTTTCGAAAAAACCTTAGAGATCAGCTAGGTTGGCCCCTTTCTATGCTTTCCAAAAGAGGAAACTAAGGCATAAAAAGGTTGGCGGGTGTTGCCAGGTAGGCGCCAGTTAGATGTGGGAAGAACCAGGTCTAGAATCTAAGTCTTCCAATTCTCAGCCTAGTCTTTCTCCTGATGCTCTGCTATTTCAAACCATTTGTTATAAGAACTCTTTTAAACAAACAAACAATCAAACAAACAATTCTTAACTTCTCTCCGACTTTTAGGTCCTCACAGGCTATCAAATCCATCTTAAGTATCTAAAAATGGGGGTTTTCGGAAGTCCACATATTTCTTTCGGTGCTGTGGGTTTTACTTGTTTCTTTGGTTTGTTGTTTGTTCACATCTTCCCTCATGGTGAGGTTTTATTACTGTAGAATGAAGCATTTATAAACTCAGCTTTAGATTTCTAGAAAAGATTAATTAAACTCAGTTGTAGATTAATATAAAACAGTGGCTCAGGGCTTGGTGCTGGAATTCCATAGCTCTGGTTTAAATCCAAATTATATCCCTTTGCTAATCGTGTGACCCTGCACAAGTTCCTTAACATCTTGAAGCCTCAGTTCCTCATCCCTCAAAATCCTGGTATTAATAACACTTTATCATAATGCTATTGTGATGATTAAATGAAGTAAAGGATATGTAATGCATTAACATAGTGGCAGGCTCATAGCAAATACTCAATTATATGTTGGCTTTGTGTGTGTGTGTGTATGCTTATATGTGTGTTTATGTGTTTATCTGCCAGGAACCACTTTTAGCTTTATTTCTGTGATGCGGGATTAGGACTGATTATGACAGATAGCACTTAGCTCTTCAAGGCATAATTATAAACATGTATAAAAAATAAGACACTTTGTAAGCAAACATAATAGTTTAACGTGTCATTTTGGAGATGCTATTCCAGCATTTTGAAAAGAATGTTGTGGAGAAAGTTAGGCATTTCAGATAATAATAGATATTATGCAAAAAAACGCGTCATTAGCTAAATGATTAAGAAAGGCTGGCTTACACAAATTGAAAACCTTTTTATCTCCTCTATAGGATTTCTCAGAGTTTTAACTCATTAAAAGATGTTGTGATGTCCAAAACTGGAATATTTGGCTAGGAAGCTTGCTTGTCTTCAGACAGCTCATGGACCTAGGCAGTCATTTTAGGTAAAGCTGCTTTATTTTTATTCTAGTTGTACACCCACAGTTTAGATCTCTTTTGGAAGTCTCTTGAGGGAGTCACCTTGGACTACTGTGCCACTGAGGCTTAGTTTTTGTAAGATTTTTTTTATTAACAAAAATGAACTACATTTTTATTCTGACATCTTAATTTTTCTTCTTTATTTTTATTTTTAAGTATGATAAACTGTACCTAATGTAAATTTTAACAGCATAACTATTTTTAAATGCACAGCTCAGTGGTACTCACAGTGAGTATATTCACACTGTTATACAGCCAATCTCCAAAACTCTTTTCATCTTGCAAAAATGAAACTGTATTACATTAAACAATTCCCCATTCCCTCCTGCCCCCCAGCCCCTGTCAATCACTTTCTGTGTCTATAAATTTGACTATTCTAAATACTTTACATACGTGGAGTCATACGATGTTTGTGACTAGCTTATTTCACTTACCAGCTTCCCTGGTGGCATGGTGGTAAAGAATCTACCTACCAATGCAGGAGACGCAAGGTTTGATCTTTGAGTTGGGAAGACACCCTGGAGTACAAAATGGCAAGCCACTCCTGTATTCTTGCATGGAATATTCCATGGACAGAGGAGCTGGTGGGCTACAGTCCATGGGGTCCCAAAGAGTTGGACATGACTGAGCAGGCACGCACTATTACACTTAGCACTGATTGGCAGGATTAATGCTGGCTATTGTAGCAGACTAGCCTGAAACTTTCATTCCTCAACAATGAGATACTTATTTTATAATTTATATAGAGACAAGTATGGGTCAGTGATCTTCCTACATCTCATGGTTATACCCTTTAGAATTCATGGTCTCTAAGGTCACTGGAGAAGAAGAGGATGACAGAGGATGAGAAGGTTGGATGGCATCACTGACTCAATGGACATGAGTTTGAGTAAACTCCAGGAGTTGGTGATGGACAGGGAGGCCTGGCGTGCTACAGTCCATGGGGTCACAGTCAGACATGACTGAGCAACTGGACTGAACTGAACTGAAGGTTACTGCAGGTTGGAAATGAAGAATAGACTAGCAATTAGGCTCCTAACTGCCTCGGCTGGCCCTGAGGTGACCCATGCCACTCTTTATTGGAGAAGCCTGCTTACACAGAAATATAGGAAACCCCATGGAATTTAGGGTGTGTGCGCTGACTTTGTGATACATGTGTAATGAATTTATGCTTTATTAAACACAACAGTGACTAGTTGTTATGACTTTATTAAATTAACATTTATTAAGTGGAGCACAAGGTGTTGGATGGTGAGCCAAAGTTCAGAAAGAGACCACATGAGGAACTGAAATAGAGATGGTTATTACTTCTACGTCCTGAAGGAGGTACTTGGCACACCTCCAGAGGCCATGCAGGGAGGTCAATGGCAAAGTGCAGAGAAAAAGGCAGGACCTGCAGCTTATGGTTTCATTAGAGTCAGTGGGTAGAGTGCTTTTGGGTTTCCCAGCTAATGCTAGATGGGTCAATTCAAACCAAAAGAGTTAGGTTTTGGTAAGCCCCATGAGGGGTGGGGGGCATCTTACCTAAGGGGCATATAAGGCATGCAAGTGCTGGGAGGCATGAAAGTCTGTCGATAACACCAGTGATCATGGTCAGTGGGCAGTGTTGGGGGAGTCATACCAGGAACCTATATTTGTTTGTGACTCTGAAGGCTGCTATCTAGTGCATGAGCTCGTATTGGGGTGGAGGGTGGGACTAGTGTCAAGCTGAGGACTCTGAAGTTTACTGAACCAAAGTAAATGCGAGCCAGTGATACCATGGATTAGCTTAGCTAAACTCTCAATACTATCTATGTTTGAAAAAATAGCAATAAATATATGTGTGTGATTTATTTAGCTTATAAAACTTGGTGGACATACAAATCCATAAATCTCTTGCAATAACTGTGGTGTATCAGGATTTTGCTGATAAGCTGGGTTCCTATTGTCTATCAATATCAAATAACACTAATTTTAACTAGAAGAGAATTGAAGTATGAAATTATGCCTTTTTAATTTCCAGATAAGACCAAGGCTAAGTTCAGATGAGTGTATTTATTGGTTTTGAAAATCTCTTTGAAAGAGAACTTTAATGGTAATATTTTTTTTTTTCCCAGAGTTGCTCCTGTGATGAACTTAATTTCAGTTATTTTGATGAGGGATTTTGGAATTATTTCTTACTATGCATTCTTCTTTGCCTGTGTCCTGCAATAAATTAAACTTGCCACTTTGATTCAAAATTTTCTGGGTTGGTATAGTTATTTTTTGATCATGCCTTAAAGTTGTTTTTAATTACAGAGATATTCATTAACTCATATGCATAAAACTGACTTATATTCATTTGAAAAACTCATGGCATATATACTTTATAGCTAATCTTCAACTGTCCATAATAATTATATGAAGACTGTGCCTACATTATACCAAAACATTTGATTAAAAATGCTAACCTTATGATACTGACTGTTTAGCATATAGACAAAGACAAAAGAAGAGTTGTTTGAATGATTCCAACTTATAAAAACTACTGAATTCCATCAAAACAGATTATATATTGGAACACAGTGACAGCACATAACACTATCGCTTTATGCTTTATTACAAAGGCTAATTTTAGCCCCTAACATAGTTTGTGGTGGCCTTGTCTAACACATTTGAGAAAAATAGATATTAGTTTCCACCTTGCTGTGAACTCACTTGGGAAGCCTCAACTTCCTTTTTTTCAAAAACAAAGCCAATATCCAGTTACTGTAAAAATATTTTTGTCAGTAACTGGAATCTATTTGAAATTATATTTCTACAATAAGAAGCATGAAGATAATCCTGCAATATCAGGCTTTCTGATGCATTTTGAACATACTTAAATTTATATATAATCTTTAATTAATACTAGATCAAGTTTTTATAAAGTTATAATCTAGAGTTATGATTTACAGATCACTCGATTTTTTTGTATTAAATTTGGAGAATGGATATCTATAATGGATGTGATGCATATAGGATTAGTTGCAGATGTCCGCTGGGTAAAGATGTTTAGGAAACTCTCCAACATGAGGAAATACGGGGGTGCAAATTCCCTAGAAGAAACAGGAATAACAAAATTAGTTTTGACCAGATATATATGGATGAAGGAAAAGACTGAGTTTTTTTGTGCTATTTTCAGGGATTCCAATTACAATATGAAATCTTTGTAGCCCAAAGAGATTATTTTCAAAATGCATTTCTCAGCTAAAACTACACATTTTGGTTTCTGTTAGATTAGTTTTTGTCGTTCCGGCAGCTGGGCTGGCTCATGCTCATTTAATCACCTTTATCATTACAGAAACCAAAGTAAAATGACATGCCTAAGTTCACACAAGAGTCAATGATAGGAAAAATATTAGTAAAATGTTCAGTCCACTAGCTTCCTGGTTGATTCGTATTCCACAGAAACATCATATGTTGTTTATATCAAGTTATTTGGAATTCTTCCATGGTGTTTCTCATTAGGAATATGTTTTCCCAACACGCTTTTCTTTTTTTTTTTTGCTAGAGAGGAAATATGAGTGAATTTCTTGCCAGTTCTGTGCATAGTCCTACTTTCATCTATATTAAATACATCCTAAAAATCCTATAGGTTTGTTTTGGATTGTTTGTAGAAACATACTGGGAAGGAAAGGGAATGATTGCTAAGCTGGATTTCAGTAATGGAGTAATCAGAGGCTTTCATAAAGCTCATTTCATTCCTTACTTATGATTTATAGTTGTTTCTTTAACGGCCTGCAAGGTACATGAAGGATCATAAGCCAGAAAACTATGAAAACATACATAAATATTTATTCAAATGTGCTATTTTTCACCTGATAACAATGTCTTTTTTTAAACTTTTCTGTATTGGAGTGTATTTTTCAGAGCAGTTCACTCAAGAGTTGGTTTTTTTTTTTTTCCCCTTCTGATTTGTTTTGCTTTTATTCATTTTTGCAAATTACTGGAGAAGAGGCAAAAGTTTTATTCTTCCGGAAGAAATTGCACTCACTGCAACTTTAGCATGCCCTAAGTTGAAATGCATGAGGATGTGATAATGATGCTGTCACTACTGTTTCCCACGGAGCAGAGGTGAGAGGCAAAGCAAGTAAACACTCAGGTCACACATCGAGTCCTGCCTTTGACATAATCTGAAGCATAAAAGAGCCTTGCACAGACCTGGGATTTATAGTATCATTCTCAAAACTCTATGTGTATAGCAGGATGTGTGTGTGTGCACTTTTTTTTATTCCTTAATAATCTCTCTAGAGATGTTCATATTATGTCCAACAGTGGATTGAGAAGTGAAAAATTCAAACAAGTACAAAAATTGTTTTGATTCCAGTGAACCAATTGTACTGGCTTTAATGTTTTCATTGTTTTAATGTTGCTAGCTTGAGCCAGAATAAGAAAATATGTGTGCCTAATGATAAGCCAAAACATCCCTCTCTCAATGGTATTAAATTTAGATCCTATGAAAGGTATAGCATATTGGGAGCACTGTCATCCCAGACATCACTTGGATGACTGTGTTAACAATTGCAATAAAGTGCGTGGGTTCTAGAATCAGAATGCCTGGATACAAACAAAGGCCCTGCCCCCTCTCTAGCTGTGTGACCCTAGGAAACTTACTTAACCTTTCTGGAACCCAATTTCTTTCTCCATAAAATGTGAGTATTGACAAAATCTACCCTAGTTTTATTATTGGAATTAAATGTGCTAAACCATTCAGCTATAAAATGTGTACAGGGCTTAGTACATTCCAGACACTTGTGCTTAGTTGCTCAGTCGTGTCCGACTCTTTGAGACTCTTTGAAACGTAGCCCTCCAGGCTCCTCTGTCCATGGGATTTTCCCAGGCAAGAATTCTGGAGTGGGTTGCCATTTTGTTCTCGTCCAGACACTTAATACTCAGTAAAATTAGCTAATATCGTTAAGCAAAGTCTCACTAAAGATTTTACAACTGACTGACATCTCATTAGCGAATCCTAGTTAGCGTTTCAACAGTTATGTCCAGAAAAACAGTAAGTCCATTAGCATCAAAGGTTCATGTTCATACATACATTTTGAAGATGCTAAATTCAAAATAACCTCTTTAGTGATTGAAGCAAAGATACCTATTAACTTGCTAAAACATAATAAAGCAATGCATGATATTACTTACAGAAGAAAATAAAATTGATAAATGTTAGAAATGTTGAACAATCTCTGATTTTCAGTGGAAAAAAATATTACCTCATCCAAAGCCAAGGCATAGCTTGGCTCAAGGCAGACTCACTGCACAGAAAATGCTGCTTATGAAATCTATGACAGAAATCCCAAGTTATATCCATCACTCTATTTAATAGCAAGAATTCCAGAGGGGATGGAATTTTTTGTTTTGTTTTAAATGTTAAATATATAATGCTTGAATGTCCATTGCTTAACATTTGCTATCTGGCATTGTATGATATGTACCAATATTCATGGAAGTATGAAATATGAGTAAATATTTTAACAGCAGAAGCAAAACAAAAAATAGTCCCACAAAGAGTTTGTATTCCCAAATACATGTGATTGTCAATAGCTATCATTCTTTCTTAGTTTGCAATCTGGCCTAAGTCATTGAATCAGACTTCTCCATGGCAATATTTAACACTCAGTTCGGTTCAGTTCAGTCGTTCAGTCATGTCCAACTCTTTGCGACCCCATGAATCGCAGCATGCCAGGCCTCCCTGTCCATCACAACTCCCGGAGTTCACTCAGACTCACGTCCATCGAGTCAGTGATGCCATCCAGCCATCTCATCCTCGGTCGTCCCCTTCTCCTCCTGCCCCCAATCCCTCCCAGCATCAAAGTCTTTTCTAATGAGTCAACTCTTTGCATGAGGTGGCCAAAGTATTGGAGTTTCAGCTTTAACATCATTCCTTCCAAAGAAATCCCAGGGCTGATCTCTTTTAGAATGGACTGGTTGGATCTCCTTGCAGCCCAAGGGACCCTCAAGAGTCTTCTCCAACACCACAGTTCAAACACATCAATTCTTCAGCGCTCAGCCTTCTTCACAGTCCAACTCTCACATCTATACATGACGACTGGAAAAACCATAGCCTTGAAAATAGCATAGAAGCATCCTTTTCCTAAAATAAAGAGTAAACATTTTTGAGCATGCAAGAGCTCAGGTGGTGTAATTATTGTGAGGCCTTCTTCAAGACACTACGGGATGCTGATGTTCTGGAGATCAAAGGATGAATAATATACATAATGTATGAATAATATATATGTATGTAGTTGTTAAGCATACTCTGAAAAGTAATGAGAAAGGTCTAATCATTCTAGACAAAATATTTTATGAACCTCCAATAATTAAAACAGTGTGATGATGCTATGTGAATAGACAGTTAGTTGAAAGGAATATCCAGATAGATAGATATGCATGTTATACATGTTAAAAGTGCCATTTCAAATTGATGGGGAAAAGACAGAAAGATAGATTATTCAGTGAATGATATTGTATCCCACAGATGGGCAATGCCAAATAATTTTCAAACTACTGTAATTGTGCTCATTTCACATGCTAGAAAGGTAATGCTCAAGATCTTTCAAGCTAAGCTTCAGCAGTATGTGAACCAAAAATTTCCAGATGTATAAGCTGCATTTTGAAGAGGCAGAGGAACTAGAGATCAAATTGAGAGTATGAGTTGGATATGGAAAATCAAGGGAGTTCCAAAAAAACATCTATTTCTGCTTTATTGTGCAAAAGCCTTGACTGTATGGATCATAACAAATTATGGAAAATTCTTCAAGAGATGGGTGTACCAGATCACCTCACTGCCTCCTGAGAAACCTGTATGTGAGTCAAAAGGCAACAGTTAGAACCAGACATGTAATAACTGACTGGTTCAAAATTGGGAAAGGAGTACGACAAGGCTGTATATTGTCACCCTGCTTATTATTTAACTTATATGCAGAGTACCTCATGTGAAATACCGGGCTGGATGAACCACAAGCTGGAATCAAGATTGCCGGGAGAAATATCAACAACCTCAGATATGCAGATGATGCCACTCTAAGGCAGAAAATGAAGAGGAACTAAAGAGCCTCTTAACGAAGGTGAAAGAGGAGAGTGAAAAAGTTGGCTTAGAACTCAATATTCAAAAATGAAGATCATGGCATCCGGTCCCATTACTTCATGGCAAATAGAAGAGGAAAAAGTGGAAGCAGTGACAGATTTAATTTTCTTGGGGTCCAAAATCACTGTAGACAGTGACTGCAGTCACAAAATTAAAAAATGCTTGTTCTGTGGAAGGAACCAACCAGTGAAGTTGTTCAGTTGAGACTGACTCTGCGATCCCATGAACTGTAGCATACCAGGCTCCTCCATCCATGGAATTTTCCATCTAGAGTACTGGAGTGGGTTGCCATTTCCTTCTCCAGAGGATCTTCCCAACAAGAGATCAAACCCAGGTCTTCCACATTGCAGGCAGACACTTTACAGTCTGCGCTACCAGGATAGCCCCCTTCCATGGAAGGAAAGTTATGACAAACCTGCATTTCCTTCATTGGCAGGCAGGTTCTTTACCACTGAGCCACCTGGGAAACCCCATGACAAACCTAGACAGCATATTAAAAAGCAAAGACATCACTTTTCCAACAAAGATCTGTATAGTCAAAGCTATGATTTTTCCAGTAGTGATGTACGAATGTGAGCACTGGACCACAAAGAAACAAATTCCAGGAGATGGTGGAGGACAGAGGATCCTGGTGGGGTTGGGGTTGCAAAGAGGCAGACATGACAATGCCTGAACAACAACTATGAGGCTGCCATTTCTTGCAGCAAAGTAAAATCTAAAAGGGTAAAATTTGAAGGCATAAATAAAACCATAAAGGTAAAAGACAACCCATTAGAAAAGAATTTTAAATAATCTTTTATGAAAGAAGAAATGTCTTAGTATGACCCAGAAAAGTCATAATCATAAAAGAAATGATTAATACATTTGCCCCTGTAAAATTAAAAAAATGACTTAATTAAAATAAATGAAGACCAACATGGGAAAAATTTGCAACTCATATCACACACAAAAAAGTTTTTCCATTATATAAAGAATACTTACAAATTATTATTAAAATGAAAACAGAAAAATGGAAACTAGAGTACATATACTCTATATACACTCAAAGAACAGGTATCTAAATGGCTTATAAATATGTAAATAGTTGTACAAAGTTGTACATTATGAGAGAAATGTGTATTATAATTGCAGAGGAATACTATATTTAGACTGGTAAGTATTAAAAAGATTGAAATGCACTATACCTGTAACTATGTCAGGAAACAATATAAATAAGTATGATTTATATGCTGGGCAATATAGTATAGTCATATAGCAAAGATAAAAAATACCCATATCCTTTGACTTAGAAATTCTGTACAAAATATTTCTTATGCAAACTGCAACATGCATGACATATGTATAGTTTATTATTATAGCATCATTTATAATTGCAGAAGATTAAAAACATCAAAATGTTGATGGGGATCAATTGGTTGAGGGGACCAATTAAATACATAATAGAGAGGCACACAATGGAAGAGGGAAAGAGGGGTAAAATTTTTTGTTCCATCGATATGGAAAGATATCCAATCTACAGTGAATGAAAAATGAAACGATCAGAAAAGTACATGCTACCATTTGAAGAAAAAAATGTAAAACAACAACAAAATGCATATATGTTTATTTTACTTCTCCAGATGCCCACTGAAAAACTAGGTAACAATTTATGGAGGAGAACTGTTGCTAGGGTTATAAGTAGGGAGGGAAATTCATTTTAGATCCTTTTTGCACATTCTTGAATGTTATAGGATTAGTATTTATTTCCTTTAGAATGCATTAAATTTAAAAGTATTCATTTGTATTCTCAATGAAAATGGTTTTCTGGAATGGTTCGAATGGAACAGGTTGAGAGGATAATGCCGGGGCAGTGAGACATTGGAAAAAAAAAAAACTGTAAAACATAAATGTAGAAACATACATGTTTTTAATAGGTTTGTGCTTGAGGTTCTAGATGAGTCCAATAGGATTAGGAAGATTTTTTTCTAAGAAGGGTAATAGATAAGGATTGACAATAAGATAAATATAGATAATATAATAATTGTCAAGATAGGTAATATTACAACATGCTTTCATATTGTTGGGAGATGAAACACTAGATTTTTTTCTTTTCCTGATAGGAATTAGATAAAAGTACTTGCTACTGGGCTTCCGTGGTGGCTCAGTGGTAAAGAATCCACCTGCCAGTGTAGGATGGAACATGGGTTCCATCCCTGTTCCGGGGAGATCCCACAAGTCGTGGAGCAACTAAACCCACGCAGCACAGCTATTGAGCCTGCGCGCCACAACTGCCGGCCCGTGTAGCACAGCCACTGAAGCACACACACCCTGGAGCCCAGGCACCACAGCTAGGGGGTAGCCCCTACTCTTCACAGCTAGAGAAGAGCCCACGCAGCAACGAAGAGCCAGGAGAGCCAAAAATAAATCAACAAATACGATTAAAGAAAATTTGTTAAAAAAAAAAAGTCCTTGCTATCTATGAAGACCACTCCTCCTTGGTGGCAATCATAATATTGCTTGTGTATCTATTTCTGTGATGAAAGGGGCTGAGAAGGATAATTGAACAGTTCAAACAAAGTTTCATGGTCATGGGAGAAGATAATCCTGGTGGGGTCAGGAGTATGATATACTATGTCCACCCTGTTATTCCTGTTTGAGATTTTACCAATATTCATAATATGTGCTGATTGGGATTGTGAGCAGATGAGGAAGTGACAAAACACGTTCCGTAGGTCTAGTCCTATAAAACAAGTAGAACACCACTACCTTGTGAAAAAGAGAGGTGAGAAGTTATGAAATGTTTCCATTAAGGATCTATAATTATGTAGAGATTTATTTTGCTTTTCATTCCAATATGCATTCTACTTTTACAATTTGTCTGTAATTTTGGGGGGATTTTATTTTGTATTTTGAATATGGTCCCTATCATACAATTCACACCCAGCCATTCATATCCACAGCCATTCATATATCCACATGTCTTCTCTACTCCTATGCCTTTTTGATCTACTATTCCATGGCTTTCTATTTCCATCTTGTGAAAATAATTCCAAGTTTTCACCAATGGGATCTCCACCTTATTCCACTTCAGCTTCATTTTTGGTCCCCTCAACTGACAACATGGACAATTGGGAGGAGTGACTGCATACAGGTTTTCCCTCATAGCTCAGTTGGTAAAGAATCTGCCTGCAATGCAGGAGACCGTGTTTTGATTTCTGGGTTGGGAAGATCCCCTGGAGAAGGAAACAACAACCCTCTAGAGTATTCTTGCCTGGAGACTCCCATGGACAGAGGGTCCTGACAGTCTATACTCCAAGGGATCACATGAGTTGGACATGAGTTGGCAACTAAACTACCACCACCACTGCATATTGGTTTTGGTAGATAAATGAGTAGAAATTCTAGCACCAAGGACAGCACCTGTTAATTGAGCATAGAGTTAACACATGTTTTTAAACAACCTAGATGTCCATCAGCAGAGGAATGGATAAGAAAGCTGTGGTACATATACACAATGGAGTATTACTCAGCCGTTAAAAAGAATTCATTTGAATCAGTTCTGATGAGATGGATGAAACTGGAGCCAATTATACAGAGTGAAGTAAGCCAGAAAGAAAAACACCAATACAGTATACTAACACATATATATGGAATTTAGGAAGATGGCAATGACGACCCTGTATGCAAGACAGGAAAAAAGACACAGATGTGTATAATGGACTTTTGGACTCAGAGGGAGAGGGAGAGGGTGGGATGATTTGGGAGAATGGGAATTCTAACATGTATACTATCATGTAAGAATTGAATTGCCAGTCCATGTCTGACTCAGGGTGCAGCATGCTTGGGGCTGGTGCATGGGGATGACCCAGAGAGATGTTGTGGGGAGGGAGGTGGGAGGGGGGTTCATGTTTGGGAACGCATGTAAGAATTAAAGATTTTAAAATTTAAAAAATAAAAAATAAAATTAAAAAAAAATACTGTTGTTCAATCACCAAGTCTTGTCTGACTCTTTGCTATACCACGGACTGTAGCATGCCAGGCTTCCCTGTCCTTCACCATCTCCTGGAGTTTGCCCAAATTCATGTCCATTGAATTAGTGATGCTATCCAACCATCTCACCCTCTGCCAACCTCTTCTCTTTCTGCCCTCAATCTTTCACAGCATTAGGGTCTTTTCCAATGAGTCAGTTGTTCACATCAGGTGGTCAAAATATTGAAGCTTCAGCTTCAGCATCAGTCCTTTCAAAGAGTATTCAGGGTTGATTTCCTTTAAAATTAACTGGTTTGATCTCCTCGCTTTCCAAGGGACTCTCAGGAGTCTTCTCCAGTGCCACAGTTGGAAAGCATCAATTCTTCAGCACTCTGCTTTCTTTATTGTACAGCTCTCACATCCATACATGACTACTGGAAAGACCATAACCTTGACTATAAAGACCTTTGTTGACAAAGTGATTTCTTTGCTTTTTAACACAGTGTCTAGGTTTGTCACAACTTTCCTTCCAAGAAGCAATCATCTTCTAATTTCATTGCTGCAGTCACCATCCACAGTGACTTAAAATAATGAGTAACAAAATTTCAAGAGAAGTAGATAGTTGTTTAAGGCAACTTTATTAGCAGAGCTGTATAACACAGAATTAGGCTTTTCTTTCAAAATGCAAAAGGTTTTCATTCTGGAAAACTAACTCTCAATTTATTATAGAAGGAATTCTTCATTAGATAGGCAGTTGGTCTGATGTGATGATGCCTAAAATCCTTTCCATATCTTAATGAATCTTTCAGATTCATTCTCTACTTATTAAATTTTTGATCTTATGTCTGCATTGCTTATGAAGAAGTTGACTTGCTTATAGTAAAGTGATATACCTCTTTTTATGCAAGGTATTAGTGCTATATCAAAATAATCTTACCTTAAAAAAGTCAACCTTCTTGGGTATTCAACCAGATTTTGCTGGTGGGGGTTTACTGAAAAGAGCTGAAACAGAGAGTGTGACAGAACAGGCCTCCAGCACAGCAAGGGAAACCATGAGAGATGACTTGCTCAGTGGTTCAAAAGAAGGGAGAGCTACTGGTTCCAGACCTGCTCCAGAGAGAAACTCAAAGGAATTCAGCACTGGCAGAACAAAGAACCCCAGGAGGGAGGCTTTGTTCCAAAACAGAGGTTTTTGCTTCAGGAGGAAACTGTTCCAAGAAAACGAAACTGGCTGTTTCAAACAAACAACAGAAAAAATCTGATCTCATGGCTCTCAGCAAAACAGTGAGTTGAAAAGAAATATTAACTAGAACCCAACTGAGAGAAGGGGATCAAAGTAAACCTACTGCATGTCGAGGAAAAGAAATGACTATTTCTTATACTTACCTTTTTCTTGCTTTTCCTTTGTTTTATATTTTGTATTTTTCTATCATTTATGGTTGATAAATGTGGTTTGAAACTATAAGCCTTTTTGTTTGTTTGTTTTCTCTGTATCATTCATATTTAATTCTAGGAACATTTATGGAATGTATACCATGAAGCAGACATTACATAAGGTGCTGCAGTTTAAAAATGAATAGGACATGACCCCTTCCACGTGGGAACCTAGTGAATGGCAACACAACTCATGGTAATAGCAGGGAGTAGTTAAAAAGCATAGGTTTTGGAATAAGACAGATTGGGACTTAAATTCTGATTATATCATTTTTATCTATAAAAACTAATATAAGTAAATTCCAATCGTCAGTTCCCTTATCTGTAAAATCTGAAGGTATCTCACAAGTTGTTATGAATATTAAATGAGATTATGTATGCTATGGGATGAATTGGGTACCCCCAACATTTATATGTTGAAGCTCTAATATCCAATGTGACTGCATTTGAAGATAAAGCCTTTGAGGCAGTAAGGATGAAGCCCTAATCTGATATAACTGGTGTCCTTATATACAGAGGAAGACATCAGAGCTCTTCTTCTGTATGCACACAGAGGAAAGGGCACGTGAGAGTATGTGAGAAGACAGTCATAGACAAGCCAGGAAGAGAGGTCTTACCAGTAACTAATCCTGCTGGCACTTTCATACTGAACTTCTGGTCTCCAGAGCTGTACAGGAATAAATGTTATTAAAGCCAAACAATCTGTGATATTTTGTTATGACAGCCAAAGCTGACTAATACAATGTATGTATATATGTAGATAGTGAAGGAAATGGCAACCCACTCCAGTATTCTTGCCTGGGAAATCCCATGGACAGAGAAGCTTGGTGAGCTACAGACCATAGGGTTGCAAAGAGTTGAACACAACTGAAGCAACTTAGCACACATATTTGTAAAGCTAAAAAAAAAGAAAGCCACAAAAAACAAACAGAGAAACATTGCCCAGTACATACTACCTCCTTAAAAAGTGGTTAACTACTGTGACTACTTGCACTCTTACTACTACTATAGGGACTCAATGATTATAAGAAAAATACTATGGCATCATCTGCATATAATTATATAACATCTGCAATGGAATTGGAGAATATACTGGAAAGAATATTTTTGACCCACATCTAGAAAAATTAAGGTTTTCTAAACGTGGAGGAAGGCAAAGGTATTTCTAGCAAAAAAAAAAAAAAAAAAGAGGAAACATGTTTGGGAGATTTTATTTATTACACTGAACACTAGAAGACGTAGTTGGGAAGGCCAGGTATCAGTTGTAAATAATGTTGGGCCAGAGGGGTATGTGGTTTCCTTCTAGCTCCATTCTCTGATCTTTCCTCTCTTGCTCTCTACCTCATGACCTGAGTTGTATGAACTATAACTAGACATTCTTATGCCTTCTGGCTTTGACTCTAGTCAATGAAAAACCCCAAGAATATAGCAGAGGGAATGAAGAGAGAGAGAGAGATCAAGATGTTTATTCCTCTGGTTCCTTCTCTGGGAAGTAGTCTTGGACTGGCTAATCCCATTGTTTAGTTATCTTTACTATACATAATTTGATCTGTTCTGCCTCTGAGTTGCTTTCTTTCTAGGTTTTAGTAACCGCCTTCTGTTAACTTTATTGCTCTGGGCCTAAGAGTAGCCATAAATTTTCCCTAAAAAAGACTCCTAGGTTCCTTCATTGTCCCATCATAAGTTCCTCATGCTCTGTCTACACCATTGCAATTCATTTTTTTGTAAGTAAACTCTCCTAGAGTTTTCCTGATTCTAGTATACTTCATGCTTCCTGTTAGAAATTTACTGATGAGTATTGACTGCTGTATTAAGACTTTACTCATTCATTTATTTATTCTATCATAAGCATCTGTTGAGTGCTTGTAAAGTAGTTCTAAACACTCCCTCGGGTCTCACAGAATTTAAACTCTTTTATGGCTTCCCAGGTGGCTCAGTGGCAAAGAATCCACCTGTCAATGCAGGAGAAGCAGGAGACATGGGTCTGGAAGACCCCCTAGAGGAGGAAATGGCAACCTGCTCCAGTATTCTTGCCTAGGAAATGCATGGACAGAGGATCCTGGCAGGATACAGTCCATGGGGCATGACTGAGTGACTGAGAACAAACGTATGAGATACATACAAGTAAATAGCGATGAGAACATAGTATAATAGATATTAAAGAAAGTATAAGATTCACAGAACTATGTAGCAATGACACTTGACCTGGACATGATTCACAGGTATGCAATGTGAAGTTGGCACAAGGCAAAAGAAAGCGCTGAGGACGTGGAGAGGAGGATATAGAAATTTAGTACATAAACAGATGATGCTACTCTTTGGCAATGACAGGGAGTGAAACATGACAGGGAGTGTACATTTTGTCTGAAGAATTAGCCACAGAAGCCTTGTGGTGAGAGCGATCCATTGCTTTAGCCTGGATTGATATCTGGATATCATCATTGTCTTAGGAAGGTTTGGGGTTAATCTGACTTCACTGGTTGAAGTCGGTTTTGGTCCTCAATTGTTGCAGGGTGTCTGGGCAGCAGTGAAAGTTGCAAGGTGCAACTGGAAATTATCTTGCTCTCAAATTTGTCTTCTACACTTCAGAAACGACAATATGTTGATTTCTTCTCCACTGCTATTTCTCATATTTTTTCACTGTAATTTTCCTAAAATGAATGATATTGTCTGTATTAGTTAGGGTTTGCCAGAGCAACAGAACCAATATGATGTAAGTATAGGTTCTTATTTTAAGAAAGTGGCTCACATGATTGAGTGGGTGGGTGGGAGGGACATTTGGCAAATCTAAAATCTGTAGAGTAGATTGGCAGGCTGGAGTAACAGGGAAGAATTAATGATGCAGTCTTGAGTCTGAAGGGAGACTGGAGATTGATCTTGAGTCTGAAGGGTGACAGGAGGTCCTTCTTATGGCCTTTGCCTGATTGGATGAGGCTCACCCATGTTAAGCAGGGTAATCTGCTTTACACAAAGCCTCCTGATTTAAGCATTAATTACGTCTGAAAATACCTTCACAGCAGCACCTAGTATTTGACCAAACGACTGGGCATCATAGCTTAAACAAATTGAAAAAATTAATCATTGCGATAAATGTACATGACCTCCGTATTTTCTCCACCTGCTCCCTCCTTCAACCTTTAGCAATCTACATTCCAATCCCATCTCTAACCTGACACGCAGCTTCCTCAAAGGGCATAAAGTATTAGTAATTAATATTACTAATTCCTTATTAGTAATTCCCGTGGCTTTTAAACTCCCTATGCCTTTTGGTATGCTTAACTACTTCCACCCTCAAGGAATCATTCCTTTCCTTTTGATTTCTACACAGTGTCAAACCTTCTTTTCTTCCTGCCTGTTTGACTAGCTGTGAGCATCTTCCAAGGCTTAGTTATTAGTTCTGGGTTCTCCCCTTCTAATTCTCAGTCTTGGAGAATATATCTATTATATTGATTTTATCTGTCAGGTTGCTGTCTATGACTTCTGGATTTTCTTATGTTTTGACCTCTTATCTAGGAGGTGTCTTGTTACTGTTGTACTTCTTCATCCAGCTCCTAAAAAGTCATTAGTTTTCCCCCATGGCTTCTGGCTGTCAATCTTGTAATCTGCTATTAGACTATTCCACATTAAAAATTTTGATTATATAGCTCTTCTGGTCCAAGACCACAGGCACTTGGAGTATAAGCTACTCTACCTATTTCCCAAAATCTTTCACAATTTTGTCAACTGTTTGATCTTCTATCCTTTTACTTTACAACAGTCTCTGATTAGGCAAATCTCTTCACTGTCATAGTTCATTTTATTCAATCCAAATTAGGTAATTTTTTGTGTCTGCTGGGATTATACAAATGAAAAATACAAGACAATATACCCTGCTCTTTCTATATTGGCAATAGCAGATCTGTACCAGACATGCAGGAAGTAGATGGAGAATTTACCTAAACACAACTCATGCTCATACAATTCAGCCTATGACCAAGTATTTTAGCACTCATATAAACCAATTTTAGTGGGCAAGTGACTATCTGATGGGGCAGTAGGGTGTAATATTAAGGTCAATAGATGCCAGGAATCAATGTGTGTGTGACCACAGATATAAAGCTTGGCTTCTCTCTTTCTCACACAAAATCTCAGTTTTTACTAGCCCAATATTGTCTTAATAGGTTAAAGAGAGTCAGCTTTGCAACAGCTCTAGAGGGATTAGGTTGAACTGCAGGGGTGAGAGTTTATGAATGGCTACTCTACATTGTGTAGCTCTATACACAAAATGACACTCTAGTCAGAGATAGCCTTGCTCTTTCTCATGTGTCTTCAGTAAGGATTCCGTCACTCACAGTCCTTTACTTCGTCAGCCAAGCATTTAATCTTGTTTTCTTTTTGGTTGTTCTGGGTCTTTGTTGCTGTGCGAAGGCTTTCTCTAGTTGCAACGTGTGCAGGACTACTCTTTGTTGGGATGCATGGACTTCTCATTACAGTGGCTTCTCTTGTTGGGGAACAGAGGCTCTAGGTGCACAGACTTCAGTAGTTGCAGCATGCAAGCTCAGTAGTTGTGGTTTGTGGGCCCTAGAGCATGCAGGCTTCAGTAGTTGCAGCTGCTTTAGAGCCCGGGCTCAGTAGTTGTCATGCATGAGCTTAGTTGCTCTGCAGCATGCGGAATCTTCCTGGACCAGGGATGAAACCCTTGACCTCTGCACTGGCAGGTGGATTTTTATCCACAGTGCCACCAGAAAAATCCCCAAGCACTGAAATTTAACCTCTCCTTTAAGGTCCAGCTTGAGAGTTATTTCTTCCACAAAACATTTTGTTTGTTGTTTTCCTGATTACTCTGTTATCACTGATCTTCTCATAACCATATATTTGATTTCATAGATAATTACAAGACTAGCATTATGCCTGCAACATATTAGGTGTACAAAAAGTATTTGTTCTGTTTCTCTCCACTCCTTAGAAAAGCGATTCTTATATAATTATTTGCAATAATTTTCTTTCTCATGTAATTATTTGCAGTAATTTCATTGTGTTAATCTTGTTCTTTTCTAGCAATGTAGTAAGTACTCTTTAGGGTGGAGATTATGTCTTATACTTACTCTTATCCTCTGACATTAATAGCATAGTGGTTAGAGGGTAGAAGGTGCTAAACAAATACTTTTTAACCGATGAGTGTTTGTTTTTAAGGAATGGAGAGAAGCAAAGAACAAATACTTACTGTACACCTAGTATGTTGCAGGCAAAGTGCTAGCAATCCCTTTCTCTCTCTCTCTCTCTCTCTCTCTCTCTCTCTCTCTCTCTCTCTCTCTCTCTCTCTGTGTGTGTGTGTGTGTATAATTTAATCTTAGTGAAAGCAGAGTGAAAGAGATATTCTTATTTCTCAGTTTTCAGATAAGGAAGCAAAGACTTCTAGAAGTTAAATAATTTGGCCAGAATGGCAATAATTTGTCCTGATATAAACTTTGAGCTTATATCTGTCTGAATTCAAAGCCCATGTATTGCCAAATCCACCATAGTACTACCTTACTACTATTCACTTCCTACAGTGGATGCTATGAGGCACTAGCTGGATTCTCCCTCCAAGAATGAGACACTTATCCTCCCAGGAGCTGAGACTACTGGTGGTTGAGAGCATTAGCTGTGTCCCTCTCTGGAACTTGCCCTCAGCTGAAGAAAGCAGCCTTACCTGAGAGGATGCGCCCTTTCTAGGGGCACTCCCTATGCAGTGACTGGTCCATGTTGGGACTACTCTGAGTGGTATCCTAATGTCATAGCTCTCAACAGGATTGACTAAACCTGGGGCTACATCACAGTGTAACCTTTCTTTCTTCCCAATCCTACTTTCTTCACTATGCTACCCACTATGTTTATCTCAGAAGTTCCTCTCAATAAACTTTTTCTATGTGCATCTCTGCTTCCCAAGAACTAATCTGCAACTTAGGTCATGTCTCAAGCTACTTATTAGGAGAGCATGCCCTGTTCTTGTCTCTTAATCATGGAAATATCATGAGTGCTAAAGTTAGCTCTAAGGTGTTACCACTACTGTATTTTCCTCCCTCGTTGCTTCGAATTCAAAGCAAAAATGTTCTTACCATGAACAGGACAGCATAAACTTTGCTGTCCTCTTGCCATAAAGTAACTCCCTTAAATGCATGCAAGTCATACATCTATTATTGTTGATATATTTGTGAGCAATTTTCCCAGAAGACTGGCATTTAATTGTAGTCCAAATCATTTGAGGTTATCCATTCCAGTATTCTTGCCTGGAGAATCCCATGGACAGAGGAGCCTGGCAGGCTACAGTCCATAGGGTCACAAAGAGCTGGACATGACTGAAGCAACCTAGCATGCACACATGATCTGATTATACCAGCTTTAGATTTCATTTTGCTGAGTATTTGGGTTTTGTATTCTATCTTTCCTCACACTATTTCCCTTCTTCCAGGCATCCTACAGGAATCACAGCTGTGCACAATAAAGAATCCGCCCTCAATGCAGGAGACACAGGAGAAACAGGTTTGATCCCTGGGTCAGGAAGATTCCCTCAAGAAGGAAATGGCAACTCACTATAGTACTCTTGCCTGGAAAATTCCATGGACAGAGGAGCCTGGTGGGCTACCGTCCATGAGGTCAGAAAGAGTTACACGCAACTGAGCAACTGAGCACACTTGCACATCCAGAACACATGAGGGCAAGTATTTTGATTGCAGTTATATACTTACCCTGGTTCTTTTCCAATCCTGATGCCTTTGATTAAAACCAGATTCCACATTCTTGAGTTTTTATTTTGGCATATAACTAGACATTAAACTGGCATATCACTAGACATTAAAATTTGCTTTTCACAGGCAAAATTTTAAAAAAAAATCCGTTAAGTTATTGCTTGTGAATCTCACAAGTCTTTGATTTCAGCTCTTTCATGCTTTTGTTGTATCTGCATAGGAGAACACTCTCACTACACTCGAACGCTACTGTGCATATGCAGCTGCTATTCAGACTGTGGCTGGAATATTACTAAAACCAGAAAAGTCACTTTTTGTTTTTCAATTTCTATGTAAGGCACAATCATCTACTGAGAGAAGTTAGCTTATGCTCATTAAGGCACAGAAATTTAAACACAAGGGCAAAGCAGATATTTGTACTGCAATATTACTTTCTGAATGCCTCAGAGACCAATGCACTCTTTGCCCAGACACAAGCTCTATCTTGGGTAAACGTAGGACAAGAAAAAAGACTGGTGTCATTGGCAAGTCAGAAACAACCTTCCACCTGTAGGAACTCAAATCCTAGATAAATAACTATCATGAAAATGAATAGAGAAGAAGGTAGAATAGTCAATGCAAGTATGTCTATAGTTATTGATTCTGCTTACATTCCATTTAGTTCAATGTGGCTGAATAAACCAATGAAAAACTTATCTCCAATTCCCCTTTTCTGTTTGGCTAGAAGTGCCTGATATTTCCTCACTGGTAGTCTGGTTATGGGTTTCCCAGGTTGCGCTAGTGGTAAAGAACCCTCCTGCCAAGGCAGGAGCTATAAGAGACCAGGGTTTGATCCTTGGGTTGAGAAGATCCCCTGCAGAAGGAAATGGTTACCCACTCCAGTATTCTTGCCTGGAGAATCCCATGGACAGAGGAGCCTGGCAGGCTACAGTCCATAGAGTCACAAAGAGTTAGACATGACTGAAGCAACCTAGCATTCACACATAATCTGATTATACCAGCTTTAGATTTCACTTTGCTGAGTCTTTGGCTTTTGTATTCTATCTTTCCTCACACCATTTCCCTTCTTCCAGGCATCCTACAGGAAGAGATCACAGCTGTGCTGCTATCATTGACATTGTATCACTGGCCCATCACAGCCAAGCTGTAATATACAGAGGTCCCATCCCATGTAGCCATAATTGGTAATTAGATTCAGTATCAGTGAGGGGAAAATACTAGAGGGGCTCATCATGCATGATTTTTCCCAGACAACATAGAGCAAAGGGTACGTATCTGGGTTGGATATTACTAGTAGAGCTCAAAGCTCTACTAAAACTTTCAGCACCTTGTTCAGAGGCAAGAAAGGAAGCAACACAAGCGCTGGGAAACAGACAGGGGTGACAAGCATTAATAGTACCATTATCTCAAGATAATGTTAAGCTGATAAAATATTTGGCCATGGCCTACGCTTTTATTTCCCATGGAAATACGGGTTTCAAATACCACAATCTATCACAGAATCTCAAGGGAACTGCACATTTTATAATGTATTAAATTCATGTAAACTGCCACTATGAAGACAGGAAATCTAATTTAGAGAAAAATATTCCTGCATAATAAGGAGGCTAAATGGAGGTGGCCACATTAGGGACACACTGGCGTTCTGGCTGACTATTTTCTTAATCAAAGAACATGTCAGTGGGAAGGCCACCAAAAATGATATGGGATTCAGAGCTGTCAGTTATTAGATGCACACAACAGGTAAATTAATATTTGGTGATAGGCTCCTGGTGCTTGAGATTTGACAGCTTATGCAAGGCTATTTTGGCACTACAAATACAGGGAGGTCAGATTCTTTGTCATAGTCAACCAAATATCACTATTCCCAGGCTGTCACCAGGCTGCTTAGGCATCTGCATTAACTCTTTCAGGCCACCAAAAGCCTCTTTAGAAATTACTTTTTCCAGAAATTTACCACTTACTGGGAGAATTTGTTGGAACAGCTACTGGCCTGCAGTTTCTGCATTATTATACAATCAGGACTCTAACATTGAAGGGACCGTGCAGACTGCCTTGTGTCACACTCCCACTCCCCTCCGTCTGCCTACAGAGTGAGAGGTTGCCTCTGATCACACACGGTGCAGGAAGGAAAGCTCACTTCTATTCCATCAAATACAATTTACTGAAAAAAAAAAAAAGGATAATTTGTGAAATATACTGAGAGGTACTTTCTACTTTGTACATAATCAGATTGATGGGGAACATTTTACAAGTGAAGCAACAAAGACCCAGTAGCAAAGCAACTTGCCTAATGTACAGGCAAGGTGCGAACTGCTATCCGGTTCCACTGATTCCAAGCTCCGTGTTTTGCTCACTACATTGTATATTGCTTGCACTAAAACCAAGATTGCTTGGTAATAAAAGTTTCCTTTGGATTAATGCATTTCCCTTATTAATCTGCTCTTTTCTAAATTAAAGAAATATGAATATGTCTACATTTTTTTTCACACGAATCTTAGTGCAATTTGACTCATGTTTAAACATTGGTTTAATCAAGTCCTTTTCCTCTTCCTCTTCCTTCCTGCCTTCATTTCTCCTCTTCCCCCTACCTCTCCTCCTCCTCTATCTCCCCTTTCTTCTTCTTTTTTGTACTCCTTTTTTAGGAATAATACTTCCTAAAGATTAACTTGTCCTTTTCACGTTTATTTCTTGTGCCATTCCTACTAAAAATGTCTACACAGTCTTCGTTCTTTATTGGCACCTCATTTAACGTCTATTAGCTTCTAAAGGTGATTGAGTCTTACAGACTGTTCTTTATATAATCATTGTTCAAGTCAAATGCAAAACTGACTTGTAGTTCTTAGTTTTGCAATCACTCAGAAGAAGTAAAAATTAAAAAAAAAATTACCATTTTAGTTTTAATATAAATGAGTGGCATCTCTTACCATGTCAGAAGCCCTGCAGTACACACTATCAGATTACACCGAGGTGTATGTAGTGGACTGAGCTCTATCAGTCAGCAGTTATGAAGGGACAGTTTCCCCACAAAGGCCTGTTTAGAAAATGAACCTTTTCCTATTTAGAAGGTCTAGCTTAGACTACATTACCAATCAAGGCCGCTAATGATAAGATTTAATGGACACTTTGAAAATTTTACTTAGATAAATCTCCTGTAATTGTTTTCAGACAACTCAAGTGACTCAACCCTGGTGGCATTTTTTTTTTTTTTTGAAGTTTGAACCTCTGAAACAGTGAGAAAGTATTCCACGAAAAAGGTGCTATGGCATGATCTTATTTTGAACAGGACTGGAGATCTTTGAAAGGATTCAGCATTGTGCAAACTTTATGGCAAGACAGAGAAAGAATGTTCTAATCTCTTCCCAATTAAAATTTCAGGTGTGTTACCACCCATTCCCTCTACCTCTTCTCCAAGTTCTAGAAGATTAACCAAAGCTCAGGCAGGTAGCTATAACACTGCTGGAATTTCCAGGGTTGTTGCTATTCCTAGAGTCCCTGAGGAAGCATCTAACTGCAGCAGCAACGAAAGCATCCTAAGACACACTGGTGTTTGTTTGAGTCTCAGCAGGTGGAACAGTGGGGGCTACCATAAGAAGAAGGTTAAAGAATATTCCTGGGCTTGATAAGTTTGAATAAACATTAGGCAATGTCTCTGTGGTTCAGGAACAAATACCAGATTGGAAAATAGGCTGTGCCAGACTCTAACCACTGAAGTGACCAAACTGACTCCATTAGGGTGGGGTTGCATTTATATTGTGTGCTTACTGTACATGTTCAGCTAAAGATAACACGCACACACATAGTTTTATAACTACCTAACATTTCACCTGGCATTCTTCCTGATGTAGAAATACCTTCATGCGAGTGTTTCATGAGCCTATAGTCCCCACAGACATCTCCAAAGGCAAGCATCTCACTTTTATGAGCATGCTTCTTATGATTAAAGATACATATTCAGTATGGTCCTGAAAAATGCATGTAAATTATTTCATATGATGCCCACCCAAAGAAATACAGACTTACTGTTAAAATGGAAAGGAGATGGTTGTGTTGGACTTACTAACAGAGGGAATGATACTAACATTCTGTGGGTGACTGAAAATAATTTCAAAGGTAATTTTGATTTGGGAACCTGAATTCCATCCAAACTATTACTCCATTCTGATGATGTTCCACTCCACATGCGTAACTATGACGTTCAAAAACTGGTTTTTAGAGTCATCACAAGTCAATGCCATTGAAAAAAATAGCTCATGGGTCACATTAGACATAAGCCCATCTTTATGTTTACATACAACCAAAGCAAAATAGTAAAAAAGAAATCCAAGATGTGCATACCATTTCCTTATTTCTACTTCTTCTAGACTAAGATATACAGAGCTCATTTGTTTGATATTATTAACAACAAGGTCTCGCTCTCAAACACATACACATTGGCACACACAAATGTATATATTGTGTCTTAATAGTTCTGTCCCAAATGAACTTAGAAAATACATCAAAAAGTAAGTAATTCAAAAGATGAGTGTATTCTGAAAAGCATTATTATTGGAAAAGTCGTTATTCCTGCAAGGAGAATCATGAGCCAGAGTCAGTCTTGTGTAGCTCTTGTGAGTCTCTTTGGCTGGTATCATAAAGTAAGTATACACATGCAACGTAGGGCTCTCTGAGAGGTGAACTGTTTCCACATTTGTATAATTCTAGCATCAGAATCTTCACCACAATAATTAGCGTCCTTGTTAGTCCAGATAGCTTTAGGATTTCATGCGGATAGGGAAATGATTTACTGAAATGGTCTAATCCATACCATAGAATGAGCACAATATACTTTTTATTGTGAACTCAAGCACAATCATGACAGATTAGAAAAAGGTATATTTATTTTTATATCATTCTACACCAAAACAATTAGAGAAAACCCTTAGGTAGTTTTTGTCCAAGAGAAAGATCTCAATGTGAGCTCAGTTTGGATGCCCCTGTTTTTGTGAGTTCCATTTGGATGCCCCCTGTTTTTGCAGTATCTATGTTCTGCTCATTTTTTGCCCATCTATGCACAGCTCCTTACCCCACCCCAATCTGTGCTTGGACAATTTTGTCTAGTAGAACTATTATTGCTATTTGCATATTTTTAACATCCATTTGTAGTCACTGAAAGTTCACTTCATATACCAAGAATTGATTCTTTTGCTAAAGAGTTTCATTTTTCCTAAGTGAACTCTAAAATCTTCTCCATCCCAACCTACTACAACAGGAATGGCATGCCTGCTGGCTTGGCCCTGACCCTTGGTCTCTCCAGCATGGGTTTTATGCTTTTTCAGTTCTTATCGCTATGTTTTTTACTTCACTGCAGGATTGGGAAGAGATTATATTCCACCCTATTGACCAGAAAAGAGCTTCCTGATGGAATCTGGACTGTGTAATTACATAAATATCCTTCTGTCTTCAGCGGCTTGAGAGAGTACAGCTTACTCATCTCATAACCAGTGTATGTAGCTGTTATCACATTCAAAACAAAGGAATGAACCAAAAGAAGTTTTTCTGAAGCCATTGTAAAAGTTAAGAGTATTTATGAGGATAAGTTGAATATATTCTTCACCCAAATCAAATTATCCTTGGCCTTACTGGGGTTTCCCTGGTAAAAATCTGCCCATAATGCAGAAGACCTGGGTTTGATCCCTGGGTCAGGAAGATCCCCTGAAGAAGGGAATGGCAATTAGGAGGCTGACAACTGGGCTCCTAAATCCACCATGAAAAGTGAAAGTGTTAGTCGCTCAGTAGTGTTCCACTCTCTGCAACCCCATGGACTGTAGCCCACCAGGCTCCTCTGTCCATGGAATTCTCCAGGCAAGAATACTGGAGTGGGTAGCCGTTCCCTTCTCCAGGGGATCTTCCTAACCCAGGGATGGAAACCAGGTGCCCCACATTGCAGGCAGATTCTTTACCATCTGAACCACCAGGGAAGCCCCTAAGTCACCATAGTCTCTAATAAAAAAATTATTGGCTGATCTTACCTTCCAGGTTGACCCCACTCTTTGGGGTTGCTCTTGCCTTCTGAGATGGCCCACACTCTGTCTGTGGAGGGTGTATCTCTCTAAATAAAACTATTTTCACTTAGAAAAAAATTCAGAAAGTGAGCATTTTTTCCCCCCTTGTCACCTCCTGCTAGCAAGAAATCTTTGGCATTCTGGAATCTTTATTAAGAATCTTAAATCTCTAAGGAATAGATTTGTAATGTTACAATATTCTGTAGCATTTAGGTTTCAGAAATATTTCCCATTGGGCTTGTTCAGCCTACCCATTTTTACCCTCCATTTCTGGAGAAAAGTGACATTAAGGATATGCAAAAAGTCAGATTTCTAACTGGGCTTCTGGTTGCCCTTTTTTTTTTTTTTTTCAGTTGCTTTTGAATTTCAGTTGCTTTTGACATTGACTATGAAGCAACACCTTGAGAATGAAACTCCTCTCCTACATCTGAATTTATGTTAAGCCTTACAGTAGGGAGGGAAGATAGGGCTCTCTTATATTAAAGGGAAGGCTTGCTTGGACACAGGATGAGATGGAATCTAGCCCAGATGTGATATCGAATTCAAGGTCATTTACAAATCTCTGAGACAAAAAGGTAGAAAATCCACACCTGATACAAAAGCAAACTCTAAAGATAACCACCAGGAATTTACTTTGTGCATGTATGATAACCTCACTTTTTCTCCACCTTTTGAGTGGGGTGGGCCAGAGGCATCTTTCACTGCTGCTGCAGTCGCGTCAGTCGTGTCTGACTCTGTGCGACCCCATAGACAGCAGCCCACCAGGCTCCCCTGTCCCTGCGATTCTCCAGGCAAGAACACTGGAGTGGGTTGCCATTTCCTTCTCCAATGCGTGAAAGTGAAAGGTGAAAGTGAAGTCGCTCAGTCGTGTCCGACTCTTAGCAACCCCATGGACTGTAGCCTACCAGGCTCCTCCGTCCATGGGATTTTCCAGGCAAGAGCACTGGAGTGGGGTGCCATTGCCTTCACTGCTGCAAACCTGGCTTAATAAAAAAGCTATCATTAGTTGATGAAATTGGGCAACTTCTGGGATCACACTGTATGTATGTTATGGGACTGTTGTCTTCCAAGCTCTAGTCATTGTCAGGTATTCATTTTCTCTAGACCTTTGAGTTAGTACGACTAATAAACATGTGAATGTAAATATGCCTATTTATTATACAGTTCTCTAGTTCCTTTAACATCTCAGTAGAGCAAGCTCACTAAAAGATGGTCTACAGTGTAAATCATTATCGTTAAGCAACGATTATTCAAAGGTTTGTAGCATTAAAAAAATACTTCAAAAATTAACTGAGGAGCAATATTGTTCCAAATTCTCAGTATTTTTACCATATTGAGGACAATATTCTTAAAAGACCATTCACCCGGACTTTACTATTAACTGTCAGCAACTCCATTTGCTATTCTAAGAACTAAAATCAAACTTCAATTAAGAAACCAGAACAGTAGTGAGGAGAGAGCTGAGTGATAAATGTTTCCTCATCTCTAGCAACTGGATTTTTTTCTTTCACTCAAAGAAATAAGAAGCAGGCAAATCTCCAGGCTGAGCTTTTGGGGGTGAGATTTTTCTCACAACTCTACACCTAATTATCTGTATGTACCATCAGCCGAGATTCTCAAGGTACTGCTTATTGAAACTGACCTGGTGGGCATCCCAGGTCTTAAGGATGAATGAATAAATAACTTTGCTGAATGCTGCTGAATATGTGATAATGTAATTAGTATTCCTGCCAACAGAATTGAAAATGAGATGTTGCATCTCTAGGGAATTTTGTACTTCTCTGTAAATAGTTTCTCTTAAAATGCGCAAGATACATACGAGCTAAGCAAAAAGGTTCAGTCTAAATTAAAATGCTATTATGCTACAGATGATGCGGATGAAGGGCTTACTGAATTGTCACTCTGAGATTGACAGGGAAAAGCCATCATTTACATATTTTCCAAGCACATTAAGCCTCCAAAGACATCTGGTTTCTTTAAACAACAAAAAAAGCCATTTGGGTTAGAAATAATCCACCAGAGGGATGCAATAGTGATCCATTGCTGGTATCTCCATGTTTGTAAAAATAAACACAAAATTTATTTGATACAAAGGAGAAGAAAAACAAACTGAGATCGTTACTTTCTTATAGATTTCCAAGTGAAGATTTTTTAAAGTATAGTGTTTCAAAATCATTACAGATTGCTGCTTCAATTTGTTTAAAACATTAAGGCATTTGCCACATTGGCACTAAATCAAGTCAATCTAATCAATTTCCCCTTGGATACTTCAGTAACTTAGAATTTAAATGTTAATCAGTTCCATTCGGATTATTTACATACAGGTGCATAGGAAATAATCCAATGGATTGTCGCCCAATATTTGCTAGCTAAAACTGCAAAGACAAGAATTATTTTCTCTTCCTTCCAGAGCATTTGCAAAGGATGAGTGAACTTCCTTCAGACTCAGCAGGACTTCCTCAGTCTGGCTGTGTTTCAGCTCAAAATGATTTCCTTCTCAGAAACAAGCGCAGGATGTCAGTTCATCTCTCACTAGAAACAAGAATAGAGATGTATGTCTCATGGCTAAAGATTCAAATCAGGAAAATGTCTAGAGAGCAGCTGCTAGTGGGTCCAATTCCTTTAATGGAATCACTATAAGCTAAAATAAACAAAGGAAAGCAGCCCAAAGGCTGAGCCAAGAATCAGAAGTGTTGGCCTAACATTGCCACTAACAAACTCTGTGACTATGAGTTAGTCTGGTAAGTTCTCTCGGCTTCAGTTGCTGCCTGTGTAAAGGAAAGCAGCTTGAACTGGCTACTCTTTGATTTATTAGAATATGTTGAGTGTTTGCAATTTTCCAGTTCCTGTGATAACCACTGGGACTCCTACTGGGAAACCACCTCATAGAGCCTGTACTCTGGTGCACTAAAGTTGGTATTCTGGCTCTTTTTTTAAAAAAAAAATAAATTGACAATCTTGGTTGATTATTCTCAAAACTGTGAAGATTGCCAAGAGTCAGCATGAACTTCCCCTTCTGATATTTCAAAGCTGTGGCTAATCTTGCTTAAATTGTTTCCAAAGTGTTAGTTGCTCAATCATGTCCGACTCTTGGCCCTATGGACTGTAGCCTGCCAGGCTCCTCTGTCCACGGGGTTTTCCAGGTAAGAAAAGTGGAGTGGGTTGCCATTTCCTCTTCCAGGGGGATCTTCCTGACCCAGGGATGGATCCCAGGTTTCCTGCGTTGCAGGCAGATTCTTTACTGTCTGAGCCACTAGGGAAATAATTAATGAATTTATAAGGATTGGCCTATTTTCAGTATCTGTGGTTTTTATTAGCTAAAGATTCCATAACATCTTACAAATAGCATTTCATAAAAGCTTCCAGTGTTGGAGATGGTGTGACCAGTGATCATTTTAGAGGTGTTAGCAACACTTACCTGCACAGAGTATGCACTATGCATTTTTGACCTCTTGGCTCCCCAGGTAATATGATTTTTCTCTACTTAGATTGCTTTCCTTTGGTAATCTTTATCCATCCTAAACCAGACTTCTCTTGTTGACTCAGAAAGTTTGCTACTGCCATCACAAAGAGTTTTCCAATAATATTAGTTTCCATTTTGAAAGGTGAACAACTACTATTTAATTGAGCAACTCTATTTGACCGACACTGAAATAGATTCTTTATATACAGACATTATCTCTATAGCCCTAAAGTCATTTCTCACTCTGTTTCATTCATTCATTCACTCATTTCTTCATTTAACACATATTTTTGACCACTTATCACAGTGCTCTCCACCTTTTTGGCACCTGGGACCGGTTTCATGGAAGACAATTTTTCCATGGACTGGGGGTAGGGAGAGGATGGGTTTGTGGATGATTCAAGTGTATTTCATTTATTGTGCACTTTATTTCTATTATTATCATATCAGCTCCACTCAGATCATCAGGCATTAGATCCTGGAGTTTGGGGACCCCTGCCTGGAGTTATTCTAAGTGCTGGGGATACATTGGTGAGCAAAATAGTCACTGCCTTCAAGGATTTTAGCTTCTGAATAGATAAGTTCATAGAAGCTGAGATTCATCTTATTCTTTTCACTTGTTTTGCATGCAGCAGAAATAAATATTTGTTACAAAACTAGATGGCTTCTGTTGAAGAGGCAAAAGCACAGAAGCCTGGAAGCAAAAAGACTAATTTCAGCTGTGGCATGGGGTGGTTGAGAATTATTGTGCAGCAACTCTCTAGAAGATTTGATTAAATTAAGTATTGTTTGTATCACTGTCACAGTATCCACATCAAAAGGACTATAGTTAAAGTAGTCTCAGGAGTGACTGATAACAAAACATGTCCTTTTAAGAGTCCAACTCCCCTGCCTGTCTCCATCCCTTCCTCCTCCTCTCTCTCCCTCTTTTTTCCTTCCTCCCTCCCTCCCTTCTCTCCATCCTTCCCTAATTCCTTCCTTTGTTTATTCTTCTCCTTTTCTTCCAGAATCACCTGAATGCTTTTTATAATGACATTTGTTGTAAATTTTGCATCATTCATCTTGAAAAGTATTAGTGTTTAAGAGATAAATGGTAGAGGGATACAGCCTTAAATATAAAATCAAAGTATAAAATATCAAATACTGTGATTCAGGACTAGGGAAGTTTTATCAAGGCAAATGGTCTCAATAAAACTTAAGGTTATACTACTTACCAGGGATCAACTGCTTGTAAAGAAAGGTTCCATCATTCTTAGCAATAAAGATTGAGAAGTGGCATGATAGTGAAAGTGTGGTCAAAATTTTGCTTTTTAGAATAAGAATTTCTTGGCAAGCATTTTCTAAACTCAACATACATTAACTTTTTGAAAGGTTAATTGTAGAACCTCATTACTAAGATGGCTGAAAGCCTATTGGCTGGAAAGTTTGATAAAGACAACCCAAAGCAGGAGAAATAAGTGTATTTTGCTAAGGATACATCCAACTGATCAAGCTTTCATTCCCAACAGCACACAGATTTCTTGACTTTGAATCTGACACCCATAAATATTCCAGCTCAGTAGGTCTTTGGGTTCTCCGGTCTCTATAAATATACCATAGCTTTTGATTGTTTTATGATAGAAGTTTATTTTATTTTATTTTTGCCTGCACAGTTGGCTTTGTTTTTTTCCTATGCTTTATAGACCCTTGTCTTTTTATTAGTTCAGTGTTCCCTGTTGATTTTGTGTTTTATATTCCTGCTGTCACCACCAGAACCTCACTGTAAACAAGAATGTTGTATCTCAGTGGGTTATTTTCTGTTAATGACCTGTGATACAGTATATAAATAAACCAGCGAGTCATCCACAGGTGCAGTTTATTAGAGTTATTGCACTGTGGCTCTGGTAATGTTCCTCGCTTCTTTAAAACTTTGCTGCTTTGAGAAGCAGAGGGGCCAGCTAGCTGGCAGTTGTGAAGAGAGAAAAATGAGCCTGTCACTTTGCAATGGATGGGAACCCAGCCTAATAATCATCATTTTAATTTCTCAGTGTCAACATCTAGGTTGCTGTATGACTTGAAAAATTCCACGAGGCTGAATTACCTGGATAAAGTATGTGGTCTGGTCCTAATGGCCTTCTCGAGCAGGAGTAGAGGGAGTGCACAATGGTTCCTCCCCACACATAAAAAAAATAAAACCACAGGAAAAAACACACTATACTGCTCAATTAGAACAAGAGGGATTATTTTGAGTTGCACACAGGTGCATAATGAAGACCGATAATGATAGCTTATTAATGAATTCTCATAACCCCCGGTGAGGTAGGTGTTATTAAGACTCAGGTTCATGAGGGGCAATGGAGGCTAAGTAACTCACCCAGGGCCATACAGTGAATCAGTCCCTTTGTGGGAACCGGAGACACCAAATGAGACCCTGCCACACTTCGTACTCTAACCATTAGATCATGGTCTGTCTTTGTCTTGGGACGAAATTAGCAGAAGCGAGAGTGGAGCTGAAAAGTCAAGAGCTAGAAGGGATATTTGGTAATGGTTTCAGAAGGGAACTGAAAGGTAATAAAGGACTCTGAGGACACTAACGTGCTTCAGTGAGCAGATATGTGCTTCTGGCTTTGAAAGACGTTACAAACAGATTCTGCCACACATCAGAAGCATTCAGGACTTGGAGAAGACAAGGAGGAAAAAAACCCAGGTAAAATGGAATGGACGGCAGAGGAGACTGATGCTCTGGACATTCTATACTGTTATGTAATGTGCTTACAACATAACTTAGCTCTAAATCTTATCTTGTTGGTCACCCTATGTAGCAAATAAAGCTGCAGGCTTTTATGTTACTAATTTTGAGCAGAATATTAGTAGATAACCTTTCTCTTTCCTGTTTTCTTATTGTTCATAAAAATAATTGTATTCACTTATAAATATTTAAAGTTGTCTATCACTGGTATTAAAAAACAATCTCTAAGTTTTAGCCATGGATATCTAAGATGATCCTATTCTGAACTAACAAAAGCAGTCTGTGCATAACAATTCTCAGTAATTTAAGATGTTTAAGTAGTGTATGCACAGCCATACCTGTCACTGAAATGATGAGTTTCACTCTGATGCATCTCAATCTTCACATTTGTTACAGGTCCTTAATCAGACAGACATACTTATTTCTCTTTGCCATGTTTGTTCTGGAAATATGTCTGCTCATTGGAACCACATGATCAGTTAGCTCCACTGTTTTTATCAAATATATCAAAAACATGCAATCCTCATCATTGCACACAATTAGTTTGGTGAGTTAGCATTCCAATACAATTTATTCACTTTTAGTAATTCAACTGAGAGTGAGCTATTGATGCATAATCTTAGAAACCAAATATTAGCACATAGGTTTTATAATAGCTAACTCATAGCTGTCTGGGGAGGCCTTACAAATAGCTGTGAAAAGAAGAGAAGAGAAAAGCAAAGGAGAAAATGAAAGATATAAGCATCTGAATGCAGAGTTCCAAAGAATAGCAAGAAGAGATAAGAAAGCCTTCCTCAGCAATCAATGCAAAGGAATAGAGGAAAACAACAGAATGGGAAAGACTAGAGATCTTGTCAACAAAATTAGAGATACCAAGGGAACATTTCATGCAAAGATGGGCTCGATAAAAGATACCAGAAATATTATGGACCTAACAGAATCAGAAGATATTAAGAAGAGGGGGCAAGAATACACAGAACTGTACAAAAAAGATCTTCACAAGCCAGATAATCACGATGGTGTGATCACTCCCCTAGAGCCAGACATCCTGGAATGTGAAGTCAAGTGGGCCTTAGAGAGCATCACTACGAACAAAGCTAGTGGAGGTGATGGAATTCCAGTTGAGCTATTTCAAATCCTGAAAGATGATGCTGTGAAAGTGCTGCACTCAATATGCCAGCAAATTTGGAAAACTCAGCAGTGGCCACAGGACTGGAAAAGGTCAGTTTTCATTCCAATCCCAAAGAAAGGCAATGCAAAAGAATGCTCAACCCACCGCACAATTGCACTCATCTCACAGCTAGTAAAGTAATGCTCAAAATTCTCCAAGGCAGGCTTCAGCAATATGTGAACCGTGAACTTCCTGATGTTCAAGCTAGTTTTAGAAAAGGCAGAGAAAGAGATCAAATTGCCAACATCTGCTGGATCATGGAACAAGCAAGAGAGTTCCAGAAAAACATCTATTTCTGCTTTATTGACTATGCCAAAGCCTTTGACTGTGTGGATCACAATAAACTGTGGAAAATTCTGAAAGAGATGGGAATACCAGACCACCTGACCTGCCTCTTGAGAAACCTATATGCAGGTCAGGAAGCAACAGTTAGAACTGGACATGGTTCAGTTAGAACAGTTAGAACAGACTGGTTCCAAATAGGAAAAGGAGTTTGTCAAGGCTGTACACTGTCACCCTGCTTATTTAACTTCTATGCAGTGTATATCATGAGAAACGCTGGACTGGAAGAAGCACAAGCTGGAATCAAGATTGACAGGAGAAATAAATAACCTCAGATATGCAGATGACACCACCCTTATGGCAGAAAGTGAAGAGGAACTAAAAAACCTCCTGATGAAAGTGAAAGAGGAGAGTGAAAAAGTTGGCTTAAAGCTCAACATTCAGAAAACAAAGATCATGGCATCTGGTCCCATCACTTCATTGGAAATAGATGGGGAAACAGTGGAAAGAGTGTCAGACTTTATTTTTTTGGGCTCCAGAATCACTGCAGATGGTGACTGCACCCATGGAATTAATGACACTGGATACTTGGGGCTGGTGCACTGGGGCAACCCAGAGGGATGGTATGGAGAGGGAGGAGGGAGGGGGGTTCAGGATGGGGAACACGTGTATACCTGTGGCAGATTCATGTTGATGTATGGCAAAACCAATATAATATTGTAAAGTAATTAACCTCCAATTAAAATAAATAAATTTATATTAAATAAAATAAAAGACACTTATTCCTTGGAAGAAAAGTTATGACCAATTAGATAGCATATCGGGAGAAGGCAGTGGCACTCCACTCCAGTACTCTTGTCTGGAAAATCCCATGGACAGAGGAGCCAGGTAGGCTGCAGTCCATGGGGCCGCTAAGAGTTGGGCACAACTGAGCGACTTCACTTTCACTTTTCACTTTCACGCATTGGAGAAGGAAATGGCAACCCACTCCAGTGTTCTTGCCTGGAGAATCCCAGGGATGGGGGAGCCTGGTGGGCTGCCATCTATGGGGTTGCACAGGGTAGGACATGACTGAAGCAACTTAGCAGCAGCAGCAGCAGCAGCAGCAGTGTTTTCATTATTTAATTCTTGGGGCATCATTATTGTTCATCTAGAGAGACAGCACCTGTTACTCGAGAGGCATGTAGCAGAGTAATGGCATTTTTCTTTGTTGTTGCCTTATAAAAGAGAAGTAGAGCTGCCAGAGCATGAAAATTATACCTGAGTTCTGTGTTCAACAACTTTAACTCTCTGTTTCTCACCCACACTACTTTAGGGAAATTGATGGTCAAGTACCAAGACCTGCACCCATAAGCACTTCTCTCTATGTGAATAATGCTTGAGGATATTTATAGTCTCCTTGTTATTAGTAATTACATACCAAGACATGGTTAAAATGATAAGGCAGAGGAAGGCCACTTACAATAATGACTTCAGCCTTTCTCACTTTATGGAAACTTTTAAATTATTATCTAATGTTAAATCTACCAACTACTTTTTTTTTCTTTTTTCCTTTTCCTGGAAAGAAGAAACATGTATAGTTCTTGCTTTTCACCAAGCAAACTGTAAGTTTTTTTATTTTTATTTTTTTCTTTTTTTTAAAATTTTATTTATTTTTTAAATTTTAAAATCTTAAAAAGTCACATTTCACTAAATAAAATCCAGGAAGTACAAAAAAAAAAAAAAACAGAATAGGAACATCAAATACTAACTGTAATACTTTTTTAATACCTAATATTTTAAAATTATTACCAATCATAGTGACAGTTAGGTACACAAGTTTCGCTCAGAACTTTTATTCTTCACTGGCCTACCAATTTATCATCTACTTAGAATCTTGCATTTTTATTACACCTAACTTATATTTTTACTAATTTAATTCCTAACTTACTAAATAAGAGCAGATAAATGAAAAGTATTACCTTTTGCCTGCTTTGAAAAATGAGTTAAGAGTGACACTTGAAATAAATGTTTGTGTATGCTTGATTAAATGCATGTATGGATATATATTAACATACATAATTTTTCTTAGTGATTTAAATGACATCTAATATTTCATCAAAAATTGCACTTTAATGTAGAAAAAACACTTTCAAAAGGGCCTTCAGAGGTTAGTGTGTAAGATAATTAATGGAGACAATTAACCCCCCCTCCCTGTTGCTTCTTGCAGTTGAAGCTTCTGGGAGAAGCAGACACCAGGAGGTACAGGGCAGAGTGGTCTCAGGTTGGTAGGAAATGACCTGCCAGAGGTAAGCATCACAGTGGACCAGGAGTAAAAGTAGTGAAAGTGTTGTTCAGCCATGTCCAACTCTTTGCAACCCCATGGACTGTAGCCCGCCAGGGTCATCTGTCCATGGAATTCTCCAGGCAAGAATCCAACCAGTCCATCCTAAAGGAAATCAGTCCTCAGTGTTCATTGGAAGGACTGATGTTGAAGCTGAAACTCTAATATTTTGACCACCTGATGCGAAGGGCTGACTCATTTGAAAAGACCCTGATGCTGGGAAAGATTGAAGGCAGGAGGAGAAGGGGACAACAGAGGATGAGATGGTTGGATGGCATCACTGACTCAATGAACTTGAGTTTGAGTGAACTCTGGAAGTTGGTGATGGACAGGGAGGCCTGACGTGCTGCGATTCATGGGGTCGCAAAGAGTCAGACATGACTGAGCAACTGAACTGAACTGAAGGCCTAGCTATCATACCTCTATTAAAGCCATTGAATTTGCTTAAATGTTTGATTAGCTGTATCATAGAATTGGCTCATAGTAAGCTTGAAGTCAGTCAAGAACTTCAGACACTTTCATTTATATATAGGCTTTCCAGAGGGTGCTAGGGGTAAAGAACTTCCCTACCATTGCAGGAGATGTGAGAGTTGTGGGTTTGATCCCTGGGTCAGGAAGATCCCCTGGAGAAGGGCAAGACAGTCTACTCCAATATTCTTGCCTGGAGAATCCCATGAGCTACAATCCATAGGGTTATAAGAGTTGGACACAACTAAAGTGACTTACTAACTAGGTCTTTCCTACCCTGCCTTTATGTGTCATAAGATTATATGAATAGATCAAGTATTGGAGATGATGTGGTTTATGTGCTATTATGTGCTTCCGCCTGAAGTATCTGTGTTTGTTCATAACCTTGAGAGTTCTCCAGGTGAAATCTAAAACTGGTCCACATAGACAGACAGCAAGGAAGTCACAAGAAAGAGGCAGACCACTCCAGATTGGCAGAGGACAGTTTCAATAAGAAAAGGAATTTACATACAAGGCTTGTCTTAGGTAGGTACAAGAGGAATAGTATTTTAGAAGTTTATAAAGAGGCCTTCCCACGCCTCTTCCCAGGTGGTGCTAGTGGTAAAGAACCCGCCTGCCAAAGCAGGAGACGTAAGAGACATGGGTTCTATCCCTGGGTGGGGAAGGTTCCCTGGAGGAGGAAGTGACAACCCACTGCAGCATTCCTGCCTGGAGAATCACATGGACAGAGGAGCCTGGCAGGCTACAGCCCATGGGGTCACAAAAAGTTGGACACGACTGAAGTAACTAACACTTCTCCTTCCAGGGAGGTCTTAAATGGGTTCAGTCACTGGATGGTCTCAAACCACACTACTCTCTCAAGGCTGCATTCTTGAAACAGCTCTGACTATGGGAACACTGGTCAGACAAGGGGGTGGGAAAGGACAAGATTCCCACTGTCCAAGTCCAGCTCTTGGGTTAACTGGCAATCACATCCTCTTGATGTGTTCATTTCTGCATCTTGCACTTTGAGACATATTGATATACTTCAGTGTCTGAGGTGAAGGACAAGAATACTTAGGGGATTTAAGAAGATGTCTTATGAGGAACTGTCAAAGGAAGTGAGAAGCATAAAGAAAAAGTGATGTGATAGCTTTTTCTTCTGAGAGCTCTCTTCAAACGTCTGAATGGCTGATATCCAAAGATAGAGGTTAAATTACTATATGTTAAAACAAAGCAAAATTTAATGCAATAATAGAAAGAATTCTCTTATCATTGGATTTTTTTCAAAAGTGGCATAGGCTATTTTGGGCAATAGTGAGCTATGGTTTAAACAGTGGAAAAATTACTGACAGAAGATACTCTTAAGGGAATTAATTTGTCTGATGGGGCCTGGACTAAATTATTTTTTATATTAATGAGTTTATACATATTTTTGGAACCAAATAACATTAACATTTATCCTCACTAGATGTTATTTTATTACTTCAGCCCAGTCTTTACTTTGTCATGTCCTGCAAGCAGTATCATTTGCATTCTTTATAAATGTTGTTTTTATGTTCTTGTTTAAGTTATTGATATAAACATGGGTAGCCACATCTTTAGGGCTCTAGTTGTTGCTCTAAACTGGGTAGCATGTGAAAACGCATAAAGGAAACAATTATTGAACATGCATTTTGCTCTTTTATTCTATAAGATAGTTTAGATGAATTTGTTCATTGATTTTCATCACAGTTCTTTGATCTACCACCTTATAATGCCACAGCAATCCAAAGAAAGAAGCAGGGTAGAGCGGTGAAGGGAGTTTGGTATGAGTACATGAGCACACTTGTGCTGCCTGCCAATGTGTTTGCTTTCTGACATAGGACCAATTGGAAGCTGCAGCCTAGATGGAAGGATAGGGTCAGGGCACAATGGGCTTCAAGTCTTGGTCTGTTAATGGGGGACAAATCATATAAGAAGAGTCCTGGGGCTAAGCAGTGATCATTCAGTGTGAAACACATGAATAGTAAAGAAAGGAATAACCTGGACTGCAAAAAGGATGCAGTGGCTTGTAGGATGTAGGAGAATAGAGTGTCCACATCTAGAAAATGACAGAAGCGAGACAGTGGGCAGAGTGAAGGGAGCATTCAGCTGGAGATGAGTCGAAAACAACCTCTTGAGCAAATCAGCTTCTGCTCCAACATCCCCTGAGATAATGGACTTGTTGGTCCTCAGAAGACTGAGAGTGTGGTCAAGGGTAGACACTCAAAATTCTTTTCTGTAACTTTTTTCTGCAATGTATTTTTCCTCCTTTTGGAGATTGACACTTTTGCACATTTATAGTCCTAATTATAAATAATTATAATTTTTCAAATATCCTAAATAGTGACATAGATGGCATTGAAATTATTTCAGCCAAAAAGATATAACTCATATGGACCTAGATACGTAAACAGCTTGATTAAAAGATCCCATAGCATCCCCAAATCCCAAGACCTAAAAGGCTTTGAACCACTTAAATTTTTTCTTAAAGTTTGTGTTAACTTACTCTTTTAACCTCAATTGATATAAGCCATTAATTCTGACTCAGGGCTATTACCATATAACAGATGCCTTTGTTGAGAATGAATATTTTGTTGCATTCTTTTTTCTGTTTTGTGACTTTGTGTGTAATTGCATTAAGTGATATGATTAACAGTGAGAAGAAGAAAGGTAGCATCTGTCAATATCAGTCACATAGAGATTGGAGTTACTGTAGATACGTCAATGTGGTACAGCTATGAAGCATATGATTGAATAGTAAGGTACTATACAAGACTGAAAAACACAGAAAGACAAGTTGCTGAAGGATTTTAGTGACCATGATAAATAAAAACTAATAAAAGAAAATGCATATGGCAAAACCTAAAATATCTTAACCATTTATGTATCAAGTGAGTTTGACATTAGACAACTGGTTTATAGGGCTTCCCTGGTGGCTCAGACAGTAAAGAACCTGCCTGCAATGCAGGAGAACCAAGTTCAATCCCTGGTTGAGGAAGAATCCCTGGAGAAAGGAATGGTTACCCTCTCTAGCATTCTTGCCTGGAGAATTCCATGGAAGGGGGGCCTGGAAGACTATGGTCTGTGGGGTTTCAAAGAGTCAGTTGTGACTAAGCAACTAATACTTTCCCTTTTTTAAAAAATTATGTTTTTATTGAAAAATGATTGCTTTACAGATTTTTGTTGTCTTCTGCCAGAACTCAACATGAATCAGTCATAGGCATACATACATATATTCCCTCCCTTCTGAACTTCCCCCCCATCTCCCTCCCCATCCCAAACCTCCAGGTAGACACAGAGCCCCAGCTTGAGTTTCCTGAGCCATACAGCAAATTTCCATTGGCTATCTATTTTACATATGGTAATGTAAGCTTCCATGTTACTCTTTCCATACACCTCACCCTCTCCTCCCCTCTCCCCATGTCCATAAGAGTATTCTATATGTCTGTTTCTCCACTGATGACCTACAAATAAATTCTTTAGTACCATTTTTTCTAGATTTCTAGTACCATTTTCTAGATTTCTATGCATTAGGATACAATATTTATCTTTCTGTTTTTGACTTACTTCACTCTTAATATTCCACTGTGTATATGTACCACACTTTATCCATTCATCTGTTGTTGGACATCTAGGTTGCTTCCATGTTCTAGCTATTGTAAATAGTGCTGCAATGAACAATGGGATACATGTGTCTTTTTCCATTTTGGTTTCATCAAGATATATGCCTAGGAGTGGGATTGCTGGGTCATATGGTGATTTTATTCCTAGTTTTTTAAGGAATCTCCATACCATCTTCCATAGTGGTTGTATCAATTTACATTCCCACCAAAAGAGCAAGAACATTCCCTTTTCTTCACACTCTCTCCAGCATTTATTGTTTGTAGACTTTTTGATGATGGCCATTCTGACCAGTGTGAGGTAAAATCTCATTGTGGTTTTGATTTGCATTTCTCTAATAATGAGCAATGTTGAGCATCTTTTCATGTGTTTGTTAGCCATCTCTATGTCTTCTTTGGAGAAATGCATGTTTAGGTATTTTTCCCACTTTGTGATTGTTTTTTTTTTTTTTTGGTATTGAGTTGTATGAGCTGCTTGTATATTTTGGAAATTAATCCCTTTTCAGTTGTTTTATTTGCTATTATTTTCTCCCATTCTGAGGGTTGTCTTTTTACCTTGCTTATAGTTTCCTTTGCTGTGCAAAAGCTTTTAAGTTTAATCAGGTCCCCTTGTTTACTTTTGTTTTTATTTCCATTACTCTAGGAGGTGGGCTATAGAGGATCTTGCTTTGATTTATGTCATTGAATGTTCTGCCTATGTTTTCTTCTAAGAGTTTTATGGTTTCTGGTCTTACATTTAGGTCTTTAATCCATTTTGAGTTTATCTTTGTGTATGGTGTTAGGAAGTGTTCTAATTTCATTCTTTTACATGTAGCTGTCCAGTTTTCCCAGCACCATTTATTGAAGAGGGTGTTTCTGCCCCATTGTATATTCTTGCCTCCTTTGTCAAAAATAAGGTACTCATAGGTACATGGGTTTATTTCTGGGCTTTCTATCTTGTTCCATTGGTCTGTATTATTTCTGTTTCCAGTACCATACTGTCCAGATGATTGTAGCTTTGTAGTATAATCTGACAGAGAAGGATGGAGGAGCCTGGTAGGCTGCAGCCCACGGGGTTGTGAAGAGTCAGACACGACTGAGCGACTTCCCTTTCACTTTTCACTTTCATGCATTGGAGAAGGAAATGGCAACCCACTCCAGTGTTCTTGCCTGGAGAATCCCAGGGATGGGGGAGCCTGGTGGGCTGCCGTCTATGGGGTCACACAGAGTCGGACATGACTGAAGTGACTTAGCAGTAGCAGCAGCAGTATAATCTGAAGTCAGAATGGTTGATTCCTCCAGCTCTGTTCTTTTTTCTCAAGACTGCTTTGGCTATTCAGGGTCTTTTGTGTTTCCATATGGATTGTGAAATTTTTTGTTCTATTTCTGTGAAAAATGTCAATGGAAATTTGATAGGGATAGCATTGAATCTGTAGATTGTGTGTTGTACTATAGTCATTTTCACAATATTGATTCTTCCTACCCAGGAACATAGAATATTTCTCCATCTGTTTTTGTCATCTTTGATTTCTTTAATTAGTGTCTTATGATTTTCTGTGTACAGTTTTTTTTTGTCTCCTTAGGTAAGTTTATTCCTTGATATTTAATTCTTTTTGTTGCAATGGTGAATGGGATTGATTCCTTAATTTCTCTTTCTCATTTTTCATTGTTAGTATATAGAAATGCAAGTGATTTCTGTGTATTGATTTTGTATCCTGCAACTTTGCTAAATTAACTGATTAGCTCTAATAATTTTCTGATACTATCTTTAGGGTTTTCTATGTATAGTATCATGTCATCTGCAGTGAGAGCTTTGCTTCTTCTTTTCTGATCTGGACTCCTTTTATTTCTTTTTCTTCTCTGATTGCTGTATCTAGGACTTCCAGAACTATGTTGAATAATAGTGGCAAAAGTGGACAACCTTGTCTTGTTCCTGATCTTAGGGCAATGCTCTCAGTTTTTCACCACTGAGAATACTATTTGCTGTAGGGTTATCATATATGGCCTGTGCTCTGTTGAGATAGGTTCCTTCTATGCCCATTTCTTGAAGAGTTTTAATCATAAATGGGTGCTGAATTTTGTCAATGGCTTTTTTTGCATCTACTGAGATGATCATATGGTTTTTATCTTTCAGTTTGCTCATAAGGCATATTACATTGATTGGTGTGCATATATTGAAGAAGCCTTGCATCCTTGGAACAGACTTAGCTTGATCATGGTGTATAAGCTTTTTGATGTGTTGTTGACTTCTGTTTGCTAAAATTTTGTTGAGGATTTTCGCATCTACGTTCACCAGTGATATTTGCCTGTAGTTTTCTTTTTTTGTGCTGTTTTTGTCTGGTTTTGGTATCAGGGTGATGGTGGCCTCATAGAATGAGTTTGGAAGTGTTCTTTCCTCTGCCAGTTTTTGGAAGAGTTTTAGAAGGATAGACATTAGCTCCTCTCTAAATGTTTGATAGGATTCTCCTGTGAAGCCACATGGTCCTGGGCTTTTGTTTTTTGGGAGGTTTTTTTTTAATCACATCTTCAACTTCAGTGCTTGTAATTGTATTGTTCATAATTTCTATTTCTTCCTGGTTCAGTCTTGGGAGATTGAACTTTTCCCAGAATCTGTCCATTTCTTCCAGGTTATCCATTTTATTGCCATATAGTTGTTCATGACAGTCTCCTAAAATCCTTTGTATTTCTGCATTGTCTATTGTAATCCCTCCTTTTTCATTTCTAATTTTGTTGATTTGATTCTTCTCTCTTTTTTTCTTGAATCTGGCTAAAGGTTTGTCAATTTTGTTTATTTTCTCAAAGAACCAGCTTTTGGTTTTATTAGTCTTTACTATTGTTTCTTTCCTTTCTTTTTCGTTTATTTCTGCTCAGATCTTTATGATTTCTTTCCTTCTACTAATGTTGAGTTTTTTTTGTTGTTCTTTTTCCCAGTTGTTTTAGGTGTAAAATTAGGTTGTCTGTTTGATGTTTTTCTTATTTCTTGAGGTAGGATTGTATTGCTATAAACGTCCCTCTTAGAACTGCTTTTGCTGCATCCCATAAGTTTTGAGTTGTCATGTTTTTATTGTCATTCGTTTCTAGAAATTTTTTGATTTCCCTTTTGATTTCTTGAATAATCTGTTCGTTGTTTAGAGACGTATTGTTTAATTTCCATGTGTTTGTGTTTCTTAAACTTTTTTCTTGTAATTGACATCTAGACTCATAGGGTTGTGGTTGGAAAAGATGCTTGATATGATTTCAATTTTCTTAAATTTACTGAGGTTTGATTTGTGACCCAAGAGTGGTCTATCCTGGAGAATGTTCCATGTGCACTTGAGAAGAAGGTGTATTCTTCTGCATTTGGATGAAATGTCCTGAAGATATCAATGAGATCCATCTCATCTAACGTATCATTTAAGACTTGTGTTTCCTTATTAATTTTCTGTTTTGATGATCTGTCCATTGGTGTGCATAGGGTGTTAATGTTTCCTACTATTATTGTGTTACTGGCAACTTCTCCTTTTGTATCTGTTAGTGTTTGTCTTATGTATTGAGATGCTCCTATCTTGGGTACATAGATATTTACAATTGTTATGTCTTGCTCTTGGATTGATCCCTTGATCATTATGTAGTGTCCTTCCTTGTCTCTTGTAAAATTCTTTTTTTTAAGGTTTATTTTGTCTGATATGAGGATTGCTACTCCAGCTTTTGTTTGCTTCTCATTTGAATGGAATATATTTTTCCATCATCTCACTTTCAGTCTATATGTGTCTTTAGGTCTGAAGTGGGTTTCTTGTAGACAGCATATGTATGAGTCTTGTTTTTGTATCTATTCAGCTACTCCATCTTTTGGTTGGAGCATTTAATCCATTTACATTTAAGGTAAATATTGATATATATGTTCCTATTATCATTTTCTTAATTGTTTGGAATTTGTCTTTGTAGATCTTTTTCTTCTCTTGTGTTTCTTGACTATATAAGTCCTTTTAACATTTGTTGTACAGCTGGTTTGGCGTTAATGAATTCTCTTAACTTTTACTTGTCTGAAAAGCTATTTATTTGTCTATCAATTTTGAATGAGATCCTTGTCAGGTAGAGTAATCTTGGTTGTAGATTTTTCCCTTTCAGTACCTTAAATATATCCTGTCATTCCCTTCTGGCCTGCAGAGTTTCTGCTGGAAGATCAGCTGTTAAATGTACAGGGGTTTCCCTTGTATGTTATTTGTTGCTTTTCCTTTGTTGCTTTTAATATTCTGTCTTTATGTTAATCTTTGTTAATTTTATTAGTATGTGTCTTGGCATTTTTCTCCTTGGGTTTATCCTGTATGAGACTCTTTGTGCCTCTTGGACTTGATTGACAATTTCCTTTTCCATGTTGGGGAAATTTTCAACTATAATCCCTTCAAAAATTTTCTCATACCCTTTCTTTTTCTCTTCTTTTTCTGGGACCCCTATAATTCAAATGTTGGTGCTTTTGATATTGTCCCAGACGTCTCTGAGACTACCCTTAGTTCTTTTCATTCTTTTTACTTTATTCTACTCTTCAGAAGTTATTTCCACCTTTTTATCTTCCAGCTCACTGATTTGTTCTACTGCCTCAGATATTCTGCTATCGATTCCTTCTAGAGTATTTTTAATTTCAGTTATTGTGTAGTTTGTCTCTGTATGGTTATTCTTTAATTCTTCTAGGTCATTGTTAATTGATTCTTGCATTTTCTCCATTCTGTTTTCAAGGTTTCTGATTATCTTTACTATCATAATTCTGAATCCTTTTTCAGGTAGTTTGCCTATCTCCTCTTCATTTATTTGGATTTCTGTGTTTCTAGTTTGTTCCTTCATTTATTTAGTATTTCTCTGCCTTTTCTTTTTTTTTTTTTTTTAACTTATTGTGTTTGCCGTCTCCTTTTCCCAGGTTTCAGTGTTAAATTCTTCCTTCCTTTTGGTTTCTGCCCTCCTAAGATTGGTCCAGTGGGTTTTGTAAGCTTCCTATAGGGTGAGATTTGTGCTGAGTTTTTTGTTGTTGTTGTTGTTGTTTATTTGCTTGTTATTCCTCTGATGGGCAAGGTTGAGTGAGGTGGTAATCCTGTCTGCTGATGATTTGGATTGTATTTTTGTTTTGCTTGTTGTTCAGATGAGGCGTCCTGCACAGGGTGCCACTGGTGGTGGGAGATGCTGGATCTTGTATTCAAGTGGTTTCCTTTGTGTGAGTTCTCACTATTTGATACTCCCTAGGGTTAGTTCTCTGGTAGTCTAGGGTCTTGGAGTCAGGGCTCCAACTCCAAAGACTCAGGTCTTAATCTCTGATCAGGAACAACATTCCACAAGAGGTTTGTTATGGCATTAAGTGAGATTAAAACAAATACACCTAAATGAGAAAGCAAAGATGAGCTCCAGACAAATGGCAGCTACAAAATCAGGCAAATAATAATTGAAATAATGGAATATACACTTACACACATACACCCATAAGCAAAGTCAAAACTGTGCAACAAAAATAAAGTATAATAGATTGACCCAGTGAACAAAGGAAACCAAAAATTATATCTACCAGTTAAGAGCAGAACTAACTAAAGCTCAAACTGGAAAAAAAGAACTAAACAAGGTGTCAAGTGGGGAATAAAGCAGTGAAAATAAAACCAACAAATATGTTGAGAGGAAAGGAAAGAAAGAACGAACAGAAAGACTAGATATGTAAAGTTAAATAGAGATAGATGAAGAAGATTTATATACATTAAAGATTAACTGCAAGGGGAAAAGACCAGTAAGAAAGGCAAACAAAGGAATAGATGTAGAAAAAATATAATAGGTTTAAAAATAATTAAAACTATAAAAAAGAGGAAAAAAAAAAAAGGAAAACTCCAGAGAACTGCAAAAGCCTAACATAGAGGCAGAGGTTTATAACAGCAATAAAAAATGTGACTGAGAAATGAAAAAGTTCAAAAGCTTAATTAAATTTCATAGTGCCAATAAAATTGACAACCACAACAGAGGGGGGAAAAAGGGAAAAAAAAATAGAAAAAAAATCCAAAAGAATCTACAAAACAAGTCAAAGCATAAGAATAATAAATGTTTTTCTTGAGTCACTGCTGTCAGAGTCCTTCCCTCACTGGGAGTCACTGTCCACCTAACCTCCCTAGGATGCCCTCCAACACTGTGCTGATCTCTGGGCCTGCTGTGGGGGCATCTCAGATTCTAATCTGATCGTACTCCTGTGTGTTCTTGCCTTCAGTATACATAGCTATCAGAACTAGTGCATCTTCTTTTGTGGGAACTTTCAATGTCCTTATATATATTCCATGGACACAAAGTCTGCCCAGTTGATCATGTGGATTTAATCTACAGCTTGCACAGCTGGTGGAAAGGTTTGGGGTCTTCTTCCTTAGCCACACTGGCCCTGGGTTTCAACTGTGATTTTGTTTCCATCTCTGCATGTGAGTCATTGACTGGGGTTTGCTCCTGAGAGCGCCCTGGAGGATTTGGGTTTGCCCCTGTGAAGGCCAGGTATGGAGGTAGTGCAGCTGCTTGAGTCTCAGGGGTTCTGGCAGCACCAGGTACTCAGGGGAGTTGGTGGCTAGGGCAGCAGGAAATATAGTGCTCTAGAGGGGTATGGCAACCAGTATTGGGCAATGCTCCAGTATTCTTGCCTGGAGAACCCCCTGACAGAGAAGCTGGGCAGGCCACAGTCTACAGGGTTGTAAAGAGTTGGACACCACTGAAGCAACCCTGTGTGCATAGATGCAAGACATTTTTTTTTTGCCTGTGGCAGCTCTGTCCCAGTGATAATTGAACGTGAAGGTGGCAAAGCTGCTTGGCTAGTGGGGATCCTGGTGGTACCAAGTGTTCAGGGACTCCGATTGCATCCACTGCTGGAGTTATGGCCCTATCAGAGTCTCTTTTCAAGCCTCTTGTAGCTGGCGATCAGAAAGCCTCTTTGGCCAGAGTTTCTCCATAGCTCTGCCTGTACAGGCATTTAGAGGCTCTCTTGCTTGGGGTCCTTCTTTGATGTTTGGCACATCAGACACGTAGAGGGGCCCCCCTGGCTGGAGTCCTACTCTGTATATTGGTGCATCAGGCACTTAAAGGAGCACCCTGGGTGGGGTCCTGCTCTGCAGTTCCGTGCATCAGACGTTTGATGGGTCAGTGTCTCTGTTGTTCAGCTGCCGATGCTGGCGTGTGGGGAGAGAGAGGCTATGGTGATGGCTCCACCTCCTACACGTGACTCAGCAGTACCGCCTTGCTTCCATGGCTTCCTGCCTTTCCTCCACAGGCATTTCCCACCACAATCTCCTCCCTCATATCCCCTTGATCCCTTCCAGGGGATCTGCATCCCTGTCCAGGTTATGTATGACTGTGGCAAGGACTGTCTGATTCTCATTCCATTTAGGCTGCCATGGATCAGCTTTTTCACTCTCAGCCTTAAATGTTATTCTCTAACTCAGACAATTGCTCCGATGTGAGGATTGGGCCCCTGCTTCTCTTCCCTTACCTGCGGAAAGCATGTCCATTCCTACTAACATGCCTGTTTTTCCCCCTAGTTCCTTCATCCTACTGAGTTTTGCATGGTCCTATATATTCTTTTCCGCAGGTCAGGTACTCCTGTCCACTCTGACCTGATGTTCTGCGTGCTTTTCTGTGTCTGAAGCTGTATTCCTGATGTATCCATAGAGAGAGATGTACTTCAAGTCCACCTGCACCTCCACCAACTTATTCCTCCAATACTTTGACTAGTTTATTAGTCATGAACAAACTAGAATGAAACAAGCGAAACAGAAAATTGAAGATGAAAGGAATATTTAGAAAGTTGTCTAAACAAAATTTAAGAGTGTCATGGCATAAACTTTCAAAAAAATCTGTTGGAAAGAGGTTTACATGAATTATGATGCTGCTGAAAATCACACTGATGGATGTGACAGATTGCCTAAGGAAAAAGTCCCTGCTCCCTGAGCAAGTTTATAATGCTGATGGACTAGTGCTCTGTTCTTACAGAAACCTGACACTTAGCCCATGAGAGAACATCAGTAGTATAAAGGAATAAATCTCCTAGAAGGCAATGCTGCAGGCACACCTCAAATGAAGATGCTGAAGACTGAGAAAGCCAGCATGAGATATTTGGAAGTTTTGAGATTCAGTTCAGTCACTCAGTTGTGTCCAACTCTGTGACCCCATGGACTGCAGCACACCCGGCTTCCCTGTCCATCTCCAACCCCCAGAGCTTGCTCAAACTCATGTCCCTTGAATCAGTGGTGTCATCCAACCATCTAATCCTGTTGTCCCCTTCTCCTCCAGCCTTCAATCTTGCCCAGCAACAGGGTCTTTTCAAATGAGTCAGTTCTTTGCATCAGGTGGCTAAAGTATTGCAGTTTCAGCTTCATTATCAGTCCTTCCAATGAACATTCAGGACTGATTTCCTTTAGGATGGACTGGTTGGATCTCCTTACAGTCCAAGGGACTCTCAAGAGTCTTCTCCGACACGACAGTTCAAAAGCATCAATTCTCTGGTGCTCAGCTTTCTTTATAGTCCAACTCTCACATCCATACGCGACTGCTAGAAAAATCATAGCTTTGAGTAGATGGATTTTTGTTGGCAAAGTAATGTCTCTGGTTTTTAATATGCTGTCTAGGTTGGTCATAACTTTTCTTCCAAGGAGCAGCAAGTGTCTTTTAATTTCATGGCTGCACTTATCATCTGCAGTGATGATTTGGAGCCTAAGAAAGTAGTCTCTCACTCTTTCCACTGTTTCCCCATCTATTTGCCATGAAGTGATGGGACTGGATACCATGATCTTAGTTTTCTGAATGTTGAGTGTTAAGCCCACTTTTTCACTCTCCTCTTTCACTTTCATCAAGAGGCTCTTTAGTTCTTTGCTTCCTGCCATAAGAATGGTATCATCTGTATATCTGAGGTTATTGATATTTCTCCTGGCAATCTTGATTCCAGCTTGTACTTCATCCAGCCTGGCATTTCTCATGATGTACTCTGCATAGAAGGTAAATAAGCAGGATGACAATATATAGCCTTGATGTACTGCTCTCCCGTTTTGGAACCAGTCTGTTGTTCCATGTCCAGTTCTAACTGTTGCTTCTTGACCTGCATACAGATTTCTCAGGAGGCAGGTCAGGTGGTCTGGTATTCCCATCTCTTGAAGAATTTTCCACAGTTTGTAGTGATCCACACAGTCAAAGGCTTTGGCGTAGTCACATGTGTTATCACGTGGACAGGAAATATTTTTTGGCACTGTAAGACCATTGCAAGAAAGCTAACCTGGGGAGAAAAAAGTCTGAAATTTTATCACTTCTAGACACAAATCTCTCTAACTTCTTATAAAAATAAACACTCTGACATTTAATTTCTCTCAATGAGGCATTCAGCCTTGTGACTACAAGAGTTTTACTCTGTCCCACTCCAAACTAATATTAATGAACAATTGTGACACTTGAAGAAGAGGAAAAATATATTTTCTCTGCACTCATCTTAGATTTATTGGCTGGTTCCCTGTAAATTAGTCTGGCAAAAGACAAACTAATTAGAAAAAACAAAGAGGAACATGGGAACTCTCAGAGATAAGTAACTCAAAGGGGTAGTCAGAACTCAGGCTTATATAACAACAACTGCAAAATAATAATTTTTTAGAAAATTGGTATGACAAAGGACTTTGTGTTTCTAACTTGGCAAATTATGGGAAGGTAAATATATGGGGGAACTAACAGAAGGTAAAGGCTAGTTACTGAAGTTTGTTAGGCAAATTCCTTTGATGCAGTCCCTGGGCTGATAAGATTAGCTTTTGTCCTTCATGGCAGAGAGGCAAAAGAGGACACCTTTACAAATTTATGTTTTGCTTTTAAACAAATAAAGGGTAGAAGGTTGTTCTTGTATCTTTTTCTCCTTAACTGCCTACATTTCAAAATAATCCTTTTGCCAAAATAGCAAATTTTGGGGTGGCATATTCTACTACCCTTCACGTTAAGGGTAGCAGAATGTAGCCCTTTCTTTAAGGCTCTCATGCATTTAGATACTGTAAACATTTATGGAATATAAAGCATGAGCTTAATTAGTTTAAATATACATATGTATAAAACTTTAAAAAGTTAGAATTAGCAATAAAATGCTTATCATCTCTATCTACTCCATTTATCATTTATTTCTATATCATACTGCACTTAGTTGCTCAGTTGCGTCTGACTCTTTGCAACCCTGTGGACTGTAGCCTGCAAGGCTCCTCTGTCCATGTAATTTTTGTCCTGGCAAGAATACTGGAGTGGGTAGCCATTTCCTTTTCCAGGGAATCTTCCCAGTACAGGGACTGAACCCAAGTCTCCTGCTTTGCAGGTGGATTCTTTACTATCTAAGCCAAAAGGGAAGCCCTATTTCTGTATACATAAACTATAATAATGTTTATATTTTTTAATCTGACTTTTGGTGATTATTCCTACATTTTGTTGGAGAAACTTTAATGGCATCAATTATGGGGTGTGTCTCAAGACATGTTTTATTTGTTTTCTGTTTCTATAAAACATGTCCTGAGACACACCCCATAATCAATGCCATTAAAGTTTCTCCAACAAAATGTAGGAATAATCACCAAAAATCAGATTAAAAAAACTATAAACATTATTATAGTTTATGTATATAGAAATAAGGCTAGCCTTTTGGTATATACATATATCAGAGAAGGCAATGGCACCCCACTCCGATACTCTTGCCTGGAAAATCCCATGGATGGAGGAGCCTGGTAGGCTGCAGTCCATGGGGTTGTTAAGAGCCAGACACAACTGAGCAACTTCACTTTCATTTTTCACTTTCATGCATTGGAGAAGGAAATGAAAACCCACTCCATTGTTCTTGCCTGGAGAGTCCCAGGGATGAGGGAGCCTGGTGGGCTGCCATCTATGGGGTTGCACAGTCAGACATGACTGAAGCGACTTAGAAGCAGTAGCAGCAGCAGCAGCAGCAGCAGCAGCATATACATATATTGCCTTTATAAAATAAAATAAAGAATTTTGAAATGTTTTTAGCCAGGCAGTTTTCAGACAGTTATTTATGTGATTATTTACCTATTGTTTTTCTACTAGATTATAAGCTCCACAGAAACAGCAACTATAACTGCCTTTTTTCCATTTTATTAACAGCACATTTTTACATGCCTGACAGAGGATAAATATCTACTTAAGAATAGGTTAAAATGAGATGTTACTTCTCAACTTTTTCCTTTCTTAACCTAAGGTATAATTGCTCTTTATCCTGTTTTTCCACACCTATTTTGAAGGCTATTCACATTCCTGAAGGTGATTATTGGTTTGCACCCTCCCATATATCTGATGTTCCAAGATTCTTTCCCCTAAGCATCAGGCACATCACTTTCTTCTTGTTGGCATCCTGCTGAGAATGTAGATTTAAAAGTCTTGTTTTCTTTTCTCTTTGAATGCTTCTCCCACCAAGTCTCAGATCATTTTGAGTGTTCATCTTTTCAAATAATTCCTAGGTTAGTGCCAAACTTTTGTTTATGTTCTCGGTTTTGTGTCCCTTTTCCAAATTATTCATGTCCGTATAAAATTTAAACTGATCATACAGCTCTGTGAACAATTGCAACATTTCTTTGAATAGTTTTGGTTTTTTCATGGATCAATTGCAATTGTGTAGCCCCAGTGCCATTTTCCAGAATCTTTTGAATAAGCCACATTCTTTCCCAAATCTTTTATCGTGGTGCTATACTAATCTTTTCTTTAAACTATTTGAAATGTATGTTCCTAAACTGAAGGGAAAGTAAAATAAATTGAGTTACTAGTATTTGCTAGGTATTACCTAGCTTTTACCAACAGTATCTCATTTAATCCTTATAGTTGGTATTCTTAAAAGTTGAAAGTTGGTATTCTTCTTTTATTGATGAAGAAAGATAAAATAAATTTAATCTTTAAATTTATTTAAAGGGAGATTAAATAAATTTTCTACATCTGGCTGACTCCAAAGTCACATACTCTCACTTCATTACACTGTTTGTATGTTTAACCACATCTAGCTTTATCTTTGCTTATTATCATGAACTCCAAGTCAACCTTATCACTCCTACTCAGTTCCTGTACCTTTGACTTAAGCCTGTTTTACTTTGCTTGTTAAACAGAATAATATTCTATGTAAGAGTTTTTTGCATGATTTCTTTTGTCTTATGTGATATTGCAACTATCACAAAGTTATAATTTCACATTTTTTGTTTATTTTTCCAGTAGAGTTGAAACTTCTTACCTCTGGCCAAGTTTTAGAATTTAGAGAAGGGAAAGTGAAGGTAGGAGTTTTACTGCTGATTCTTTACTATGGCAAATGCTATGCTAAGTACTTATAAAGTAAAGTGAAAGTTGCACAGTCATGTCCAGCTCTTTGCAACCCCATGGGCTATACAGTCCATGGGATTCTCCAGGCCAGAATACTGGAGTGGGTAGTCTTTCCCTTCTCCAGGGGATCTTCCCAACCCAGGGATTGAACCCATGTCTCCTATATTGCAGGCAGATTCTTTACCAGTTGAGCCACCAGAGAAGCCCATGATAAGTACTTAATTTTTATTAATTCCATCTTTTTTTAGTAAGATAGTATTGTATTCAACTGATTGTTCTTTTTCTTTCCACTTAATTGAATTAGAATTGACCTTTCAAATAAGCATGACTCATCAAATTCTCTTCTCACTATTACCCCCACTTCTTCCTTTTTTACACACATTTGATAAACAAGGCTATAGTGGAGAGATAAAGTTATCTTTTATCCTATGTACCAAATATATTTAGATTCTGAGACTTGGAATGGAAAATAAAGGACTTTTGCTGTGGATTGTTTAGAATATTAAAGGTGATTTTTCAGGGGGCTTGCCAGCAAGATGACAGAGTAGAAGGATGTGAGCTCACCTCTTCAAAAAAAAAAAACATTGAAATCACAACTAGCTGCTGAACAATCATTAACAAAAATATGCTGGAACCCACCAAGAAAGATACCTTACACTCAAAGACAAAGAAGAAGCCATAGCAATACTGTAGGAGAGGCACAATCTTGATAAAATGAAATCCCATACCTGCTGGGTGGGTGACCCATAAACTGGAAAATAATTATACCAGAGAAGTTCTGACTTGGGAGTGAAAGCCTTGAGCACATGTCACGGTCACCAGGCTGGCATCTGACAATGGGAGAAGGATCCCTGGGGGAATCTAGCTTTGAAGGCCAGTGGAGTTTGATCACGGGAATTCCATAGGATTGGGGGAAAAAGAAACTCCATTCATGGAGAGAGCATACAAAGTGTCCTGCACATCAGGACCCAGGGCAAAAAGCAGTGACCCCATAAGAGACTGGGCCAGACCTACCTGCTAGTCATGGAGGGTCTTCTATGTGGCCATGGATGCAGAAGAATTAGATCCTACTCCTGTTAATAGTGCTGTTGCTTAGTCACTTCATGTCTGACTCTCTTGCAACCCTGTCGACTGTCACCAGGTTCCTCTGTCCATGGGATTTCTCAGGCAAGTATACTGAAGTGGATTGCCATTGCCTCCTTCCAGGGGATCTTCCTGACCCAGAGATGGAACCCATAAATCCTGCTTGGCTGGCCAGTTCTTTACCACTGAGTCACCTGGGCAGCCCACTGTTGATAACAGCTCTTTAACAAAACTGTATCTTTAGAAGAGGTGATATATTTCCATCATCCCATTATAAACATGAATCTTTTGTCACTAAGAGAATATAAAATGCAAAATTACTTTCTTGTTCAAAATTTCAAGTTGACTTTGTTGTCTAGTTATTGACTGACATATAGTCAGAGACAATAAGAATAATCTATTCTTTACTATTGGATTTCTTAATAAGGTTACCTGAGAATATATGGAAAAATACTGTACTAGTATATCCTGTATCACATATTATTCTCCATTGTATCTAATATTTCAGATACCTCTCTGTTGGACCCCAAGCAGAGAGGTATTTATTAATGTAATGCATTTTTTCCATATACCAATCAACTTCATTTAAAGTCTTTGATCAATTGGCAACTTACTTGGCAACCACATATTCCCCAGGGTTCTTTGTGTACATTTTCTCATATCTGGGGAACGGTTTCACTTTTAGGAAGATAAAGCTCTAATGAGCCCTTATGAATCTTTGTTCAAAGAGGTCCAGTCTACCAGAGATCAGCTAAGACAGTGTCTGAAATGCTAATTACTTGCTGATTACAAGTCAACACTAGATTGTTTTTTCTATTTCTCAAGGTCGCCAATCAAATTTAAACCATGTTTTAAATTCCACCAAACACCAAAGTCCTTCTTTTAAAGGCCATTTTTTTTTTTTCATTCTTTTTTGCTGGGAAGAATATTACAAAATCATGGACTCACAGCTTTAAAATTGTGTGGTAAATGAAAAAATAATGCTTTAATAAACCTTGATCTTTTGCAAACAATATGCTATTAGATGGTTTAAATAATGTACTTGGTGACTCTCACAATCTAAGACATATTTTACAGACAATGTGATCACTACTAATGATAGTTGGTATATTAGAACTTAAAAGATTTTTAAGCATTTCTAAGCATTTTTACAAATACAAAATTTTAAAGTAGGTTTAGCAGTTTGAAAACATTTTAAAAATACAAAGAATACAAAAGTGTAGTGAGTCAACCTCTTTAGTTCTTTCTCTCATTGAACTGTAGAAAATTTTCAGCTTTTAATTAGCTGGCAAAAATATGGGAAAACCCATGAACATATATACCTTGAGGTTCTTTTTCATTAGACAGAAAGCAACACCAGCTATGATGCTATTTAGATAAGATGGAGCTTAGTTTGAATGAAGAGTCAATTTTCTTGGGCAACACAAGGAAAAGAGCAACTATTTTTTTGTGTTTGTGAGGATACATAATCAAATGTATATCTTCACTTGTGCTTCACTCCTGGAGAGAGAATCCTTCTTGGGAAATCTTCAATGCTTAATGGAAAGAAAGAAAGAGAAAGAAGGAGAGTACAAAGGAAGAAAAGGGAGGGAGAGGGGTGAGAGGGAAGGAGGGATTAAATTAATTAAACAAGGAAGTCATTTGACCAACGTGGAAGTAATGCCCTAGCAGCCTTGTAAGAAGCCCAAAATCTAAACTTGTGCCAACTAAAAATTGGCAATTGTCATCTACCTGTACAGTGATTAAACCATGAGCTGCTGTGACCACTGACCTTCAAGACACCCTGCAAAGGAGTTCAGGTGGAGATAAGGAATGAGGCACTCTGGTTTGGGTAAAACTGGCAGAATAGGCCTTTAGATAGATATTTTCAGGAGAAGATTTTATGAGCCCAATTCTTGCATCTCCACATATCTAGAAAAGCACTAAAATCATTAAGAGTGACATCGGCTCCTGGTGACTAGCAGCAAGCCTCTGACAAAATGCGTGCTTAACTGCACGCAGTCCTCTTCACTGGGCTTCCCTGGTGGCTCAGGTGGTAAAGAATCCACCTGCAATCCAGGAGACCTGGGTTCGATCCCTAGGTTGGGAAGATCCCCTGGAGGAGGGCATGGCAACCCACTCCAGTGTTCTTGCCTGAAGAGTCCCCATGGACAGAGAAGCCTGGTGGGCTACAGTCCATGGAATCACAAATAGTCAGACACGACTGAGCAACTAAGCACATACACTCCTCACTAAAATCATGTACTATACTATACTAATCTTCCCCACAACCTCTTTGGAGTAGTTTCTCAGAGCTATCTGAAATGCTGACTCCCAGGCTATAGTTCTCATTTTGTCCAAGAAAAAGCTTAACTCACAATTCTCACACTGTACATTTTTTTTTTCCATTTAACACTATAAATGGCTCAGGGTTAAGAAAATGAAAACCATAAGGAAAACCAATAACAAATAGCCAATTTGGCTTTCAGTTTAGTTCAGTTCAGTCACTCAGTCATGTCCGACTCTTTGCGACCCCATGAATTGCAGCACGCCAGGCCTCCCTGTCCATCACCAGCTCCCGGAGTTCACTCAAACTCGCGTCCATCGAGTCAGTGATGCCATCCAGCCATCTCATCCTCTGTCATCCCCTTCTCCTCCTGCCCCCAATCCCTCCCAGCATTAGAGTCTTTTTCAATGAGTCAACTCTCTGCATGAGGTGGCCAAAGTACTGGAGTTTCAGCTTTAGCATCATTCCTTCAGAAGAACACCCAGGGCTGATTTCCTTCAGAATGGACTGGTTGGATTTCCTTGCAGTCCAAGGGATTCTCAAGAGTCTTCTCCAACACCACAGTTCAAAAGCATCAATTCTTCGATGCCCAGCTTTCTTCACAGTCCAACTCTCACATCCATACATGACTACTGGAAAAATCATAGTCTTGATTAGATGGACTTTTGTTGGCAAAGTAATGTCTCTGCTTTTGAATATACTATCTAGGTTGGTCATAACTTTTCTTCTGAGGGGTAAGCGTCTTCTAATTTATGGCTGCAGTCGCCATCTGCAGTGATTTTGGAGCCCAAAAAAATAAAGTCTGACACTGTTTCCCCATCTATTTCCCATGAAGTGATGGGAACAGATGCCATGATCTTCGTTTTCTGAATGTAGAGCTTTAAGCCAACTTTTTCACTCTCCTCTTTCCAGTTTCATCAAGAGGCTCTTTAGTTCTTCTTCACTTTCTGCCTTAAGGGTGGTGTCATCTGCATATCTGAGGTTATTGATATTTCTCCCGGCAATCTTGATTCCAGCTTGTGCTTCTTCCAGCCCAGCGTTTCTCATGATGTACTCTGCATAGGAGTTAAATAAGCAGGGTAATCATATTTTCCTTACCTTGTTTTGCCTGTTCTTTATGAAAAGTCTCTTTCTGAATTTGTATGAGCAGTGACCTCCTAACTGCTCCTGTTTGGCACTGCCCAATTAGCATTGATATTTACTCAAACTCTTAAACTTTTTACTATGCCTCAATTTCTCTTTTAGCAGAAGTTAAGAAGGAAGATAGATAGATAGGAAGGAGACAAAGGGCGGGGGAGGGAGGGAATCATTAAAAAAATATCAAAAACCCTAATATATTTTGTTCCTCTGCATCTTTCAGGTAGAAAAGGATTGTTACCTGTGTGATTAACAAATGGAAATCTCCAATATTTAGTCAATTTCATTTTCATGTTAATGCTATTATTTAAAAGTTTCAGGGAACTCAGGTGTCATTAGAAGTTAGCTTGAAATATCTTACATTGACTAGTTTGTAAAGCTACTGCAGTTTAATACTACTGGTTGGTTCACCTTATGCAAAAGAGATACAGATCTCCCTGAAAGCTTGTATTTTTCTTTCCTCCTTTTGCTTAGGCAACTGAATAGAAACTTTAAAATTTAAATTAAAAGAATCTTCTCTCATTCAATTTGGAAGTGGAAAATAGACTACTTAGTCTAGAGAACTTTCAAAGGCTTGATACCTAAATGTATTCTTTGGATGGATTTTTCCTGATGATACAACATTATTTGAATACACTGAAGCCTCATCATTTACTACCTTGGTAATAATTTTGATACAAAAATAGGCCTCCATAGGAATGCAGCTTGAACCAATAACAAGCAACAGTGCTTCTTTGTGATAAATTGACACTAAAGCCCAATCCTGAAAATCTCTTATATTATTTAGAGGAGCAGTGATCAAAGACGCAAGAGAAGAAAGAGCTGGCAGCCTTGTATATTCTCCACTGATGCTGAGATAGTGTCAGTAATAGGGAATGTAGTTACTACCGGGGAGAGCCGGAGAGCAACTTTAAACCTCACATTCATATATCTTCTGGAAAAGGCAGGAGCAGAAGTGGAAAAAAAAAAAAAATCAGGACAGTTTCTCAGTGAAGTTCTTTACAACTAGCTATACAAATTGCTGCTCCCCAGTAGGATGGGGTAAACACGAATTTAGGTAGAACAAAACAAAAGAATTGGAATGTCACTGGAATGCTGACGAGAATGATAAGAAAATGCCAAGGGTTGGCTAATGAGGGTGGTTTCAGTAGGGAGAATCTAGTCACTTCTATTTCCAATTTATACAACATCCTGTTGTCAAGTTAATCTTCTTAAAGTCCGGCTTTATCCACATCACTTTCTGCTTAAAATTCCCTGTGATTCCCCATTGCTTAAAGGCTTTCACGTTGCAGGACATCTCCACCAAATCACTGGACACATTAAAAGCTGATGATCAACCAAATTTAAATACCTGATATAAAAAGTTTATTGACAACTATCTACACTTTAGCTTCCTAAAATATTAAACAGACACTTAAATATTATAAAAAATACATTCTTTTCAGATAAGACAAGAGTTCAATTATCCAACCCTCCATAAGATGTATATGGCAGTGCCTCAACTAAAACACATATTTCCAGTCACTCTTCCATATATATTGCAGCTTGGTGTTTATCTACTCTAACTGGACCTATTCAGTTACATGCTTTCTCAGCAATCTTACAATCTTTTCATGTGGCTCAAGTGGTAAAGAATCTGCCTGCCAATTCAGGAAAAGCAGGAGATGCGGGTTCAATCTCTGAGTTGGGAAGATCCCCTGGAAAAGGAAATGGCAACTAACTCCAGTATTTCTTTTATGTAACTTTAAACTTTTCATTTTGTATTGGGGTATAGTCGATTAAAAATGATGTAGAACTTCCAGGTGAACACTGAAGGGTTTCAGCCATACATATATATGTATCCGTTCTTCTCACAACCCCCCTCCCAACCAGGCTGGCACATAAGATTGAGCAGAATTCCATTGCTATACAATAGATCTTTGTTGTTTATCCATTTAAAATATGGTAAATGGCAACCCATTCCAGTGTTCTTGCCTGGAGAATCCCAGGGACGGGGGACCCTGATGGGCTGCAGTCTCTGGGGTCGCACAGAGTAGGACACGACTTAAGCGACTTAGCAACAGCAGCAGCAACAGCATGTCCACAATGATTCTAAAGTCCCTAACTATCCCTTCCCCTTGGCAACCCTAAGTTTGTTTTCTAAGTCAGTGAGTCTCTTTCTGTTTTGAAAATAAGTTCATTTGTATCATTTCTTTTTAGATTCCACATATAAGGGATATCATATGATATTTCTCCTTCTCTGTCTGACTTAGTTCTTGCCTGGGAAATCCCATGGACAGAGAAGCCTAGTAGGCTACAGGCCATGGGATCACAAAGAGTCGGACATGACTGAGCAACTGGGCACACGTGCAGCAGTCTTACAAAGGCTTCATCCATGTTTATGCTTCTTAAAACTTTTAAGCATTCAAAGAAATAAATAAAAGTTCAAAAATAAATGCAATTTTTATACAATAAGTTAATTTACATAAACATTTAATCTTATGTCATAAATTAATGGGCTTCCCTGGTGGCTCAGATGGTAAAGTATCTGCCCACAATGTGGGAGACCCAGGTTCAATCTCTGGGTTTGGAAGATCCCCTGGAGAAGGAAATGGCAACCCACTCCAGTACCCTTGCCTGGAAAATTCCACGGACAGAAGAGCCTGGCAGGCTACAGTCTATGGGGTCACAAAGAATCAGACACGACTGAGTGACTTCACTTTCTTTTACTTTCATAAATTAATAATAATCTTATGTCATAACTTGGAAGATAGGTGATTTTTTTTAGACTGTATTGTACTTATATCATCAGAGAAGGTAATGGCACCTCACTTCCGTACTCTTGCTTGGAAAATCCCATGGATGGAGGAGCCTGGTAGGCTGCAGTCCATGGGGTCGCTAGGAGTCAGACACGACTGAGCGACTTTGCTTTCACTTTTCACTTTTCACTTTCATGCACTGGAGAAGGAAATGGCAGCCCACTCCAGTGTTCCTGCCTGGAGAATCCCAGGGACGGGGGAGCCTGGTGGGCTGCCGTCTCTGGGGCCACACAGAGTCGGACACGACTGAAGCGACTTAGCAGCAGTACTTAAATCATAACTTTTGTGCTTATATCATGACATGACAATTCAGCTTTCATTGAGGGACAAAGGGGCATATATATGTATACATGTGTATTCATCTATTTCTATCTTTGGGTAGATAATGCATATTTTTCTTTTCCTTCCTTTGTTCCTTTTTGTCAACTGTACTGAGAGTGAAATTTTAGGAATACTCAAGACTTGCAGTTTAAATCCTTAAACAATCTAGTGCAAATAAATCTTTCCAACTAAATGCTACTGCTTTTCTATATAAATCTTCAACTTTGAGTGCACTATCTCATCACAACAGGACAATCTTCCAGTTTCTCCATGTTATATTGCTTTTCCCATAACAGTACCTAACCCTTGTGTACTCTTTCCAAAACTACCTACTCTATCTTAGTCATGTCTGTCATGCTCTAGTCTCATATAAGCCTTCTTTGATCTCCTGAAAACATGATATCCAACTCATTATACACTTAATCAGAATCATGTGCATGACTTTGGCTGGTGGCTTGCATTGCCATGCAACTATCCATGCCTTTACCTCCTGCTTCCTCAACTACATTATAAATCCCAAGAGCACAGAAATATGGGCGTGCCACTTTCTTAGCACCTAATGTTAATCTGATAGCTCATGAGGAGTAACTGTTGTAGGAGTAAATAACTTGACAGAGTAGAAGTAAATTTGCCGGGTCATCTGGGGGATAATCAGAGTTTTAAGACATTTATTTTTTATGTTTTTGTTTTTTTTTAGAGTAAAGAAAAAAGAAAGCAGAGGAATACTGCCTCTGACATCACGAGCATGTTCTAGAGCTTTGTTGGAAACACTATCCAGGCTTATGGGTCTTCCCAGGTGGCACTGGTGGTAAGGAACCCACCTGCCAATGCAGGTAGATGTACGAGACGTAGGTTCCACGATGGGTCAGGAAGATCCTCTGGAGAAGGGCATGACAACTCACTCCAGTATTCCTGCCTGGAGAATCCCATAGACAGAGAAGCCTAGCAGGCTGCAATTCACAAGGTGGCACAGAGGTGGACATGACTGAAGCAATTTGGCATGCATGCACACACTAGCCAGGCCATAGCTGAAATACTTGTCAACAAGGCTTTATTAATCATACCTCTGTTCTGGATTTTATTTTCTTGTACTGAAAGCTGAATGAGAGCATGGTCCTCCTACTACAGGTAGCAGGATAAGCCAGGTGAAGAGTTTTACTTTGCAAAGAGAAAGAATAAAGGAGGGATGTAGAAGGCTGAAAAAAATTAACTTGACAATTTGGAGTTCTTTTTGTAAGGCATAAAGCCACTTTCCTACCTAAATCTAAGGATGCTCAAATGATTTCTTTGCTTCTCTAGTCAACTTGAACTCCCTTATTGAGCTCCTAGTACCTGCTGTGAATATAGAATTACCTTCTCAGCAATAGGTAGACCCTTCAGGGTTACAGCCTTGAGAATATAAGAGAGACTGTGGCACCCTTGGGAATTCAGAAAAAGAATCTTCTGAAGTTACTGCTCTTCTAGTATAGAAAACAGCTTAGAAGGTGACTGGGTGAGCGCAGCCCTCATATTGCATTTTCTCTTCAGTCAAGATAGTGCTTATAGTAGGAAGGTCTTGGTCACTTTGTTTTTCTTTCTTTTTGATAAAAATAAGGATTTTGTGCACTGCAAATATTGGAAAGATGGTTCAAGGAGCTCAGCCACAGCAGTGAGGTCGTCTGAAAAGGGCAGCAGGAGCTGCAACTCATTGTAGGCAGTTTCTATGCCCAACAGGCTCCCCAGTGTCCCTGTTTTGTTGGCTTTGAATGAGGCAGAACATTGTTTTCCAAAAATACTCCCACTTTCATTATGATCATCCTTGTCATTATCATCATTATTGCTATTCTCTGAATCACCCATCAGAGCAAACTTTCACATATTGACAGTGCCTGAATGTAAGCACTTTAGTTACTTTATCAAAACAAGAGTCTGCAGGGTCACTCTCTCTGTCTTTGTAACTTCATAGGCAGGGGCCCTCCAATTATAGACAAATGCTCTGAAATTACTTTTGTGTTCCACTCACAAACCACATAGATGCATTTTTCTTCTTAAATGTAATTCCACGATGAGAGAAAGGCAAAGTAGCATATATACATTAACCCACAAAAAAAGTAAGTCCACTTTCAGAATATCCTAATTCACTAGATAAAAAAATTGGATTAGGTTGTCAAAAGTTGGGATATTATGGGACCAAATATGTTCCATTGAAGGCCAAGGTGTTTCTGTACACCTCAACATTTCAAATCAGGTGTTTATTGCCTAAAACAGGTCTGGGAAAATTAATGAGGTAAGTTATTACCCACCATGTCTACAGGTTTTCCATTACCAGTTATAAAAGCAGGTAGCAATTTCACTCTACCTTGAAGGCATCATTCATTATAAACTATTTGCTTTCAATCATGAGTAGGATATAGGGAAAGGGAAAATACCAAAGAAGGTACTTTGTTAGGGCACAAAAATAGGAGCACTGTGCAGGCATGTTACATTGTGAATTCAAATGTTTACTTGGTGACAGGAACCTTGGTGTTATCTGAAACCAAACTGGCTTCTTCCCGTTTATTTTTTTTTATTTAAATAAATGAAAGCCTGAGGCATACACTCTTATCTAGAACAATAACTCATATTACACTATGACCTGAGAGGTATCTTCATTTGCATCTTACCTAGGCCCTACTTTTGTTTCAACCATCTGTTGTTGAAGATAAAAGGTCGGGGTGGGGAGAGAAAGTGTTCCTAGTGGTTAACTCTGTTTCTGACCTGTCAGGGAGAACCAAAAGATAGATTTCTGCTTCCTATTACCATCCTTGGTCATGGATCCAGAGGGCTCTTGGAAGACAGCAAAAATCACCTTCTGTTGATGGCTGACTGTGACTATGCAGGCATCTTTCAGATGGCCAATCTATATAACCATGTGTGAACACTGCAGTGGCCAATCGTGTAGACAACTCAACTTAGATCCAAATATATTTGCACATACAGATGAACTTCATATGTGATTGCCAGATTTCTTCTTTAACCTTGTTATTTAAATCCAGACTTAAACTTTTGTATCACATTTGACTAAAGTACATTATTGTTCCACATTGGACTCCAAGGTGAAATAGGCAAGCCTATGAGGCCAATAATTAGTCCTATGGAGACAACAAAGGAGGCTGTAAAGATCACAGAGCACAAAAGTTCCTCAGGATAGTGCTTGTGATGTGCTGTGAAATACTAATAGTCCGACATTTTTAAATTGGGGAAAATAAACAATTACTCAAAGCGCTTACGAAAATTCAGTGCAGGACTAATTAAGGCTAGCTTGACTGCCATAATTTCCTCTGACTCTGGATATAACCCCTGCAGGCAGTAGGGGTGCCTGATGGATGTTCTCCTTAGGAAACGTGTGGTCATGTCTGATAAGCGTAGTCAGCACAGCATCACTTATTCTTATCAAAGCTCCCCAGGCAGGGAAAATTAAGAGATAGGGATTACCATTTAATCTGCAAGAACTAGGATCTTTTTTTCAGTAATACTTATAATTTATGTACTTGAATATTTTGCTATACTTAAAACCTTGAAATCCCCAAGTATAAAAATTGCTGCTAGTTTTCCTAGAGTACCAATGGTAGTAACAACTTATCCCTAAATAGATTTCTGCCTTGGAACTGGATTCTTTATCTTAGTGAGTAGAATACATTTTATTTCTGTAACAGATATGGTTTGGGAAGGAATAAAATCTTGCAACGGATGGAAATGCATTCTAGTGTCTCTTTTTCTGGTTCATTTGCTCATTCTACAAATTATCAATCATCTTTGCACCATACATTCTGCCGGGATTTGAGGTTATATAGTTTACCTTAGTTTAAGGTAGGTTTCTCTCTAATAACAATGAACCACCAAGAATCCTAGATGCCTTTAAATGACAAAGACTTATTTGTTGCTGATATGTTTTTAAAGCTTGGCTTTGCCTGTGTTCCATGTCAATTATCATTTTGCAATTTAGGCTGAAGGAGCAACTCCTGCCTGTTCATACTGGCCTTATGGTAGTGGGGAAATAGCAATGGCAGAATCATGTGGTAGCTTTTAAAATTTCTGCTTGGAAGTGGCATATGTTACATTAACTCATATTTCATTGGCCAAATTAGGTCACATCTACAAGCCAATTGTCAATGAGGTGGAAAGAATAATCCTTCTGTCAAGAAGGCCTGGAAATGAGGGGCAGGGAATATTTTTGACAATGATATGATTTACAACACTGCCTAAGGGAACTTATAGTCTAGATGGAAAGCTGAAAGTTATGACACAGGAGTGCTACAGGTCATGCAACAAGCAGTGTTCTGTATTAGCATTTATTAAGGTTCATCACCTTGCTCCCTAGTAAGCATTGCAAATATGTGTTCTGTTGGTAAATGCTTCTGTTTTTCTCATACTAAATGAAGGCAGATATTTGCCAAAAGAAAACCAATTTAAGTCAGATTTCATGGTACAAAGTAGGGTTTAGAAATGTGGATTAGAGGGATAGTGACTTCTCCATTACCAGACCACACTGACTGCATGTACAATTCAATTGATTATGCAGATATTGACTATTAGGATCACAGGAAGAAAAAACTCTAATGGAAAAAAAATGATTGATACAATAGTCACATATCAATACAACCTCTTGGTCATCCAATAATTATAGAAGTCCTTAGAAACAAATGAAAAGGGCAAAGAAGTGGAAGCATGTTAAAATTCTCATGAGGTCTCTCCCTGACCTTCATTAGGCCAGTGTTCATTTGCTTTTCGCTCAGGTTTTTGTACCAGTTCATCCAGTTCTGTATGGATGCATATCACACATTCAAGTCTAAACCTCATCTGAGAATTTTCATCTAATTTCATTTAATATGAAATGCCTCTAACATCAAATAATAGCTGATAATATTCAGTTGCCCAAAGGGGCTGATTGTTAACTTGTCTGAAAACTTGTGATTCAGTTTAGTCATCCTTAGAATTTATATTGTCAGTAAGTGTATCATATAAATAATTCAACTGCTAAGGAAAGATAGAAACTGTGAAAATGGTGGAATTTGCAAAACTTTCATTACCGTGTTTAACATTTGATGAGCTCTTAAAACTGAATGCAAAGTACAAAGATTCATTCCTTAATGAAGGAAAGTTTTAAAAATTAAGTATAATATAGTCCTTATACTTTGCTTGAAACTAAAATTGCAAGTAAAATTCAGGCTTCTTCTAGGAGAGGAAATTGAATGACCATTTTGAGAAGCTGATTAAATAGATTTTAAAAGTAATAGGTATATAGGGTGACCCTGTGTTATTATTGGAGGAACAGTACTAGAAAGGGCAAGAGCAACAGCTCTTGCTTCAGTGAAATGTGCCATCAGATCAATAACTTGCTGCTGCCAGATATTCTGAATTTTGAATTTTGAGTGACTTAAGTCAAGTCTTGGTAAATTTGTTAGAAATCAAATCATTTTCTTTCTTCTTTCTTTCATTGATTGAAATATAAGGATGAAACTACAAATATTTAAGAAGAAGAAGTAGGCATAGGATAATGTATGAATAAAACAATCATGGGCCCTGTTCTCAGTAGTTTGTAATCAACTAACAAAGAGAAAATGAACAAATTGATATGATGGGTTCTATGAAAGAGATAAAGCCCCAATACCTAGAAATCTACATAGATAGTGAAGGATGTCTTCTCTGAGGAAGTCAATTGTCAAGCTCTAAAGAATGAGAATTGGGGACAACATGTGTTGCAAGCAGAGAAATCAGCCTTAGCCATGTAAAGGATTCAGATTTTATTCAAGTGCAATGGAAAGCCATTGATGAGTTGGTAGGCAGGGAAGTAAGAGGAGATGATTTATGTTTAAAACAATTGATCTAGCTGTTATGGGGAGAATGAATTATAGAAGGGTGAGAATATAGGTAGGGAGATTCAGAGGGGGAAACTGCACTGGTCCAGGCAAGACATGATGAGAAATTTAACTAGGAATAGTGAGAGTGGAGATCAAGGCAGGCAAATGGATTTTAAATACATTTTGGAGGAAGAAATGCAGTGTTTGCTGATAGCTGAATATAAAGAATGATGCAAGGAAGGATTTAGGAGTAGCTGTAGGCTTCTTGCTTGAGAAATTGGGTAGATAGTGCCTTATAATGAAAAGATGAGAGCTGGGGAAGAAATCAGTGGGTGGGTAGGTGGAAATCAAGGAGTCTATTTCAATCTGTGTAGTGGAGGTTATGGTAAGCCTGCCAATAGGTGATTTCCAGTTAGATATTTGAACATGGAGCCCAGAAGAAAGCCTTGAGATAAAACATATTTAAAGTCACAGGGATAGAGTCCATTGATTAAAAAAAAAAAAAAAAGGTTGAGAGAAGCATAGCGAATCTGAAACAATCTCTGGAGTCATTAAGAAAATGAAAAAACAAAAAAACCTGAGAAGGTGTGGTAAAAAATTTCAGAGACAAACCAGAAGGAAACAGTGTCCTGGAAATTGAAGGAAGACAGTATTTCAAGGAGGGCATGATCTACACCCCTGAATATTGATAAGAGGCAGATGAAATGAGAACAGAAAAGAAGTCTTCTTTTTAACAGTGGAGACATCATTAGGAACCTTGGAATAAATAGCTTTTAAGTGGAGTGAGAATGGGAAGATGTAGCCCAATCTGGAGTGGAATAAGGAGTAAATATGATGAGAGGCAATGGAAACAGTAGATATAAAAATTCTTGAAAAGCCATTCTGTAAAGAGGAATATATAAAAGGGGATATCTGGATAGGAATCTGAGACTCAAAGAGGACTCTTCCTGAAGGCTAGAGACTAAGCACATTCATTGCTAATGGGAAAATTTGCTAATGGGAAAAGTAAGGCAGAGAAAGACTTTGACAGTGGAATTAATAAAGAGATGCTAAGCTTATGAGAAGGCTCAGTAGGTGGGCAGTTTGATCTTCAATGTTGTAATTCAGTTGCTAGGTCATGTCTGACACTTTGAGAGCCCATGAACTGCAGCACACCAGGCTTCCCCGTCCTTCACTATCTCCCAGAATTTGCTCAAACTCATGTCCATTGAATTGATGATGCCATCCAACCATCCCATCCTCTGCTACCCCCTTTTCCTTCTGCCTTCAATCTTTCCCAGCATCAGGATCTTTTCCAACGAGTTGGCTCTTCACATCAGGTGGCCAAAGTATGGGGCCTTCAGCATCAGAACTTCCAGTGAATATTCATGGTTGATTTCCTTTAGTACTGACTGGTTTGGTCTCTGTGCTCTCCAAGGGACTCTCAAGGGTCTTCTCCAGCCTGATAATTTGAAAACGTCATTTCTTCGGTGCTCAGCCTTCATTATGGCCCAACTCTCACATCCATACAAGACTATTGAAAAAACCATAGCTTTGACTATATGGACCTTGGTCAGCAAAGTGATAACTCTGCTTTTTAATATGTTGTCTATGTTTGTCATAGTTTTTCTTCCAAGGAGCAAGTGTCTTTTAATATCATGGCTGTAGTCACCATCTGAAGTGATTTTGGAGCCCAAGAAAATGAAATCTGTTACTGTTTCCACTTTTTCTCCATCTATTTGCCATGAGTCAATGGGAACAGATGCCATTATCTTAATTGTTTGAATGCTGAGTGTTAAGCCAGCTTTCTCACTATCCTCTCTCAACTTCATCAAGAGGCTGTTTAGTTCCTCTTCACTTTCTGCCATTAGAGAGGTATTATCTGCATATCTGAAGTTGTTGATATTTCTCCCAGCAATGTTGATTCCAGCTCATGAGTCATCCAGGCCAGCATTTAGCATGATGTACTCTTCATATAAGTTAAATAAGCAGGGTGACAGTATACAGCCTTGATGTACTCCTTTCCCAATTTTGAACCAGTCAGTTGTTACATGTAAAGTTTTAACTGTTACTTCTTGTCCTGCATACAGGTTTCTCAGGAGGCATATAAGGTGGTGTGGTTATCTCATCTCCTTTAGAATTTTCCACAGTTGTGATCCACACAGTCAAAGGTTTTAGCATAGTCAATGAAGCAGATGTTTTTCTGGAATTCCCTTGCTTTCTCTATGAAACGATGAACACTGGCAGTTTGATCTCTGGTTCCTCTGCCTTTTCTAAATCCAGCTTGTACATCTTGGTTCATGTACTGCTGAAGCATAACTTAAAGGATTTTGAGCATTACCTTTCTAGCATGTGAAATGAGTACAATTGTATGGTAGTTTGAACAGTCTTTGGCATTGCCTTTCTTGGGCGTTAGAATAAAAACTGAAATTTCCAGTCCTGTGGCCACTGCTGTGCTTTCCAAATTTGCTGGCATAAATAGAGGGATTTCTTCAATAAATAGGGACAAGGTAAAAATGGATATAGATGCAGAGAAGTGGAAGATGAGGACATATAGATTTATCATTTAAGTATGATGCAGAATCATGACCTGAGAAGTAGGGAAAGAGAAGGGCAGGAATTTTGACAGAGGAGAAATGTCTAGCAAGCTGTAGGAACATTTAGAAAGTATTTACACATATGGGTATTCCTAATATTTGATAGAGGCTTGATACATGTTGACAAATAGATTAAAGCACGGCATTTTTGTTTTAAGAAGACAGTCACAGTTAATTTTCAGATGGAAAACAAAGACAAATTTTTACATATACCAGACTGAGTCCAAACACACTTTTTGCAAAAATCTCTCGAAGGTTCAACAAGTATAGTCACACTTGTCGATTTGCTCCAGCCATGGCCTAGAGAATATGTCATCAAGACTCCAGATTAGAAGAAAATACTCATCATTATACACTTCTAATTGCCCCTAGTCCTCTGCTTTGTGTGAAAAAAGTTGTGAGGTTAAGGGTTTTGCTCAGTAGAAGTTTTGGATGTTTGTATATCAGAAATGCCATAATTATATGCAGATAACCATTTTGGATGTTTTATATGGATAAATGAGATGGTTCTACTACTTAATTTGTATTTTTAAAATATCTTTTTCTGCAATCACCTTAAAAAACCCCCTTTACTTGTTCTACTTGAAAACTGTTATCCAAAACCATTTCCTAAGTTAGGTACTCTGAGTAAAAATGTTCAAAACCTCCTGATAAGCCTGAGTATTGATTATCTTCTAATCTACTTTTGACTTTGCCTTGAATCTTCAGCCATAAAAGATTTAAAAGATTCTGCCCTTCACTAAAAGCCATCATCTGTAATCCTTGCACTCACCCATTTCAGAATCCAGATGACTGAATGTCACATTCAGTTACCTTTATAAACCCCCAAATCAAAGTTTCTAATATCAGCACTTGCCTCGCTCATCACTCTTGCTTCTCAACTCCCGATTTATTGGTGATTCTTTACCTCCCCTTGCCACTTACTGTCTCCAGGGTTTGAGTGCTCAGAGCTGCTAAGCAGGCTTCTAGAGTCAAACAGCTTTAAAAGTTCCACAAATTTCATACTGGAAATGGGAAAACATAAAAACAGTGCATGTCAAAATGTCATCCCATGTTGACAGTAAATCACTTAGCTAACATTTAGTTTGTCTTTTGTGCACTATCAGGAACCAGTAGCTGCTGTGTGCGTGTGTGCGCTTCAGTGTAATTTCTTAAGCCTTCAGAAAATGCTGCAGCTTTTGCCACTATTCTTCTTTTTTAACCTTTTACAAATAACCAAAATTATATATGGATGTACGATTTTACTGTCCTTTTCTCTCAAATGCAGGCAATAAAAGTTGATTTGCACTAACAAGCTAAAAGCTCTGAGTGCTACCAGGCTGTGATGCCTTCCAGGAGGGAGAGCAGCTATTAGATCCTATGATGGTAGAAAGTATTTTCACAATAGACATCAAAAAGATTTAGAATCCAAAGCTGGGATCCAATCTATTGTTCAGAAGTCAGCCAGTATGGAAGAAAAGATTCAACTGCCTTTGAATTCAGCAGAGTCCAGGCACGCTACAGCTGCTGCAATTTCAACCCTTCCCACTCTCTTCCATACACAGAAGGAATTCTGATTATGGTAGGTTCATAAGGATTCATAAGGTATAAAAATGTTTATGAAAAAAATATATGCTAGAAATATCCTATGTTTATGCCATTGGCTCACAGTTGAAATTTCCATTAGTTACAAAGAAAGGTAGAAAATATAGTCAAAGAATATGTTAAAAATGAAAATATTTCTCTGATTATATCTATCTATCCTTGCCAGTTTACATTTAATTGGCAAATTTACTAAATTTGAAAAGATACTACTGTGGTCCTTCATAGAATTGTGGACTAGAAATATAAGGCAGCCAATATGGTAAGATAAATTTAACCTTAAATATATAAATATATATATATATATATATATATATATTGCTCTTTAAAAGATGAAAGTATAACTGCATGGTTTCAAACCTCAACCATTATACAGAATTGCCATATGACTACTATGTAACTATCATGATTGTGCTATTCAGACAAACAAAAATGTGTCCCAAGAAATGATGGCACTTCCATGAAGAAAAGAATGTGCCTAGAAGGATGAATGTAGTTTATATTGACAGACGGGCTAACCCATTTTAGCATCTTCGCCTTTCTCCCATCAATCAAAACCAGAAGGGCACAAGTGGAATATTACTATGAGTTTAAAAAGAAATGTTTGCCAAACCACTAAATCACTTCATACAGTATAGACAGGAAGTAGAATGGTAGTAGCCTAAGATTCTTGGTTTTGGATGAACCCAAATAAATAGTCTCCTTGTTATAATCCAAGCTGCCATTTATTGTAGTGAGTTCCATGGAAGAAATAAAAGCCTTCATACTTAGAAATCTATATAGGTAATGAAGGATGTCTTCTCTGAGGAAGTCAATTGTCCAGGTCTACAAAATGAGAACTGGGGACAAAGAGTGTTGCAAGCAGAGAAAACAGCTTCAGCTATGTAGAAGATTTGGATTTTATTCAAGTAAAATCGAAAACCACTGATGGGTATATAGCGGGAAAGTAAGAGGAGGTGATTTATGCTTACAACAATTGATCTGGCTGTCGTGGGGGAGTGAATTACAGAAGGGTGAGAATATAGGCAGGGAGACACAGTGGGGGAAACTGCACTGGTCCACGTGAGACGTGATGAGAAATCGGACTAGAAACAGAGTGGCGATCAAGGCAGGCAAATAGATTTTAAATACATTTTGGAGGAAGAAATGCCAATATTTGCTGACAGTTGAATATACAGAATGGTATAGAGGGAGGCTTTAGGAGTATCTGTAGCCTTCTTGCTCGAGCAATTGGGTAGATGCCCTATAGTGAAATGATGAGGGCTGGGAAAGAAATCAGTGTGAGGGTAGGTGGTAATCAAGGAATCCATTTCAATCTGTGTGGTGAAAGTTATGGTAAGCCTTCCAGTGGGAGATTTCAAGGTGCAGTTGGATATTTGAACTTGGAGCCCAGAAGAAAGAGGTAAATGGCACTTTATAAATTCTGCTCGTATACATAGCAATGAACACAGATACCACTTGCATGTAGTCTGTTTTTTAATGTAATTTTAGTAGATCTCTACTGTGCCTCTATTATAGAACAGATTAAAAAGTTCATTTGGATTTTATTCTTAAGATAAAAATTTAAGTAAGTAAGCTATGAGTCCATTAAAAGTAGTGGAAAGAGATAGAGATCAGCTCTAAGTAAATCTTGTGCAAAGGAATTTGTCTTTCAAGTATTCAGCTCTTCTGGAAGATCAGAGATTTTCTTAACCAATTAATTGAGACTGTTAACTAAGTGTCATGACGAACAAATTCGCATTTTACACGAAGAAGCCACTTTTTATTGCAGACTTGGCAGGAACATTATAAAGTTGTGTAAAGTGATGATACACCACTTCCAGGATCCCTGTTATGATCCTGGATTTTAATCATTAAGTCGTGATTAACAGATTTAAATACATGCTTTATTGGGGAAGAAATGATGGCTGGAAATCAGGGACAAAACAGATACTGATTCAAGTTCTAAAACAGCTATTCCCCAGCTTCCTGATGAAAGATGAGACTGGAATTTGGCTGTATGACATCATTATTACTCATCAGGTTAGTAGAGTTGAGAACAGGAGGTGAAGAATTTGTCATTATGTGTTCCTGGGAACCATGAGACTGAACTGAGGTCAGGGTAGCAACATCCTGGAGGGAATCTGGAATTTACCTAGTTTGTTATTCAAAATTCACTTGGCCATTAATTGACTTCACTTTAGTTATCAGTATACATATTTTTGCTTAGACCCTTGAATATTAATTTCTTAGAAGGATTCTTTTATTTATCATTGTTTCTACATAAGGACTGCTAAAATGATTCACATGTAGCCAGCATTAATTTATTAGATAAAAATACCTCCCTAATTTTGTGTGGCAAATTTTGGTTGCAACATTTATCCCACTAAAAAATCTATATCAGTCAAAACATATTTATTGAACATTGACCATGTAGTCATTGTGCTTAACGTGTGTACTTATATACGTGTGTAGTGTGTTCATAATTTATCAATGTTTTTTTGAGTGAATAAATATGCAAAAAATTCAAGGTAAGTGAACTATAGGCTAAATTTGTCACTGAATGCTCAAATAGAAAAGGTGAAACTTGAGCCATCCTTTGGGAAGAAATGGGTAGAGAAATAAGGAGCCAGCAATAGCCTCAATATTTGTATAAGGACACTCATCCAGTGAAAGGACTTGCTTTGACAAGGAGCTAATGTACAAAGTGTTCCCACTGTTATCTTAGTAAACAGCTTGGTCCCCAACAGACAGAAGGAGAGTTCTGACTAATCGTGGCTCCCCAAAAATTGGTAAATTGGGCTCAGATTGATGTTTTGCCTATAGCTGGGATCATCCCCAAGATATTTAATACCGTAAGATGAGTTGAACCTAGGGACTCTGGATAGTTGAATGGGAATGTCAGGTGATCTAAGAAATTCATGCCAGTATCAGAATTTAAAAATTGATAATGCTATTACTACTACTACTAATAAGCCTGATGAGTTTATATTTTGTTTTAATAGACAAAGGTTTTTGTTGCTCAGCATCCAATGTGGTAACTTTATTTCCTGGGTGGACATTATTCTTGTTGCTGCTGGTTACTGTGGTCCACAAAAAAAAAAAAAAAAAAAGAATATGGCTGATTGAGTTTCCACTCTAACATCTGAACCAAAAGTTATTATAAAACTTTTGCAACAAATTTTAAGACCTGAAGCCCGATTCACCACTAACTGATTAAATCTGTCTATGTGTATAAGGTACAATAAGGACAGGAGGAGATGTAGAAATGTATCTACAGGATAAACTTCATTCTATGTTTCTATACTGTCCACTGTAAGGGATAATTTTGAAAAAAAAATATCTTATAGATATTTTCAAATAGAACCTAGATAGAACAGTAAAATGTATACCCATCAAAACTTCAGTAATTATCAATATTTGGCAAGTTCTGTTTCACCTGTGTGTGCACCCACTTCCTCTCTCTCCCTCAAAGTTTATTTTTAAGAAAATTCCAGGCATCATGTCATTTCATTGGTAAATGCTTTCAGTATTTATCCCTGAACTGTTAAAATTCTTGTTTAAGTAGTAATACAACCATGATGTGATTTCAAAGACTTCAGGGATACCTCCTCTGTCCTTAATCTGTTTATTTACCAATGTCTAAAATCCTACAAATTTAACATTCTTTTTTGGAAGATAAAATATGAACCACCTCATTGGAATTGTCACAACTAAGACCTTTTCAGTTATGATTTATTGAAGAAAAGGTATTTGAATTTGTAAAAGACAATAACTGGCCATTTTTGAAATTATATCTATAATAGGCACAGACAGCGTAGAAAGTTTAGAAATTGTGAGAAGTTTCCCAAGATCCTAAAGTCATCTGTTCCTTGAGGGTATAGTAGTCACGGATGTGCAAGGTCACAGAATGGTGGGTAGTAGAGGAAGGGTTGCAAGCCAGGTCTCCAAAGGCCACCACCTTAATTCCTGGTTTCCCCCCACCCTTTATCCCTTCCTTGGATGACTTTCCTGAGACTGATGTTTAGTCTTCTGTAATGATGCCTGCAAGTGTATCATCTACCAGGCAGAAACAGATCACTCTTTGGGCTTCCCTGGTAGTTCAGCTGGTAAAGAATCCGCCTGCAATACAGGGGACCCTGGTTTGATTCCTGGGTTGGAAAGATTCCCTGGAGAAGGGCATTGCAACCAACTCCAGTATTCTTGCTTGGAGAATCCCCATGGACAGAGCTATAGTCCATGCAGTTGCAAAGAGTCAGACATGAGTGGGTGACTAAGCACACACACACACAAGTGTATCACCCAAGCATATTTCTCCCTTCTATAGAGTCATCCCTGCTCTAAACCCATGTCAATAAAATGCTTTGGATTTCTTTAATGTAGCATAGACATTATGTTGCATATTAAAACAGACTGAAGTTCCAATTCTTCTTTCAAGTGCAGCATGATTATTACTAGCTGTACAGTACTGGAATTCTGAAAATCTCTTCTAAACTAGATGGTTTCCTCAATATTCCCTGAGTTCATTTCCAGTGTGGACTGATGATTGACCTTGAAGGAAATGAACTAGAAAGCATGCACATTATTACAGACTGCAGCTACTTGGAGAGGACTACTGAAGATAAAATTTGAAGTCCCTGTGCCAAACTGAGCAGCCCATCCAACCTGATGGGTTAATATAAAATTTACTCCATTTTATAGGGAGGGCTTCCACTGCTCTTCACATGAAAACTGTTCATCTACTGCAGGAAGAAGACTGTGTGCATGAAGCTTATGAGCTGCTGATACATTGAGGACAGAAGATTTTGACAAAATCCCAAGCCACTGCAGGTCACATACTCCTTGGCACAACTGGGACTCATCAGGGGGCAAGGTAGGATATGCAAATCCTGAGCTATCATCATTTGGTTGAAGGAGAACCTGAGATGAACTACGTGATGTTAATGAGTTTTCTGCTAACTTAATGCAAGTAGGGAAAGCGGATCACCACAGTCCATGTCCTTCTGGAGGCTGCAGTTCTAGAGCCTCATCAAACTTACAGTATTGATTTCTCCCCAGTGCCTCCTTCTCCCTGCTTAACTAAATCCCTTTCTTCTTTCCAAGTCTGTCTCAAGCTCCCCTTCCCTCATAAACTTTTTTCAACTCTTATGGCCCTCAGAGGTTTTTCCCTTATCTTCACTCTTATTTAACTTACTGTCTTTCACTTTACTGGGAAATTAGAAGATGACTTAAAATTAATTTCTAGGAAGCCGCCAATTCAGAGAGCTGACTACACATGAATCTCAGAAATATATTTTGTGTATCTCTGCTGACAGCTGTTTTTAGTTATATATAATGTAAGAATTATTGATGTTAAGGTATAAAGTGTTGGGTATAGTAGGAGTTCCTAGAAGAATGTGTAAAAGCGGGCAGCATTCCAAAAGGATGGAGCTCTCATATTAAGTGCAATCACCCTCCTGCAAGTTGTTTACTACCTATCGCCCCAGGAAAAGTGACTGAGTGTGGCCAAGAGGTCCGAGGCACCAACCAGAACTCAGCTAATTACTCCAGCACCTGTATCCTTATGCAGTAAGTAACAGATGTATATATTTTTGCATTGAAGATAAGTTTTAATCATAGATGAGTAACCTGGTCACTGTTTCCCAGTAACATAAAATACTGACAATCATTTGACATTTAACTTGTATATTTGGCATATTTTTCCATTGGCTGTTTGATTCTTATCTTTCTGCCTAACTAGGTTGTAAACCCCACTGAAAGTACAGTTTTGCTACCTCTAGTTTTGCTTTTCTCAACACACAACTGAATGTTCTGGGCAAAACAGACTGTCAATACAGTATTCATTTGCCATTGCTGATGATAGTCTAAGCAAACACTGACTGGAGTGCTAAAATATTTGCAAAGCCTCTTCTTGAGGAGAAAGGTGGCTTTACCTGATAATTCCCTCGTAGCCCACAATCACACATAGAAGTAAAATCGATTTCTAGATGAGTAAGAATAATAACTTAAAATGTCTAATGTGAATAATAGGATATTAAGTCTATCATTTATTCTACTGTGATTCAAACTATTTAGATCTACTCTAAGTTATCATAAGTTATCACTACCCCAGACTTTTTCTGGAGATTTTAATCTGAACTTCAACTGGGCAGGCCTCTGAAAAAGGTGGATGATAAGAAGCTGTTTAAGAAAGCTCACCACACCAGGCTAAAATCAGTAGTTGTACCAGGGGCTAACAGAGTAAATGCTTTTAGACAATGCTGAGCTTATTTCACTTAGCATGATACCCTCAAGGTTCATCCATGTTGTTGCAAACGGCAGGATTTCCTTCGTATTTTATGGCTAAACACACACACAAATCTCATTTCCTTAATATATTCATTCACTGATAGTTTGTTTTCATGTCTTGATTATTGTGAATAATGCTGTAATGAACATTCAGTGTAGATATCTCTTTGAAATAGTAATTTCACTTTTTTCAGTTATATACCCAAAGTGGGATTGATGGATCATATAGTAGTTCTATTTTTAACTTCTAAAGGAATCTCCATACTGTGTTCCGTACTGACTGTACCAATATACATTTTCACCAACAGTGTACCAGCACCCCCTTTTCACCACATCCTCATCAGTATTTCTCTATCTCTTTGATTACAGTCAGTCTAACAAGTCTAATATAATATCTCATTGCTGATCTGATTCTCATTCCCCAGATGTTTAGTGATGTTGAGCACCTTTTCATGTATTTGTTACATGTCAATGAATAACATCTCAATAAGGCTGACCCGGATAATCACGATGGTGTGATCACTCATCTAGAGCCAGATCCTGGAATGTGAAGTCAAGTGGGCCTTAGAAAGCATCACTACAAACAAAGCTAGTGGAGGTGATGGAATTCCAGCTGAGCTTTTTCAAATCCTGAAAGATGATGCTGTGAAAGTGCTGCACTCAACATGCCAACAAATTTGGAAAACTCAGCAGTGGCCACAGGACTGGAAAAGGTCAGTTTTCATTCCAATTCCAAAGAAAGGCAATGCAAAAGAATGCTCAAACTACCACGCAATTGCACTCATCTCACATGCTACTAAAGTAATGCTCAAAATTCTCCAAGCCAGGCTTCAGCAATATGTGAACCGTGAACTTCCTGATGTTCAAGCTGGTTTTAGAAAAGGCAGAGGAACCAGAAATCAAATTGCTAACATCCGCTGGATCATGGAAAAAGCAAGAGAGTTCCAGAAAAACATCTGTTTCTGCTTTATTGACTATGGCAAAGCCTTTGACTGTGTGGATCACAATAAACTATGGAAAATTCTGAAAGAGATGGGAATACAAGACCACCTGACCTGCTTCTTGAGAAATCTGTATGCAGGTCAGGAAGCAACAGTTAGAACTGGACATGGAACAACAGACTGGTTCCAAATAGGAAAAGGAGTACATCAAGGCTGTATATTGTCACCCTGCTTATTTAACTTCTATACAGAGTACATCATGAGAAACGCTGGACTGGAAGAAACAGAAGCTGGAATCAAGATTGCCGGGAGAAATATCAATAGCCTCAGATATGCAGGTGACATCACCCTTATGGCAGAAAGTGAAGAGGAACTAAAAAGCCTGTTGATGGAAGTGAAAGAGGAGAGTGAAAAAGTTGGCTTAAAGCTCAACATTCAGAAAACGAAGATCATGGCATCTGGCCCCATCACTTCATGGGAAATAGATGGGGAAACAGTGGAAACAGTGTCAGACTTTCTTGTGGGGCTCCAAAATCACTGCAGACGGTGACTGCAGCCATGAAATTAAAAGACGCTTACTCCTTGGAAGAAAAGTTATGACCAACGTAGATAGCATATTCAAAAGCAGAGACATTACTTTGCCAACTAAGGTCCATCTAGTCAAGGCTATGGTTTTTCCAGTGGTCATGTATGGATGTGAGAGTTGGACTATGAAGAAAGCCGAGCACCGAAGAATTGATGCTTTTGAACTGTGGTGTTGGAGAAGACTCTTGAGAGTCCCTTGGACTGCAAGGAGATCCAACCAGTCCATTCTGAAGGAGATCAACCCTGGGATTTCTTTGGAAGGAATGATGCTAAAGCTGAAACTCCAGTACTTTGGACACCTCATGTGAAGAGTTGACTCATTGGAAAAGACCCTGATGCTGGGAGGGATTGGGGACAGGAGGAGAAGGGGACGACCGAGGATGAGATGGCTGGATGGCATCGCTGACTCGATGGACGTGAGTCTGAGTGAACTCTGGGAGTTGTTGATGGACAGGGAGGCCTGGCGTGCTGCGATTCATGGGGTCGCAGAGAGTCGGACACAACTGAGCAACTGAACTGAACTGAACTGAAGGCTGGGGTGGGAGGGGAGAAAATGAACCTCTTTCTGCTGCTACATGCAGAAAAACAGCAGCTGAAAGGGATCTTGGAGATTGAAACATAGACAAGGTAACATAGTTTGCTCAAGAAAGCCCAAATAGGTAGTACAGCAGGGTTTCTAGAATACCAGTGTCGTTTTCTTTGATCTATTCCCAGCTGACTTTTTTTCTTCTTTTTAAACATTTACTTACCCTTTTAATGAAATTTTATTGGAGTATAGTTGTTTTATGGGCTTCCGTGGTGGCTTAGATGGTAAAGAATCCACCTGCCAATGCAGGAGATGCAGGTTTGATCCTAGGGTTGGGAAGCTCCCCTGGAGGAGGGCATGGCAACCCACTCCAGTATTCTTGCCTGGAGAATTCCACTGACAGAGGAGCCTGACAGGCTACCATCCATAGCATCACAAAGAGTCAGACATGACTGAGCGCGAACACTTTCACTTCACTTTAGTCGTTTAATAATGTGTTATTTTCTACTGTACAGCAAAGTGAATCAGTGACACATATACACATATCCACTCTTTTCTGGATTTCCTTCCAATTTAGGTCACCATAAAGTATCCAGCAGAGCACCCTGTGCTATACAGTAGGTTCTCATTAGTTATTTTTATACCTATGCTAAGTCACTTCAGTTGTGTCTGACTCTCTGCGACCCCATGGACTGGAGCCTGCCAGGCTCCTCTGTCCATGGGATTCTCCAGGCAAGAATACTGGAGTGGGTTGCCATGCCCTCCCTCAGGGGATCTTCCTGATCCAGGGACTGAACCCCAGGTTCGATCCTGGAGTCTCTTATGTCTCCTGCATTGGCAGGTGGGTTCTTTCCCACTAGTGCCACCTGGGAAGCCCCATAGTGTATATATGTCAATCTCCCAATTCCTCCTACCACCGCCCCCCTTTTCCCCTTGGTATCCATACATTTATTCCCTATGCCTGTGTCTCTACTTCTGCTTTGCAAATAGGATCATCTGTATCATTTTTATGGATTCCACATATATGTGTTAATATATATTTATTTTCTGACTTACTTCACTCTTATGACAGTCTCCATGTCCATTCACATCTCTACAAATGACCCAATTTTGTTCCTTTTTTTATGGCTGAGTAATATTCCATTGTGTACATGTGCCTTGCCACTTCTCAGGCAATGTTGTCTGAAGGTCTGGGCCAAGATAGTCTAGGCAACAGGATAGCCACAGGTTCAAGATTTTCTGGAGCCAAGGAGAAACTCTTTGCAGCCCTGGATAGGGAAGAAAGCATTAGGCCTCACTGTTTCTGGGTCAGAGACCCTGGATAATAATTCTTTCTACATGTTCAGTGACATCTCTGAGTGCCCAGTAATATGACTGTCAAAAAGGCAAAATCACAGATTATTCTTATTTGCCATCACTTTGAGCTATGGTGAGATGTTCATGATTATTTATCATCCAGACAAATTTGGACAGAAGAGCCCAAGACCAAGACTGATGTTTGGCCATGGGGGAAAGGGCTGGAAAGTCCCCAGGGCTGTCAAGAATTATATCCATTTCTGAAGAAGTCAGTACAAAAACAAAGGTAGAGGTTGTCAAGGACAGAATTTGGAAAGTCAGGCCAGGAGAATAATTTTTATTGCAAGTGAACATCTGATCTTACAAAAGAAACTTCTCTATTTTTAAAATAAACTTTAGTTTTTTGAGAAATTTACAGAGACCCTATGCAGAAAATAGAGAATTCCTATAGCTTCTACTATTATTAACATCTTGCATTAATGTGGTATATTTGTACAACTGATAAATTAATTGATACTATTAACTAATGACCATAGATTATATTAGGGCTCACTCTTTGTCTTGTACAGTTCACTGGGTTTTCACAGATGTGTGATATCAGTGTAGTAAAACTATACTATAAAGTACTATAATGATGGCTACATAACATTAATGCAAGATGTTAATAACAGGAGATGTTATGGGGGTGAGAGGTATATAGGAACTCTCTATTTTCTGCATGATGTCTCTGTAAACTGCTCTACAGGTCAATCTGAGACTTGTAGACACAGGTAATCCTCAGATGGGAATATTAGCTATACTGAGAAGACCTCATAGTTGCTATGGCGGTGCTGTTATGGTCCATTGACGGTTACTAGTAATGGCTCAACATGCAACGTGTTTGTTCTGAAGAGTCTAACTAGTTTTATGGATAGAGAAAGGTCTTGAAAACAATTACTGCAGCTGTAAACCAAAGAAACTGTCCAGGTACATAGTGAGCAATAAAATATTGATTACACATTGACTTGGTAAGCCCTGGGTGCAAATGTAAATTAGTAAAATGCCATCAACAAATTTTCTTAAAATGTATAGGAAATATTGTGTTCAATGATGTGTGAACACAAAGGAAAAATACATACCTTTTAGTGTATTTGAATAGCATTCTAAAATCAGCTACATAGTAGAATAAGACAAACCATCACTTTATTTTACTTCATTTCCAGATGTGAAAGGTAAAGATTGTATGTAATCTTGTAGGAATTTTAAAAGAATCAAATAAGATGGATTTATTAATGTTTTAATCACCTATTATTTTTTTTTGAATTTTTAAATATAAATTTATTTAATTGGAGTATCACCTGTTATTTTAATTATTTCAGTGAATAAAAAAATAAGTCAAACACAGCTCTAGACTTCACATAGCTTGTACTTTAGGAAACAATAGTACAATTACAAATATCACTGTGAAACAAAGGCTGTTAAGATAACTGACTTAAAGAGGGTACCAACATGGAGTTGCAGGGCAAGGCCTAGCTATGATTTACTGTAAAGTACAAGAGAGTAAATATTTTAATCTTGCAGACTATACAATATCTTTTGTAACTACTCAATTCTGCTTTTGTAGCACAAAAGCAACCACAGATGGTATGTAAAAGAAGGAACATGGCTGTGTCCCAATAAACATTTATAAAAACTAGTGGCTGGCCAGATTTGTTCTGTGGCTGTAATCTGTCAACCCCTGCTCCAGGGTCTAAACATGAAGAGAAAGAATATTGTGAAAAATAGTTTTCAAATTATAAAGCTCTGTTCAAATGTCAAGTTATTATTCACTGAGTTTATTGAAAAACTGATACAGTGTCTAACTTGATGCTAATGCACAACTAATAGTCCCTGGCTGATAAGCCAATTTGTTGTCAGGTGAATCAAGGGAATCATAATAATTAAGGGTAATAAACCACATTCAACCTTTTCTTAAAGGAAAGGGAAGAGGAAACATATTCTTCATATTTCTTTTATCTTTTTCAAAGGGCTTTATCTTCCCAAGAGTTTAGCGAATTTTAAATACAGCTTTGTCACTTCTCCCTGATGAACTTGGGGATTTAATCTAATTCCCAACTTAATATGTGAAACTCCTATCCCCTCTACCCCTCCCTACCTCTGTTAATTGCACTTGAATCCTAACCCTTGCTGGTGCTAAATGAGGAATTATATGAGTTTTAAAAGTTCAGCCAGTGGCATCTCAGTTTGGCAAGTCTCGCCAAGTTCTAACTCTGATTTTTTTTCTTTCTCAGTGATGCAAGCTTATTCAAGTCTGCCTCTCTTTAAAACTTGATTTCCAGTTTCAAGATTTTAGAAAGTAATCTTTTGTCTCTCACATTTGGAGCCAAGTATATGACTTTTAGTTGCTCAGCGGAACATTTTATTATCATGAGACTAAACAGCTGTGAGTTTTTGAACTTGAACAGTTTGCCCACCATAGTGATCTCAATGACAATTCAGTGTCTACTACTTGATTCTAAAATTTGGCTCCTTGAACCACAAATCTATTTTAACAACTTAGACATCTTGACAATTATTTCCAATAATATATATGGAGTAGACATGCAAAATGTTAGCAACCTATTTACCCCATAGTGGAAATCATTAGCACACGAGGTGTTTCAAGTGGAGTTACTCACGTTTCTTACCCACTGTAACTGATCACCATTATTTGCTTCTGTCCCTTTGTGCACGCATGTTCAGTTGCTTCAGTCGTGTCTGACTCTTTGTGACCCCAGGGACTGCAGCCCACCAGGCTCCTCTGTCCATGGGATTCTCCAGGCAAGAGTACTGGAGTGGGTTGCCATGCCCTCCTCCAGGAGATCTTCCTGATCCAGGGATTGAACCCATGTCTCCTGTGTCTCCTGCACTGTAGGTGGATTCTTTACCCACTGAGCCACCTGGGAAGCCCTTCTGTCCCTTTATTTGCAGCTTATTTGAAAGTATGATTACTACTGATCCTAAACAATGTTTTGCAGGGAATTCATATGTGAATAGAAGTAGAAAATGTCATAGCTATGCTAATTACCCCTATGCAAAATCTCAAGATTTGACAAATCCTTTCATCCTATTCTTTAAAGCATCATATTACTGATAGGTATGTTTCACCTCTTTAAGAAGGTCCATCTGCATGCATCTTTACACATATTGCTTCTTATTTATATCATCTTCCCAAATTTATTTCAAACATCAACTGTCTTCTAACTAATATAAAGTAAGAATCAGTAACCCACTTTACAATTTTTTACTTGGTAATTTTTCACCAATATTTTCAATTATTTTAAGAGCTTTAATTCTGCCAGACAGCTAGGTGAAGCTCTGCAATCTATACCTCATACTTGACATTCCAATTCTACAGTGTAAATTTAATGCCTACTCTCATATCAGTAGCTGATTATAATCTCTTAGTGGGTAGGAACCAGAGCTGTTTAATTTTCTATGTGCAGCTCTCAGATGGCAATAAGTTCAGAGAGTCACCAAACGTATTTACAGAATGATAAATAGTTTTTGTAGCAAAATACCCAGTAAAGTGAAAAATTATCAATTTTATCCCATCTTAAGTTCAGAGAGAGAAGGAACTAATGGGAGATGCATGCGTAGTTGTCTTGGTCCTGAGGCAAAGAGAGCCTCTTTGCCTGCACAGATGATAGAAAATAATCATGTGAACATCACCCCACTATATGCACCATCCTGATAATAGAATTTGAAATCATGTTCCACAAGGAATATTTACTGCTCTAGCATAGGAATACTGAGCTTCTTAACTGGAAAAGAGACTCAAAAAGCCTACTAAAAGTTTTTCAAGTCTTAGCTAATGGGCCACATTTAAGTAAAGGATACTCATATCCACAACTGGAAGATGCCTTGAATTATCAACCTCATGACTCTGGGCATGTTTGCCAGTTCCCTCTGGTAGAAACATTCTATATGTATATGATGAAAAGCAACTGAGGCATCAGAACTGGCAGCACAACCCAGGAGCTATAAGGAAAGAAATGGCCAAAGGACTTTGTTTTAAATAAACTATTTATTTGGGGTCAGGGGACTTGTTTTTCACATTTTCCCTTTTGTGTCTCATTATCTTTTAGTCTATTTAAGAATTCACAGATTTTAATTGGATATCTCCCAACAGGAAAATGACGCAAGGAACAAAATTTTATTACCATGAAATTATAGAATTTTGGGGGAAAATAGACCAAATTAGCATCCATCAATAATCACAATAAACTGTGGAAAATTATGAAAGAGATGGGAATACCAGACCACCTGAGCTGCCTCTTGAGAAATCTGTATGCAGGTTAGGAAGCAATAGTCAGAACTGGACATGGAACAACAGACTGGTTCCAAATAGGAAAAGGAGTACATCAAGGCTGTATATTGTCACCCTGCTTATTTAACTTCTATGCAGAGTACATCATGAGACACTCTGGACTGGAAGAAACAGAAGCTGGAATCAAGATTGCCGGGAGAAATATCAATAGCCTCAGATATGCAGATGACACCACCCTTATGGCAGAAAGTGAAGAGGAACTAAAAAGCCTGTTGATGGAATTGAAAGAGGAGAGTGAAATGGTTGGCTTAAAGTTCAACATTCAGAAAACGAAGACCATGGCATCTGGTCCCATCACTTCATGGGAAATAGATGGGGAAATAGTGGAAACAGTGTCAGACTTTATTTTTGGGGGCTCCAAAATCACTGCAGATGGTGATTGCAGCCATGAAATTAAAAGACTCTTACTTCTCGGAAGGAAAGTTATGACCAACCTAGACAGCATATTCAAAGGCAGAGACATTACTTTGCCAACAAAGGTCCATTTAGTCAAGGCTATGGTTTTTCCAGTGGTCATGTATGGATGTGAGAGTTGGACTGCGAAGAAAGCTGAGTGCTGAAGAATGATGCTTTTGAACTGTGGTGTTGGAGAAGACTTTTGAGAGTCCCTTGGACTGCAAGGAGATCCAACCAGTCCATTCTGAAGGAGATCAGCCTTGGAATGTCTTTGGAGGGAATGATGCTAAAGCTGAAACTCCAGTACTTTGGCCACCTCATGCGAAGAGTTGACTCATTGGAAAAGACCCTGATGCTGGGAGGGATTGGGAACAGGAGGAGAAGGGGACGACAGAGCATGAGATGGCTGGATGGCATCACTGACTCCATGGATGAGAGTTTGAGTGAACTCTAGGAGTTGGTGATGGACAGGGAGGCCTGGCGTGCTGCGATTCATGGGGTCGCAAAGTTCGGACACGTCTGAGTGACTGAACTGAACTGAACTGAATAATTTAATATTTTTGATAAATACAAGTTTATATATATTAGGATTATAATAAATGACAGAGTGTTTTAGATATGTCATTTTGTTTGAGAATTTTTATGCTAGTACAGTGATTAGAGATATATATTGGTTGAGTTTCTCAGAATTGGTTGGTTATTAACAAATTATAAACTTTTTGCTGTTAAGTTCATAAATATTTATTAACTTGTTCCTAATAGAAACAATGAGCTGAATTCGAGTCATAGACTACCCTCAAAGAACTTAACGGTAGTATAGGTGAGTTCTAGTTTCTCCATCCTTTTGCCAACATTTGGCATGGTTAGTTTTTTAAAACTATAAATATACTAACAGATGTTTAGAGATATCTTATTATGTTTTTAAATTTGAATTTCTCTAGTGAGTAATAATGAGCAATTTTTGTGGGCTTATCTGCAATTATTTTGCTTTCCTTGGACTGTTCATATCATTTGCCTATTTTTTATCAGGTCATTTTTTTCTTACTGAGCTTCGGGAGTGCTTTATATATTACTTATGTAAGTCTTTTATCAGATACATGGTTTTAAAATAAATTGTCCCAGTATAGAGTTTGTTATTTTATTCCCAAGTCTCTTGAAAGCAGAAGTCCTTAATTTTGATGAAGCCATTTTCTAATTTTTTTTTTCAAAGATGATGCTTCTATCTAAGAAATTTCTAACCTAGGGTCACAAAGATCTTTTCCTGTGCTCTATTCTAGAAGTCTTATAAAGTTTTTCAAGTATGTCTATGATCCATTTTTAATTTCTTTTTGTAGATGACATGAGATAATAATCGAAGTTTGGTTTTGTATACGGGTATAAAATTATCCTAGCCCCATTTAATGAAAAGGCTATACTTTTTCACTAAAACACCTTTCAGCTTATTTGAAAGTCAATTGACAACATAAGTGTCGGTCTTCTTTTGCACTTTTTATTTGGTTCCCTTCATCTATTTGTCTTTGATGACGTAGAGTACCACTCTGTCTTAATACTGTAACTTCACAATAATTTATGCAGTCAGGTAGTATAACTTCTCTCATTTTGCTTTTCTTTCTCAAAGTTGTCTTGTCTATTTTAGTTCCTTTGCTTTTCTATGTGAATTTTAGAAAAGTTTATCTGTATCTAAGAAAAATGTGCTGCAATTTTATTCAGAAAGTGATTAATCTATAGATCAAATCAGAGAGAATTAACATCTGAATAACACTGAGTTTTTGAATTAATGAACACAGTATATTCTCTAGTTAAGTCAACTTTAATTTCTCTCAGCTACATTTTGTCATTTTCAGCATATAAATCTTGTATCTTTCATTAGTCTTTTAACAGGAGAACTGAATGTTTTAAAACTACTGTGCATGTGTGCATGCTAAGTCGCTTCAGTCGTGTCCGAATTTGTGCAACTCTATGGACTGCAGGCCACCAGGCTCCTCTGTCCATGGGGATTCTCCGGGCAAGAGTATTGGAGTGGGTTGCCGTACCCTCCAGGGGAGCTTCCCAACCCAGGGATCGAACCTGAGTCACTTATGTCTCCTGCATTTACCACAAGTGCCACCTGGGAAGCCCTAAAACTATTGTAAGTTGTATTTAAACATTTTTATTTTTCATTGATTTTTGGTACATAGATCTCATAATGTACAGTCTTGTTAAAAATCTCTTATTAGTTTCAACAGGTCTTTCAGTAAATTTAACTGGATCTCTTATGTAGATGGTCATATCATCTGAGAAAAAGGCAAGTTTACATCTTTGAAATCTTGATGCCATCTACTCATTAGGCTTACCTATTAATTGATTAGAACAGCAAGTACAATGTTTGATAGTAGTGATTAGAGCAGACATCCTTGCATTACTCCTGATCTCAGGGTGAAAGCATTGTCTTTCATCTGTAAGTATGGTATTAATATTATCTGTAGGTTTTTCATAATGCCCTTCATCAGGCTGAGCAAGTTCACTTCTCAGTCTGCCAAGAGTTTTTATTCAGGATAGATTTGGAATGTTGTCAGAAGCTTATTTAGCTTCTATTGAGACGATCATATGGTTTTACTTTTTTAGTCTGTTAATACAGTAAATTACACTGATTGATTTTCTAATGTAAATTCAGCATTTCACTCCTGGGATAAATCACATTTGACCACTGTATGTTATCTTTATATATACTGTTGTATTGATTTGTAATTTTTAAAAGATTTTTTGCATTTGTGTTTATGAGGAAAATTTTATTTCCCTGTAATATCGTTGTGTGTTTGACATCAGAATAATGCTGGCCTTATAGAATAAGTTGGGAAGTATTTTTTCCCTTTTGATTTTCTGGGAGATTATGTGTAGAAGAGTAGAAAACTCAATAAAATAAAAAGTTTTTAATGTATTAAAAAACATGGGCAAACCTTTAGCTGGGCTAAGAAAATAAGGAGATGACTCAAATGATTAAAATCTGAAGAAAATTACTAGAGCTAATCAATGAATATAGTAAAGTTGCAGGATATAAAATCAACACACAGAAATCCCTTGCATTCCTATACACGAATAATGAGAAAGTAGAAAAAGAAATTAAGGAAACAATTCCATTCACCATTGCAACGAAAAGAATAAAATACTTAGGAATATATCTACCTAAAGAAACTAAAGACCTATATATAGAAAACTATAAAACACTGATGAAAGAAATCAAAGAGGACATTAATAGATGGAGAAATATACCATGTTCATGGATCGGAAGAATCAACATAGTGAAAATGAGTATACTACCCAAAGCAATTTATAAATTCAATGCAATCCCTATCAAGCTACCAGCAACATTTTTCACAGAACTAGAACAAATAATTTCAAGATTTGTATGGAAATACAAAAAACCTCGAATAGCCAAAGCAATCTTGAGAAAGAAGAATGGAACTGGAGGAATCAACTTGCCTGACTTCAGGCTCTACTACAAAGCCACAGTCATCAAGACAGTATGGTACTGGCACAAAGACAGACATATAGATCAATGGAACAAAATAGAAAGCCCAGAGATAAATCCACACACATATGGACACCTTATCTTTGACAAAGGAGGCAAGAATATACAATGGAGTAAAGACAATCTCTTTAACAAGTGGTGCTGGGAAAACTGGTCAACCACTTGTAAAAGAATGAAACTAGATCACTTTCTAACACTGTACACAAAAATAAACTCAAAATGGATTAAAGATCTAAATGTAAGATCCAGAAACTATAAAACTCCTAGAGGAGAACATAGGCAAAACACTCTCCGACATAAATCACAGCAGGATCCTCTATGATCCACCTCCCAGAATTCTGGAAATAAAAGCAAAAATAAACAAATGGGATCTAATTAAAATTAAAAGCTTCTGCACAACAAAGGAAAATATAAGCAAGGTGAAAAGACGGCCTTCTGAATGGGAGAAAAAAATAGCAAATGAAGCAACTGACAAACAACTAATCTCAAAAATATACAAACAACTTCTGCAGCTCAATTCCAGAAAAATAAACAACCCAATCAAAAAATGGGCCAAAGAACTAAATAGACATTTCTCCAAAGAAGACATACGGATGGCTAACAAACACATGAAAAGATGCTCAACATCACTCATTATTAGAGAAATGTAAATCAAAACCACAATGAGGTACCACTTCACACCAGTCAGAATGGCTGCGATCCAAAAATCTGCAAGCAATAAATGCTGGAGAGGGTGTGGAGAAAAGGGAACCCTCCTACACTGTTGGTGGGAATGCAAACTAGTACAGCCACTATGGAGAACAGTGTGGAGATTCCTTAAAAAATTGCAAATAGAACTACCTTATGACCCAGCAATCCCACTTCTGGGCATACACACTGAGGAAACCAGAATTGAAAGAGACACATGTACCCCAATGTTCATCGCAGCACTGTTTATAATAGCCAGGACATGGAAACAACCTAGATGTCCATCAGCAGATGAATGGATAAGAAAGCTGTGGTACATATACACAATGGAGTATTACTCAGCCGTTAAAAAGAATTCATTTGAATCAGTTCTGATGAGATGGATGAAACTGGAGCCAATTATACAGAGTGAAGTAAGCCAGAAAGAAAAACACCAATACAGTATACTAACACATATATATGGAATTTAGGAAGAGGGCGATGACGACCCTGTATGCAAGACAGGGAAAGAGACACAGATGTGTATAATGGACTTTTGGACTCAGAGGGAGAGGGAGAGGGTGGGATGATTTGGGAGAATGACATTCTAACGTATACTATCATGTAAGAATTGAATCGCCAGTCTATGTCTGATGCAGGATACAGCATGCTTGGAGCTGGTGCATGGGGATGACCCAGAGAGATGTTATGGGGAGGGAGGTGGGAGGGGGGTTCATGTTTGGGAACGCATGTAAGAATTAAAGATTTTAAAATTTAAAAAAAAATAAATAAAACATTTTAAATCTTAAAAAAAAAATAAAATCTGGGCTAAAAGGGGGTACATCATGACCAGTTTTCAGAAATAAAAAGGATTATTCAGTTCAGTCGCTTAGTTGTGTCCCACTATTTGTGACGCCATGGACTGCAGCACACCAGGCTTCCCTGTCACCAACTTCCTGAGCTTGCTCAAATTCATGTCCATCGAGTTGGTGATGCCATCCAACCATCTCATCCTCTGTCGTCCCCTTCTCCTCTCACCTTCAGTCCTTCCCAGCATCAGGGTCTTTTCAAATGAGTTAGTTCTTTGCATCAGGTGGACAAAGTGTTGAAGCTTCAGCTTCCGAGCATCAGTCTGTAAAAATATTATGGACTGATTTCCTTTAGGATTGACTCGTTTGATCTCCTTGCAGTACAAGGGACTCTCAAAAGTCTTCTCCAACACCACAGTTCAAAAGCCATCAATTCAATCAAAAGCAATCGAAAAGGATTATAAGGAACTACAAACAACTGAATACTAACAAATTAGATAATGTGGATGAACTAGACAAAACCATAGAAAGACATAAATGACTGAAACTGACACAAAAGAAATAGAAAATCTGAACAGATCTGTAAAATAATTAGATCAGTAATTTAAAAACTTTCTGAGGAGGGTGAGGCAACACAGAAGTTGGGAAGCAGACAGTACAAGCTATTGTGTGTAAGCTAGCTGGTCATTTCACACGTAAAGCTGTCCTTACACTACCCAAAATACTTACAGGGGGCGGGCAGAATATAACAATTAATGGGTACCCAAAAAAAGCTGACAAAGATATTTTTCTCCAAAGATTATTTCCTGGGTGGGGAAGATCCCCAGAAGTAGAAAATGGCAACCCACTCCAGTATTCTTGCCTGGGAAATCCCATGGACAGAGGAGTCTGGCGGGCTACAGTCCACAGGGTTGCAAATAGTTGGATACTACTGAGACTGCATGTGCATACAGGAGTATACACATTTAATTAACTGATGTTATTATTTCTATTTTTTTCTTATGTTAAGAGAAAAAAGAACCTGATAGGAATATAAAGAAAAATAGTATGTTAATTTAATCTAACTCTATTTTGTATCATATAAGCGGCATCTAGTAAATACCATATATAATTTCTAATGCCTGAGAAAGAAGGAGAATCAACTAGAGTTGTGACTACTTATTCTTTTGGGCTTCCCTCATAGCTCAGTTGATTAAGAATCTGCCTGCAATGCAGGAGACCCAGGTTCGATTTCTGGGTTGGGAAGATCCCCTGGAGAAGGAAATGGCAATCCACTCCAGTATTCTTGCTTGGAAAATCCCAGGGACAGAGGAGCCTGGCAGGCTGCAGTCCATGGGGTCGCAAGAGCCAGACACGACTTAGCAACTAAACCACCACCAGTCATTCTTATTGGGCTTTGTGAAAAATTTCACACATACAGGAAATAATGCCAATATCATATGATTGGGACATCTCTGAAATGGAGATTTAAAAGGTAGAGGGGAAAAAAAGTCAGAAGAGTTTTTGAATTCCACAGAGCGGAAAAAAGTTTTTTTGAATTCCATAGCAGAATAAATTGTCTCAGGTACTGTGCAAAGAATGGACTCATTGGAAAAGACCCTGATGCTGGGAAAGATTGAAAGTGGGAGGAGAAGGGGACAAAAGAGGGAGAGATGGTTGGATGGCATCACCGACTCCATGGACATGAGTTTGAGCAAGCTCGGAGAGTTGGTGATGGACAGGGAGACCTGGTGTGCTGCAGTCCATGGGGTCACAAAGACTCCGACACGACTGAGCGACTGAATGACTGACCGTGCAAAGTAATCAGAACACATACAATGCCGTTAACTACTATAAACACACAGATCCACCCATATTCACCCTGTATGGCCCTCTTTCAAAAGGACAGTCTTAGTGACCTGTGCTCTTGGACTCTTCAATCAATAGAAATTGAGGAAGGGCTGTCCCAGAATTTCAGGCAAAGCTATACTGGGGCTTATACTGCAGCAAAGGGAAGCTGAAGCAAGAGTCAGGAGCCATAGTTCGCTCCCCAGGAGTGGGAGCTGAACCCTAAAATGTGGAGAGGGTTGGGATCCAGCGGTGAGACGCGAGGTGTCTGGCAGAAGGCCCTGCAGCCGGGGTGTGCAGGGATCATGCGCAGTCCGGCTGCCCCGCCCACCCACGCCTTTGCGCCCAGCACTTCGAAGATGGTGGGCATGCTCAGTCCTGCCACCCCAAGAGGGACGTGGGACGTCAAAATTGCCCTTTTCGAGCGTGCGTGAAAAGCTGCCGCTCGCTGGGCACAAGTTGTCTTCGAGGAAGTTTCCACTCCTGGTTGTCTGTGGTGAGTCATTTTCCTGTTTGTGCACAGAGGCAGTTGTCTGGCAGTGACTCCAGATTCCAGCCTATGTCAAAGGAGTGTGCTGAACTTTATGCTCAGGTGTCTCCTCAATATCTCTTTCTAGAAGTTCAGGCAGTTTTCCTACATCAGAATTTCTGAAAAAGTAAACACTTGCTTTCCTCTCCTCTCTGGACTCTAAAACCGTATATGCATGTATACATAAAATTCTGTATAAAGATAATTTCTTGGTTTCCTATTATCTTGAATTTTTTCAGTAGTGACACACTGGGGAATGGAATGGAAGAAAGATGCAATAAAAGAGAATGAAAGCATAACAAAAAAGCAAAAGCTTGTTTCTACATAAAGAAGACTCATTTTTTCACTTAGAACACAGGTTGTGAAATGGTAATGTCCAGGCCCAATCTGTCCTCCAGTATGTTTCTGTTCCTTTTTTTTTTTCTTTTGGTGAGCAGAAGGTTTTAAAAATATTTTGAGTTGGTTGCCAGCATTTGAAAAGCAAAATGTTTCACATAAAAATCCAAGTTCCTGGCATCTTTTAAAATACTCGAAGATCCGGAAACAGAAATCTAAATCCCTTAAGGCATCCATGGGCTAGCCAGATCTCGGCAGCCGGAGCACCTCTTTAGATAAGGCCTGAGCCTTACTGCTCAGCTTACTGCCGAATTCACCCTGTCTGCTTCACTTGTTTCTGTTCCCTGTCTGACCTCTGTGAGCATTTTGTGTTTGCATCCATTCTTTAGACCCACATGAACTGTTTTCTTCTGTTTTCCAGCCAGCGAGTCTCTCAGCCTGCAATTAAAATAAATTGCAAGCCTAGAAGCAGTCTGGTTTTGAGAAATGAAATCTTTAATAATTGCTTTCACAGTTAATATGTAATCACTGAGGAAATTATTGCCATGCTTAAAGCTGCTTTAGGACCCTGTTTAGGAAGAAATGTAGAAAGTCATTCTTGTTTTTCCTATGAACTGCTGAAACAGATCCTCAATTTAACATTGGGTGAAATGAGGAAAACAGTATATTTTTTGCTGTTCTGAAAAGGATGACAAGACAAGTGAAAACAGGTGTGTAAACAGCAGTAGGAAGTAATGAAAAACAAGATCACTGAGATCACAGAGGCCAGTGTTATTTTATGATGGCCTGGAACATCAACTGGAAAACTTCTCTCCTACTCATTGTATTCATAGGCTTCAGTATTCATTCTCCCTTATGAATTAATTTCTTAAAGAGAGTATGAAAGGCTTTCTCCCTTCCCATGGACACTTTGAAGTAGCTTGCACAGAGTATGGGGTGTAATAGAGAGCAGTGAGCCTGGGTGAAATGTAAAACCAAAATCAAAATGTGCTTTTGAACATGATGTAGTTCTAAAGGAACTGCAAGCCATAAAGTTGAAAACTCCTCTGTTTATGGAATACATCTTTCACATGGAAGAGAAATTCTAGATGCCAGGAAAATCTTTGAAAGATATCAAATTTAAAGACCTTAAGCTATCCTCAGAAGCATTACAACATCAACTTTTTTCAAAGTTTTGATCTAAAATCAGTTAAACCTCTTGAGAGAGAAATTTCACTGAAACTGAAAAAAGCAAGCAAAATAAAATGCAAGTAGGCAGGTGCTAATTGAGTACAAGTGTAATTGAAGTTCACTGACCTTTACTCCTGAGAGTCCTAAGGATGCACAGCTGTGGGCACGCACATGGAATATATTGTTAGTGAGATTGCCTTGGAAGGACTTTGGGTAAAACCCAGACAAGGGTGATGAGAATGGGTTTTAAAATATTCTCCTTCTTTGGCTTTATAAACATATATCTTTGCTTGTCTCATTCTTTTGTCGTTTAGCTTCTAGACTTAAAAAACACTAGACTTCATTGAATCAATATGATAATAAAATGCTTTCACATAAACTGAACCTTTAAAAAAACAGAAACAATGGGGGACAGACAACTCACTCAGCTCTTTTTACTTTCATTTAAGAAAAGGACCTTCAGATTTTTGATCAGATCATGTTAAGATGTAGGAAGAAGGCACTAAACTCAGATGAATTTATGCCAGGAATTTCTGTATTATTTCACAGCGGATAGGGAGGCCTGGCATGCTGCGGTTCATGGGGTTGCAGAGTCGGACACGACTGAGCGACTGAAGTGAACTGAACAGTTAAGCACGGAGAGAAATGAAAAATGGAATTGGTGTCACATGGCTAGAAATGGAAAAATATCCAAATCCTCAAAAAAGCAAAAATTAGAAACTCAAGAACATAAATTTAATATCAATTGGGTACCAAATAGCTTTCATGAAAGTATATGATGATCATATAGGGTTAAACACATGCAATGTGACGCTAAGACATAATAGTTGAATCTCAGACTTGGTAGTTTGAGTTAGAACAACTAGAGTTTCTTTTCAAGGAATAATTAGTAGATTGATATTTCTGGAAAATATGTAGAATAATTAATTTCTTCAAACAATTGGCTAAAACGCCCATGAATTCTTTGAAGAAACTGTATAGTTCAATACTATCATATGATGAGAGTATAATAATAACAGAAAGGGATTACAAGAGAATATAACTAGCACAAAGAAGGAAAGCAGTGTTTAGTGACTCTAATGTCTATAAATTATAGCACAAAGTATAGCCAATAAAGAAAGTGAATGTGAGATGGTAAAGTAGTGTGATAACGTAAGTAAAACTGAAGCTTGGTAACATTCTGCGACAGCAATAACTCAAGGAGGTACTAAGTCCCCAAATTTCAAGTATTTTAGAAGGAAAGGCAGAGAAGCCGTATGAGTTTAGAAAAAAGGTACAAACCTGAAACTGAATCCTTATGGGCAAATTATGAGTGAGAATAAGAAGATGAAAGCAGAGCTCCTATAGGGCTATGTGAATGTGTTTAGACTACGCAGCCGGAGACGGAAAGAGTGGTGGGTACTGGTGGCAGGTACTGAAACTGCTGTAGAGCTGAGGGGCCCTCATTTTTCTGGAGAGCTGTGAAAACAATTTTAGTTGAAAAATAGAGTATTCCAAGAGTTATTTTTCACCTTTCAGAATAATAGAAATGACAAGGGAAGGTTGTTACCCCAAATTTCATTTTCACCAACATGAACAGTCAGTTTAATTGAAATGACAGGAAGATCCTGGTGGAAAATGTAGTTACTTTAAATTGCATGAGATCTACCCTGTGTCTAACTCTTCTAGGGATTTTTTTTTTAAATTATCATGAATGCAGTAGAAATCTCTTCTGCATGACCTCATTCTCTGTCAATATTAAATTCTTTTTAGAATTTAATATTTAAGTATCTAGGCACTTATAACAAATTTTAACCCTTCAACCAAAACACATTCTTTTGCTTTTCACAAGTGTGCACCTATGTTAAGATTCAGAGGAAGAAAAAGGAAACATTCTTAACAGTTCTAAACAAAATAATACTTTGTGGTTCATTTTGAAAGAAATAATGCCAGCTCAGTTACACTGGCTGCAGTAGTAGTAGCTACTGTATAATTTACAAAACTCTAAAATGTCAACTGCTTATAAATAGAAGCATGTTTCTCATTCAAAGTTTAGTAATTAGTGGTTGGGAGTGAGGTAGGTTATTCAGAGAGTGGGAAGGGAGCTCTGCCTGGTATAGTCATTCTGGGCCCCAGGCAGACGGAGGCTCTGGTATCTGCATCGTGTGGTTTCTGAGATTGCTCCGAGTGTCAAGAAAGAGAGCGTTAAGGATCGTTATTGTTGTTCAGTCACTAAGTCCTGTCCTACTATTTGCAACCCCATGGACTGCAGCATTCGGGCTTCCCTGTCCTTCACTATAGCCCGGAATTTGCTCAAACTCATGCCCATTGAATTGGTGATGCCATCCAACCATCTCATCCTATGTTGTTCCCTTCTCCTCCTGGCTTCCATCTTTCCCAGCATCAGAGTCTTTTCCAGTGAGTTGACTGTTTGCATCAGGTGGCCAAATATCGGAGCTTCAGCTTCAGCATCAGTCTTTTCAATGAATGTTCAGGTTTGATTTCATTTAAGATTGACTGCTTGGATCTCCTTGCAGTCCAAGGGACTCTCAAGAGTCTTCTCCAGCACCACAATTTGAAAGCATCAATTCTTCAGCGCTAGGCCTTCTCTTTGGTCCAACTCTCACATCCGAATGTGACTACTCGAAAAACTGAAGCTTTGACTAGACAGACTTTGCTGGCAGGGTGATGTCTCTGCTTTTTAATATGCTGTCTAGGTTTGTCATAGCTTTTCTTCCAAGGAGCAAGTGTCTTTTAATTTCATAGCTGCAGTCAGCATCCACAGTGATTTTGGACCAAAGTAAATTAAATATGCTACTGTTTCCATTTTTTCCCCATCGATTTGCCATGAAGTAATCCTAGAAGTGATGTATGCCCTTTGTGCTCTAATTTCATTGACCACAGTTTAATGGCTTTATCCTGTTTGCCACATAAATGTAAGGGGAACTTGGACTTATAAATACCTACTGTCTGGGCAATTAGTTCTTAAGTACAGCTTAAAAACCGTATGTATATATGACAGCGTTGCTTTGCTATGCACCTGAAACTATTACAGCATTGTTAATTTGCTGTCAGTTCAGTTCAGTCGCTCAGTCGTGTCCGACTCTTTGCGAGCCCATGAATTGTAGCACGCCAACCTCCCTGTCCATCACCGACTCCCGGAGTTCACCCAAATTCATGTCCATTGAGTCGGTGATGCCATCCAGCCATCTCATCCTCTGTCGTCCCCTTCTCCTCCTCCTCCCAATCCCTCCCAGCATCAGAGTCTTTTCCAATGAGTCAACTCTTCGCATGAGGTGGCCAAAGTATTGGTGTTTCAGCTTTAGCAACAGTTCTTCCAAAGAACATCCAGGACTGATCTCCTTTAGAATGGACTGGTTGGATCTCCTTGCACTCCAAGGGACTCTCAAGAGTCTTCTCCAACACCACAGTTCAAAAGTATCAATTCTTCAGCGCTCAGCTTTCTTCACAGTCCAACTCTCACATCCATACGTGACCACTGGGAAAACTATAGCCTTGACTAGATGGACCTTTGTTGGCAAAGTAATGTCATATTTTGAATATGCTATCTAGGTTGGTCATAACTTTTCTTCCAAGGAGTAAGCGTCTTTTAATTTCATGGCTGCAATCACCATCTGCAGTGATTTTGGAGCCCCCCAAAATAAAGTCTGACACTGTTTTCACTGTTTCCCCATCTATTTTCCATGAAGTGATGGGGCCAGATGCCATGATTTTCGTTTTCTGAATGTTGAGCTTTAAGCCAACTTTTTCACTCTCCTCTTTCACTTTCATCAAGAGGCTTTTTAGTTCCTCTTCACTTTCTGCCATAAGGGTGGTATCATCTGCATACCTGAGGTTATTGATATTTCTCTCGGCAATCTTGATTCCAGCTTGTGCTTCTTCCAGCCCAGCGTTTCTCATGATGTACTCTGCATAGAAGTTAAATAAGCAGGGTAACAATATACAGCCTTGACATACTCCTTCTCCTGTTTGGAACCAGTCTGTTGTTCCATGTCCAGTTCTAACTGTTGCTTCCTGACCTGCATATAGGTTTCTCAAGAGGCAGGTCAGGTGGTCTGGTATTCCCACCTCTTTCAGAATTTTCCAGTTTATTGTGATCCACACAGTCAAAGGCTTTGGCATAGTCAATAAAGCAGAAATAGATGTTTTTCTGGAACTCTTGTTTGTTCCATGATCCAGCAGATGTTGGCAATTTGATCTCTGGTTCCTCTGCCTTTTCTAAAACCAGCTTGAACATCTGGAAGTTCACAGTTCACATACTGCTGAAGCTTGGCTTGGAGAATTTTGAGCATTACTTTACTAGCATGTGAGATGAGTGCAATTGTGCAGTAGTTTGAGTATTCTTTGGCATTATCTTTCTTTGGGGTTGGAATGAAAACTGACCTTTTCCTGTCCTGTGGCCACTGCTGAGTTTTCCGCATTTGCTGGCATGAGTACAGCACTTTCACTGTATCATCTTCCAGGATTTGAAATAGCTCAACTGGAATTCCATCACCTCCACTAGCTTTGTTCATAGAGATGCTTTCTAAGGCCCACTTGACTTCACATTCCGGGATGTTTGGCTCTAGGTAAGTGATCACACCATCGTGATTATCTTGGTCTTGATGATCTTTTTTGTACAATTCTTCTGTGTATTCTTGCGACCTCTTCTTAATATCTTCTGCTTCTGTTAGGTCCATACCATTTCTGTCGTTTATCGAGCCCATCTTTGCATGAAGTGTTCCCTTGGTATCTCTAATTTTTTTTGAAGAGATCTCTAGTCTTTCCCATTCTATTGTTTCCCTCTATTTCTTTGCATTGATTGCTGAAGAAGGCTTTCTTATCTCTCCTTGCTATTCTTTGGAACTCTGCATTCAGATGCTTATATCTTTCCTTTTCTCCTTTGCTTTTCCCTTCTCTTCTTTTCACAGCTATTTGTAAGGCCTCCCCAGACAGCCATTTTGCTTTTTTACATTTCTTTTCCATGGGGATGGTCTTGATCCCTGTCTTTTGTACAGTGTCATGAACCCTCCATCCATAGTTCATCAGGCACTCTATATATCAGATCTAGTCCCTTAAATCTATTTCTCAATTCTACTGTATAATCATAAAGAATTTGATTTAGGTCATATCTGAATGGTCTAGTGGTTTTCCCTGCTTTCTTCAATTTAAGTCTGAATTTGGCAATAAGGAGTTCATGATCTGAGCCACAGTCCGCTCCTGGTCTTGTTTTTGTTAACTGTATAGAGCGTCTCCATCTTTAGCTGCAAAGAATGTAATCAATCTGATTTCTGTATTGACCATCTGGTGATGTCCATGTGTAGAGTCTTCTCTTGTGGTTTTGGAAGAGGGTGTTTGCTATGACCAGTGCGTTCTCTTGGCAAAACTCTATTAGCCTTTGCTCTGCTTCATTATGTATTCCAAAGCCAAATTTACCTGTTACCCCAGGTGTTTCTTGACTTCCTACTTTTGCATTCCAGTCCCCCATAATGAAAAGAACATCTTTTTTGGGTGTTAGTTCTAAAAGGTCTTGTAGGTCTTCATAGAACCATTCAACTTCAGCTTCTTCAGCATTACTGGTTGTGGCATAGACTCGGATTACTGTGATATTGAATGGTTTGTCTTGGAAACGAACAGAGATCATTGTGTCATTTTTGAGATTGCATCCAAGTACTGCATTTTGGACTCTTTTGTTGACCATGATGGTTGACCATAATCTGCTATACTCCAATATAAAATAAAAAGTTTAAATAAACCAAGAAAAATCAAAACAACAAAAAACATAAGTGGGAAAATGAGCTATTGATGGAAAACCAGTTAACTGTACCATACTTATATGGCATTACCTTTCATATAGAGCATTAAAAATCTGTTAGTGTAAAGATAATACTTTTCTTTGCTGACACTTATCACTGTTTGTTGTCTGAACAGTGGAGATCCATTGAAAACTACTGAATGTTATTATGTTTTGATGGGAAATTTGGTTTTTAATGTCCTCAAGGTCACTGTTATCAAACAATATCAAACATCTAAAATATTATCTTACTGAATTGTACAATGTTCTAAATGGAAGGAAATTTGGAGAATGATCCACTCAACACCAAACATAACCACATTATGCAGTTAGGCTGTAAATTTATTGAGTGTAGAAATATATGATCAGTCTTTTTCATGTGCCTAAATGAGATCCACATAAAAAAAGCTAGGCACTTAATGAGTCACAGTAACTGTTTCAAGCTTCTAAACTATTAGACACATCCTCAGCCTGACATTGTGAGGTGTGCAGAGGGACAATGACAATTTTGCAGCTTGTCCCATGGGCCTGTGCTGTTTGATTTATGTGTTGTACCTACCTCCTGTGATGCTGTCTGAATTCATAAATCTGAGTAAAAGAACAGGGACCCATAACTCAAAGAGGATGAGATGGGCTAAACCCTGAGGCTGAGAATGTACTGTGGAATTGAAGCTCTGTTTCCTCATGAATACCCATGGGTATCAAACTTGCTAAAGGTTAGTATTCATCACAAAGGGTCCCAGTCAGGATACATAGCAGGGTTCCAAGAATACTTGTTTTTCTTTTTTTTTTTTTTTAATCTTCAGACTTTTGTGTAGTTCACATAACAGTGTTTTTGTTTTTTAAAAAATAAGGTAAACTTGATACAATTTATGTTCTACTAAGGTATATAAAATCCCATGGATGGAGGAGCCTGGAAGGCTACAGTCCATGGGGTCGCTGAGGGTCAGACACGACTGAGCGACTTCACTTTCACTTTTCACTTTCATGCATTGGAGAAGGGAATGGCAACCCACTTCAGTGTTCTTGCCTGGAGAATCCCAGGGATGGTGGAGCCTGGTGGGCTGCCGTCTATGGGGTCGCATAGAGTTGGACACGACTGAAGCGACTTAGCAGCAGCAGCAAGGTATATCTATGCATTCTGCATACCTATTTGTCAGTGCCTACTGTGTGCAAGATGTTTTCCTATACAGGTATTTTGGGTAGATAAAAAATTATAAGACACATAAAATAAGCTCTCAAACTTATCATCCAGTAAAGAATATGACAGAGCTCATGAAAAATGGCAATATATGGGCTTTATATGAAAAGGATCATAGGATATGAAACACCTGGTATTTTTAGAAATTCAGAAGAGGGAGTTCCCTGAGGATGAGATAGCAAAGGACTGTGTAATGTAAGCAAGATAAGTACTAAGTTCATGCTGCAACCGAGCTGCTTTATATTCATAAAAGCTTTTAGAGTAGCCAAGTCTTATCACTTCTGCAAACTTTAGTCTGTCTTTGAAACCATGCAACTCAGACTGGGACTTGAACCCACTGTCATTTAATTGAGATCACATACCTGATCTCAGGACTTAATGAAGTTTGGGTTCTTCATGTCTCATCATAGAAAGAATTCAGTGAGAAACAAAGAGATAGGTAAGAAGTGGATTTTTTTTTTTTTAAGAGAGAATGCACTCCACAGATGGAGTGTGAGCCATCTCAGAAGGAGAGAGGCTTTGGGAGAAACACATTCCACAGAAAAGAGTGTTGTCCATCTCCGATGAAAGGCACCAAAATATGGCACAGTTAGTTTTTATGGCTTAGGCAAATCTCATAGGCTAATGAGTGTGAAGATTATTCCAGCTTTTTGGGGGGAAGAGTGAGGATTTCCAGGAACTGGGCCACCATCCACTTTTTGGCCTTTTATGATTAACTGAACTGTCATGGTGCTGGTGGGTATGTCATTTAGCTAATGTATTACAGTAAGCATATAATGGGCTTCCCAGGTGGTGTTAGTGGCTAAGAACTTGCCTGCCAATGCAGGAGAAGTCAGAGATGTGGGTTCAATCCCTGGGTTGGGAAGATCCTTTGGGGAGGATATGGCAACCCACCCCGTATTCTTGCCTGGGGAATTCCATGGACAGAGGAGGGCGGGCTACAGTCCATCGACTCAGAAAGAGTTGGACATGACTGAAGAGACTTAGAACACATGAACGAGCATGTAATAAGGCTCAAGGTGTGGAAGATTCCCCTGGAGCAGGAAATGGCAACCCACTCCAGTAGTCTTCGCTGGAAAAATCCTCAAACAGAGGAACCCAGCAGGATACAGTCCATGGGGCCATAAAGAGTCAGAGATGACTGAGGCACCAAGGTCTGCTAAAAGCCAGATAGTGTGCCATCTTGGAGCTAGCTAGTTCTAACCAGTTTTTGTCATGTCTTATGGCTGTGTTGAGCTTCCCTGGTGATTCAGTGGCAAAGAATACACCTGCCTGTGCAGGAGACCCAAGTTCAGTCCCTGAGTCAGGAAGATCCCCTGGAGAAGGAAAGGGCAACCCACTCTAGTATTCTTGCCTGGAGAAGCCCATGGACAGAGGAGCCTGCCAGGCTACTGTCCATGGGGTTACGAAGAGTTGAATGTGACTTAGTGACTAAACAACAGGAAAAAACACAGCTAAGCTATTCTTAAAAGATGCTTACTCCTTGGAAGAAAAGTGATGACCAACCTAGATAGCATATTCAAAAGCAGAGACATTACTTTGCCGACTAAGGTCCATCTAGTCAAGGCTATGGTTTTTCCTGTGGTCATGTATGGATGTGAGAGTTGGACTGTGAAGAAGGCTGAGCGTCAAAGAATTGATGCTTTTGAACTGTGGTGTTGGAGAAGACTCTTGAGAGTCCCTGGACTGCAAGGAGATCCAACCAGTCCATTCGGAAGGAGATCAACCCTGGGATTTCTTTGGAAGGAATGATGCTGAAGCTGAAGCTCCAGTACTTTGGCCACCTCATGAGAAGAGTTGACTCATTGGAAAAGACTCTGATGCTGGGAGGGATTGGGGGCAGGAGGAGAAGGGGACGACAGAGGATGAGATGGCTAGATGGCATCACAGACTCGATGGACGTGAGTCTGAGTGAACTCCGGGAGGTGGTGATGGACAGGGAGGCCTGGCGTGCTGCAATTCATGGGGTCGCAAAGAGTCGGACACGACTGAGCGACTGAACTGAACTGAAGCTATTCTTTTAAAGGTTGTACCCTGCCCGCCTCCCTCCTGTTTCATTCCCCTTCCCTCCCGTTTTACCTTTACTTTGCCCTTATTATAATTAGGTCTGTATCCCAGTGTTTAGTAAAACTTATGCCAAACTTATGAGATTTATGTCAGAAATTTAAGGGTTTTTAATTAATCAATTAATTATTGAAATACAGACATTTAGTTTTCTTCTGTCGCAGGCAGTGACCTCATCTCTGCCCAGTCACAAATGGATGCTCTGGCTTTTAGGATATGAATGTTAGGCATACCCTTAATTGGTTCATTCAGCAAGTAATTTGAACATGAAATATTCATTAAGCTATTATTCTGTGTCAAGCACTATTCTGGTGGAAGGAGCACAGCACTGAGAAGGATGGAGAGAGGTCAGGATGCCCAAGTAGCCTAAGGCACTGTATTGAGAAGGACAGAGACCCAGCCGTCTCAGTCGTGTCTGACTCTTTGCGACCCCATGGACTGTAGCCTACCAGGCTCCTCTGTCCATGGGATTTTCCAGGCAATAGTACTGGAGTGGATTGCCATTTCCTTCTCCAGGGGATCTTCCTGACCCAGGGATCGAACCCAGGTCTCCCGCATTGTAGACAGGCACTTTACCATCTGAGCCACCAGGGAAGTCACAGTCTGTGAAGTAGACAGTTATTTCCATCAGCAGTGATGTGAAATGACAGTAAATACTTGGAGGAAGAAAGCACACTATTCCTTCAAAACTATTTAGCAGAGATTCTAGCCTAGTCTCGGAGATCAGGGGAGACTTTCTGCAGGAAACTACATTAAAGTGAAAACATAAATGGTAGAAAGTGAGTAACTGAAGACTAATGGGACTTGTATCCTAGGCTGAGAAAACAAGAAGAAAAGGCATGTGTGGTTTTGCCAGTTTTAGGAAGCTCTGTGAAGCAGCTTTCTCCTGCCTAAAAGTAAAGAGATGACATAATCCAGCAGTTCTCAAAGTGTAAACAGGGAGTCTGCAAGGACAAAATTATTTTCATAATAATACCAAGATCTTTTTTTTTTAACTCTTATTTCTCATGAGAGTTCCAGAAGCTATATAACATGTGATATTACAACAGATTGAATCTTGAAGCAACTCTTGAGAATCCAGCTGTCTTCTATTAGGCCAGACATTAAAGAGATTCCCAAAAATGTAAACAATGCACCTTCTCCCTAATTGATTTTGGAAAGTAGAGTTTGTAAAACTATCTATGTAAGCATATAATGCATTTATTTTTCTTCCTAAGTAAATTAATAAATACATATTTTTTTTAAATGGCTCAGTTTTAATCATGTAAATGTTGAAAGATATAGTCCACATAAACAGAAGCTATTTTGAGTGGGTCCTAATTAATTTTTAATACGGTTAGGTAGTTGAGACCAAAAAGCTTGAGAACCACTAATTTAATCTCTTGCTTCAAATGGTGACACTTTGAGAGTGAAAGAAGATACTATTAATAATTATACCAGAGAACAAAATGACATTACATCTCAACCTAACCTAGGACAATGTTAGTTTGTACAAGTTTTCCTAATATATATTATTAATAGCTTATAATTTCACTGTCAAAAATATCCTGATTTAGGGGACCAGCTGTATGGTCACCCTGTGTATGAGACTAATTAATGATGGCCTTGTCTTGCACCCGTCTAAACTTGCTATCAAAGAGAACTCCAGAACATGAACTTTGGTGGCAAACTATATGTGAGGGACCTTGTGGGGCAAATATGCCTATTACAGACAGACTGGTGGAAAGAAGCAAGGGCAAATTATACATTAATTTTATGTTTTTTGTTTTGTCTCAGAGTATGACATTATCGGTTTAGACATATTGAGTCTTGAGAAAAGCACTGTTAATCTGTGTTTTAGAGGAACAGATTTTTTGAGTATCCTGCATCAACTCCAGTAGTTACAAGGATATCTGAAGAATAAAATCTTTCCTGTTAAAATAGCTTCAGCCTTTGAGAGAATGTTGAGAGAAATGAAGAATTCCTGTGCTGTATTTTATAGAAGGTCACTCCCAAATATGGACGCTTTTTATGAAAACTGGAGGAATTTGTATACTTAAATTGAAATAAGTCATTGTCTGAGCAGACTCCTTCAAGCATTTATATATATATATATATATAACAGACAAACCAAAAAACTACTTAAAGCACCAGAAGGAAAAGGTATGGTGTGTGGTGCTGAATATTTTCCCTCTTTCCCAGAGGTTGAGATAACTTAACATTTATAGAACAACAACGCACAAATCTATAATAGAATGCATCACTAAATTGCAACTCAAGATTTTGAGATCAGATACATCCTTTTGGAATATCTCCCAAAAAATAACATGAATCCATTATGGATTCTTTTCAAGTGTGTTTTAAGAAGCAATAGAAACATTACAAGCAGAATGGGGGGAAAAAAGAGGGAAAAAAAATAAAAGCAAAAACAGCCAGGGAGAGGGAGAAATAAAAATGAACAAGCAAGAGAGACAGTGATACTCTTACATGAGCATACACCTTGTTCCCTGGATACATCAAGGGCTTCTAGTCAAGGGCCGTGATGTTATTCTAGACAATTTTACTGACATAAACTAAGGAGTCTAAATTATGATGAAATCAGAACCAGAAGCCAACCACAAGGGAAGCCATTAAGAATTTAACAGGAGGGAGTGTGGATTCTACTTGTCAAAGAGAATATTAGAAGACTATTTGATATAAAATGCAACTATCACAGCACTGAGGGTTGGGTACCTCAGCTGGGTTTTCCTTGAACTCCTTGCCTTACAAAGTTAAACACAGACCTGGGTGTTTCACAAGGACAGCTTATCTTATGCCGAAGGAAAAAAATAACATCAGCTGATTCAGAGGAAGGTTTGATTGGATACCTGTCTATCAAATAGTTGTCTAGCAAAGGCAAAGACTGCAGGGAACATTAAGAGGTGAAAGTGGACCTGAGGAAAAGTTCAGAGTTCTTTTTAAAACATTTTATTTTTATTGTATAATTGATATACAATGTTATATTAGAAGATTTAGAATTAGAATCTAGGACACAGTGAATCAAATTCTAGCTGGATTGCTTCCTGTCTGTGTGATCTTGATACAGTTTTATCCTCTAGAGTCATAACATGCTTCATCTTAAAATGAGAATAATAATATCTACCTCATAAGAATGATGTCAGAATTAATGAACAACAACAAAGAAGGCGCCTACTTCAGTGCCTGGAGAGAATGAGAACTCTTTAAAAAAGTTAGCTGTCTCTCCTTACTCATCACCCAGTCTTAATATTATGGTCTTTCTCTTTCTCCTTTTCTTTCTTCTACTCTACATCTTGTTTTTATCTTTTTTTTCCCTTCTGTTCTTTTAATAAAATTTTATTTTTAAATAATTATAGATTTACAGAAAAGATGCAAAGATAGTATGAAGAGTCTGTATATGCCCCTCACATAGTTTCCCATTTTTTTCTTTTTTCAATTCATTTTTCTTCAGTTTTATTTGAATACATGTTTTCATCAATCTTAAGAATAGACTGTACTCTAGTATAATGTTGCATCACTCTGTTCACTTGTACTTTCTTCATCCCTTCATGACACAAGCTGAGTATGATTATAATATATAATTATTTATACTCAAATAAATAATCTGAGTATGATTATTGACATTTTTTTTGGATGCAGAAAACTTTGGAATAATATAGCCTCTAACTTAGGGGGAAGCCAGTCAGGTGAAGGCAAAAGAAAACAGTCAATAAGAGCCACATGTCAATGTCAGTCTGATGGTGCACTTATTATATGTATTTGCATATATATTTACAGATGTATATTGTAAGTATTTATATATGTTCCTTGAAAGTGAAAGTGAAGTCACTCAGTCATGTCCGACTCTTTGTGACTCCATGGACTATAGCCTACCAGGCTCCTCCGTCCATGGGATTTTCCAGGCAAGAGTGCTGGAGTGGATTGCCATTTCCTTCTCCAGGGGATCTTCCTGACCCAGGAATCGAACCCGGGTCTCCCACATTGCAGGCAGGCACTTTACCACCTGAGCCACCAGGAAGATCTAACAATAACTCTTATAGTTCTAATAACTGGGAAATCATTTAAGCAATGTGATAATTAGGATAGAGGATTTACAGGTCCCAGGATAGAAGGTTTAGTTGAAGGGTATGTCCACAGGGGCTTTTTGTAGTGTCCTAGTGTACCCCCATGCTCCTGGGTAATAAAAAGAGGAACTGAGCTGCTTTAGTTTCATCTCCATCTCATGTCCATCCTGGGGCTTTTTTCTTTTTGCCTGCAAAATTGTCTCCATAATCCCTCTATAGTTCTCATGGAGGTTTTCCCCCTAACAATGTTTTCCCCTGAGAACGTTCAGTGCTCTGAAATAGGCACAATAGCCTTATTAATTTTTACTAATAATAAATACTCTTCCCTTGATACTCTACTTAAGCTACATGCCAGGGGAAGATAATGAGTTCAAATGCAGGAATTTACCTAGACCATTATAGATAACTAACTTAATGCCTTTTTCCTCCCTGAGTCAGTTACATTTTAAGAGAGAAAGCCTTACTGTTAAAAATATAAATAAATAAATAAATAAATATAGAACTATCATACCCAAAAATGGCCTCTAACTTGGAAGTTTAGGCACTCTGGCAGAGAGAAGGAAAAGAGATCTGAAAGCATAAACTTCCTTGGTACTTCTACAATTGAGGGCTGCTGGAGACGCTGAAAAGACATCCAGCTTTTCGTGAGACTTTGAAATCACTTTAGTTCCCTACATTCAAGATAGCAGAGATAATAATATTTATGAATAAAGAAAAACATGTTATTAGAGGGTACGGGAGGACTAGGAAATGACAATAAGGAGGACTGGATGCCAATCTCAGGGACTTTCAGGTCATTTGGAGAAGGTGATGTTATTACACTGTCTTTATCTCAACGTGAAAATTAAAACTGTCTGGCTTGGTGTCATGAATTCAGTGTCATTTAAGCTTCCAAGATCCGAACCAGGAGAACTCAAAAACTGCCTAAAGCAGTTTTGAAAAGAATCTTGTTTAGTCTACTTGAAGCTCTTCCTCTGGCTGTAGACCTTGGTGCAACATTTTTGGAAAGAAGAAATAATGAAGTGTAATGCTAAAGGCTGAAAATGAAGAATGATTTGAAGGTGAGAAAGGATTGGGAAAGAGATAAAATGTAGTGACAGAAGTTTATTTCATTCCCATCATGAGATTCGGCAATGGTTATATTGCCTCTTGCCTTCAGTTACCAAGGCCACAAACCGTTATTTTCAGAGGCTCATTGCACTGTATGTGCATCAAGAGTTGATGGGAAGATAAAGGGGTTGTGAGGGAAAAATTGCCTGGCTGTTCCTCTTAATACATTTTCTTTTTCTTCTGGAGAGGTTACCTTGAAGAAGGAAATGCTTATAAAATAATAATAATAATAATAATGTTAATCATCATCAAATCTTTGTTAGAAAATTGTGCTTATTGTATCCCTCCATCTTTTACCTTCCTGTTCTCCATCTTCATTGTCATAAAGAGCATGTACGAAATATTGATAATTCTCTGAAAGTACTGCTGACTTGCCTACTAGTGAAACTTTTATTAAAATTTTAATAGACACACACAAAGAAGTAAGCTTACTGACAGAACAAATTCACCAGATGAACTATACTGTTCAGAGACAATGCAATTTAAATTATATAATGAAATTGCAAACAATGAAGTAAAATAAATGAGAAAAAAATATATTCTGAGGTATTAATGAAGGACGCTCACAAATCAAGCTTAGGTTTTCTCAGAGAAAGATGAATGCACTTGTATGTGGACAGTATAATTTTCCATTTCTTCCTCTGATAGTGCTCTAACTGGCTTTTCAAATGAACTGACAGAATGCAGTTTTTACTGGAGAGGGATTCAGATTGAGAATTCCTTCTTCTCTAACCACTAATAAGCAATGCTAGAAAGTATATGATATTTTTAAGATTTTGTGCATAGTCCATGAGATTAGCTGAGAGTCCATTATTCTAGTGTGGTTGTATAAATCCAGTTTGGTGTTAGTTCAGTAGGAATTGTGCTTTGCTGGGAGGTATGCATTTGCTCCTATTACACTGCTCGTGCAGCACATTTTCAGGGTTTCATTGGCTCTGCTGGAAAAATGCCATGTTAAGCAAAGGGAAGAGGAAAAAAGCACATAGAGAAGTCGTGTGACCCTGGTCTAGCCTCAACTTCCAGTCCAGAGGTGCAATTACAGCTCAATTATGCTACTTGGATTGTTCATTTCCTGATAATCTGAGTTTTATGCTCCACAAGGAAAAGAAGAGGAGGCTGAAGGGCTTGAGGTACAGCCTCCGCACTGACTGCAGACCAACAGTGCCGTGTATCACTTAGACCCTCATCTCAGAGCTGAGATGTGCAAGCGTCCCTGTGTGGGAGGCAAATGTCATTTCAAATGCCATATTTGGCTTATACTTCTTTAAATGTGATCAGGTTACTATTAAAAATAGTATTTCTGTTTCTGTCCATCTCCTCCTGATGCCTCCATTGAAAAGATGTTGTATCTATTTTGATTTAAAAAGTTAAATCAAATTGACCCTGCCATGGGAAAATGGACACTGAATCTTGAAGGGTTAAAGGAACGTCAGAAATGGCGAGATTTTTTTTCTCCCTAGAAACTGCTTGCTTGAATGATTCCTAAGCTGTTAGGGTTACCATGGTAATTATTATTCCTAAGTGGAGAGGTTTATTTGTGAAGCAAAAAGACCAACAAACTTGTTGCCTGTATCTCTGAATCACTACTCGCAGCCATCTTTAAGGAGGAGTGAACTTTTGAAAGAACTGAGTAATGCAGATAAATTTTTAGCAGAATAGGTGACAGCCTTGGAAAAGAGAAAGATGGAATGTGAATATATTAGGGATATTTACTGAAGCCTCATTGGACGGGCTTTAGCATTTATACCTTTTGCAGGTAGGCTGACAATGAAAAGAACCTCAGAATCAACTGTATTTAAGGGGAATTGATTTGTTAGAGAATCGGATATATTGTTTCCTATATGGCTGATCATAATGGTCTTGAGGTTAATTCATTTTAATGTCAAAATGACTCTAAGAGCTTAAATTAACTATTTAAATTTTTTTAAAAAAAATCCTGAACTCATGGCCTCACGAACCTATTTCTCCTGATTTTAGTGGAAAGAGGCCTGAGTAGACATAGCAACAGAGTCCACAGAGGACTTTAGCGCTGCAGAGCACTTCTGCAAGGTGAAAGGCTGGTGTTATGAGGTGGGAAGGCGAGGTACCCTTCTTCACAAGGGTATGGGCTCTGCTGCACAAAAGAGCAATCGTTGCTGTTGCCAGTCAGTCACGGCCAGTTCTCTAGGGACCCCAGGGGCTGTAGCCCACCAGGGTCCTCTGTCCATGGGACTTCCCAGGCAAGGGTACTTGGGTGGGTTGGCATTTCCTTCTCCAGGGGCTCTTCCTGACCCAGGGATTGAACCCGTGTCTTCCTCATTGGCAGGTGGGTTCTCTACCCCTAAGCCACCAGGGAAGCCCATATATAAACAATACTATCTCCCAAATTTGGAATAAATTGCATAACTCTAAAGTTAACTCTGTTCTCTCTCTGTTGCACTCAGCTTGTCTATTTAAAAATCAGGCATAAAGATTTGAAAGCAGTCTGGAAATTCCTGAGGACAGGTATGTCCCTGTACTCTGTACATGCCTTTTCTCTTGTCCTTGTGAGTGTGAAACCGTGGTGGTCTCAGGTGCTCTCTCCTGGTGGATTCTGGGCCTCAGAGCATAAGGACATACCCAGGAGATGGAGCGTGAACCCGGAGTCAGGATGCCTGTGTTCTAGCCCATTCTCGTTTGTCTTCCATGAACTTGGCCAGGTTTCTGGATCTCAGTTTACCGTCGATAAAATAAGTGTGATGAGAAGGCTACCTTCACAGAGGTGGTGTTAGAATTAGATGGGTTAATATCTGTAACGCTCAGACTTACTCAGAACAGCTCCTGGCACAGTCAAAATTTTATGGGAGTGCCAGTAGCTTCTTAAGGGATATTGCCATTTTATTATTGAATTCTTAGTGCTTATCCTCAGATTAGTTGCTTAATAGAAGTTTCTTGAAGTAATGACTGAATGAGCCTTTGATTCAATTAAAGGACTCTTTCTTTTCTGCTGTGATTGGGCGTCCCGCTTCTAGGTGAGAACTTCCGGGGACAGGACCCATGGCGCAGCAGTCCATTATATTTCTGGAAAGCTCTTGTCTTCCTGGCACCTCTCTTCTATGGGCAAAGAAAGCTCCAGCAGGCTTCTTCTGAGGAAAATATGTCTTCTTTAAGCCTGCATGTCCTGACTATAAAAAGCCTGTGGTGTTGGGCAGGACAAGGAGTGTTGGTTTCTCTCTTCCACACGTCAGTGGGCAAGCTGCTTATGCCTGACTGAATTCAACAATGAGATATGAGTTATAAGTTTTTGTGTTTTTTTTTTTGAAGAGAGATGCTTATTTCACTTGGCAATTTGATCTCTAAACAAATCATCTTGCCTATTTTGTGGGGTTACCCCATTTGGCAGGAAGTATTCAGAGAAAAGAAGACTTCCTTGACATTTTTAAACTACCGGGATGCGTTTTAATTTGTTTCTAGAGTATTTAATCTGTGAGACCTACCAGGCTGAATAATTTATGTAACAAAACAATGACAACAAGGTCAAAGCAGAAATATGACTTTACAGTGGGGAATATTCATGACATGATGCTATTTGAGATATACTTCTTGAATATTAAAGAGTTTTTTCCTAATGTTATATTCCAATTAAACAAGTGGAAAGGTATAAGAAAGAAAATTGGATTCATTTTGAATTAAGCAAATTCTAGCATAGCAATTATCATATTTCTAATTGAAAAATGTCAACCAGTGTCTGTCCACATAAAGTTTAGAGATGGTAGCTGGGAGTGTTTTCTCTTGTGACCTAGTTGTGATATAAACCGTAGAGTATGAGGTATTCTGCATCAGTAGATCAGATACTCATAATCTGATTTATTCAGTGATACATAATCTCAATTATTTATTTTTGGTTACATTTCAACTTAAAAGGAGAAAGCCAAAGCAACAGAGTTTGCTGCTTAAGGTAATTATAAGATGGCTTATAGAGGGAGTTCTGACAAGATCTAACTCTCTTCTCCCTTTTCTAGCTGATAGGATTTATGCTGTGAAAGGGATAATGGCTTATATACAGTGGACAAAAATTAGATCATTTCGTGCATAGCATATAAGAGCATTAGGGACTTAAAAACCTGAATATTTGCTGACCTGTGTCATCAATTAACACTGTGGTCTGGGGCTAACCACATTAATATTGATACTTAACATTTATTAAGGACTCATTGTATTAGCTAATTAATTCTTGCACCTCTAATCAACAAGCCAAGAATCTTAGTGCCTTAATGTAATTCAGGCTTGTTTCTTGCTCATACCAAATCAGAAGGGATCCATTCTCATTCCGGTTAAGGCCTCTGCCATCTTCTAGGGCCTCAGAATCCTCCATTGCATCACTTGCTGACAGAATGATGAGGGAAGCAAAAGAGACGAAGAAGTTTACAGAGGTTAGAGGGGGCCAGGCCTGGAACTGATGTTTATCACTCTGCCCATTTTCACACGTACAGAGCTCAGTCACGTAGCCATACCTGTTTGCAACCAAAACTAGAAATTATGGAAAAACATGAGCCAAGAAAGAGAGGGCATGGATGGTGCTGAGTAACCGCAACTAAGCTCTGTAACACTGTGATTAGCTAAGTATCACACTTAGTTCTCACAATAAAGAAGCCTGAGTCTAGAATGGTAGAGCTGGACTCATTCTTTTGACTTAGTCTGTGCTTTAAAACCCCTTTGCTTCATTGCCTCCTTGGCTTTTGGAAATCTCTAATAATGTTCTTCAATTTCATTACTAAAATGACAGTGTTTGTAATCCCTTTCATATCTCGTGAGAGTTTATGAGCATGTCAGGACTTGCCTGCTTCCTGTCTGAGCATCTCTTTATGGCTAACTCCTCTACTTGCAGAGTATCTGTCCTCTCCTCTTACACTGTCCAGCAATTCTCTCCACCTTTTTCATTTTTGGCGATATTCTCATCAATGTACAATATGTTGCCATTTCTCTAGTCATGAAGATAAAAACGCTTGACTCCACATACCTAATTGACTATTTCCTCATTTCCCTACTTTTACAGCAAAATATTTTGAGTGGTGTATATTTGCCTTTTCCAGTTATCCTCCACTTCTTCCTGAATTCCATCCAATCAGTCACCTCCATCACTGCAGCAACACTGATCTTGGTAAATTCACCTATGACTTCTTTGTAGCCAAATCCCATCAATTCATGGTCTTCATCATATTAGACCTATCAGTATGGTTTGGCATCATACTATCTCTCTCCTCCTTGAAAGTCTTTCTTTACTTGGTTTCCACAACAGCAGCACTTGCCTGGCTTGCTTTCCACTTTGCTGGATAGCATTTTTTTTTTCTTATTTTTTCTTCTCTCTAGCCTCTAAGTAGAGAATTACTTCAGGGCTTAATCCTTAGATTAACTTTATTTTCTCCCTTTACATTCACTGCTTTGATGCACTCACCCAGTCAGGTAGCTTCAAATATGTACCATCTAAAAGCTGAAGGTCCAGATTCGACCTGAATACATAATCAGTACCTCAAGGTAAAAATGTCCCAAATTAAAGTTCTTACTTCTCCACCCTAACTATCCTGATTCAAGCCTCCACCATCTCTCATTTGGATTGTCACAGTACCTTCCTAAACAATCTCTTTGCCTCTTTCTTGTTTAATTCTTACAGTCTAAAATGATCATCTTAGAAGTCAGATTATATCATTCCTGTAGTCCGTCCATCTAAAGTGCTTCCTTCTTCAGTTCACTTCAGTTGCTCAGTCGTGTCCGACTCTTTGTGACCCCATGGACTGCAGCACACCAGGCTTCCCTGTCCATCACCAACTCCCGGAGCTTACTCAAACTCATGTCCATTGAGTTGGTGATGCCATCCAACCATCTCATCCTCTGTCATCTCCTTCTCCTCCTGCCTTTAATCTTTCCCAGCATCAGGGTCTTTTCCAGTAAGTCAGTTCTTGGCATTAGGTGGCCAAAGTGTTGGAGTTTCAGCTTCACCATCAGTCCTTTCAATGAATATTCAGGACTGATTTCCTTTAGGATAAACTGGTTGGATCTCCTTGCAGTCTAAGGGACTCTCAAGAGCCTTCTCCAATACCACATTTCAAAAGCATTGATTCTTGGGGAATCAGCTTTCTTTATAGTCCAACTCTCACATCCATACATGACTACTGGAAAAACCATAGCTTTGACTAGACAGATGTTTGTCAGCGAAGTAATGTCTCTGCTTTTTAATATGCTGTCTAGGTTGGTCACAACTTTTCTTCCAAGCGGCAAGTGTCTTTTAATTTCATGGCTGTAGGCACCACCTGCAGTGATTTTGGAACCCCCCAAAATAAAATCTCTCACTGTTTCCATTGTTTCCCCATCTATATGCAATGAATTGATGGGACTGGATGCCATGATCTTAGTTTTCTGAATGTTGAGCTTTAAGCCAACTTTTTCACTCTCTTCTTTCACTTTGATCAAGAGGCTCTTTAGTTTTCTTCACTTTCTGCCATAAGGATGGTGTCATCTGCATATCTGATATTGATATTTCTCCCAGCAATCTTGATTCCAGCTTGTGCTTCATCCAACCTGGCATTTCTCATGATGTACTCTTACTTAGCATTGAAACCAGTGTCCTTGTAATGGCCCCAAAGTTAAAAAGAGCTGATTCCTCTGTTGTTGCTATGACCTTAGCTCTTATTTTTCACCCCCTCCCTTCAGGCCACTCTAGTTGCCCTGGTCTCCTTGCTCTTTCTGGACCTTTTCAGTCATTTTCCCCCACCTTGGGCCTTTGTACTTACTCTTCTCTCTCTTTGGAATATTCCTCCCATACTTATTTTCATGTCTCAGTTCCTCAGCTTGCTTAGTTCTTTGCTCAAACATACTTTTTCACTGAGGATTATTAGGAGTATCCCCTGTGCTGGCTTAAATGAGTGTCTGTTTATTTCAGCGTTTACCCTATTTAAATTTTAGCTCTGTCATGGCCACATTAATGCATCTCTTCTGAATACCTCAGGTTCTTTAGGCAAAATCCTGTATTTCAAATTCTGAATCCCTTCTCTGCAAAAACAGCATCTGAATTCCTGGGGAAGAAGATTATATGGGCTTGTAGAAGTAGCAGCAGTTGACTGTCTAACTGGTGCTCTTCATGAGATGTACGTCTAGCTGTGCCCACATTTTTCTGTGGAGTTGTAGCTTTAGTACATGGGATATTGTTATGAAGGGTAGCAGAGTATGCCATCTCAAAATATACAGACCTCTTCAGCATTGGAGTTATTTTGAGCCAATTATTTTGAGAAAGAGTAGATACCAAAGAATCCCTGAGAACAAAAGTTACCCTTTTGTACAGGATATTTACACTTGCAAAGGAAATCTCCATCTGTATGGGCATCTCCTTTGTTGTATCAAGAAGAGAAGGATGACTCTAAATCATAAGAGAATCTTATCAGTGGAGAATGTGCTGACTTAAATCTGTATAACAGACCTTATTCTTGTTTGCCACACTTTCCCTGGTCATTTCCCCATAAGTGACCTTGCCGCATCTTTTCTTTTATCTGTCTTCCACTGAAAATAAAAGTATGTAAGCTGGTGGTTTGAGCTAGCTCAGGAAGTTACTCATTTTCCCCAGGGAATTTCCATGTATAGATGAGGTATGTGTGTTCATAAGCTTCTGTTTTCTTTTCTCTTATTAATCTATTATATTAGCCCTATATCATTATAGGGCTTTCAGACAAGAACGTAGAAGGGTAGAGGAAGTTATTTTCCCTCTTCTTTTGTTGCCATCCACCAGTGACTTCTGAGGATAGTCAACTCTTGACCTTTCTGTCTCGGTCAGGGCCTAATGACCCCTACCTTGCTTATTTAACCTTTGCTATTCTCTTGTGGCCTCCACAAATCCCTCTGAGTCTCTTTCATGTCATTTGTCTGGCACAAGGCTTAGCCTACATGTACACAGTCATCAGTTGGCCCCACAAAATGTTCCCTGAGTCTTCAAGTGCATACCACCTCAAAGCCATGTTTGACAAGGTATATAAAACTGGACTATCTCTCCATCTTACCTCTGTGCTCTCTCTTTACTGTACTAGGATATGTCAGTCAGTCAGTCAGTTCAGTTGCTCAGTTGTGTCCAATTCTTTGTGACCCCATGAATCGCAGCACGTACTAGGATACGTAGGGTTGCCATATGCAGCAGTCATGCTTATGAGTCCCAGACAGAGAGCAGGACAAGAGTCTCTCCAAAGAAAACTGGAAAGGGAAAATCAGAATGTGCATTTGACTGTGCCCATCCTTCTATATCCATTTTAGTCCCAGAACTATTGCACTAGAAAAGATAGGTTGTCCCCTTCTTTTTGTTTTGGCTAAAGGCAGGGTTGTTCCCCTAATATTGTACTGCTTATTGTGATGGCATCTGCCCTCCTCTTCTTTTCCCTGAGATTGTAATGGTAGCCAGGGAGTATGGAGAAAGTGTGGCTTATCAAATAATAAAAACTAATCATCAAGTTCTGGAGAAGACTCTAGAGAGTCCCTTGGACTTCAAGGAGATCCAACCAGTCAATCCTAAAGGAAATCAGTCCTGAATATTCACTGGGAAGCCTGATACTGTAGCTGAAGCTCTAATACCTAAGCCACCTGATGCAAAGAGCGGACTCATTGAAAAAGACCCTGATGCTGGGAAAGATTGAAGGTAAAAGGAGAAGAGAGTGGCAGAAGATGAGATTGTTAGAGAGCATTGCCGACTCGATGGATATGGACTGGTGCAAACTCTGGAATATAGTGAAGGTCAGGGAAGTCTGGCATGCTGCCTGCAGTCCATGGGGGTCACAAAAAGTCAGATGTGACTTAGCAACTGAAGAACAACAATCAGCAAGTATTTAAAACATACCCAAGATACTGTGCACTCTTATGCAAGTTTGACTAATTCCCACCATCCAAATTCAAAGAAAATTTAGTTCTTAATTTGATGTTCTCAGATAAACTTCAAGTTTAGGAGAGACTGAGCCAGTTTTTCACTGAGAGATATAACAAAAGAGTTGGAAAAAAGCATGTGAAGGGCTGTTCTTAGAACAAGTAATTGGAGGAGCTTTTAGTACAGAAAGTGAGGTGCTGGAAGGGCTCATGTAATCAGTTGCTACCAGTACAGTCACACAGGGCCCAGCACTCAGAGGAAACTTGGTTTAATACTCTGTGGTAGCTGCCTGAATGTTCTTGGTAATTTTTAAACAAGACATCCTGCCTTTTGATTTTGCACGGACTCTCTGGACATATGTTCTTACAGTTTAGAGCTCTTGAACAGAGAGACCAGTGTTTGCTTCTTGTCTGAAGGCTGGAGACTCACTAGCATGTACTGATGAGTAGGGCGTGAAGGAGCTGTAGGGGGTGGACAATCTGCCCTCCCCAAAGTCTCTTCGACATGTAGGTCATTTTGAAACTATCAAGGTCCGAAAAATGACTCAAGAAGAAACTTTGACCTTCTCCTTACCTCCCTAAAAGAATTTAGATAGAAGACCTGTTCTCGGAAGGGAGATATCATCATAGAAAATGGTAGTATGTACTAGGTGGGATAGACAGGGAGGAATCTAGCAAAGCCTGTTTATTAAAATTTCTCTGTGTTCCATTGTCTCTGCATGTCCCAGTAAATGTTTACCAAACATTTGTTTTTTCATCTTCCTATGAATTGCCTTCCTCCCCTTTAAAGTCCCAAAGTACTCCTATGCCCAACATCCTCTTTTGTCTTTAGCTGAAGATAGTATTTAAAGGTGAGGGTTTTAGCCATTTTGATGAGTTATTCATTTCCCTGGGTCTATCCTGTGTATATGTGTTATTAAACTTTTGTTTGATTTCCTCCTGTTACTCTGTCTCATGTCAATTTAATTCTTAGATCATTTAGAAGAAATTGGAAAGGAGAGGAAAATATAGTCCTCCTCAATAGGAGGTACTGTTCCCCCCAAAATAATGGGGGAAATGCCTACTTCTTGGCTCTCAGAATTTATAAAAAAGGAGGTCAATAAAGAGGACAAAATCATGTGCCTAACTTGAGGTTTTCTCGTGTCATAAGATGTACACAACAGTGATGGGAATAGGGCATGGCTCACCTTTGAGAAAAGAGAGTCATTAAGTGATCTAGACCAAGACTGGGATTCCCCTCTATCACCAGTTATTAATTCAAGGAGAATTTTTCCTCCTTTGCTGCTCTTGTTTATGGAGGAATAAGAACAAGTAAGGCTGCTTAAGGGTTTTAGGCTCAGACAGAGGCAAGAGGGGGCATTCAGAAAGAGGGGCATGGATTGTGATCATTGACTAAAAAATGATTATAATTCAAATTGACTAAATACTTATTCAGAAAAAAAAAAACAGGACATTCAGAACTATGTTGTATTGCAGAAATCAACAGCTTAGAGGAATGTTTACTTAAGAATCAACCAAACAAGTAAAATAGCTCATCTCAGCAATTTGTGTTCAAGGCTGTTCAGGGGTCATAACAGTATTGTATAGTTTTGAGAATAAAATCAGTTCATGGTATATGCATCTGTGTAGAGAATTCTTAGTCCCACCAATTACAAACATACACATGACTAGTCAGTAGTACATAAAAGTAAACACTATGTATCCACATCTCTTTCCTGTTGATGCTTTGAAACACATTGGCAGATCCACATTCTCTATGAATGCTGACAGTTTAAGTTAATAACAGTAAAATTCATCAGTACTTGATTCCTCTGTTGGCAGATACTGCTGACCAGGAATAGGAGCCCCACAGAGAATGAAAGTAATCTTCTTGGGATTTTTCAGTCAAGTATTGTTTATTTAGTATCATACTGACCCCTGACATCCTAAATACATGAAATAATCTCCAGATTGATGGATGGCAGCGTGTTAGGTCTGCTGCAAAAGAAGAAGACAAGTCATCCTTCTTGTCACAATAAGGCAAGTAGCCCATGAGACTAATTGAAGACCACTGTAGCTTTAAACAACAAAGGTATTGATTGGAGGGGAAAGTAACGCTGAAAGAGAATCCTAGAGATAACTGAGATGGAGTCAAAGACACTTCCAGTGAAACCCAGAAAACAAAGAAAACGGAAGATGAGAGCCTGTGGGACTAGAGATAATAAGAACAGCAGGAGGAAAGAGGGGAAAACGTATAAAGAAGAAGAAAAAAACAATAAAAAGAAGATACATAAAAGGGAATGAAAAAGCAGCAGAAGATGCCAGAGTTTTTGACAGTGAGGGGTAGGATCTGAAGGAACTTCTGAAAGAAGCGACTGAACTTCCCAATGGGGCACGAGCCTTGACAGTGAGACATTAACCTAGAGGGGTATCTGTACAGCCCTAAGGCTAACAGAAATGAAAGACACAGAATAACCAAAATGCATCCACTGGATTGCATGTGTATACTCAGAAACACTCTCCCTATTTCTAAGAGAAAGTAGCTGGAAAAGCTGCATGTTTCAGAAACTGTAATCAAAAGAATTCTTTTGTTTCTTTTGGTGGTTATTGTTATTTTTCTCTTTTTTTTTCTTTTGGCATGACATTCAGGCCCCATTAGGTAAGGCTGCATTTAAGAACCATTTTAAGATAGAATTGGCCGCTCTATTTCTCTATTTATTTTTGTCTGTCCATCCACTTCTTTCTTGTTAGTTTAGAAGCTTTGGGTATTGAAAGCATTCCTGCTTTTGATTATTGATTACTCAGCAGCACTCATAGACCAAGTGCAGATCTTGGTTTGGGATAAATAGAGTAACTTCTTTCAGAGAATAGATATCAGTTTAATTGAGCTTCATGTTTTCCCCTGCATTTTGATTTCATCTATCCATTCCCATTCATTAAAAATCACCATGCCCATGATAAAACTTAGGTCTGTTGCCTGTCTAGCTAAGAATCTGGAGCTCATTATTTACTTCATATTGTGTAAATTCTAATCAGTTACTGGGGAATCTCAGTTCTGTACCTCATTGTCTCCTAAGGCATAATGCCCTACAGTTCTTAACACCACAGAACAACTCCACGACAGAGCTGATTCCCTTGGATTCTTCCTCAGCTGATGCAGATCACGTTTTGAATAAGATAGGGCTCCATTTATTTTTAGCATTTTGCTTATTTATTTACTTTCATGGTGGAGCCAGATAAGAGACTGGGTTCATGCTCAGTGGTGAGCATATTGGGTAACCCATTAATGCTGGTGACTAAGCTCTAGCTCAGGCCCACAGGCAGTTCTGTACAGATTTATGGCAAGACATGGTGATGGATAAGTATGGATTCTTATTCATACAAAAGCAAATGATTGCATCCCGTGTAAAAAATAAATTGCAGATAAGCTAATTTAAGACTAATCAGAAACAGTCATTCACTCTGGGTGGGAATAATGCTTGAAAGGACCCAATAATAAGTCTCTGATCCTCTGACATATAGATAGCGCAATAGAGATAGTGATAAGCATGTTCCTCACCCATAAATAACCCCCTGATGCGATCCCTAATGCATTGTGAATTCATTGTGGGTTTTTAGGCAGCTGGAAGACACTAATCAATGTAGGAGAAACTTTGCAGTGGCTTCCACTTGGAAGTATTAATCAAGTCACAATTGTGCTTTAGCTCAGATGGTCTGAATAAAACATGCTAAAACAAAGTTTCCCAGAAGAAAAAAAAAGAGTTGTACTGTGGAGGACAGCTTTTCTTAGAGGATTTCAGAACACACTGAATCAAATTATTTTCTGATACAATGTTTTGCTTTAGTTCAGTGTAACTTACAAAGGCACCAGTTCTTACATCAAGAGGATTCATACATTTTGGAAATGTCTATGCGGGCCAATTGATTCAGACGTTTTGGCCCCCCAAAAGTGACTGTTAGAATTCACAGTGTAGCGGCTGGAAGTTCAAGAACAAGGTGTTAGGAGGTTTTGTTTCTCTTGAGGTCCCTCTCTTGGTCTTGCAGATGACCACTTTCCCTCTGTGTCCTCATGTGGCCTTTTCTCTCTGCTGCGCATTCCATGCTGTCTCTCCCACTTCTTATAGGGACACTAGTCATGTTGGATTAGTGCTCCACACTAAAAGCCTTATTTTAACCTAATTACCCATTTAAAGACCGTAGCTCCAAGTATGATTACATTTCGAAGTATTGGGGTTTAGGACTTCAACATATGAATATGAATATCATTCAGCCCATAATATTCTGCACACTGGACCCCCCAAATTCATGTCTTTCTTACAGGCCAAATACATTTGAAAATAAGCTGATGAAGAGATTTCTAATCGGCCGACGCATAGAAGTCTGAGGATGACTCTGCATTCCCAAGGGGATCTGTAGTTTGAATTCTCTGGCTCTGCAATAAAATGAGGATACTTGGGCTGGAGAAAAGAGGAACACAGAAGCAAAGAAGGTGCCATTTGGGGGGGCTTTCAGGAATGGTTGCCTCTGTCTTTAAAATGATGCCACAATTGGAAATCATTTTACTGATTATTTAGGATAGTCCCTTCACGTTTAGATGGGGAAACAAAAAGGTGTGAAATGGCTGAAGGCATTCAACTATTTCCATAGCCATGTTTGGTTTAGAATGTGGATTTCCTGAGGTTTAGAATGTGGCTTTCCTGATCCCTGAATGAGGATGCCGCTCTATAATCATGGACCTTAAATGAAGCATTGCTGTCTTAGAGTGACACATGTTGCTGGGAAGACAGTATCCATCTTCAGTGAGGCCCTGCTGAGAGAACGTGGCTTCCTGATGGTCACAGAATGTGTGTATTGAATGTGCTGTGCTTAGTCGCTCAGTTGTATCTGACTCTTTGCAACCCCATGGACTGTAGCCTGCTAGGCTCCTCTGTCCATGGAAGTTCTTCAGGTAAGAATATTGGAGCGGGTTGCCATGCCCTCCAGGGGATCTTCCGAATCCAGGGATTGAACCCAGGTCTCCCTCAATGCAGGCAGATTCTTTACCGTCTGAGTCACCAGGGATTTTGTATTGGATACAAAATATCTAATAGTGGTTCCTTTTTTATTTTACCTTTTTTTTGTTCAGTTCAGTCGCTCAGTCGTGTCTGACTCTGCAACCCCATGAATCACAGCACACCAGGCCTCCCTGTTTATCACCAACTCCTGGAGACTACCCAAACTCAAATCCATCAAGTTGGTGATGCCATCCAGCCAATTCATCCTCTGTCATCCCCTTCTTCTCCTGCCCCCAATCCCTCCCAGCATCAGAGTCTTTTCCAATGAGTCAGCTCTTCGTATCAGGTGGCCAAAGTACTGGAGTTTCAGCTTTAGCATCAGTCCCTTCAATGAACACCCAGGACTGGTCTCCTTTAGGATGGACTGGTTGGATCTCCTTGCAGTCCAAGGGACTCTCAAGAGTCTTTTCCAACACCACAGTTCAAAAGCATCCATTTTTCAGAGATCAGCTTTATTTATAGTCCAACTCTCACATCCATACATGACCACTGGAAAAACCATAGCCTTAGCTATACGGACCTTTGTTGGCAAAGCAATGTCTCTGCCTCTCAATATGCTGTCTAGGTTGGTCATAACTTTCCTTCCAAGGAGTAAGCGTCTTTTAATGTTATGGTTGTTGGTGCTGATAGTGCTTACAAGTAGAGAATACTGAAATATCTCAGTTTATTTCCCAACTTTGTAAGTAGCAACTTAGACACTATTACAGAATGCCTTCCTCCTTCCCCTTTGTGCCAGCAGTACACATGGTATGGCATGCCATATATCTCACTGTATTATAGGCTTTATATGGGCACATGTCTTATACTGGTTTTTATCTTTTGAGCCTTAGCTAAGAGCTACCCACTCAGGTGCTTAATACATACTATGTATACTTAATATATATGTATATTATTTACTTAATATGCATATGTTTCTGTACATGCATGCATGCATATGTACATTTATGTAGCAGTGTTTGTGTGTGTATGTGCGTGTGTGTATGTGTACTTGAGTGTATGGCCTCTTGTGCCTCTAACAACTAACAACTGACTGCTCAATAGAGTTGCTTTCAAAGCAATAGTCCTGGAGAGGAGCTTTAACTCTTGAAGTGCGGGTGGCAAAAACAAGGCCAAGGGTTGGTTCAGTTGGGGAGGATATGTGTGAATAGATAACATTGTTGGGTGTGCTGTACTAGGAGAGGTGTCATTCATGAGCCCTTGACTTCACTCCCAGTGGCTTCTGGATGCATAGTGGCATTGCAGAGCAACACAGGTTCGTCCATGAATCTTTCCTTAAACCCTCCGGGAGAATTAATTACTTCTTCTTATGTACTCCTAAAGTAATTAGTTTCTGACTCTATCACAGCCTTTGTAATGTGTTATAAATGTCTGTCTCCCATTAAACTTGGAGTTGCCTAAGTGCACGGGTTATGTCTTCACTATCTTTGTATCTTTAGTGCTGCTCATGTAGGAGATGAATACATGAAGGATAAATGCCAGACTTTGACTATACTCCCCGACTATCTGTCTGTCTATCTGTATCTTTCTGCCTACCTATGTTTATCTGTCTATCTGTTTAACTCTCTATCTATCCTGTTCTAAGTACTTTAGAGATACTTTTTCAGTTCTCCTAACAACATTCTTCTACAGAGAAGGAACTTGAAGTTCAGAGAGACTAAATGACTTACTGAAGGCCCCACACATGAAAAGAGGTCAAAGAATTCACACATCAAGTGTGGCTGTAGGGTCCCTCCTCTAACCTCAGTGTGCTGTGCCTCTCCTGGCCTGGACATTCAACATTGGGACAATCTTCCTTAAAGATGTTAAGATATCAGGGCTAATAATAATGGTTGTCATGTCTGACTCTTTGCAACCTCATGGACTGAAGCCTGCCAGGCTCCTCTGTCCTTGGGATTTTCCAGGCAAGAATGCTGGAGTGGGTAGCCATTCCCTTCTCAAGGGGATCTTCCTTACCCAGGGATTGAACCCAAGTCTCCTGCATTGCAGGTAGATTCTTTCCTGTCTGAGCCACTAGGGAAGCCCCAGTAATAATGGGGAGCAGGACAGATCATTTTGACTGGGAATGTCTGTATCAAGAGGCATCCGTTGGTAATTGAGAAATCCCAGAGCTTCTCTTTGGAAAGCCACAGGAAAGGGACAGGCTGATACAAAATGGATTTTGGAACTGAAGACACAGAGGTGAAGGATGGAGGCCTCCTCTCCTTCCATCAGGGTTGAGGTATAATAGGAGTGGTTCTCTCTGTTTTATGAAACAGAAAATCTTTGACCTGTTCTGCCCTCTGAGGAAATAGCTAAGACAAAGGTTCATTAATTTTAAGATATTATAAATGAATATTATATCTTTATTATTGCTGTTTATTCATAAGACAGGCATACTCTCTGCAACTAACTTGAGCAAAATATTTTCAGAGGCTGCCAGAAGTTTTGCTCTTGGTTGGTCTTGTAGTTTACTACATACAATAGAGGGTCAAAAATGCTGAGACCTCTGAGATGCTAATCAATCCACTTTTAACAAACCTCTCATTGAATTGTAAGCAGATATCACCAGCCATGATGGTGGTTTAGTTGCTAAGTCATGTCTGACTCTTATGACGCCATAAGCTGTAGCCCAACAGGCTCTCTGTCCATGGGATGTCCCAGGCAAGAATAGTGGAGTGGGTTGCCATTCTCTTCTCCAGGGGATCTTCCTGACTCAGGAATTGAACCCAGGTCTTCTGCATTGCCGGCAGATTCTTTACCAACTGAGCTACGAGAGTCAGGCCATACAACAACCGTAATATCGTCTGCATCTCATTACAAATTTAGAAAGTCTGAGAGCAGATTCATAGTCCCTATTTCGAATCCACTGTTAAACCCATAGGAATGTGTGACTTAAAAGCCGGTTTGGTGCCTTGGAGAAGCATGGTGAACAGTTACAGTCAACATTACTCATGTCCTTCGGGGAAATGCTCTTGTTCTTGCTGAAGTAAGGTTCCTGGAGGGAACACTTTGCATTATGTATTCTTCCCTGCTCACTCTGATTACTTTTCCTGACGTTCCCTTGGGTTCTTCCAAACTAGAAACAGTCTCTCAATTCTCAGTGATGCTCTTCACTTCTAGTACATGTGAACTCATTTCCATGGTCATTCGCAGATTTAGGGGAATTTAGAGTGGAGTGGTATAGGATGCTTATTGGTAGGCTACAAGGAAGCATCTAAATGAAAATGAATAGATTCAGGTCAAAGCAACTAATTGGTTGCAAGGACTCTAACTTCCCATGTAGGTGAGTCTCCATACTGACTTTACTTACACCCAAGACAGCCTCTTAAAATCAAGTGATTAGGAAAATGTGCTTCTCTAAACATATTCGCATGCCTCTCAGAGTGTCTGAAGCCTGGAGGAAACAGTCTCAATCTCAGACCTGCAGTTTTACTCTTTCAGTTATTTCTTTTTTCCTTCCCTCTTTTTTATCGTTGTCTTTCCTTCTCTTTTTCTCCTCTTTTCCCCAAAGGAAGTAAAGAATGTTGATGTCTCTGAAAGAGTAAATGTGGAGTCTCAAAAAAAGTGAACTGCAAAAGGCTCGATGACAAACGTATGGACCGCTGTAGATACAGGGTTTATTTCTGCACTGAATAGAGGGGATGATCAAGCAAAGCCTTCTTTGTTTTGTTCCTCCCTGTCTCTGTTTCTCTTTTTCCTGCATCTGCAGGCCTTTCCAGTGCTGTCCAGTAGAGCTTTCCATGGTGCTGGAAATGCCATGCGCACTGTCCAGTGCAGTAGCCACCAGCTCATGTTGGCTACTGAGAACTTGAAATGTGACTGTTGAGGCTGAGGAATAGAACTTAAATTTAAATTTGAATGGCCACGTGCGGCTAATGGGTATCAAGTTAGCCACAGCAGCTTTAGTTAGACCAATTATTTATCTCTGTCACAATCTGTATTGCTCATGTGTTGATGAATGAGAGTTGAGGCCTTCTCTAACTACCCTCTTCTTTTCTTTTTTCAAAATCACTTACTACCAGGGAGAGTTGGTCCAGCTTATGAAGTTTGGTTTGCATCTTGTCCAAACCCTTTTCCTCAACATAAGAGGACTCTCAGGGCAAGAGAGCACTTAGTAGTTTTTTCTGAAGACAGAATGCTCCTCTTTGGTTGCCTGGAGACCAGATATTTTCCAGCTAGGGATGCAGGGCACCTTGATGTGATTGAAGGTTCAGATAGGGCTCATTTGCAAGGCATAGGAGCAGGTGTGTTTGAAAATTTCATGAGAAAAGGCGGAGGTCAGCAACCTCTTTGACCATCTGCAGGAATAAACAGTGTTGTTACAAGGGTCTTGAGCCAAGGAGGCCTGAAGAGAAGGCAAAGGAGTGAAAAACAGTTGGTAGGGAAGGAGAAGGAAGATTAAAAAAGCAAAGGACAGAGTCAGAATACTCAGGTGGAGAGTGAGAATGCTACTCACAGTGATCTTAGTCGCAGCTCTACCTCTGACCGTCTACACCCAGGAAGCCAGACCCTCTTACCAGAAAATCTGTACTTGAATCAGTCACAAATACTTTGTCTCAAAATGTGGTTTGAACTTGTGGGCAGTTGTGGGTGGGGGCAGTCTGCTAATTCTGTTTATACTTTTCTAGCCTATCTGAATTCAACTCTGAGTTTAACAACACCTTAGATAGATTGGCTACTATTTTGTGCCCTCTTTTTCCCTCTTTTTTTTTTTTTTTTAATTTTTAGCTTGATAAATGTGTCCTCAGTTCCTAATTACACTTTTGTTTTTGGTCAGCATCTATCCTGATTAGCAGAGGAAAAATATGAAATAACATTTTAAGACCAAGACACTAATAAAAGCAAAGACATTTCTTATAAGTCTGAAATTCTGCTAAATAACAGATTTTCTTTTTTTTTTCTCCTGAGCAGTTTGCTTACAATCCCGGAATCATGTTCCTCATATCTGGGAAATCTATTTTACATTGACTTCTTGTATTTGCTGCATTTTATATTGACTAGCTTTGCTGTATTTTAAATGTATTTGTGTCTAGACTTGTGGGACTTTAGCTACAGCCAATTTCTACATTATTAAGAGGGTTATTTTGAGTGGCCCCTGTGAATAAACCTAATTTTCCCCTCTGATTAGTGCTTAATTTGAAATTGTTTGTGCAATGATGAAATCTTTCTTGAGTTTCACTTCCAGATTCCAGTTTCCATTCCCAGAGGTTGCTTTTGATTATATAAATGCTTTCAGAGTGATTATGTGGGCAAAATTGTATATTAGGTAGTTTTGGTGCTTTCTGTAAGAAATTGTGTTGTTTAGAAAGAAAGGCTGTGAGTTGGATTTTGAGGTTTTAGGTACTTTACAATTACGTGATCATTCCTTATGTTCATTGCAGAAATAAACCCTTTATCTACAGTGGTCCATAATTTAGTCATCCATTCTTTTGTGAGTCACTTTTTCTGAGATTCCACATTTCATAGTAGGAAAATTATTCTATATATACGCATCAAGCTTTTCAGTATATAGTTTCCTGTATCTTTGTTTTGAACTCCTATCTTCAATGTTTGTAGTACATGTCTTAAGGGGAAAAGCATAGTCTATTCTTTATATTCCCTAAATCTGACCTAGAAATCGTACCACATGACTTCCTATGGGCCAATGTTTGCACCTGTTAGTTTTTATGCATGTAGTCTGACCCCTGACCTTGTAACTTGATGTTTGCCTCACAAGTTCACATCTGGAGAGGAATTTTGCCTCAGGATGAATCACACCTTGAGTTTTACCCTTATCTGATTTAGATAATATTAAGTGATATTAAGTAATATTAATATTAAGTAATATTGAGATTAAGATATTTAGATAATATTGAGTTGTTGTTGGAATAGGTTAGGGTTTGAGGGGCTATTGGGTTTGATGAATATATTTGCATGTGATAAGAACATTGAGGGCCAAGGGTTGAATTATGTCTATATCAAATTAATATGTTGAAGTCCTACTCTCCAGCACTTCAAAATACTACCTTACTTGGAGAGAGTCTTCACAGAGGTAACTGAGTTAAAATGAGGGGCTTCCCAGGTCGTGCTAGTGGTAAGGAACCCAACCTACCAGTGCATGAGACATGAGAGACAGGGCTTTGATCCCTGCATGAGGAAGATCCCCTGAGGAGGGCATGGCAGCCCACTCCAGTATTCTTGCCTGGAGAATCCCATGGACAGAGGAGCCTAGTGGGCTATAGTCCATTGGGTTACAAAGAGTCAGACACAATTGAAGTGACTTAGCACACAAGGGTTGTCCCTAGTCCAGTAGGACAATGTCCTCATAAAGAGGGGACATTTGTACACAGAGACATGCATGGGGGGAAGACAGTATGAAGATGCAAAGAGAACACCATGTGAATTTGAAGACAGTCATCTGGGTGTCAAGGACAGGGTCCTGGAGCAGACCCTTCCCTTCTAGCTCTTGGAAGGAATCAACCCTACCAACATTTGACTTTGTATTTCTAGCCTCCAGAATGGTGAGGCAATACATTTCTGTTGTTTGAGTCATGGTTTGTTATGATAGCCTATATCAGACTAGCACAGGAGGTCAGACTGGAATATGGAGCGGACAAGTGGCATATCAGCCTCAGTCACTGCCCCAGATGTCTTCTAGACATGCACATCCATGGTCCCAGAAGATAGTTTCCTGAGTCCCTTTTCTCCCATAAGTTTTTCCAATTTCTCACATTCTTATAAATCCCAAAGAATTGCCAACAGGAGAAGGAAATGGCAACCTACTCCAGTGTTCTTGCCTGGAGAATCCCAGGGATGGCAGAGCCTGGTGAGCTGCCATCTATGGGATCGCACAGAGTCGGCCACGACTGAAGCGACTTAGCAGCAGCAGCAGCAGCAGCAGTAGTCCCAACTGGGTTATGGTCACAAATTTTCAGTAATGTGAGATGTTATCATCACATTCAAGAGAAATTGTTATTTTTATTATTACTAAAAATATCAATATTTATTGACCATCTGCCATGTTCCAGGTCATATATATATGTGTATATATATACACACACATATATATTTTAAATTAAGTAACTTATTTTGGTTGTGCTGGGTCTTCATTGCTGCATGTGGGCTTTCTTTAGTTGCAGCGAGCAGGGACTGCTCTTCATTGTGGTACATGGACTTCTCATTGCAGTGGTTTTTCTTGTTGTAGAGCACAGACTCTAGGTCCCTGGGCTTTAGTAGTTGGCGGTACGTGGGCTTAATAGTTGCGGCTCATGGGCTCTAGAGCACAGGCTCAGCAGTTGTGGGGCCCAGGCTTAGTTTCTCCCTGGCATGTGGAATCTTCCTGGACCAGGTACCAAACCTGGTCCCTTGCATTGGCAGGCAGATTTTTATCCACTGTATCACCAGGGAAGTCCCAGGTAATATACTGAGATATCAACTTCTTCAATCATTACAATGTTACATAAGGTAGCAGGTATTATTATTTCCTCCATTTTGGAAAGTAGAAGACTGAGGCAGGAGGTTCAACAACTTGACCAAGCTCACACAACTACAACTGACCCTTGAACAATCTGGATTTGAACTGCAAGGGTTCACTTATCTGGGTATTTTTTTTCAGTGGTAAATACTACACTACTACCTGATCCATGGCTGGTTTTGCGAATGTGGAATCAGACACACAGGACCCATGGGTTTGGAGCGCTGGGTAAATTATACATGCATTTTCCACTGCTTGTGGTTTGGTGTCCCTTCCCTCTGCGTTGTTCAAGGGTTGGCTGTAGTTAGTGCAGACCTGAGAATCCTGAGCGTTTGTATGGTCTTCATTCTCTACTCAGAGAATCAAGTCCTAAGACTGAGAGAAAAAAGAATTAGGGTAAGACTTAAGCAAGGAGGCTATGGAGAGCAGTCACTTTTACATACTAGGAAGGTATCCCTTAAGAAACAATTCACTTTACTTTAAATATTTCCAGTTTTTCTCACTGAAGACTTCCAACAGGAACACCCTAACATGGCTAGACATTGCATCAATTCACATTCCAAGCCACAAACAGACCAAAAGCAGTTGCTGCATCAGCTCAAAGGAACATGCTTCTGTAATCAATTAAATCCATTGCACTTGATTCTTCAATTCCTGCCAAGAAACAGTTTAACAAGCCTTTTCACAACCATTTGTTTTACAATTTCCAGAACCATTAAAATGACGTCCTGACGACCTGGAATGTTTAAAGATTTTTCCAGTGTTGCCTGAAGACAATATGGCAATAAAACAAACAAACAAAAGCCCACTTAGATCTTAATGATATCTATGTGGCATACACACTCTTCATTCATCAAGTTTTAGTGTACACCCTATAACTGTTATTACGATATATGGTTTTTGCTGTAAATAAAAGACTTTGGAGGGCACAGAACTGGACTATCTCTGTGGCTTACCGTGTTCTTGCTGTGTGTACCTTAGCAAGTTACCTACCCTCTCTGAATGCCAGTGACCTAATCTTTAAGTGGAAAAGGCACTGTTTATCCCTCAGGTAGATGTGAGAATTAAATAGAATGGTGAGCATAGAGCATCTGGCACATTACTGAGATCATTAATTTTTACTTCATCTTTTCTTCATTCTCATTCTCTCAAGTGCCCAGCATGGTTCTTTGCCCTTATCTCAGCTTGCCAGGGGTTGACATGTAGAACCATGATAATAGCTACGCAAATTGTCCAAGGCATGACTCAGAACCATTTTAAAGTCAATTTCTAGTTTGTGTTTTTGTTGGGCAGTGGAGGTAAAGAATGCACGTATGATTTTTGGCCTTCACCTGCACAAAGGTGTTCAAGAAATTTCAGGAGAGACAAAAATATTTTCCTCATTTTTTCCTAGACTCAAGGTGATTATCACCATGGTCTCCACTTTGTGTGTGTGTGTGTGTGTGTGTGTGTGTGTGTGTGTGTGTGTGTGTGTGAAGTTTACACTCTGTAACTATTTCCATTCTAGGGCCTTGAATTTATTTTTGGTGAGTCTCTGATCTGACCTTCCTTCTTTGATATGCCCTGGTCTACAGTCCACTTTTTCAGTAAGTTGAAATTCTGTAGGCCATCAGCAGTTGGCAGATGCCGGAGGGCCAAATCCTCCTTCAGTGCTTTCACATCTCTCAAGATTTGCCCTTTAAGATTTCTGAGATCTATGGATCTCTCTTAATTTCTTGGCATCAAATCAATGAATTAAAATTATTAATTTTTTACCTACTCTCTACCATCTTCCATATTTTGTGGAATAGAATTCAAGTCCCACAGATTATTTCTAACTCTAACTATATTGCCAAGCAAATCCTCTCAGCTCAGTCTGACATGACAAAATGCTGGATGGCTCAAACAGCAGAAGTTTATTTCCTCACAGTCCTAGAGGCTGGAAGTCCGAGATCAGGATACCAACATTGTTTGTTTTTGGCGAGGTGAATCCCCTTGAGATACAGATGGTGCCTTCTCACTGTGTGCCTGTATTATCTCATATTTGTGGGAGCATAAGGTGGACAGGGTGGTGAGGGGAGAGAGAAAGGGCTTTCTTAAAAGGGTACTAATCCCATCATGATCTCATCAAGCCCTAATTTCCACCCAGTGGCCCTACCTTTAAATACCATTGGGGCTTCAACATGTGAATATTGGGGGGATACAATATTCAGTCCATAATATCCCCTTTCTGAGCCTCAGCTAATGGCTTCATGCTACAGGCTTTATATCACATACACAGGATGATCTTGAATTTACTCATCTATAATATGAGTATAATCTACCTTTAAACATATTACAAAAAGAGTAAATACAATACTAGATATAAAACAGAGATCACAATACCTGGCACATACCCTTACTTTCATAGCCTCTGACCCCGGAGTGGCTGTATGTAGCTGATGACCAACTCCAATGTCAGTCTGAGATACAGGAGGTGGTGCAGCTGTGATCCCATTAAGTTGCATCATGCCATCAAGTTGTTGTTGTTCAGTTGCTCGGTTGTGTCCAGCTCTTTGCAACCCCGTGGACTGCAGCACTCCAGGCTTCCCTGTCCTTCACTCTCTCCTGGAGTTTGCTTTAACTCATGTGCATTGAGTCAATGATGCCATCAAAACATCTCATCTTCTGTTGCCCCCTTCTGCTGCCCTCGTCTTCCCCACCATCAGGGTGTTTTCCAGTGAGTTGGCTCTTTGCATCAGATAGCCAAAGAGAAGCTTCAGCTTCAACATCAGTCCTTCCAATGAGTATTCAGGGTTGATTTCCTTTAGGATTGACAAGTTTGATCTCCTTGGTATCCAGGGGACTCTCAAAGGTCTTCTCTAGCACCACAGTCCAAAAGCATCAGTTCTTTGGCATTTAGCCTTCTTTATGGTCCAACACTCACATCCATACATGACTACTAGAAAAACCATAGCTTTGACTATATGAATCTTTGTAGGCAAAGTGATATCTCTGCTTTTTAATACACTGTCTAGTTTCATCATAGTTTGTCTTCCAAGGAGTAAACATCTTTTAACTTCATGACTGCAGTCACCATCCACAGTGGTTTTGAAGCCCAAGAAAATAAGGTTTGTCACTGTTTCCATTTTTTTCCCTATATTTTGCCATGGAGTGATGGGACTGGATGCCATGATGTTAGTTTTTCAAATGTTGAGTTTTAAGCCAGCTTTTTCACTCTCCTCTTTCACTTTCATTAAGAAGCTCTTTAATTCCTCTTAGCTTTTGCCATTAGGATGGTGTCATCTGCATATCTGAGGTTATTGATGTTTCTCCTGGCAATCTTGATTCTAGCTTGTATTTCATCCAGCCCAGCATTTCACATGAGGTGCTCTGCATGGAAGTTAAATAAGCAGGATAACAATATACAGCCTTATCGTACTCCTTTCCTGATTTTGAACCAGTCTCTTGCTCCGTATCAGTTTCTAACTGTTGCTTCTTGACCTGCATACAGGTTTCTCAGGAGGCAGGTAAGGTGGTCTGATATTCCCTTCTCTTTAAGAATTTTCCACAGTTTGTTTTGATCCACACAGTCAAAGGCTTTAGCATAGTCAGTGAAGCAGAAGTAGATGCCATCAAGAGTTTTCATCATTTGTCTTATAGAAAGAGATAGGGTGGGCGCAATAGCACAAAATAAAGACAATTATATGTTTTTACCAAGGAAACAAGCGAAAACAAAAAGAGAGATGACACCTGGATACTTTCTCTTTTAGACTCACACTGGAGCGAAAAATTGTAAGGCATCCAGATGGTGAGCTTGAGAAAACAGAAATTAATCACTTCTTTGTACTACAGTTAGAGGATTTAAGGATCTTTGGGGAAGATGTTCAAAAGCTTCATTCCAATTAACCTCAGCCTATTAAGTTTGCCCATCCACAGATCAGAAGCCAAAGAACGGGTTTCAAGGGTGAGAGATGAAGCTCAGGGAACATGCTGGACCTCTGAAGTCATTTCTCCAGAAAGGAGGAAACTCCAGAGAGAAAAGTGAAGCAGCTCTAACTCAACGTGTATCTGGGATACAGTATAATTCTTCTCAGAGAGCACTGAAATGGGGACAACCTTCTGATTCAATTTTAAAGGCTATTTTGAACTGTGTGACCCCGTTATGAATTTGATCTGATAACTGAAATGGATTATTGTGTGTCAGTGATGTAGTCTCAGCAGAATCCTAACCTAGGCCATTTAGAACCCATTTCTTCTCCCTGACGCTTTTTTCTCTTGTATAAAAGGAGGAAAAAAAGAAAATGGTATTTGGTATTTCCTCTTATGGATAGTCATCAAGTACAAAAGTGTAGTGATTCCAGTGAAACCTCTGAGAATTAAGATACTTTAACTGTCCTAAAATATTGCCAAGGAGTACTATTTTAAAATGTCTTTGTGACCTTTCTGGCTAAATTGAGGAGGTGAGCACATTTTTTTTCTTATTCAAGAGAAGTGGAACACTCTCAGTATCAGACCAAGAAAATGAGGAGGAAGGAAAGAGCAGAGGTGTGAGAAGACAGGAATATAAGCCTCAGAAATCATGTCTATACTCAAATTTTCATTGTGTGCACTTTCTGTGGAGGACCCTGGTGATTTCATTCCACCTCACAGTACCGTTTCCCAACTGTTGATTCTCTTTTTATATTCTTCCATTTTAAAACTAGGCAGTATCTTTTGCCAAAATTAATAACTATTGGAAGAGAAAATGAAAGGATTTGGCCCTTCTCAACATCTAATTTTAGCAATAGTGCCCCAACTGAGACTGTGAATACTAGAATCCACAGAATTTGTAATTAGTCACAAACAAAATCCCTCCCGGTAGGTGGTATGTGCCTCTTTCCAAGTTTCTGGCTTCTAGGAAGGATATCATTACTCCTACTTACTTTAAAATTTGCAGTGGGTTTGGCCAGATAGTAGTACAGTACACACACAGATACACACACATACGTAGAATTAGGGAGAGGTAGGCAAAGACTCAATCTTGATTTATTTAGCTCCTCTGGTAATAATTTTGTATGTTTATTGGGTGCAAGGCAGCTATTTTATTTCCATTTATTGCAAATAATTATTTTAAAAAGCAATTGTGTTTTCGTGGAACTAAGTGGATTTAAAAATATGACAGAAAAGAATAGCAATATAACAGATCTGCTTAAGAGAGCAAAACAAGTTGCCAGGTGTTCAGTAGGTTAATACTGAAATAGTAAGGGGAAGTGCTCAACATGGCAGCGAGGGATACAGATACATACCTCATTCAAACTGCAACTGATTTTCCATATACACAGCTGCTTCACCTCACTTGCTGTAGGGATGGAAATGCTGATCATGCTGAACAACTCCCCACTTTCATGAACATTTTATGGGAAAACCAATATCAATAAAGTTCTCTGAAAATAGAAATTAACTTGCCCATGTACAAGCTGATTGGTACAAAGAGGTGTGGAGAGCATACTCCTTCTTCTGAAATTACTTTAAAATTTATTCCTCCTTGTCATAACCCTGCAGAATAGACTTATAGAAAAAATGGAGAGAGAATGGCACCATTGAAAGGAAAACCAGTAATGATCTCCCACAAATTAAACAATTATTTTTGGACTACTTTTAGAATTAACGAAACTTTCTTTCATAAGAATATATCATTCCCTTAAGTTTGTTTTTATTCATAAATGCCTTTGACAAAGAGTTTTTCAAGTCCTTATTTCTGATATTTTTCTCTCCTACATTAGCTGGAGGCATAAGAGGTTGCCCGCGCACTTGATAATGGGGCTTGAAAACAATTCTAAGAGAAGGGAGTCTTACAATTGATTTATATGCTGTATTATTGAATATGTTGTTGTTCAGTCACTAAGTCGTGTCCGACTCTTTGCGACTCCATGAACTGCGGCACACAGGCTTCCCTGTCCTTCACTATCTCCTGGAGTTTACTCAGACTCATGTCCATTGAATCAGTGATGCTACCTAACCATCTCATCCTCTGTCATCCCCTTCATGATTGAGTATACTACTCCTTTAAAAAAAAATGAAGAATATATGTAACTTTGCCTCAGAGTATTCTCTGAAGTATCAAATCACTGAAAGTTGATGAAAATATGGAGGAAGAGCATAAAAATAACCACTTATTTGCTCAGAAACAAAATGTTTTACTTTCTTTAAAACTGAGTGTTGCTTTAAGAAATATCTCACACATGAGATTATTCTGCTTTATGTTTAGAAGTTATTCATGAAAGGGGTCTTCAAGGTTTGGGTACTCTCTGCCAGAGGGGTGTATAGACATTTTACTAAAACTGTTCAAGTTTCGTAAAGAATATTGATATGGAAAAGGGTACAATGATAAGCCCCTTCAGCCATTTCTCATGCTTTTCTATTTGAGCTTAATTTTTTTTTTTTTTTTTTTTTTTGCAGAATGTGAGGCAAAGCCAGGAGCCATTTTGAAAGATATCCCTTAAGTTGTAAGAAGAGAAAATACTCAGCATAGCTTTTCTTCTTAGCTCTAAACAAAGAAATTCAGCCAAATTCTCATTCCATTTCTACCCTTAAGTTATAACTCTGGCCCCATGGCCAATTCATGAGCCTCTGGATAGCTTACTATGTAGTGCAAAATGTAAAACATCTGGGGAGTGCAAAGCACACTGGATTAGAAGGTAGGGAATGTATATCCTACTAGTGATTCATCTAAAACTAGCTATGAGATTTGGGGGAAATCACTTAATTTTCAGTGTCTCATTTTACTTTGAAAATAAGGAGGTTATTGTATAAAATCTCCAGAGTCGTTTCTAGCTCCATCACAGTGCATTCTATGAACTGGAGAAAAAGAAAAACAGAAGGACATTTACATTAATTTCTGTCTATTATGATATCAGTTCAGTTCAGTTCAGTTCAGTTGCTCAGTCGTGTCCGACTCTTTGTGAACCCATGAATCGCAGCACGCCAGGCCTCCCTGTCCATCACCAACTCCCGGAGTTCACTCAGACTCATGTCCATCGAGTCTGTGATGCCATCCAGCCATCTCATCCTCTGTCGTCCCCTTCTCCTCCTGCCCATAATCCCTCCCAGCATCAGAGTCTTTTCCAATGAGTCAACTCTTTGGATGAGGTGGCCAAAGTACTGGAGTTTCAGCTTTAGCATCATTCCTTCCAAAGAAATCCCAGGGCTGATATCCTTCGGAAGGGACTGGTTGGATCTCCTTGCAGTCCAAGGGACTCTCAAGAGTCTTCTCCAGCACGACAGTTCAAATGCATCAGTTCTTCGGCGCTCAGCTTTCTTCACAGTCCAACTCTCACATCCATACATGACCACTGGAAAAACCATAGCCTTGACTAGACGGACCTTAGTCATTAGGATTCTTTAAACTCTTACATGTATATAATCACACAAAATTTAAGGTCAAAGCTGATACTGTATATTCTCTCATGCAGGTTGGCTTCCTTCATGGAAAATAGCAACTATCCAAGTTTTAAAAGTTATTCATTCATTCATTTACTCTCTGAAAGAAATGAATTAACAAGCCACAGATAGTTAGGGGGAGAACCATTTATGCAGAAGGAACTGTAAGTACAAACACACAGTAATGGGTGTGTGCTCGATATGTTTTAAAAAACAGTATGGGGTAAGTGCAGGAAGGAATGTTTGTGGAGATGTGATGGGGGAGGGAAAGGCTGAGTCATGCATATGTTTACAGCTCATGGCAGAGGTTTTGGTTTTAACCCTAAACTGTTAGAGTATCAGACAATACTTACATTTTAAAGGGATAATTCTGGCTGTTAAGAATAGACATTAAGGAGCAACAATGGAAGTCCAGAAACCTGTGAAAAAAAATTATTGTTGGTGGCTCAGAGGGTAAAGCATCTGCCTGCAATGCAGGAGACCTGGGTTCGATCCCTGGGTCAGGAAGATCCCCTGGAGAAGGAAATGGCAACCCACTCCAGTACTCTTGCCTGGAAAATCCCATGGACAGAAAAGCCTGGTAGACTACAGTCCATGGAATCGCAAAGAATCGGGCACGACTGAGCGACTTCACTTTCACTTTCACTTAGGAAAATAACTGTGGCTTGTCCTAGAACTGTAGTGATGGAGATAGCAAGAAACAATTAGATTCGGGATATGTTTTGAAGGTCAATCCTTCAAAGAAAGAAGAGAAAAATAAATTTTAAGCTGCTCTAAACTGGGAGGTGTCTCTGACTAGGCCTGGGCAGAATCCTGTTGAATAATGGAGACTCAGTCATCTTTGGACACCCTGGGCCAGAGGCTCTTTCCCGATGAACATCTGAAACATTCCCTTTTAGTGTTCCTCAGTCTATTTCTCTCTCCTACAACTCATAGCAGTCTTACTATGTCAATTGGAATCCTCAAAATCAAACAGAAAATTGGAAAACAGAAATGTTGTTTGAAGTAGGAAAAGACATTTGTAGACCAGCATCCTTTGAAAGTGAGTCACTCAGTCATGTCTGACTCTTTGCAACCCCATGGGCTATATAGTCCATGGAATTCTCTAGGCCAGAATACTGGAGTGGGTAAGCCTTTCCCTTCTCCGGGGGATCTTCCCAACCCAGGGATGGAACCCAGGTCTCCCACATTGCAGGTGATTCTTTACCAGCTGAGTCACAAGGGAAGCCTGTAGACCAGCATATTGCAGAATGATCAGCTCTGTGGTGCAAGAATAGAGTACTCTGATAGGTGGCTGGAGAAGAGGGAGTGCTACATCCCTTTTGAGATTCACAGTGACCTTTATTCTGTTCTTATTTATTCTTATTCTGTTATTCCTTTAATTGCTCCAAGAAGTACTGTCCGTAAAGAAACATGTAATTTGCTAAACCTGATTTTGTGCTAATTTATGTAGTCAAAAGTCCCTATTTCATTCACATGGTCCCCTTTATCAACCTAAAGAAGTAGAGCTACGTAGATATTGAGAAGCTTGGGCTTAGAAAATATTATCGTGTAATACTCTGTATTAAAAATATTTTTGGTGTTTTTAAGCATCAATGTATGGTTCCTAGTGAAAAAATTTACATATAGGTGACAGAATAAAGTGAAAAAACCTTACAATATTGAAGTTGACTCAAGGTTTATAACAACCATGAAATGCAAAGTATACTGTAATAGAGTACCTAACTAAATGGAGTTTAGTATCTTTTGCAGAAAAATACTTCACTAATTTTGAAGCAATGCATATTTTTAAGTACATCAAAATAAAAATTTTATTATGCAAATAGCATGCTCCCTAAAATTAATGTAGCTCAATTACATCATTAGATGTCAGAAAGGCATTTGAAAGGGTAGGTTGGAAATAATTCTTTTGAATGTCACATAAATTTTTTTCACAGCTAATCTCTGAAAAGGAGGGAAAAAATTCTCTCTACTCAGGCATAGAATAGAAGCATTAACAATGGAAAGGTCAGTGCATAATGATGCAAGAAAGAAAAGGCCTGAAGTGCCATATTGGTGAAATGAAATGGGGGAAGCTATATAGAAATATTAATCAATCAACCCTTAATTTAGGACCTTTCAGTAACTTGCTAAAATCTTCTTCACTATTTAATATCAAAGAAATGCTAACCAATAAATTTCTTCCATGGAAAGAAAAAGCTCAACAACTGTGTGTTTCGATTCAACATTTCTCTTTCCTTTTAACTTCTCTCTATATTGCAGATGGTACTTGACAAACTAGTTATCCCAGTAGTCTTAGATAGCCGTCTCCTTTTCAGTAGAATTTGACTCTGTAAGTCTAAAAAATGAAGAGTTGGTTATACAAATTCCACAAAGGAATAATGTGTATTCATTAAAATTCATGCTTGGAAAGATATGGGAAAATGGTCACAGTAAAATGGTAAGTAAATTTGCAGGATATAGAACTTTGTGCATACTGTGATCCACACTCTGTGAAAAATAAATACACCTGCATACATGCAAAGACCAGAAGAAATTCTATTAACAGAAAAATTGTAGTTATCTTTGGAAGATGAAATGCATTTAGAAAATGCATTTTTATCTGCTTTACTGATTTTACAAGTGTGGTGGTATTTTAAGATCTGCAGTGATATAGCAGGCATTAGCAATAAGAATTTTCTCTTCTTGACCTCATTCTTACCAAATACTTCACCTGTTAACTATTTCACTTGGTCTGTTAACTTACATGTGTATTGTAAGGCCAATAGGAGCTAGAAGGAAGAGAAAAATGAAGAAGCAGAAAAGGTATAGTGTATAGAATCAAACCTTAGAAAGAAATTTGGAAAGGCAATGTATTTGACTGCCTATGAAGCCTACTGTGTTTACATAAAGATTTCATGAAACTTACAGAGTACGTTTAGGTAAAGAGAAGAGGAAGAAAGTCACATTAATTCACTGGTTTACTCACTAATTCATTTATTTATTCAGTAGTCATCCATGAGCACCAAATGAGTCATGCACTGGAAAGCCACTGATGAATGAGATATGGTACCTGCTTTCAAGGAATTCATGTTTGAACTTTGGAAATAGACAAATGACTATGAAGGCTATGTCATTGATATAGATATGTCCTAGACAAATTGGTAAAGCAGAGCATAAAGTCATCTCAGCTGCTTCAGGGTATCCTAAGTTTGAGGTGGGTTCTGAAGAGATGTTAGGAGTTCATGTGATTGATGATGGGAGGAAGGAGTTTTTCTGATAGAAGATTCTGCATGGGAACATCAAGAATTATGAAAGAAGATGGAACCATTAAGTGGTTTAACATTTGGCTAGAATGTTGGTGCATTTGGGAGAGTTTACTGCTGAAGATGAAATTGTGCAAGGAGATAGAAACTAGATGAAGGTGTTCATGTTATGTTGAGTTATTGGAGTTTATCTTTTAGGCAGTGGAGTGTCACTGAACAAATATGAGTAGTATATAGAGGATTTGCACTTTAGAACGGTCATTGTGTTAGGAATGTAAAAGCCAGACTGACAAGGAGAGAGATGAGTAAGGAGGAGCAGAATATCACAATATTTTAGTAAAAAGATAATGAAGGTCCAGTCTGTGGTAGTTAGGGAATAATGGAAAGGAGAAGGTGAATCAGAGATGTCGGAGGCAGTGATTAAGAACAGAAAATGAGGTTAGGTTAAAAATCTATATCCCCCACCTGCCTGATAAATGTCAGTACATGCTGTGATGTGCCACCCAGATGCCCTATGCAAGCTAGTATTTTCTTAACTGGTAGAAATGTTAGTTGTTGGTGACTCATAATGGAGTAATTTCCTGGGAATTAACTTCAGCAAAAGGGAACTGCCTTGCCCAAGATTATACTTCCCCTTTCTAGGAGCAGCTTGCATTCAATGATTGTTATATTTAGAGTGCCAACACCTGGCCTCCATGGCTCAATCCAGGAATATTATAAAAAGCAGTCCTAGCTGCAGGCCTCCATTATGAACAGTTTGAATCTTAACTTGTGAATATATCTCAGTTCAATATCCCCCTCTGCCCAGATATGCTTCCCTCACTCTCTCATAGCATTGTTCCAGACATCATCACGTAGTAAATGTCTTGCATGTGTCTCTGTTTCCTGGAAAACTTGACAAGAGACAGTTCATGACAAGAGTGGTCCTAGGAATAGGACCAGTGAGCGGGGCCTAGAGCAGATACAGATGCTATGCCTTTGTTCCCGTATAGTTACTTTTGTCTTCGGTAGTTCTCACTGGGGACACCCAGATACTGAAACTGTCTGTATAGTGTACTCTGTATAGCCTGACAGGGAAAGTTCACGTATTCCTAACCAATCTGCTTTATACATGGACCTAGATCATCATCCAAGAGAAACTTGAACTAACAACCCCTGTATCTTAAGAGAATTCTCTTGATCCCTTAAGAGAATATTTATAAATGCTGTAATTTTCTGGTTATTGAACCAAGCTTGCCATGAGCAAAGCCTGGGGACTCTTGAATAGTGCCTTACCAGGGGGAAGGGCATTCTGGAGCCTCTTTCTTCAAACTATCAAGCACTTCTTCTTTAGTCAAGACCTGTGTTTTGAAAAAAGAGAAGGCTTATTAACTATGATGACACACCCAATGCTCTTTTTCCAAAGACTCTCTTATTTCTTGCTCCTTTCAGTACCTTAATCAAGTCTCTGGGATTCATTTCATTTGATTGTGTGTGTGTGTGTGTGTGTGTGTGTGTAGTGGAGGGGTATTGTGACCATACATGGAGATGGTTGCAGACTGTGGGTATGGAGATGGAGAAGGAAGCAAAGGAATCTGAAAGTACAATATGTTTGCCAAAATATGCCCCAGTTTGTCAACATTTAACTCTTATTCCAATTAACTGGTCTTCAGTTCAGTTCAGTCCAGTTCAGTCGTTCAGTCGTGTCTGACTCTTTGCAACCCCATGAATCACAGCACGCCAGGCCTCCCTGTCCATCACCAACTCCTGGAGTCCACCCAAACCCATGTCCATCGAGTCAGTGATGCCATCCAGCCATCTCATCCTGAGTCGTCCCCTTCTCCTGCCCCCAATCCCTCCCAGCATCAAAGTCTTTTCCAATGAGTCAACTTTTCGCATGAGGTGGCCAAAGTACTGGAGTTTCAGCTTTAGCATCATTCCTTCCAAAGAAATCCCAGGGTTGATCTCCTTCAGAATGGACTGGTGGGATCTCCTTGCAGTCCAAGGGACTCTCAAGAGTCTTCTCCAACACCACAGTTCAAAAGCATCAATTCTTTGGTGCTCAGCCTTCTTCACAGTCCAACTCCACATCCATACATGACTACTGGAAAAACCATAGCCTTGACTAGATGGACCTTAGTCGGCAAAGTAATGTCTCTGCCTTTGAATATGCTGTCTAGGTTGGTCATAACTTTTCTTCCAAGGAGTAAGTGTCTTTTAATTTCATGGCTGCAGTCACCATCTGCAGTGATTTTGGAGCCCTCCAAAATAAATTCTGACACTGCTTCCACTGTTTCCTTATCTATTTCCCATGAAGTGATGGGACCAGATGCCATGATCTTTGTTTTCTGAATGTTGAGCTTTAAGCCAACTTTTTCACTCTCCTCTTTCACTTTCATCAAGAAGCTTTTTAGCTCCTCTTCACTTTCTGCCATAAGGGTGGTGTCATCTGCATATCTGAGGTTACTGATATTTCTCCCAGCAATCTTGATTCCAGCTTGTGTTTCTTCCAGTCCATTAGATTTTAAGTATTATTTGACCAAACTGTTACATATTTCTGTTTTCTAAGAGTGTGACTTTGGAATTAGCTTAAGTTTAGTTTATGGCAATACCATTTACTAGAAAATACCGTGAAAGAGTATCATACAAACCAATGATCTACTTTGTAAAATGGGATCTCACCTGTGTGTATTAAGATCCAATGTATAAAGCAGTGTAGTGACTGGAACATGGGGATATTTGCTACCGTATGATCTCGCATATGTTGCTGTAATATACCATTTCCAAGAATGTCAGCCATTGTTCAAACTTAAAAGTGAGATCTGCTTTAAAATATACTCATTATACATGCATATACACATATACACAACACATATTTATATACAGTTGAAACGTATTTTCAATATATCAGAATATTAGAAACAGATTGATTGGATTGAATCCTGGTTGTGTTGCTTAAGTTACTTAATCTCTCTGTCCCTCAGTTTTTTTTAATCTGTAAAATAAAGTGAATTACAGTACCTCTGTTAGAGCTTATATGAGAGTTAAACAGTGTTAGGTACTTGGTATAATTATGTGTGTTGGTTGCTGTTATAATTATTACCACTTTATCAAGTGGTGATGCAGTAAAGAAAATCCAGTGAAAATAGAATTAAAACAGTAGCCAGGATTAGACCTATCAGAAAATACATGTACCTCTTTTATTTTAACCTAATTTTACAACAGACGCTCCCCTCTTAATCTCAACAGGGAACAGATTTCACAGCCCAGGAGCATAACTACAGAAAACACTGGTTCCTATGGTCACAAAGTTATACTTGGGACATACTGAGTAACTGCCAATTTAGACCTCAGTGGGTGACCAGGGCATATGGTGATAAAGGATCAGTCAAGAGTATACTGTAATGCTCAACAAACACCATCAGCTTTGTGAAATTAAAAAAGAGTCACTGTGCTGCTCCATCAGTAAGAAGCAAGAAAATCTAATGTATAACCAGATAAAAATGTCTCATTTTCCCCTCCTTCCCTTTCTTTCTTCTGTAAAACTATATTGAGAGTCTATTGAGTACCTGTCACGTGTCAGACAGTCCGCTAGGTAGTGGGGGTAAAATAAGAACAGACACATCGCTGCCCTCTGAAGCCCACGATTCAGCAGGATTTTCTATGGAGATTTCTGCAGAGGGGGTCTCCTTGTAGACTAAATGATCCCAGGACCTCAGACTTCACAATACAGAGTTCAGCCTGTTCTGTACAACATGGCAACCAATTGTTCTCTGCTCATTCAGATCTCTTATTCTTGGGGCTGCCTAGCTCTGAGTTCTCCTCACCTAAGATCTTCTACCGTATGGTGGAACAGGAGAGGAGATTACATTCCAACAGTCACTTGGCTTTCTTCTGTCAAAGGCTTTAGTAGGAATTATTGACTACAGCGGTATTTGAGAATTGCTTGTATGCCAGTGCTCTGGTTTCTTCTTTTCTCTCTGGTGCCTCAGATGGTAAAGAATGCCTGCAATGCAGGAGACCTGGGTTTGATCCCTGGGGTTGGGAAGATCCCCGGGGGAAGGGAATGGCTATGCACTCCAGCATTCTTGCTTGGAGAATTCCATGGACAGACAAGCCTGGCAGGCTACAGTCCATGGGGTCGCAAAGACTCAGACATGACAGAGTGACTAACATTTCCACTTTTCAGGCACATAGAATTGGATGTCTGTGAAAATAAAGCCATAAAATTCAGTAGGTTAATTTTTAGGTTAAAGGAACCAATGTTCTTTGTTAAGTTTAGCCAGAGTACTTTTATTTGAAAAATGGCTGGACTAATTGGACTTTGTTCTGCTTCTTGTCTCATTTTTGAGAACAGTCAGCTATAGATCATCAGTGGTCAGAGGAAACAGTAAGAAAATGAGTCGAAATACTGACAGAATAAAAGCAAATAACCAATTCTACTGTTTAACAGATTCCTCAGTAGGTTAGTTAAAGAGTTGATGCCTTTAAAGTACATTTTTCACCACTGCAACACTGAAATGCCTGTCCGCATAGCTCAGAGCACCTCTGTGGTGAGTGAATTCTAGCCAGACTGCCTCCAGGGGAAGCAGGCCTGTAGAAATAAGCTGGCCTGTTCTTCTTGCAGCTGCTTTAGGATATCATTTAATTAGACATGGACTAGCGAAGCACAGTAAGGGGAAATACTAGGTGTAAAGTGTGCAGCCTAGAGCACTGCCCCGGATGGCTGAGACCTACCTGTGGCCACCAACAGTCTGAGAACTCAGTTCCAGGTTTTCTGATGCCTGCTTACTTTGTTGGTTATAGTTCACCCCAGGTTCTTCCTGTAGCATGTGGCACTAAAATGTTGACTCTTCCAGGAAGTTTTGTAGTCTTGTGTGTTTGTGAATATATACAAACATACATACACACTTTTAAAAAAATATTCAGTCATAAATGGAGCTCAGTGATGAGCCGATGAAGAGCAAGCAAAATGATTCAAATACTGCTTTGAGGATGAACACTAACATGATTCTTGGGTGCCCACATTCTTCTGTGTATTCCAAACTTATTTCTTCCTTCTTATTAATGTCTTCTGGTAGGTATAGTCAGTAAAGTACATTAGGATATATAAAAGGGCAAAGAGAGCTCCATAAAAATCCCTTTTGAGGTCTTCCTTCCCCACCAGGTTAGAGAGTAATGAAACTACTAGACTCCGAAACTGTGTCCTTAACATCCCAGCTGGGAAACCAATTTATCATGCTTCCCTCTAGGCAGTGGTGTTCACCTTGAGGAATTGAAGACAGACAGTCTTTGAGGAGAGCAGACTCACTCCCCAGTCTCTCCTTTCCAGACTCTACCTCATTTTTAAAGTGCCCAGCATAGGTAATGGACAGCCGACAGTCTTCTGGTGGTAAGCATTTCTCTTTTCATAAAACTATAGAATAAAGCCAAGGGCAGTGAGTCCATCTCTGGATGAAGGCACATTATCTCATTTTTGGTAATTGGCAATTATGTATTGAGTGCCTTCTATGTGGTCCTCTTTATGTAGATAATTTGTGGGATATAAAAGTGTGGATAATATTGCTAAATTCAAAGATTTACTAACCTCCCCAACCCCCGCCACATTTTGGGATGCTGAAGCTTACTGCAGGTAAATGAAATAGTAAAAGTTGCTAAATTGGAAGTGACACTTGTGAAATACAAAGTAAGAAGAAAACAAGAGCAAAAACTTGAGGAATCAAGCTTATGTGTTATTAAATATGTAGTATTTTGCTGGTCTGATCAGATCATCCACACTAAATGTTACAAATATTTTGCTATAAACAGCCACTTGGAATAGCAAGTAATTGTTCGGAAGATGCCTCCTTAGAGAATGTATATCAGAATCTCCTTGGGCCTTTCTCCTCATAGTAGAGTCTCCAGCAGCCTTGCCATGGCATGATTCACTTACTGAATTACTATCTGCATTTTAATGAGATTCCACAGGTGAATTATGAGCCAATTAAAGATTGACAGGTACTGTCCTAGGAGTCTTTGCAAATATATGTTATTTATGTGAGCATAATTCACTGCATTACTAACAATTATGAATAGGAGTATATCATAGCTCTCATGAATGGAGAGGTAGAGAAAATGCTCAAAGAGCATTTAGATTCTACAGGATGTTAGATCAAGGTAACCTGGCAGTTAGAATTGTTTATCCATACACTGTAAAAAAGCAAGGTTTCTTTAATGCATAGCCAAAATTTCAAAAGAGAAAGAGCACTGTGATTAGAGATCAAGGGTTTTGTTTATGTTTATTCTACAAGAAGTATCCAGAATTATTAATTAACTTTACATTTGAAATCAAGAACATATGGTAGTAGGTAGTTTAAGATCAACCATCACACATGTAGAAATAATGGTAATTTTTCATCAGTAAAAAGAAGCAAATGAAGAAAAAAGTCCTACAGAAGGCAAGAAAAGAAGATAGTGAACTAAAAACAGCAAAAACTCTATGATATGATAACTTAGAAAAGAACAATAGAATATTACAAAAATGAATCCAGAAGTATCAATAATCACACCAAATATAATTTTAAAATGTCTTACAGTTAAATGATAAAAATTCAGATTAAAATTATTTAGCAATATCTTGCTCATTAGAAGTATGCCTAAAATATAATGATAAAAATATGGACGTTTGACAAAATTTAGGATATGTAAAATGACTTCAAAACAAATACTAATAAAAATTATCTACAATATTATCAAATAACAAAATTTAATGCAAAAATATTACCATAAAAAGGGTCAGTATATCAATACATTATTATATTTCATTACTATACATTTTATATATATTACTTTAAAAGGGTTAAATATATATTATTATAAAATAAAAAAGCACAAGAAAGATATATGTACTCTATACTTAAATGCCTGTAACAATTAAAATACGTGAACCATGAACTTCCAGATGTTTGGGCTGGTTTTAGAAAAGGCAGAGGAACCAGAGATCAAATTGCCAACATCCGCTGGATCATGGAACAAGCAAGAAAGTTCCAGAAAAACATCTATTTCTGCTTTATTGACTATGCCAAAGCCTTTGACTGTGTGGATCACAATAAAATGTGGAAAATTCTGAAAGAGATGGAAATACCAAACCACCTGACCTGCCTCTTGAGAAACCTGTATGCAGGTCAGGAAGTAACAGTTAGAACTGGACATGGAACAACAGACTGGTTTAAAATAGGAAAAGGAATACGTCAAGGCTGTATATTATCACCCTATTTATTTAACTTATATGCAGAGTACATCATGAGAAACACTGGGCTGGAAGAAGCACAAGCTGGAGTCAAAATTGCTGGGAGAAATATCAATAACCTCAGATATGCCACCCTTATGGCAGAAAGTGAAGAACTAAAGAGCCTCGATGAAAGTAAAAAAGGAGAGTGAAAAAGTTGTCTTAAAGCTCAACATTCAGAAAACTAAGATCATGGCATCTGTTCCCATCAGTTCATGGGAAATAGATGGGGAAACAGTGCAAACAGTAGCTGACTTTATTTTTCTGGGCTCCCAAATCACTGCAGATGGAGACTGCAGCCATAAAATTAAAAGACACTTGCTCCTTGGAAGGAAAGTTATGACCAACCTAGACAGCATATTAAAAAGCAGAGGTATTACTTTGCTTACAAAGGTCCATCTATTCAAGGCTCTGGCTTTTCCAGTGGTCATGTATGGATGTGAGAGTTGGACTATAAAGAAAGCTGAGCACAGGAGAATTTATGCTTTTGAACTTTGGTGTTGGAGAAGACTCTTGAGAGTCCCTTGGACTGCAAGGAGATCCAGCCAGTCCATTCTAAAGGACATCAGTCCTGGGTGTTCTTTGGAAGGACTGATGTTGAAGCTGAAACTCTAATACTTTGGCCACCTGACGTGAAGAGCTGACTCACTGGAAAAGACCCTGATGCTGGAAAAGATTGGAGGCAGGAGGAGAAGGGGATGACAGAGGATGAGATGGTTGGATGGCATCACTGACTCAATGGACATGGGTTTGGGTGGACTCCAGGAGTTGGTGATGGACAGGGAGGCCTGGCGTGCTACAGTTCATGGGATCGCAAACAGTTGGACATGACTGAGTGACTGAACTGAATTGAACTGAAGTGAACAATTAAAATGTTAGATTCAGCCATATAGAGCTGAAATAGTTTTATATATATATAAATATTATGTATTTTTATATAATATATATAAATTATATAATATAATATATATATTTATATATATAAATATTATATATTTTATATATATTATATAATATATATATTATATATTTTAATTGGAGGCTAATTACAGTATTGTATTGGTTTTGCCATACATTGACATGAATCTGCCACGGGTGTACATGTGTTCCCCATCCTGAACTTCCCTCACACCTCCCTCCCCATATCATCCCTCTGGGTCATCCCAGTGTACCAGCGCTGAGCATCCTGTTCAGTTCAGTTCAGTTCAGTCACTCAGTTGTGTCCGACTCTTTGGGACCCCATGAATTGCAGCACACCAGGCCTCCCTGTCCATCACCATCTCCCGGAGTTCACTCAAACTCATGTCCATCGAGTCAGTGATGCCATCCAGCCATCTCATCCTCTGTCGTCCCCTTCTCCTCCTGCCCTCAATCCCTCCTAGCATCAGAGTCTTTTCTAATGAGTCAACTATTCGCATGAGGTGGCCAAAGTACTGGAGTTTCAGCTTTAGCATCATTTCTTCCAAAGAACACCCAGGACTGGTCTCCTTTGGAATGGACTGGTTGGATCTCCTTGCAGTCCATGGGACTCTCAGGAGTCCTCTCCAACACCACAGTTCAAAAGCATCTATTCTTCAGTGCTCAGCTTTCTTAACAGTCCAACTTTCACATCCATACATGACTACTGGAAAAACCATGCATCAAACCTGTACTGGTGATTCGTTTCACATATGATAATATATATGTTTCAGTGCCATTCTCCGAAATCATTCCACCCTCACCATCTCCCACGGAGTCCAAAAGACTGTTCTATTCATCTGTGTCTCTTGCTGTCTCGCATACAGGATTATCATTACCATCTTTCTAAATTCCATATATATGCGTTAGTATACTGTATTGGTGTTTTTCTTTCTGGCTTACTTCACTCTGTATAATAGGCTCCGGTTTCATCCACCTCATTAGAACTGATTCAAATGTATTCTTTTTAATGGCTGCGTAATACTCCATTGTGTATATGTACCACGGCTTTCTTATCCATTCATCTGCTGATGGACATCTAGGTTGCTTCCATGTCCTGGCTATTATAAACAGTGCTGCAATGAACATTGGGGTATACGTGTCTCTTTCAATTCTGGTTTCCTCAGTGTGTATGCCCAACAGTGGGATTGCTGGGTCATAAGGCAGTTCTATTTCCAGTTTTTTGAGGAATCTCCGCACTGTTCTCCATAGTGGCTGTACTAGTTTGCATTTCCACCAACAGCGTAAGAGGGTTCCCTTTTCTCCACAGCCTCTCCAGCATTTATTGCTTGTAGACTTCTGGATAGCAGTCATTCTGACTGGTGTGAGATGGTACCTCATTGTGGTTTTGATTTGCATTTCTCTGATAATGAGTGATGTTGAGCATCTTTTCATGTGTTTGTTAGCCATCTGTATGTCTTCTTTGGAGAAATGTCTGTTTAGTTCTTTGGCCCATTTTTTGATTGGGTCATTTATTTTTCTGGAATTGAGCTGCAGGAGCTGCTTGTATATTTTTGAGATTAATCCTTTGTCGGTTGCTTCATTTGCTTTATTTTCTCCCATTCTGAGGGCTGTCTTTTCACCTTGCTTATAGTTTCCTTTGTTGTGCAAAAGCTTTTAAGTTTAATTAGATCCCATTTGTTTATTTTTGCTATTATTTCCAGTATTCTGAGAGGTGGGTCATAGAGGATCCTGCTGTGATTTATGTCTGAGAGTGTTTTGCCTATGTTCTCCTCTAGGAGTTTTATAGTTTCTGGTGTTACGTTTAGATCTTTAATCCATTTTGAATTTATTTTTGTGTATGTGTTAGAAAGTGTTCTAATTTCATTCTTTTACAAGTGGTTGACCAGTTTTCCCAGCACCACTTGTTAAAGAGATTGTCTTTTCTCTATTGTATATTCTTTCCCCCTTTGTCAAAGATAAGGTGTCCATAGGTATGTCTTGATTTATCTCTGGGCTTTCTGTTTTGTTCCATTGATCTATATTTCTGTCTTTGTGCCAGTACCATACTGTCTTGATGACTGTGGCTTTGTAGTTGTCTACAAGAGACCCACCTCAAAACAAGGGACACATACAGACTGAAAGTGAAGGGCTGGAAGAAGATATTCCACACAAATAGAGACCAAATGAAATATTTTTAGATTAAAGCTGAAGAAGTACTGGCCATTTCATATACTTCAGTCCACATATGAAGAAAATACTAGTAAGTTACCAAAAGTAGGTAAATCTATAGTTATAAGATTTTAACAAACTTCTTTGCATTGTGCAAAATTTATACAGAACTCAGCAATATAATTACTAGTCTTGGTCTTTCTTTCCAAACATGCATGGAATATGTATAGTAACAACTCATGTGCTAGATTTATCATGTCTGAAGCCGTGAAGGAATGCCCAACAAAAGCGAAGATTTAAATAATACAGACCACAAATAAATAAAAGAGACAGAAAATAACAAAATAAGAACATCCTCTCCCCATCTCTTTCCAAATGAATTTGGAAATTCACAAATTCCCTTCTAAATAATGTATAGATCAAAGAAGAAATTATAACAGGAATCACACAAAAAAGTTAGAAGTGAAAACTATATTAGTAAGAGTGCAATCAACCTTATTTTCTCTTTATTGATTCTTTTCTTATGAGAAACTAATTATAACTTTTATAAGCCTCAAAAAAAAAAAAAAAAGATTCTCCCCAGATGCTCTCACTGTCCACCTTGTTGCTATTAACTCTAAAGTTGCTCTGAGCAGTATGGCAGCCAGTAGCCAAGTGTGACCCTTGAATCCTTGCAGTGTGATTAGTTTGAATTGAACTGTGATGTTATTTATTATACATCATGCATTAGGTTCCAAAGACTATGAAAAAAGGTAAAAATCTCATTAATGATTTTTCTATTATGTAAAAATGTTGATAGTTCAGATTTGGGTTAAATACAATATGCTGTGCTGTGCTTAGTTGCTCTTTGACCCCATGGACTGTAGCCCACCAGGCTCCTCTGTCCATGGGGATTCTCCAGGCAAGAATACTGGAGTGGGTTGCCATGCCCTCCTCCAGGGTAAATATATGTATTATCAAAGTTAATTTCACTTATTATTTTTTACTTTTTTAAGCTATAAAAAGCTATAAAAAAGCTATAAACAACTAAAATATATAAAATCCCATGTATGATTTGCAGTTGCATTGTATTTCTCCTAGATAATGCTGTTACAGACTGTCCTCTGGCATCTTAAGTTAAAGATCTAATCAGTGATAGAGCACTTTACTGAGGACTGAGAGATGTGGGGCCAAGAGCAGTTCTGGCAGGGAAACCATGTCTTGCATTATTACTTCTTAAGATTGGCATAATGGGACCTGTTTTGGTTTCAGCCTTTTGTCATATAAGAGATGATCCACCGTGTTAGGAAGAATTTCTACCATACCTTTTTGTTTAGTGTGGCCCATTGGCCTCTGTGCTTCCTCACATGCTGTAGAGACCAAAGAGATCCTAAGGAGTGTTCCACATCTGCTCTACTGTCCACCTTCCCTTCCACTATTTATCTTTCAAATTAAGGAATTTGAGTCATGTCCAGATAGGGCTTATTATTGTCTATTATCACATAGTTTTCAGAGAAGAATATTGACGTAGTTTTAAAAATTTTCGTTGTCCCTATTTCCATCTGCACAACGTGTAACATGAATAACTCTGTCTCTGGGATGCAAATGACTCTTTCTTTTAATATTCAGGCTGATCTTCATTTGACAGTTCTTGGCATTTCACTAATGGTCGGGAAAACAATGTGGATGGCATAACTTGTCAGTAACCTTGATAAAATGTGACCCTTTTGTTACTTTAAAGCTATGGGTTCTTAACTGTGGACAGCTTTGCTTTTCAGGGAACATTTAGCAAAGTCTGGAGACGGTTTTGGGGGCTTTCCAGGTGACGCAGTGGTAAAGAACCTGCCTGCCCATGCAGGAGATATAAGAAAGAAAGAGTTAAATCACTCAGTTGTGTCCGACTCTTTGCAACCCCGTACACTGTAGCCCACCAGGCTCCTCTGTCCATGGCGTTCTCCCGGCAAGAATACTGGAGCGGGTTGCCATTTCCTCCTCCAGAGGATATTCCTGACCCAGGGATTGAACCCAGGTTTTCTGCATTGCAGGCAGATGCTTTACCTCTGAGTCACCAGGGAAGATATAAGAGACACAGGTTATTATGATTTAGGAAGGTTGTGTTGGGGGAGTGTTACTGGCCAAGGATGCTACTAAACATCCTACAATGCACAGGATGGCCTCCACAACAAAGAATTATCCAGCCTCTAGATTTCAATAGAACTCTAATTAAGAAATCCTTCTAAAAGGTAATCTGAGAAAAAAGTATAGAATTTTTATAAATACAAGTATATAGAATACTTTTAATATAAATTTATTTTGAAATATAGTATATAAATGGAAAAGTGCAAAAGTCCTAAGTGGTGGTGGTGTTCAATTGCTAAGTCATGTCCAACTCTTTGTGACCTCATGGACTGAAGCACTCCAGGCTTCCCTGTCTTTCACCATCTTTCAGAGTTGCTCAAACTCATGTGCATTGAGTCAGTGATGCCATCTAACCATCTCATCCTCTGTCATCCCCTTCTCCTTCTGCCCTGTCTTTCCCAGCATCAGGGTCTTTTCCAGTGAGTTGGCTGTTTGCATCAGGTGGGCAAAGTATTGGAGCTTCAGTTTCAGCATCAGTCCTTCCAAAGAATATTCAGGACTGATTTCCTTTAGGATTGACTGGTTTGATCTCCTTGCTATCCAAGGGACTCTCAAGAGTCTTCTCTAGCACCATAGTTTGAAGGCATCAATTCTTTGGTGCTCAACCTTCTTTATGGTCCAACTCTCAAATCTGTACATGACTACTGGAAAGATCATAGCTTTAACTAAATGGACCTTTGTCCACAGTCCTAAGTGTACATCTCAATAAATTCTCACAAAGTTATCACATCTGTGTGATATAGTAGCCAGCTCAGGAAATAGAGCATTGCTGATACTCAAGAAGCTCTCTCATGACCTAGTCTAATTATTCTTTCTCACTAGAGACAGCCATTATTGTGAATTCTAATTCCAGGTTAGATTTGCCTATTTTCAAATTGTATGGAAATTGAATCAGAGTGTATGTGCTTATTGCGTCTGCCTTCTTTTATTCACCTTTACAGTTTTATGATTCTTCTGTGTTGCTATGTAGCAGCAGTTTTTGATTTCTTGTTGTTTAGTGTTCCCTTCATTTATTCATTCAGCTATTAAAAGTCACTTGAATATTTTTCAGTTTTTGATTATTAAAAATAGTGCTCTGAAATTTTTGTATGTGTAATGTTGTGAAAATATGTACACATTTTGAGGGGCATATTCCTAGGAGTGGAATTGCTGGGTGTAGGGCATACAAATTTCCAGCCTTAGCTGATATTGGTGAACAGATTCTCAAAGTGGTTGTATAAATTTACACCCCACCAGTAGTGTATGAGCCTTGCACCAGTCCAGGTACATTATGCATGTGTGCATGTGTAAATTTATGCATGTATTTCCCAAGCTTAAAATCCACATGCTGAGCATCAAGCTAGTTAGAAAGAAGAAAAATCATAAGTAGGCATAGTTTCACATCCATTCCAGTCATTGAAATATGTGGCTGTCATTCCAGTGACTGAAATACGTCCTAATGAGTAATTGTGCTGACCCTATGAATCCCAGGGAGGCAGCATCAGGTGTGGAAAATGTGTATGTCAATAAACCATTTGGAAGAAGTGGTTCTTTGAAACTGTTGGTTTGTTCTCACTGCCTTCTTGCAGCCAATTTAGACAAGCAAAACCAAGCACTGCAATCCTGTTGTGACAAAAATAACTGTAAGATTTTGATATGCTTGCTTTCCGTAAATGTCACCCAAATGTCTTGCCTCTGAAGCTGGTGTTCTTCTCACTATGCTGGGCTATTTCACCGTACACAGCATTTTCTATTACACAACTCTATTACCTTATGTTAGAGTCCCTCAGACTGTAATGCACTGGTACATAAAAAAGTCTTTTGAATTCTTTAGGTAAGAAAACCTAGAGAAAATAAAAGTATATAAACATAATAACATTATTGAGATTATTTTGACTCCTCCAGCTATTCTTGATGTCATACGTCCTTGGTTAATTTTTTAGCATTGGAAGTTTTCCAGTTTCATGTAAATTGGCATCACAGTCTTATAAACATGTTTCTATTTATTGAATCCCAGGTCAAAGTAATTATACAACAAAGAACAACAGTTTTCATACCAGACTGCCTGCATGCATGTAAATTGGGGCTTGCACCAAGGAGGTAATGAATACAGTCTCAGGTTTCATGAGATGAATAAACAAATGGAAAAACTAATAACAGAGCTCCATACCTCAGATAACCTAACTCAAAGTGTCTTGCTTTTTCTTCTCTATAAAACTAGATTCTGAAGTTTAGGTATGATGTATTAAGTAGTATAAAAATAAATCACAAAGGGAAAATCTGCGGCCATGTTTCAGGCATAAGAGAAAGTGCGTTTTCATTTTTTGAAATAATTTGAACGGCCTCACTACACCGTGATGATTCACATCACATCCCATTGTTTCAGAATAACAAAGTAACACTGAGGAGGTGGTGCAACATAGCAGTCAAAAGCATTGAATCTGAAATCTGACTGCTTAGTTCAGATATTTTGTTCTCAAATTCAGTAGCCAGTCAGCAAATTACTTAACCTTTTAGAGACTCAGCTTCCTATTCTGCAAAATAGAGAAGAATAAAGCACCTATTCCATGGACTTCTGAAAAACTGAATGATATGCAGTTCATCATATGCAGTCAGCTCAATACCTGGGACACAGTAAGAACTCCACAAATGATAGTTGCAGGTGATTGGCTATAATAATACCCATGAGGTGGGCTCCAAAGTATTCATCTCCCTCCTACAATGGTGTGCTGCAAACCTGTGTTAGCATGACTCTGAAATTGTATGCAGAAACTAAATGAAGCAGGATATTGGCTGGACTACTCCAAGTCAATTTGGTCAGCTTTTTAAATTGGGAACTTATGAAAAGTAGCATGATAGCCCATCTCATGAGGCAGTGGAGTGGAGTGATTAAGAGATCAAATCTGGAGTCAAATTAATCTCTGTGGCCTATAAAGTGGGCAGTCACTCAGGATTTGTGTGTGTGCATGTTTGTGTGTATGTGTGTGTTTGCATGTGTATGTGTATGAGCGTGTAGTGCAAATGCAGTAGCGTTGTTTTGAAGACTAAGTCACATATGTGGCACACTTGGAACAGTGCATCTAATAACAGTAATTGTTATTAGGTGTTTACTATTATTATTACTCAACTGACATCTAACTGAGTGCTTTCTAGAAAGGTTGTTTGCTGATTATGTAGAGAAAAGGAAGCGATTTCTTAAAAAAGTATGAGAATGACTCCCTGGCCATCACCTCTGGGCCGAGTTGTTATTATTGGGATAGCTTCTTGCAGAAATCTAAAGGGACTATGGAAAAGCAAATGGTACTTTGAACTTGAACTTGAATTTGGTCCCAAACTATTGGCAATATTGATAGAACTGACAGAATTTGGAGAAAGTCACTTCAAAACTGTAAGCAGCTTTTCTGTTTTGCTAGAAGTTGAGACTTGAACACAGTGTTGATGTAGAACATTTCTCTGTTTTGAGGAAAATCATCACATGGGCCGTTCAGTTATGCAGATCTAAATCACAGGTCATAATTAGAAAGCGAGGTGTTTGAGAAGCTGTAGATGTAGGGAGCTAAACCGTTCTGGGTGATCTTGGAAAAGGTCATCTGTGTGGTAAACTGAATAGCATTTCTGCAAGCTGCTTCATCTAAAATAAAAGTTTCTAAGTATGGATTTAGATGCCCGCAAACTGCTGTTTGTCCTTATGGAACTGTCTTGAGTCTTCTATTGAGCAGCTTCATAGAGGCAATGAGACTCTGAGATCCTGAGACTTTGAAAACAGATATGCAGGAATCATATTCACCAAAGGAACATAAAACACTCCTGAAAGAGTCTGACATGGCTGAAGCAACTTAGCATGCATAGGTGATATGCTCAAGACTGCAAGCCCAGACCTGTGAGACTTTAAAAACTAAAGAAGCTATCAATGTTTTTCAGTAATCAGGAGGCAAGGCATAAAAAGAAGCAGCTTCTCTTGACTCTCCATCTTCTGTATGGAATCACCTGGAGGTACAATGGCTGGATTCTGACTTGTGAATGTTTTATTGAGCCTGTTCTTACATGATGGATTTTTCCAGTCAGTCTCTCTATTGATTTTGAGACCAGAAATGAATATTTCCTCAGGAGGAAAAGAGGAGAAAGCTTCATCTGCCTAGGATGTCTTATCTGTAGGGATTCTAGCCAAATTTGAAGACTCTTGGGTATAAGAAGTTCTTCCCTCACTGGACAAGCAAGGAAGCAGCCTTTAAGGAGCTTCACAGCCAAGGGCCTGGCATTGTGGCTTCTCCAGTCATCTCTAGTTGCTTCTATGAAATAACCCCTGTGTGCACTTCTCTCTTTCTATATATGGGCCTCCAGTCAACTGTGAAAAGTGTCTTTCATACTGTTAAAAAATGGTTAAAGAAGAAAATTTAGGTGATACAAACTTCAATATTTCATGAAGTGGACAGTCTCAGAGAACTGCAAAATGGATGGAAAGTAAGACACTTATATAGGATAAAGTCTAAAGTAAGAAACAAATGGAAAATATCTGACTGGCTGAGGCCACATTGTCAAGCCTCATTTGAGGTGAGCAAGTCCAGAGTTGGATTGATGTGTGGGTATTGACTGGCTGAATATATCTAAATTTCTGGTCAACTGCCCATTTGCAAGGTGACAAAAATTACCTAAGTTTTGGTTTGCTGATATGCCATCCCAGGCAGGAGCTGCTCATATCTTGGACCTGGAAATTTATTTCAATGATAGATAGATGGGGAAATAAGGAGTGCCAGGGGTTACTATTAAGGAGAAGTGCCACTGAGGCAGGCATTGCGATATAGCCTGACTCAAAGGAGTATGTGAAGAACTATGGACAGAGGTCCGTGACACTGTACTAGGCAGTGATCAGGATCATCCCCAAGAAAAAGAAATGCAAAAAGGCAACATGGTTGTCTGAAGAGTCCTTACAGATAGCTGAGAAAAGAAGAGAAGCTAAAAGCGACAGAGAAGAGGAAAGATATACCCATTTGAATGCAGAGTTCCAAAGAATAGCAAGGAGAGATAAGAAAGCCTTCCTCAGTGAGCAATGCAAAGAAATAGAGGAAAACAATAGAATGGGAAAGACTAGAGATCTCTTCAAGAAAATTAGAGATACTAAGGGAGTATTTCATGCAAAGATGGGCATAATCAAGGACAGAAATGGTATGAACCTAACAGGAGCAGAGGATATTAATAAGAAGTGGCAAGAATACACAGAAGAACTGTACAAAAAAGATCTTCACGACCCAGATAATCACGATGGTGTGATCACTCACCTAGAGCCAGACATCCTGGAATGTGAAGTCAAGTGGGCCTTAGAAAGCATTACTATGAACAAAGCTAGTGGAGGTGATGAAATTCCAATTGAGCTGTTTCAAATCCTAAAAGATGATGCTGTGGAAGTGCTGCACTCAATATGCCAGCAAATATGGAAAACTCAGCAGTGGCCACAGGACTGGAAAAGGTCAGTCTTCATTCCAATCCCAAAGAAAGGCAATGCCAAAGAATGCTCAAACTACTGCACAATTGCACTCATCTTATACACTAGCAAAGTAATGCTTAAAATTCTCCAACTCAAGCGTCAACAGTATGTGAACCATGAACTTCAGATGTTCAAGCTGGATTTAGAAAAGGCAGAGGAACCAGAGATCAAATTGCCAACACCCACTGGATCATGGAAAAAGCAAGAGAGTTCAAGAAAAACATCTGTTTTTGCTTTATTGACTACACCAAAGCTGTTAACTGTGTGGATCACAACAAAATGTAGAAAATGCTGAAAGAGATGGGAATACCAGACCGCCTGACCTGCCTCCTGAGAAATCTGTATGGAGGACAAGAAGCAACAGTTAGAACCAGGCTGGATGAAGCATAAGCTGGAATCAAGATTTCTGGGAGAAATATCAATAACCTCAGATATGCAGATGACACTACCCTTATGGCCGAAACTGAAGAAGAACCTAGAGTCTCTTGATAAAAGTGAAAGAGGAGAGTGAAAAGGTTGGCTTAAAACTCAACATTCAGAAAATGAAGATCATGGCATCTGGTCCCATCACTTCATGGCAAATAGATGGGGAAACAGTGAAACTGTGAGAGACTATCTTTGGGGGCCCCAATATCACATATGGTGACTGCAGCCATGAAATTAAAAGACTCTTGACCCATGGAAGAACCAACTTAGACAGCATATTAAAAAGCAGAGATATTACTTTGCCGACAAACATCCATATGGTCAAAGCTAAGGTTTCTCCAGTAGTCATGTATGGATGTGAGAGTTGGACTATAAAGAAAGCTGAGTGCCAAAGAATTGATGCTTTTGAACTGTGGTGTTGGAGAAGACTCTTGAGAGTCCCTTGGACTGCAAGGAGATCCAACCAGTCCATCCTAAAGGAGATCAGTCCTGAGTGTTCATGGAAGGACTGATGCTGAAGCTGAAACTCTAATACTTTGACCATCTGATGCGAAGGGCTGACTCACTTGAAAAAACCCTGATGCTGGGAAAGATTGGAGGCAGGAGGAGAAGAGGATGACAGAGGATGAGATGGTTGGTTGGCATCACCAAACTCAATGAACATGAGTTTGAGTAAACTCCGGGAGTTGATGATGGACAGGGAAGCCTGACATGCTGCAGTCCGTGGGGTCGCAAAGAGTCAGACACGACTAAGCAACTGAACTCGGTTGAAAGGGACTCTTAAGGCTAGGATCACAGGATGCTATTGCCAAGGTGAAAGAACTGGCCTGCTGACACAGCTGGGATTAAAGGAAAGTTGCTTACTAACAACCTTTGGGCAAGGAAGAGAGCCCCAGGATGGAACACATGTGAAATCATGAGTTTGGCAAGGGATGTTAGAGGGGATCTGGCTTTTCAACAAGTGGTAGATATTCAGTTTTTTAGTAGTATAGTTTCATTTGTTCTCTCAGATAGACCCCAGTAGACATTTCAGTTCAGTTTAGTTCAGTCACTCAGTTGTGCCCGACTCTTTGCAACCCCATGGACTGCTGCACACCAGGCTTCCCTGTTCATCACCAACTCCGGGAGCCTACTCAAATGCATGTCCATCACGTTGATGCTGCCATATAACCATCTCATCCTCTGTCATCCCTGGCTCCTCCCGCCTTCAATCTTTCCCAGCATCAGGGTCTTTTCCGATGATTTAGTTATTCACATCAGATGGGCAAAGTATTGGAGTTTCAGCTTCAGCATCAGTCTTTCCAATGGATATTCAGGGCTGATTTCCTTTAGGATAGACTGACTGGATCTCCTTGCAGTCCAAGGGATTCTCAAGAGTCTTCTGCAACTCCACAGTTCAAAAACATCAATTCTTCAGCACTCAGGTTTCTTTATAGTACAACTCTCACATGCCTACATGACTAATGGAAAACCCATAGCTTTGACTAGAAGGACATTTGTTGGTAATGTCTCTGCTTTTTAATATGCTGTATAGATTGGTCATAGCTTTTCTCCAAGGAGCAAGTGTCTTTTAATTTCATGGCTGCAATTACCATCTGTTGTGATTTTGGAGCCCCCCCCCGCCCCCGCAAAGAGTCACTCACTATTTCCATTGTTTGCCCGTTTGCCCATCTATTTACCATGAAGTGATGGGACCAAATGTCATAATCTTAGTTTTCTGAATGTTGAGTTTTAAGCCAACTTTTTCACTCTCTTCTTATCAAGAGGCTCTTTAGTTCTTCTTCACTTTCTGTCATAAGGGTCTTATCATCTGCTTATGTGAGGTTATTGATATTTCTCCTGGCAATCTTGATTCCAGCTTGTGCTTCATCCAGCCTGGCATTTTGCATGATGTATTCTGCATGTAAGTTAAATAAGCAGGGTGACAATATACAGCCTTCACGTACTCCTTTCCCAATTTGGATCAGATTATGTTTATTTTCATATCATAAAACAGAATAAGGGGAGGGCAACCTAAGAACAACCACAAAATAATTAACCATCCAAACAACCAATGAGACCCAGTTGCCTATGGGCAACGTGAGTGTGAAGAGGACTATTTGAGTTTGCCTTTATGTATCAAATTGTCATGATGGTAGCAACAGAGGCTAGTCACTTTTAGAAATTTACCTACCAAATAGTATGTGCAGTGTATGCGTTTTCAGATTTAGAGCTGACTAACTCAAGAATTGATGCTTTTGAACTGTGGTGTTGGAGAAGACTCTTGAGAGTCCCTTGGACTGCAAGGAGATCCAACCAGTCCATTCTGAAGGAGATCAACCCTGGGATTTCTTTGGAAGGAATGATGCTAAAGCTGACACTCCAGTACTTTGGCCACCTCATGAGAAGAGTTGACACATTGGAAAAGACTCTGATGCTGGGAGGGATTGGGGGCAGGAGGAGAAGGGGACAACAGAGGATGAGCTGGCTGGATGGCATCACTGGACATGAATCTGAGTGAACTCCGGGAGTTGGTGATGGACAGGGAGGCCTGGCGTGCTGCGATTCATGGGGTCGCAAAGAGTCGGACATGACTGAGCAACTGAACTGAACTGAACTGAACTCAAGAATGACTCTTTTATAACTTAATACCTAATAGCTAGAGAGATCCAGATCTGAGTTTCTAAAGTAGGTCTTGCTGAACACTTTTGTGAATGGAGAAATATTAACCATGTCTCTGGAATTCTGAAAGAGCTGACACATAAATCAGACTTTTTTTTTTTTTTACAATTTTGATTTATATTTTTCCTAGATTTTACCCTTTTTACTTTCCAATTCTGCAGCCTCTTTTATAATACTCCTACCTTCTCTAAATTAAGGGTATTACATTCCAGAGACTAATGTTTTAAAGTGGGAAATCTTGTTAGTGAAATTCTTTTTAAAGTATTTTAATGTCTACTGTTGCTCAAAGGCAATATTTCTGGGGGTTCATTTTCCTACACACATCTCTCTCTGCCCTTCCAATCTTACCCCTCCCCATTGCCTCTTCTGTACTGCCTGTATCCCCAGCACGCACGTGCTCATATGACATCCTTTGCTATCTTCCTTTTGATCTTTGGGCTCTCATAATTGAGCTTAATCACAGAGGATGAAATGGTTGGAAGGCATCACTGAGTCAATGGACATGAGTTTATGCAAACTCTGAGAGATAGAGAAGGATAGGGAAACCTGGCACGTTGCAGTCCATGGGGTTTGCACAGAGTTGGACATGACTTAGTGACTGACCAACATCAACAAATCACAGGCATGATTTTATTAATGAGCTGACATCAGGACTTTGTTCAGGAGGTGAAATGTCAAAATTATTGATTAAAATGAAATTCGGTGCCTCCATACAGTTTCATGATACATGTGCCCCTGTGTCTTCTATTTCCTTGTTAGAGCTAGAACATTTCTAAATGTTTTTAAATCGCGGGACAAACTGGCATGAAGAACCTCTTTGAAAATATTACTACACACATTAACAGGGAAACACCTTCACCCTGTGGCTCTGTGATGATGGGGAAGCAGAAACCTAACACCTCATAGATTTGGAACGTAAAGCATTAGGTTTTCTTTCTAAAGATACTTGGGCTCTATCTGCAGCTAATTAACATGAAGTTTTCAGTGGGCATGACTCTTTTCTCAAATACAGCTAGTTTTATCATTTAATATTCATAATAAATATGCTACAGTATAGAAACAGACTCTCTAGAGAGAAGCAGGAAAATTAAACCACCAATCTAAGCAAGCCATGTTTGCCATGGAGCTCGTACCCTTCAGCATCCAGGGTCCAGTAAGCATGGAGGCTGACACACTAAACTGCAAGTAATAATGCGATCACTCCTGTGGAGCAAATAGGTCAGGGCTGCTAGCTGAATCTTCCGAGACGAGCCTACACCCTCATTCCAGGCACATCATCTCCCACGGTCTCAAATCTTGCCTCGGGTCCCAACACCTGTCTTCACTCTCTGTTTCTTTTTTTTTTCAATAACATTAACCTCTCTTCCTGCTTATTTTCTCGCATGTGAAAAGCTGCAGAGCTCTGTGTTTCCTCCTGTTTCCCAGCCCCTCTCTGAGCAACCTCTGTCTTTCCCGGGCATTGAAGGGCCACTCTGGCAGTAAAGTAGATGGTTTTAATTAGGTTTAATTATTTTTAAAATAAATTCTGGAGGATTGGGAAAAGCAGTAGCCATAGAAGCATAAAAGGCTTTCTTTAGAATCTTTGCAGTGGGTGTGGATACTCACAAAGAACAGGAGACTTTGTGAACAGGAGATTTTCCCTGCCCCCCTCCCTTTGGAGAGTAGAGGACTGCATTCCTTGTGGAAAGACCCCTATCATCACCAACACACACATATACACGCACAAACATGTTTCTCTTTTAGGTCAAACTGGAATACAGTGACCAGGTTTATTCTCAGTGCAGACTGGAAGCTCTTAGATAGTGCTATTTGTTCTGCCTGTGAAGAGGAGCCTGAGATCATTTACAGGTGAATGAGGAGAAGCAAAGCAGAGATATTATAGGAATTCTTGATTGATGGAAATGCTGGTTCACAGAATTGGGGGGGGGGGATTTTCTTTTCCTCCATAGATTACTTTAAGGAAAGTCAGTTAACCCTTGTGTTGTAAATTAGGATCAGTGTTTACCAAATGTATAAAAGACTGAATAAGTAGAGTTAATCTGAGCAGCAAATTTCTCTATCTCCGTGCTTTTACCAGTGAAATTGCTGTTTTGTCTTTAGCCACAAACAAGTTGGACTATTTGGCACAGATATCTTATTCATCCTTATGACTTTATGACTATTTCTTGCTTTCCAACCATGATGGGAGCCCTAATGAAGTAGGTCGAGGGTCAAGTTGTGTTCTAGGGACTGAACATTCAAGTTGAAATATATACTTCATCAAAAACTCTCTCGTTTAGTATGCAGAGGAGGAAAGAGGTAAACTACCCAGGAATGTTCACTGAGTAGACCATGGCTTTCTAAACTTGAGTATATCTCCCTGCCACTTCAACGCTAGCACTAATATTCTGTGTTTGAAAGAAATTAGGTCTATAGGGAAATCAAGCTTCTATATCTCACAGAAATGAAATATTCAATACTCTGCTTTTTTCCATATTCCCTATACATTTCTCAGAGAACATGTGAGGCGAGTTGTAAAATTGCAGATGTTTGGATTATTATTATTTTATTCTTATTATTATTTGGAGCCTTTATAGCAGTAGGACAGTATGCAATTTGGAGAAATAGCAATATTGTTTTTCTGGAATTGATAGCCAGTAAATGATACCCTCTCCCTGTGTGTTTAAGAATTATTTGAGAAGTAATGCACAAGATTCAGACAAATAAATATAAAAATATAATCTTTATTGATGGTAGAATTGAATTAGCAAAGGTAGGTTGAAAATATGACCATATATGACTTCCTTATACATATCTCTCAGAATGAAATAACTGACCAAGTCACAGTCAGAACCACAGGTTTTCCTATCCCTACCCCTATTTTATGCCCCCAAGGTTGGGAATTCTAAGAACAGAGTAATCCAAACAAGACTCTGAAGCCCAAGGTCATGTGTTTGCAGGCCCTTTTTCTACCCTTACTAATGAGACAAGTAATGTTCTTTCCTCTGGGAGGAGAAAGTGAATCAGATGCATGAGGTATTTTCCCAAAATTTCCAAGAATAGGAAATAATGTTTCATTGGCCTGGTTGGGCATGCCAAAAAAGGGTGAAACGTGTTCTTTTAACAGTAGGCCTCTATGAAGAATATTAATTTTATGGAGGGGTTAGCAATATTACAGTTAGTGATGTTTTAGACTTTGTTTGAGGCTGGTTTATGAACCTTCAGCAAAGGTAAAGAGTTCTATAGTGGGTAAATAAGAGAAACAAACAAACAAAAAATTATGTCCTAGACCAGTACACAATCTTATTCTTTTTCCTTTCCATTCCTAACCTAGAAGGAAACCTGAACATTTTACTTTCCTATGTCTCTTGGGCCTAAAGTCAGTCCTAAGAAGTTTTTTGTTTTTGTTTTTGTTTTTGCTTTTGCTTTGCTGTTACTCATACTTCCTCCTGGAACTATTTACAGTGCTAAAGATACTCTTTCTGCAAAGGATACTCATCTGCCACTAATCTTCTCAGATTCCCTCTGCTTCACTCTAAACCTCAGAAGCCAGATGCCCTCAGATTCTCCAGATTTCTCAAGTCTTTAATCCCCATACTTAAAGCACAAAAGACCCGACTTTGAGTTCTGTGATATTCTTTTGTGTCCTTTTGTGTGGCTCAGCATCAGCCAATATGTCCTCACAACTGAGCTCCTGCTTCATGCAGGTATCTCGGATTGGCCCTGTTGTGTCAAGTATGGCTAGCTGATCCCTTTCTTGGACCAGTGAGATTGAATTTTCCAGGTGTCTTTGCTCTTAGCTATGCTTAGGTATGACTTCGTGACTAAAGTCAAGAGCTAGTGAAATGCATAGGAAAGTGATGTACTTTACCTTCATTCTTACCACAGTAAAACTATCTAGCTATGAGCCTCCATGGTTTTTCCCCCTTTGATGAGCTAGAATGAAGGTAATACCCAGGGGAGCTATAGAAGAAACATTTTGAATGTGGATGAGTCTCCATTCCTCTGGGCCCTTCAGCGGCTTCATGGAGCAGAGAGCTTCATCCCTCTAAGTAGGAACATCCATTTCAAGACTTAACAGTGGCAGAAAACAAACTTAAGTGCACCAAGCCACTGAAAATTCAAACTGTATCTGTTACAATAGATAACATTACCTTAACTAATACTCATAAGTATGAGTGTTTGTTTCATTTCATAATGAGTCCCAAATCTCTTTCATCCCTAAAGCCAGGCAGCTCCCTTCCATCAGAGTTGGCACATGGGACAGAACTACTCGCCATTCTTGCTCCAGGGACATCCTTGGCATCTTTCTTCCCCCAGCCTGGGTATTGTTCTGTTTTTCTCTTCCTTTTGTTTTTCCCCAGTGTTAATTATTTCCTTAAAAATTATTCAATTTGCGGTAATAAATATTTAAGAACATAATCTATGAGCAAGTTACTCATCATGCTGATTAAGAATATGAGTAAGTTTTTCCTCCCCAACCCGTCTCTTTCTTCACATGATTATCGGATGCCTTCTAGGTCTCCTGTCTATGATAAGGGAAATGAATTTGGCCAGGTTGTAAGGTAACTCATATGTATCAGATAATTGTTACATGCTCAGTCTTTTGCTTGATCATGTGGCAAGTTTAGAAGTATAAGAAGGGATCTTTGACTTTAAGAAATGTAGAATTTGTTATGGTAAAAATTGTTCACGTTACTATCAAAAATGCTATAAGATCAAAGAGACAAATTTTTGGATTACTTGTCTGCCAAATAGGGCTTCCCAGGTGGCACAGTGGTAAAGAATCCACCTGCCAGGGCAGGAGATCAAGAGACACAGGTTCAGTCCCTGGGTCAGGAAGATTCCTGGAGTAGGAAATGGCAACCCACTCCGATATTCTTACCTGGAAAATTCCATGCATAGAGGAGCTTGGCGGGCTACTGTCCATGAGGTGGCAGAGTCAGACACGACTAAGCACACACACACACCTGCCAAATACTGTGTAAAACTCTTTCTATATTACCTTTATAATCCTCATCAAAATTTTTTTAAAGGAGAAGAGGAACCAAAACTCAGAAAGGTCCAACATTTGTGCTCACACATAGGCAGTGAGTGGTGGAGTAAGGACGTGAACTTAGGGATCTGATTGCGGAGAGTGTATTCTTAACCTCTGGGTTGTACTGCATTGCACACTTTGTAAATAACAAACTTATCTTGCAATTACCAAGATAAGCTTTTAATAGCCATTATCTCGTGTAATTATCACAACAACCCCATGGGATAAACACCATTTTTTAATTGTTGTTTTACAGTGAAAACTGAGTCAAAGACAGGCCTTATGCAAGGACACACAGCTGGTAGATTGGGGAACTAGCATTTGAAAACAGGCTGTTAGTCACAAGACATTTCTTCCATAAATGTTTGAAAAAATTTTCAGTTTGTGAGCAAGTGCCAAGAATAGCCCAATACACACACACACACACACACACACACACACACACACACACACACACACACATATCCATTATCTAGATTCACCAATTGTAACAGTTTCCACATTTGTAGAACCACTGCTAACCACTATAATTATATAGCTGAGTTATTTGATCAGATTGAATGCTATAGGAATTTATTAAAAAAATTAAATTAATAGATACAAGAAGCTTTATAGAGGTGGGTCTTAAACTAGTTCTTGAAACTTTTAGATAAGTAGAGAAAAAGAAGATGTTCTGAAATAGGGAAACTGAGCACAGTGGGATGCTCATGCAGGCATATGTGAAGGAAAGATTTAGGCTGAACAACAATAGAAAACAAATTTCAGGCAAAATTATGAGTATCTGGAAGCCAAGAAAAGAGTTCTGGCTGATTATCATAGAAAAAAGGGAGCCTCTGACAGCTTTTTCATCAGGGGAAATTGCAGCTAAATATTGGCATTTATAAATAATTAATTTCTTTGTTTTTTAAGAACTTCCATACAATATCACTACTCTGAGGAATTATACCACTCTTCTCATTCTCAGACAATGCTTTGGAAAATCAGTAATCTGAAGAATTATTGCAATGACATTGTATTGAGTGACCCTTACAAAACGTAGCAAAACTGTAACAGAAGGAAAATATGTTTGTTTGTTTTTTCTTAAATGATTTCTTTACCCATGTTTAGCATCTTCTCTTTGTTCTCCTTAACTGTTAATAGGACAAGGAAGAGAACAACTTTCTTGCTTGCTGTTATTGAGACTGCAGATATACTGCAGAATGGTATTTTATATTCCAGAATTTTCCCTTTCTCGCCAATCAAAACTTTACCTGACCTGTGCCTGATGTTTTTAAGACCCTCTTAAGTCATATTACCCAGGCCAGCTAACCTAAAGAATTAAGGTGCTAGCTTATAAAAATATAATATATTCCTCTTAACTAATGTATAGGGGTGAAGAGAGTTAGGAGATGTTAAACCAGCTGAAGATATGGAACCCTTTAAATCTTACCACATAGGTGGCCAAAAAAAAAAAAAGACCTATGCTGTGCTCATCCCTGAATGTGGCCACTGGTTTTAATAAATGGAGAAGCAAAAGTATGCTGAGCTTACTGAATCACTGAAGGTTTTAGAGTCTCACTGCATTCTAAAGGTGTGGATTCATGGTCACTGAGCAGAGGAGCTGGAAAAGGCAAGCTCTTTACCCTCTATATCTGAGAGTCACATTGCCTGTACTTCCTATGCTTGACAGGAGGAACTGAGATGAATCTTGCAAAGCAAATATGCTGGCCATGTGTATGATATGCCGCTAACATTTCCAACATGATGCAAATACATGACACACCTGTCATCCTAACCTTGTAAATCCCTCTGGTTCTCGGGCTGGTGAGTTGTAAACAGTAATGTTTCCAAGTCAGTAGTTTTCTCTGCTATTTCAGGGTCTGAAAGCCTTGGAATAAACAATAAATACAAAAGTTTATTTTACAGTCTTAGTCAAGTTAAACCAATCTCATACAAAGATCTAAATGGTAATGCATCCCCTATACTATCCTTCACCAAAACAAACCCTTTGGTAATTTAACTTCTGTAGTTATATTGTGAGTTTTTTTTTTTTAATGTTTGTTTTGTTCATAAATAAACCTAAAACAAGGTGAATAGTTTTTGATATCATGACTGCAAGTTTTTCCTTTTTTCTTGAAAGTTGATGGCATGCAGGAAGCCTTAATATCAAATCAAGAAACTCAAGAAATGAATTTACAGTTTTCAGCAGTAAAACTTTCACTGCTGAAAGATTTCAATCAATTTTCAGGCAATCTAAGGTTGAAGCAATGATATAAAAGTGTAATAGTCACTGCAAAACTCTATTGTCCTCCTGTCACTTTTCCTTAACTTTTTCTACACATTATTTACTGATTTACCATGAACAGTTCCTTTTAGCCTAGTGATTCAGTGGTCATTAAGAAATTTACCATTGTACTAGGTTTAAAAGAAACATACAGTAGTCATAAACGTCAATAGGTAAAAGACTCCTGTCTTAATTTTACTTTTAAAATATTGTCTGTAGCTAGGTAGATAATAATGGAGAAAACACTGCTTTTTTATTGTTAATAAATTGTATTTTTTTAAGGAGAGTTTTAGAGTCACAGCCAAACTGATTGAAAAGTACAGAGTTCCCATATAGCCCTGCCACCATGCATGCACAGCCTTCACCACCATCAACATCCTCCACCAGAATGTTACCTTTATTACAGTTGATGAGCTTACATTGACAAATGATTATTACCCAAAGTCTATACTTTCCATTAGAATTCACTTTTTTTTTTTTTGATAGTTAGAGAAATCAGGGCTTAAATATTTATTGAGCATTTACTATCTGCCAGTCACTGTCTAAAGTTCTAGGGCAACAGCAAAGAGCAGGAAAAGTCCTTGCTGTCAAGGATCTTATAAACTCTTTTTTTTTTTTTTAAACCTGTAATCACTTTTTTTTTTCAATTTTGAAAAATATTTTATTTTATTTATTTATTTTTTTTTAATATCTTTAATTCTTACATGCGTTCCCAAACATGAACCCCCCTCCCACTTCCCTCCCCACAACATCTCTCTGGGTCATCCCCATGCACCAGCCCCAAGCAAGCTGCACCCTACGTCAGACATGGACTGGCGATTCAATTCTTACATGATAGTATACATGTTAGAATGCCATTCTCCCAAATCATCCCACCCTCTCCCTCTCCCTCTGAGACCAAAAGTCCGTTATACATATCTGTGTCTTTTTTGCTGTCTTGCATACAGGGTCGTCATTGCCATCTTTCTAAATTCCATATATATGTGTTAGTATACTGTATTGGTGTTTTTCTTTCTGGCTTGCTTCACTCTGTATAATCGGCTCCAGTTTCATCCATCTCATCAGAACTGATTCAAATGAATTCTTTTTAACGGCTGAGTAATACTCCATTGTGTATATGTACCACAGCTTTCTTATCCATTCATCTGCTGATGGACATCTAGGTTGTTTCCATGTCCTGGCTATTATAAACAGTGCTGCGATGAACATTGGGGTACATGTGTCTCTTTCAATTCTGGTTTCCTCGGTGTGTATGCCCAGAAGTGGGATTGCTGGGTCATAAGGTAGTTCTATTTGCAAGTTTTTAAGGAATCTCCACACTGTTCTCCATAGTGGCTGTACTAGTTTGCATTCCCACCAACAGTGTAGGAGGGTTCCCTTTTCTCCACACCCTCTCCAGCATTTATTGCTTGCAGATTTTTGGATCGCAGCCATTCTGACTGGTGTGAAGTGGTACCTAATTGTGGTTTTGATTTGCATTTCTCTAATAATGAGTGATGTTGAGCATCTTTTCATGTGTTTGTTAGCCATCCGTATGTCTTCTTTGGAGAAATGATAGCAAATGAAACAACTGACAAACAACTAATCTCAAAAATATACAAGCAACTTCTGCAGCTCAATTCCAGAAAAATAAACGACCCAATCAAAAAATGGGCCAAAGAACTAAATAGACATTTCTCCTTAGAATTCACTTTTAAAAATCTATTTCTTTCTGACTGTGCTGGGTCTCTGTGACTTTACCTGGTCTTTTTCTACTTGCAGCAGGCTGGGGCTACTGTTCATCATGGTGTGCAGGCTTCCCGTTGCGGGGGCTTCTCTTGTTGTGGAGCATGGTCTCTAGACCTGTGGCTTCATCAGCTGTGGCATAGGGGCTTAGTTACTCTGTGGCATGTGGCATCTTCCTAGACCAAGGATTGGACCCACATCCTCTGCATTGGCAAGTGAATGCTTAACCGCTGCACCACCAGAGAAGTCCAGAATCCACTCTTGACACTGTACAATCTGTGGGTTTTGACAACTATGTAATAACATGTGTCCATCATTTTAGTAGCATAGAGAATAGTTTCTCTGCCCTAAAAATCCTCTATGCTCTACTTATTCATCCCTCACTCTCTTCTTACCCCTGCTGTTGCTGCTGCTGCTGCTGCTAAATCGCTTCAGTCGTGTCTGACTCTCCGCAACCCCATGGACTGCAGCCTAGCAGGCTCCTCCGTCCATGGGATTTTCCAGGCAAGAGTACTGGAGTGGGTGGCCATTGCCTTCTCCGCTTCTAACCCCTGGGAACCACTAATCTTTGTACTGTTTTTTTTGAGACCGTCATAGAGTTGGAATCATACAGTATGTTACTTTTTCAGACTGGCTTCTTTAACTTTTAGTAATGTACATTTAAGATCCCTCCATTCTTTTCATGGCTTGATAACCCATTTCTTTTTTTTAGTGCTGAATAACATTCCATTGTCTGGATGTACCACAGTTTACTTATCTACCCACCTACTGAAGGACATCTTGGTTGCTTCCAAGTTCAGACAATTATTAACAAGGCTGAGATAAACAATCATGTGCAGACTTTTGTGTAATCATAAATTTTTAATCCATTTGGGTAAAAATGAAGGAGTGCAACTGCTACATTGTATACAAAGAATATGTTTCATTTTGTAAGAAACTGCCAAACTGTGTTCCAAAGTTGCCGTACCATTTGGTATTCCCGGTAAAAATGAGTGAGAGTTCATATGTGAGGAAACTTACTGTAGATAGGAAGAGTGACTTCTTTGATAAGCACTTAGGATAAAGAACTAAACACATTTTGTTTAGTTTCCTTTGGGATCTTTTTCTGTTTCAGTTTCACTATCCATACAGCACAGACCTTTATTCTCAGGTTCCTATGAGGAGACCTATGGTTCTCCAGTGTTGTCTATGATTTGAATGGTTTAGTGTACCTATTTCAGGGGTAGGATGATAGCAAGGCAGTTTGTCTATAACCCTAATGCCAAATTTTCCATTTGTCTTATTCTGTTTCAAATTCAGGTAGGCAAATAGAATCAATATTGTATATATATATTGCCCTTCCAAACACCAATAGTAGTATTTTTAACTGAAAAAATGAATCCATAATATGATGAAATATGAAATCATATACACTTCCTACTCCTGATTCTAATCAGCCTTCCCAGAGTTAAAAACTAGTCATTTTTTTTTCCAAGAAATATTCTATGTATAGTTCTACACTTGTTTGTGTGATTATTTTAAATAAATTGTTTCTTAATCTTCCTTGTTTCACTTAAACATTTATCTTGGTGATCATTCAATACAGTATATTTGAGAGCTATTTCATTCTTTGTAACTGCAGAAATGTATTCCATGTTTCAGCTGTACTAATGTACTTATTTGGCCAGTATCTTATTAATTGAAATATAGGTTGGGTCTTTTCTTTAGTTACTGAAATATTGCTTCACTAATACCCTTTGTGTGAGTGAGTACATTTGTAGCCCACATTCCTAGAAGTGAATATGCTGTATCAAAGAGTAACTGCAACTAAAATTTTATATTTACAACTATTGTCAAATTACTTTCTAGAGGGAATTCTCCTATCAATGGCAGTTGAGAATGCCTGTTTCTCTATACCTTTACTAATATTGCATAATATCAAATATTTTTATCTTAACAACTTTACTTTTTGAAAAGAAGGTTAGATTTTCTTGTTGTTGCTACAAATGCCATCAGGATATAGCTTATTCACCTTTTTGTTTGATATGAAAATTAAAGCAACAAGAATGTATCAGTTTTATTTAACTCTCGATGAAAGAAGTTTAAAGAAAAAGGTGTGTGCAAATTCTCTGTTCTTACCCTCACACTTCAACCCCCAAATTCAAACATACTTTTTAGGTTTCTTTAAAAAAGAATGCACTTGGATACAAAACATTATTCTAATTTCTGATATGTGCAGCTCCATTTGCAAAGAGCAATACCAGCTATAACAGGTATGTAATTTCATGGTGTCTTATATAAGTGGTCATATTTTATGAGGAGAAAATGCCAATGAGGCATAGTTAAAGGTCACCTATTTTAATGAACCAGTTTATGACTCATGGTTTCGCCCTTACTTTTCTCTCACTTTTTTTGGTAGGTTATACTTTGATTAGCATAGAGATTGTCTAATAATTGTAGTACTTCAAGTTTAAATAATTCTTTATCCAGAATTAAAAGCTGGTGAATTCTTACAAGCTGGGAGGGGGTGGGGAAGACAAAAGTAAGGAGGGAGGGGTTGGGACAGAGAGAAAGAGGGATTACAAAGGTGAAGTGGGAAATAGCTTAAGGAGAAGAAAGCTTGGGTCTCTTTTGTTAGCATTCTCCTGAGATAGGAGGTCTCAGAGAAAAAGAAATGAATCCTGTTTCCAGGCTGAGTGGATGCTGTATTTTTTTCGTGTGACATCATTTTATCTGTTATATTTACTTAGATTCAGTGTATCTCTACTCCTGACTCTGTTGTTGAGAGAACATGGATATCTCATCAGCAAAATAGTAATCAACATCATTAATTCTTCCTAAATGATGTTAGTAATAGTTCTCTGACATATTCTCCAGTCCCCACATCTAACTCTCCTTCCAGGCTTTTAGGTGACATGGGACCTCTGCTCTGATGATTTTAAAAAATAGTATATTGCTGCTTCAAATTATATTTAAACAAATAGAAATTCATATTTACCCAGTAGGACGATAGCAGAGCTTCATAGTGAAACTATGGCTTTCTTTGGGGAAGGTACTAGTTAAGCTTATGTTAGTTGAGAGCCTTCTGTATATAAGGTCAATGTGCTACTTTATTGAATCATCACAAGCCCTGTGAAGTAATTATTGTTATTCTGGTTTTATAGATTAAGAAACTAAATCATTAAGGCCAAGGACATTGTCTAAATCACAGGGCTTAAGTTACCAGGGGCAAGTTTTGAGCCTACTCTAACTTAGAGCTACATTTTTTTCTCTACCACACTAGTTTGCTTAAATGTGTTGATGTTTGTAGTTTCTGTAAGACAGTATACACAAAAGTATCTGTTACAGTATTTTTAACCTGATGCTGGGAAAGATTGAAGGCAGGAGGAGAAGGGGGCAACAGAGGACAAGATGGTTGGATGGCTTCACCAACTCAATGGACATGAGTTTGAGCAAGCTCCAGGAGATGGTGAAGAATAGGGAAGCCTGGCATACTGCAGTTCATGGGGTCAGAGTCGGACACGAGTGCATGGCTGCACAGCAACAATATAAATGCTCAAGGATAGTGTTCCTACGTATTTAATGACTTTAAATTTCCTATAATATAGAGTAAACAGAAGTGAACAATTAAATAATTTAAACTTACCTATGAAGAGATAGAGATAAAATAAATAATTATATACTCATGTTCCTACAATGCAACCCAAGAGTAAACAGAAGTGAACAATTAAATAATTTAAAACTTACCTATGAAGAGATAGAGATAAAATCAATAATTATAGACTCATGTTCCTACAATGCAACCCAATGTGCTTGCTAAGTTGCTTCAGTCATGTTTGATTGACTCTGCAATGCTATGGACTGTAGCCCACCAGGCTTCTCTGTCCATGGGATTCCCCAGGCATGAATACTGGAGTAGGTTGCCATGCCCTCTTTCAGGGGATCTTCCTGACCCAGGGATTGAACCTGTGTCCCTTATGTCTCCTGTGTTGGCAGGCAGGTTCTTTACCACCAGCGCCACCTGTTAAAGCTGTGCCACGTTGTCTGTGCTTCTCCCCTGTCATTTACGTTCCTTCCCACCCTTTCTTTCATCTTCCTGCAGAGAAAACCACTATCCTGAATGTGGAATTTATCTTTCTCATTTATTTCTCTAATCCATAAGAAATACAGATATCCTCCACTTTTCAGAAATTTGCTTTACGTTACTTGACTTTTACAGAAGACCTACTTTGATATCTGTTTTTGCTAATCAAAAGAAGTTGAAGAGGGCTTTTACTTTTAGGAAAAAAAAAGATAAAATGTGAAAATAGTGTTCATTGATGGTTTTGCAGTGAGTATTTATAGAGGCAGCACACTCTGAGCTTCCCTTGTGGTTCACCTGGTAAAGAATCCACCTGCAGTGTGGGAGACCTGGGTTCGATCCCTGGGTTGGGAAGATCCCCTGAAGAAGGAAAAGGCTACCCACTCCAGTATTCTGGTCTGGAGAATCCCATGGACTATATAGTCCATGGGGTCACAAAGAGTCTGAAAGAGTGAGCTAAAGACTGAGCGACTTTCACTCACTCAGGCAGAATGTGCTGCCAAGCTCCTTCCCTGGGATCTATACTGAGTACCTCAGCATCAAGCTACCATAGCTTTGAACTGTGTCTGTGAGCATCTGTCTTCTTCATCTTGATTTAGTCTGTGTATTCTTTAGCAAGATGTGTCCTGAGCTAATTGTTTCCTTGCTTTATGCCGTTTCAGCTTACAAAAGTTTTCCTAGGGACCCTCTACTTTTGAATAGTGAAACAAACCTGTACCATTGACCACTGAACAATATGGAGTTAGGAATGGCCCCCTACGCTCCTCTCTTCCCAGCAATCAAAAATCTCCCTATAACTTTACATTTGGGGGTCTTTATCCATGCATTGCATTCAGTCAACCAAAGATTGTATAGTGCTGTGGTATTTACTGCTGGAAAAATACACATGTAAGTGGACCCATGCAGTTCAAATCCATGTTAGGGTCAACAGTACCTAGTAACATTGTAGGTTTTTAAAATCTCTGTAGACATTCTATCATGTAAAATCTCTATTTACATACTATCATTGGCAACATACTTTTTTCTTTCAACTTCATGTTCTTTAGATTCTTATACCTTTGTAAGTATACCTCCTGATTTTAAATGAAAAACATTTAAAATGTTCTTCTGAAATGCTGATAGTAAAAATAATACCAATACCTCGGTTCTATGAGACAGGCCCTGTAACCGAGCACTTTACATATTAATTTATTTAATCTGAAACACTAGATTTGATTATTCTTATTGCTAAAGCTCAGAAAGTTTAAATTACTGACATGAAGTAACAGCTAGTCAATAGCAGAGCTGGAATTCCAACATGAGGATTTATAACCCTACTTCTGCACTTTTTCCTTTTATACTGCACTGCCTACCTTTACTGAATCCCAACTTTCATCTCATTCAATTTTCTTCAAGATCAAGGCTCCAGACTCCTGGCCCAGGGCAAGGCACCGAGTAAGAAACAATGATTCCCAAGTGTGCAGAAGGTGCCTTAATAATGCGACCCCCAGGGTTACCATCTCCCCACTGCCTCTCATTTACAGAGGCAATTACCCTCTACCGTTACTGTGGTGCATAGTGACATTTGGCATCACCTAGGGCACCTGTTTTCCTGAGACATCCTACCCTTAAAAAGAAATACCTACTCCATGAATCCATCCCCCACCTAAAAGCTAGGCCAATTCACCACCACGCACCATGATTAAAAAGATGCCATAGAGAAATGTAACAGGCCTTCACAAACTTGCGGATGGAGCAATTGTGAAGCAAAATTGCTGAGTCTACAATTACTGCTATTACAAACTGTCTATTAAAGAGCAGCCTCTGCCTCCCTCTTGACTCTTTCATTAGCACAATACTCCCACATTAGTGCCCCATTATAAACAAGCGCTATCCAAATTTACACTCCTCTCCAAATTACATACACAGACTGATTACTGTTTCTTAAAAGAGCGAAATCTGTGTGAGCACTAAATACTCCTTTCCTTTGAGGGTGTGGTGACTTTATAGTCAGACCATTTTGAATACATGTGGCAACATCCTTTTAATGCAGTCTGCAGAAACATGTATTGGTCCTGGAATGTTTCTTTTGAAGCTGAATTTAAGAGCAGCAGAACCCAAAGAGGTGTGTTTTCTCTTCTACCCTGGAAAGGATATTCCGTACTTTTTTCTCCTTCTATTCTCTGCCCCTTTTCTTTCTTCCTCATTGTTCTCTCCTCTCTCCTTTAGTGTCTCTGTAATTCTCCCATTTTAAATTGCCTGGCCCTTCTCTGCTTCCAATTCTCTTTTTAACCTCTTTCATTAGTAATTTTTTTTTTCTACATGCCCTGTTTTAGCAGTTCAGCCAGTTTGATTCTCGCTGTGTGCATATCTCTTCTGCCTGATGGTGTTATGTTCCTCATGATTCCTCAGGGATCTCTGGTAAGATCGTCCTGAAAAGATAACTTTGACAGTAGTGAATCTGGTCTGAAATCCACCCTCAATAGCAGTCAAACTTCTTTTCTCACTTTGTCACTCCAGGCCTCCTTTTACTTTCTCAGAACACTGATTCTTCTCAGATTGTATGTAAGAATTACCCTGAGAATTACTTAGAATAGCCAAACATTTATTTTTCTGTTAGGCTTTTTTACAGATGAAGAATTCTGGTGATTGGGAATGGAAATACAAATATATATTTGTGTGTGTGTGTGTGTGTGTGTATCAGTTCTTTTTGGAGAATGATTAATATTATATTAGATACTCAGTCATGTCCAACTCTTTGTAGCCCACCAGGCTCCTCTGTCCATGGGATTTTCCAGGCAAGAATACTGGAGTGGATTGCCATGTCCTCCTCCAGCGTCTCCCTGACTCAGGGATTAGACCCAGGTCTCTTATGTCTCCTGAATTGACATGCGGATTCTCTCTGTTCTTTTCTTTTGAAACCCATCCATGCCTTCACCTGCTCCCAGTTGCTTTTTTACCACTCCAGGAAAGAGTCTGAACTTTGTGTTAATAAACCCATGCCCCCTATCAACAGCTTCTTTTAACCACTTTGATGTCGTGGCATGCTCAGAGGGTTTGGTTTTCTCTAACATGCAATGAGTCTTAATTTTGTAACTGAAGTTGTTAATTTTTGGTATGTCTTTCAATTCTGTTAATAATCTAGGACATCATATTCATTTTTTACCCTCAAGCTACAAGGCAACCATCCTTATTTATTAGAATGAGATAAACTGTAAGTAACATCATTGTGATCCACTTTAAAATGCTCCAGTAGCTTCCAACAAGTTCAGCCTATCATCTAAATTTTTAGGCATGGTGTCTAAGGTTCTCCTGGGCTTCTTGGGTAGCACAGCTGGTAAAGAATCCACCTGCATTGCAGGAGACCCCAGTTTGATTCCTGATCAGGACGATCTAAAGAAGGAATAGGCTACCCATTCTAGTATTCTTGGGCTTTCCTGGTGACTCAGACAGTAAAGAATCCTCCTGCAACGTGGGAGACCAGGGTTCCATCCCTGGGTTGGGAAGATCCCCTGGAGGCGGGCATGGCAACCCACTCCAGTATTCTTGACTGGAGACTCCTCATGCACACAGGAGCCTGGCGGGCTACAGTCCATGGGGTCACAAAAAGTCAGACAGAACAGCACAGCACAGCACAGCACAATATAAGGTTCTGCTTAACAGGGTGCCTGCCTACATCTCACATAGTCTTGGCGCTTGCTCCTCTCTCTCTTAACATGATCCAACCACACGGGCCTTCTTAAAGGTTCTCAGTTCAGTCAGCTTGGTTCAGTCACTCGATCATGTCCGACCCTTTGCGACCCCATGAATCGCAGCACGCCAGGCCTCCCTGTCCATCACCATCTCCCAGAGTTCACTCAAACTCATGTCCATCGAGTTGGTGATGCTATCCAGCCATCTCATCCTCTGTCGTCCCCTTCTCCTCCTGCCCCCAATCCCTCCAAGCATCAGAGGCTTTTCCAATGAGTCAACTTTTTGCATGAGGTGGCCAAAGTACTGGAGTTTCAGCTTTAGCATCAGTCCTTCCAAAGAACACTCAGGGCTGATCTCCTCTAGAATGGACTGGTTGGATCTCCTGGCAGTCCATGGGACTCTCAAGAGTCTTCTCCAACACCACAGTACAAAAGCATCAATTCTTCGGTGCTCAGCCTTCTTCACAGTCCAACTCCACATCCATACATGACTACTGGAAAAACCATAGCCTTGACTAGACGGACCTTTGTTGGCAAAGTAATGTCTCTGCTTTTGAATATGCTATTTAGGTTGATCATAACTTTTCTTCCAAGGAGTAAGTGTCTTTTATTTCATGGCTGCAATCACCATCTGCAGTGATTTTGGAGCCCCCCGAAAATAAAGTCTGACACTGTTTCCACTGTTTCCGCATCTATTTCCCATGCAGTGATGGGACCAGATGCCATGATCTTCGTTTTCTGAATGTTGAGCTTGAAGCCAACTTTTTCACTCTCCACTTTCACTTTCATCAAGAGGCTTTTTAGTTCCTCTTCACTTTCTGCCATAAGGGTGGTGTCATCTGCATATCTGAGGTTATTGATATTTCTCTCGGCAATCTTGATTCCAGCTTGTGCTTCCTCCAGCCCAGCATTTCTCATGATATATTCTGCATAGAAGTTAAATAAGCAGGGTGACAATATATAGCCTTGACGTACTCCTTTTCCTATTTGGAACCAGTCTGTTGTTCCATGTCCATTTCTAACTGTTGCTTCCTGACCTGCATATAGGTTTCTCAAGAGGCAGGTCAGGTGGTCTGATATTCCCATCTCTCTCAGAATTTTCCACAGTTTATTGTGATCTACACAGTCAAAGGCTTTGGCATAATCAATAAAGCAGAAATAGATATTTTTCTGGAACTCTCTTGCTTTTTTGATGATCCAGCAGATGTTGGCAATTTGATCTCTGGTTCCTCTGCCTTTTCTAAATCCAGCTTGAATATCTGGAATTTCATGGTTCATGTACTGCTGAAGCCTGGCTTGGAGAATTTTGAGCATTTCTTTACTAGCATGTGAGATGAGGGCAATTGTGCAGTAGTTTGAGCATTTTTTGGCATTGCCTTTCTTTGGGATTGGAATGAAGACTGACCTTTTCCAGTCCTGTGGCCACTGCTGAGTTTTCCATATTTGCTGGCATATTGAGTGCAGCACTTTCACAGCATCATCTTTCAGGATTTGAAATAGCTCAACTGGAATTCCATTACTTCCACTAGCTTTGTTCATAGTAATGCTTTCTAAGGCCCACTTGACTTCACATTCCAGGATGTCTGGCTCTAGGTGAGTGATCACACCATTGTGATTATCTTGGTCGTGAAGATCTTTTTTGTACAGTTCTTCTGTGTATTCTTGCCACCTCTTCTTAATATCTTCTGCTTCTGTTAGGTCCATTTCTGTCCTTTATTGAGCCCATCTTTGCATGAAATGTTCCCTTGGTATCTCTGATTTTCTTGAAGAGATCTTGTCTTTCCCATTCTGTTCTTTTCCTCTATTTCTTTGCATTGATCGCTGAAGAAGGCTTTCTTATCTCTTCTTGCTATTCTTGAAACTCTGCATTCAGATTTTTCTATCTTCCCTTTTCTCCTTTGCTTTTCACTTCTCTTCTTTTCACAGCTATTTGTAAGGCCTCCCCAGACAGCCATTTTGCTTTTTTGCATTTCTTTTCCATGGGGATGGTCTTGATCCCTGTCTCCTGTATTCATCCCTGCCTTAAAGCCTTTGCTGTTCCTACTTGCTCTTTCCTCTGCCTAGAAAGTCCTTTTCCCAGATTTCAGAAAGGCTGAATTCTTGTCAATCGTATGCTAAGTTGCTTCAGTCATGTCTGACTCTTTGCAACCCCGTGGACTATAAACTGCCAGGCTCCTCTGTCCATGAGATTCTCCAGGCAAAAATACTAGTGGGTTGCCTTGTTCTCCCCCAGGGGTTCTTTCCAGTCCAGGGATCGAACCACATCTCTGTGTCTCCTTCATTGGCAGGTGGGTTCTTTTAGCACCACCTGGGTCTCACCTTGTCAGGCATATCTTAGTTTAAATCCAATCCACCCCTTTGCAGGTCCTCTCTTGGATATATTTAAATACTTGTTGAGTCAGTCAATTAAAAGTTGCTAATGCATTTAATTTCTATATAGCATATATTTTGTTTCTGTTGACCTTGATGATGTCATCTACTGTGTTTTTCCATTGAATGAAAGCAGTGGTCCAAAGTTTTCTGGTGGGAGGAAGGAGAAAGGCCATTCTATATATTGTGTCCTGGCTCCATCAGATCCTGCAATCCTTGTGTTGTTCTTTTATTGGGACACTTCAGCCACATGAGTAAAGTGTGATAAAGAGATGGAAAAAGTAGTGTCATCTTTTTTTAAACATAACTAGCACCTGATTGAATCTGTGAGGAGGATCAGAAGGAGGCAGTTAAGCTTTGATGCTGCAAGTATCGAGTATTTCTTAATATTAGAATATTTCTTTGTGTATTTTTCATAGTCATATAGCTTCTGCATTACCCGCAATAAGTAGAAAGCAGATATTTACTGGGAAGATAAGGTGATTTATAATGATATCAGCCTATCTTGCTTTCTGCTGCCCTATTTGAGATGGTTAATTAACACTTCTTCAACTTCTACCACTTTAATTCAAGAGAAAACGATAGTACATTTTATATATGCAAAATGTATTTTCAGCTGTTTACAAGTGTACCATATCTACCCATGCTTCTTGGAAGGTAGAAATAGCACAAAAAAGCCTTTCACTTATCATCCTTTTAGACATGGTGTATCTAGTTTCTTCTACTTGAGCACAAGCCTGATGAGTGGTAACTCCATAGTTCTTGTCTCTTTACATCTTGTCTTCTATGTGAGAATGAAACTGACCAATATGGCCACAAACTTATAATAGGATTTTAGATACGTCATCACTGACACAATAAGAGCCCTCTTCCCTCACTGCCATGACATAATTCTTTTGATCCAGCCCAAAATAGAATTGGCCTTTTCTTTCCTATTTCTTTGTCAACAGCTATTTTTGCAAGGTTTTCATTACTTCTTAATTGTTCAAACTTCCTATCTTCATTTTTCTTGTTAAGGACCGATTTTACAAATGAGTTCATTATCTCTACCATTTTAGACTCATCATTAATTTCATGCTCCTCATTTATTAGTGGACCTATTTTCTCTCCGCTACTTCTTTTCTCACTGCAGTATCTGTAAAATGCCATTTTTTTTTGAGTCCCCTTCACTAGCTTTATTAAGCTCTTTCTACATAACTGGTAGCTTTCCTATGTTTAATTGATGTATCTCTGTCTTTATTCCAAATAGCAATTTTTCTTCATTGAATTTAATATAAGATGTTAAAATACATTTGTATTTACACTTCATATTTGCACACCTCATTCTTCAAATAAATTTCAAATCTGCTCTGGTCTTCTTAAAATACCAACAGAAGTACTAGCAGAAAGAAAACTGAGACAATTACACATCTTATAAATGAATTACTGTATATAATAAATTTCATCTTTAATTAGTGAAGATATTCATAATAGTTTTATCAGTTAGGCTGATAAAGAGCATTATTTAACAATGCCCTTGGCCAGGGCACATAGGAAAGCCAAAGTTTAGAATTTTAGTTGCTTAACTGAAAATATTAGCAATTTTAGCAACTGTGGTCATCTGAGGAAAGAATGTGTAGGACTGCGGTAAGTAGCATGGACCTAGATAGGGAAGAGCTGGTTCTAGATCATGACCATTCCTAAATGCACTGAGGTAAGCAGCATGGACCTAGATAGGGGAGAGCTGGTTCGAGATCATGACCATTCCTAAATGCTTCTAACTAAGTGTCTTGCTCTTTTCTGTTTGCTAGAGTTTCTGCATCTTCATTTTAACTCTCATCTTCTTGTATTTCTTAGAAATATGGAGGTAGCAATGGGTAAGGGAAAGGATGTATTTGCAAGTAGAGCACCCTGGCAGAATCTAGGCAGAAAAAAAATACTGTAATCCATGATTCCTAATCCAGTGCTCTATAGTAGCGCAATTGGAAACAGGAGACCTGGGGTTTTCTTGTAGGATTCCTGTTACAAGACTTCTTGACCAGTGGGGTTTCTCATTTGTAAAATGTCAGGGCTGAATTGGATGATAGTTAAAATTCCTTTGAGGTGTTCTGGATGATTCTTAAAATTTGAAGTTTATTAAGTCATTTTCTGGTGGCTCAGATGGTAAAGAATCAGCTGCAATGTAGGAGACCTGGGTTCAATCCCTGGGTCAGGAATATGCCCTGGAGAAGGGAATAGCAACCTACTCCAGGATTCTTATTGGGATAACCCCATAGACAGAGGAGCCTGGTGGGCTGTCGCCATTGGATTGAAAAAAGTCAAACACCACTGAATGGCTAACACTTTCACTTTTAAGCCATTCACTAGAAGACTTATTGATGCATTGGAATTGTAGGCTCCTATTAAAGTATTTCATTTTCTTCCTTGGAAATCTAAATGAGCCTGGTATTTTGTACGCCACATATGTTCCAGCCCACAAAAGCAAGTCCTGTGGATACTGGCCTGTGTTTGATGTTATTACCCCAGGCTCCTGTTTTCCTAGCCCCCGAGTTATTTTGTTTATAATCCAGTTTCACTTAGCTTTAAACTTTTGGTGTTGAGGTCCTGACATTGAACTAACCTTTCACCCATCAAGAATTGGTGCTGTTTAGGGCTCTCTGTTTCATATGGCCTCAGTGTTCTCAACTGAACTAAGACAAATCTTTGACTTTAACCTTAGCTTACTACTCAGGAGAGAACTCTCATTTGACTCTAGATCTAAACACGCCATTTCTGCAAGTCCAAGCAAACTAGTCCTTGATACACATGGACCTTTGTATGGCTCGGATAATACATCAGATAATTATTTATTAAATATTTTGTCCTTGGGAAAATTTTTTCAGAGACAGAATTCTGGCATTTGTAAAAACTGCTAACCTACTTTATCAAATCTGCTAAGAAAATCAAATGAAATAATTTCAGTTAAGCTTCTTTGACTAGAAAAGGTCAGTTTTTATTCCAATCCCAAAGAAAGGCAATGCCAAAGAATGTTGAAACTACCATACAATTGCATTCATCTTACTAGCTAGCAAAGTAATGCTCTCAAAGTTCTCCAAGCTAGGCTTCAACAGCATGTAAACCATGAACTTTCAGATGTTCAAGCTGGATTTAGAAAAGACAGAGGAACTAGAGATCAAATTGCCAACATCTGTTGCATCATAGATAAAGCAAGAGAGTTCCAGAAAAACATCTGCTTCATTGACTATGTCAAAACATTTGACTGTGTGGATTACAACAAACTGTGGAAAATTCTGAAAGAGATGGGAATACCAGATCACCTGACCTGCCTCCTGAGAAATCTGTATGCAGGTCAAGAAGCAACAGTTAGAACCAGATATGGAACAACAGACTGGTTCCAAATTGGGAAAGGAGTACATCAAGACTGTGTATTGTCACCCTCCTTACTTAACTTCTATGCAGAGTACATCATGAACAATACCAGGCTGGATGAAGCACAAGCTGGAGTCAAGATTGCCAGGAGAAATATCAATAATCTCAGACATGCAGATGACACCACCCTTATGGCAGAAAGTGAAGAAAAACTAAGAGCCTCTTGATGAAAGTGAAAGAGGAGAATGAAAAAGTTGGCTTAAAGCTCAACATTCAGAAAATGAAGATCATGGCATCTGGTCCCATCACTTCATGGAAAATAGATGGGGAAACAGTGGAAACACTGTCAGACTTTAATTTTGGGGGCTCCAAAATCACTGCAAATGGTGACTGCAGCCATAAAATTAAAAGACACTTACTCCTTGGAAGGAAAGTTATGACTAACATAGACAACATATTATAAAGAAGAGACATTACTTTGCCAACAAAGGTCCGTTTAGTCAAGGCTATGGTTTTTCCAGTAGTCATATATGGATGTGAGAGTTGGACTATAAAGAAAGCTGAGTCTCCAAGAATCAATGCTTTTGAACTGTGGTATTGGAGAAGATTCTTGAGAGTGCCTTGGACTGCAAGGAGATCCAACCAGTCAATCCCAAAGGAAATCAGTCCTGAAAGTTCATTGGAAGGACTGATGCTGAAGCTGAAACTCTAGTACTTTGGCCGCCCCATGCAAACAACTGACTCATTGGAAAAGACCCTGATGCTGGGAAAGATCAATGGTGGGAGGAGAAGGGGATAACAAAGGTTGAGATGCTTGATGGCATCGCTGACTCATTTGAGTAAACTTCGGGTGTTGGTGATGGACAGGGAAGCCTGTCATGCCTCCGTCTATGGAGTTGCAGAGTCAGACACAACTGAACAACTGAACTGAAGCTTCCTTGTAAAGTTTCTTGTGCATCCTTGTGTGCAAGTCCCTAAATAATATCTTTCTGACCCTGCTCCTTATTCTTTTTAACTTATATATGTGTGTACCTGTGTGTGTGTATGTTTTCACATATACTCCCACTTCTTTCCCATTCCCTGAAATAATCTCTATATTTTTTCAATCTGGGCTTCCCTGGTGGTTCAGATGGTAAAGAATCCACCTGTCATGCAGGAGACCTGGGTTCGATCCCTGGATTGGGAAGCTCCCTTGGAGGAGAGCATAACAACCCACTCCAGTATTCTTGCCTGGATACTAACAATTCCAATGAATAAATAAGTCTCCTAGTGAATGACCTAAAAGTGAGACTGTTAGCCGTTCAGTGATATCCAGAGAAGCCTGGTAGACTATAGTCTATGGGATCACAAAGAGCTGGACATGGCTAAGTGACTCCTATTGATTTCTCAAGACCCAGCTTGAAGGTTACCTCTTATGTGAAGCATTCCTTTCTCTTCCAGGCAGAGAAAGCCATGTTCTCCTCCATGGTCATTATGTACTTTGTTTACATATTTAGCCGTAATTATAGCAGAAGTGGCAGCAGTTCCATGGATAATAGGCTTTGAACACTTCATACAGGATTGCATTGTACATCTCTTAGTTCATCCTGAAACAATGAAATAAGTGACCTTGTAAAGCATTATAAAATTTAAAGAATCTTCCATTCCGTAAAAAAGGTAACTTTATTAAGGTCATTATAGGAAACTGGGGTTAAATAACTTGCTGAACATCTACTGATTAGAAAGGGCCTAAACATAGGCCAGAACCTAAGACTTAGCCCTCTCACTCCATCATATGACCTTCCAAAGGATCATCACAAGGAGATCAGTAGAATCTACTTAAGCTGTTGTGACCAAGTGTGACGAATCTGCTCTCAGAGCTTCACTTTATTCTCACTGTCATGGTTTTGTGATGCTGTATTTCCCTGTTCTGTATCACTTAATCTCTTCTATTTTTGCAATTTCACTTTTTATAGTTCTTCAGTTCAGTTCAGTCACTCAGTCATATCTGACACTTTGCAACCCCATGGACTGTAGCATGCCAGGCTTCCCTGTCCATCACCAACTCCCAGAGCTTGCTCAAACTCGTGTCCAGCAAGTTAGTGATGCCATCCAACCATCTCATCCTCTGTTGCCCCCTATCCTCCCATCTTCAATCTTTCCCAGCATCAGGGTCTTTTCCAGTGAGTCAGTTCTTCACATCAGTTGGCCAAGTACTGGAGTTTCAACTTCAACATCAGTCCTTCCAATGAACATTCAGGACTGATTTCCTTTAGGATTGACTGGTTGGATCTCCTTGCAGTCCAAGGGACTCTCAAGAGTCTTCTCCAACACCACAGTTCAAAAGCATTGATTCTTGGGGACTCAGCTTTCTTTATAGTCCAACTCTCACATCCATACATGACTACTGGAAAAAGCATAGTCTTGACTAGATGGACCTTTGTTGGTAAAGTAATATCTCTGCTTTTTAATATGCTGTCTAAGTTAGTCATAGCTTTTCTTCCAAGGAGCAAGTGTCTTTTAATTTCATGGCTGCAGTCATCAACTGCAGTGATTTTGGAGCCCTCCAAAATAAAGTCTGTCACTGTTAACATTGTTTCCCCATCTATTGGCCATGAAGTGATGGGACTGGATGCCATGATCTTAATTTTTTGAATGTTGAGTTTTAAGCCAACATTTTCATTCTCCTCTTTCACTTTCATCAAGAGGCTCTTTAGTTCTTCTTCACTTTTTGCCAAAAGGGTGGTGTGATCTGCATATCTGAGGTTATTGATATTTCTCCCGGCAATCTTGATTCTAGCTTCTGCTTCATCCAGCCCAGCATTACACATGATGTACTCTGCATATAAGTTAAATAAGCAGGGTGACAATATACAGTGTTGATGTACTTCTTTCCCAATTTGTAACCAATCGGTTGTTCCATGTCCAATTATAACTGTTGCTTCTTGACCTGCATACAGATTTCTCAGGAGGCAGGTCAGGTGGTCTGGTATTCCCATCTCTTTCAGAATTTTTCACAGTTTGTTGTGATCCACACAGTCAAAGGCTTTGGCGTAGTCAATAAAGCAGAAGTAAATGTTTTTCTGGAAATCTCTTGCATTTTCTATGATCCAACAGATGTTGGCAATTTTATCTCTGGTTTCTCTGCCTTTTCTAAATCCAGCTTGAACATCTGTAAGTTCACGGTTCACATACTGTTGAAGCCTGGCTTTAAGAACTTTGAGAGTATTACTTTGCTAGCGAGTGAGATGAGTGCAATTGTACAGTAGTTTGAACATTCTTTGGCATTGCCTTTCTTTGGGATTGGAATAAAAATTGGACTTTTCCAGTCCTGTGGCCATTGCTGAGTTTTCCAAGTTTGCTGGCATATTGAGTGCAGCACTTTCACAACATCACCTTTTAGGATTTGAAATAGCTCATCTGGAATTCTATCACCTCCGCTAGCTTTATTCGTAGTGATGCTTCCTAAGGCCCACTTGACTTCACCTTCCAGGATGTCTGGCTCTAGATTAGTGATGACACCATCATGATTATCTTGGTCACGAAGATCTTTTTTGTATAGTTCTTCCATGTATTCTTGCCACCTCTTCTTAATGTCTTCTGCTTCTGTTAGGTCCATATCATTTCTGTCCTTTCTTGTGCTCATCTTTGTGTAAAATATTTCCTCAGTAGCTCTAATTTTCTTGAAGAGATCTCTAGTCTTTCCCATTCTATTGTTTTCCTCTATTTCTTTGCATTGACCATTGAAGAAGCCTTTATTATCTCTCCATGCTATTCTTTAGAACTCTACATTCTTCCTTTCTTACAGTTGACAGAACTTTTTAATAAAATTAACATTAAAACTCTTAGTTTCTCTGTTTGGAATTCCTCTACGTTTATACTGAGTTCAGAATTATTATTTTTTTTTTTATTTTTATTTCCAAGGAAGTTTGCCTTCCCTGTAAAACTCTCTTCCTTCAGATGTAAGCATCTTAATTTGACTATTACTTGTCTAGTTTAGTTCAGCACTATATGAGGGTATTTCTCTAATTTCCAGTCTTGGTGGGAGGAGTTATAGAGCCCTCTGGGTTTGTGGCAGGGGCTTCCCTGGTGCCTCAGATGGTATAGAATCTGCTTGTAATTCAGGAGACCTGGATTCAGTCCCTCTGCTGGAAAGATCTGCTGGAGAAAGGAATCTCTACCCACTTCAGTATTTTTGCCTGTAGAATCCCAAGGACAGAGGAGCCTGGCGAGCTACAATCCATGGGGTTGCAAAGAATTGAACGTGACTGAGAGACTGACACTTTCACTTTATGGCTTTGTGGAAGATAAAAGCATCTTCCAGGTTAATGCTAATCTTCAAAAAGAAAAAAAAAAGCCTTTGCAAAAAATCCTAGATGTTCTGACATTTCCCATGAGGTACTATCATATTGGAGAAGGAAATGGCAACCCACTCCAATGTTCTTGCCTGGAGAATCCCAGGGACAGGGGAGCCTAATGGGCTGCCGTCTATGGGGTCTCACAGAGTCGGACACGATGAAGTGACTTAGCAGCAGCACTATTGTATTATGAAACAATATCCTTCTATCCCTTACTCTCAGTTACAGTCATGAGATATTTGAATATTTAACCATGTTATAGCCACTTTGTAGAGGCTCTATCTGCATATGAATATGTTTAGTCCCATAATTTTAAAACACTTAGATTGTGTCTCCATTTAATGCCAAATAACTACAATGTTCAAGGCATCCTGTGTGCCTCCTTAAGTGTTAATCAGCTCCCAAGGACCGGCTTATCAGGAGAGAATGAGTCCATTACTAATTTATGAGAATATTACACAGTAAATCTTGATCAAGTAAATAATCCAATCAAATTATTTATATGAAATATCCTCTAAGAAATAATGGGTTTCCCAGGTGGCTCAGTGGGTAAAGAATCTACCTGCAATGAGGAGATGCAGGCAGATGTGGGTTCGATCCCTGGATCAGGAAGATCCCCTGGAGGAGGGCATGGCAAACCATCCCCAGGATTCTTGCCTGAAGAATCCCATGGACAGAGGAGCCTGATGGCCTTCACTCTATCAGGTTGCAAAGATTCAGACGCGACTGAAGCAACTAAGTATGCACAAGGAAAAGTAGGTAAAAAGCCAGATTAATAATCTTGTAGAGACATTATGAAATCTATAACTTGCAACATATGTATTACAAAGTTAACTTTGAGTATTGGAATTTATGATGATCTGAGGTGTTCACAATGATAATTCCATAATTTTCAGTGATCAAAGGAAAATGCATATCTGACCCCTATGGTATTAAGGAAAGAGGAATACTGTATTTGAGAAAGATTTTCAGTAATAAAGACTGAAATAGAAAGAGGTATCTGTTTCATCACAGAATTAAATTAACGAGAACGTCCCGTTCTTCAAGCATTTCCATTAATCAAGGTTTTACTATACTTCTAGATAGGAAGTCTAATCAAAACTATCTGAGAAGTCAGGGTATTGGAATGTCACTTACTAAAGATTTCATATATGCTTTGCAGAGCTTTTAGACTATGACTTCTAGGGAACATTCTCTGGTCAAAAGACCATTTGCCTGTACAGTGTCGCATAGTACCTTAAACAATTGTCACTATAATCTGATTTTCTTGTCAAACAGGAGTGGCCTTATTTCTGTGATTGCATGTGGCTAGATACATATAAAGGCACAATAAAATGCAGGGATGCGTTGATATATTCAAGACATGGCTTTAAAAATGAAGAGGTCTTCCTGGAATCAAGATAGCCATGTTTACTGGATCCACTTGCTCTTTAGACACTTGAGCAATTCAGGAAGAGGTGCAGTTTGGGGATCCTTTTGTTTTAAATTGTATCATCCATTACCTAAATGTATTTTTACCCAGCAAGAAATGGCAGAGCCCAAGGATTTATAACATCAACACCCAGAATCAGAAAAATGGTGATTCAGCTCATGGTTTCTGAAAAGGTATTAACATGCTTATATATGTCTGTCCTTTCCACATTCCCCCCCCCCAATCTCAAATATAATATGAATATTTTATAGTTATGTTTAGTAATGAGCACCCAATCCAACCTTAAAATGACTCCTCTTTTAATTAGCACATTAGTCACTCAGTAAAAATTGAGTTGGATGAATTATTCAAATAGAATTCAGCAGAGGTTCAGGAGCAAATCTGAGAGACAGTGGAAAGAGGAAACAAGGCTGTCTAGTGTTTTTCACTCACAGAAGGTTAACGGACCCTGCAAAGCTAAGGAGAGGGACTCATAAGGGCTGTTTGTTAATAGAGGAGGCTGTAGAATGTGTCTGATCTGCCAATGTCTGAGGATGACCTTGAAGCAATGATAAACACCGAGCAAAGGAGGGGAACACATATTGGTGAAGTGATACTTCTTTATCTTTTGCTTTCATAGCTTAAATTAAACCCCAAAGAATACTGCTGTGTACATTTTGGGATGAACTCTCACTAGGCATTCACCTAGTGCCTAAAATACTTTGAACTGCACAGAAACATTCACGTTGAAGTTTTATTGCCTCAGGATAATTCTGTAATTTAGTGCAGAGAAATGGTCCGATTAGCAGTTGGGACCAGCAGGGGGAAGCTAACTGGAGTAAAGAGGTGAGAGAGTCAGAACTTAATTCCTCAAGCACAAAATAGAAAAAAACAAAAACAAAAAACTGCTCATGGGAAGAGGAAGTGGGAAAAAGTAGAAGGGAGTAGAAGTCAGTGGCAGTGGTATTTGGAAAGAAAAAATGACTTTTCAAATACTACAAGGCCAAAGTCCATAAAAACAAGCAGGGAAAAATCCCCTCAAGGATTTAGACTTTCTCATGAAATTGTTCAGACGAATGGATGATAAACAAAGCATGAACCCTGCAAGATAGATCCCTATCCCATAGGTTTGGGTGAAGACAAGAAATAACAGGGTTGAGAGGAGAGTAGCCATGAAAATCAGCCTGGCTCTCCAGGTAATTTATCTGCAAAAGATATTTGCTTGAACTATTTATTTTTGGTTGCTATTCCCTTTCCATTTCATGTTGCTTTAGTCAGAGAAAAACACTTGAAGGCAGGAAGCCTGCTGGGTTGTACTTTTTTCATGCTGAGTGAGCCATTTCCCTGGGCTCAGTAGGAACTAGTTTGACTTTAGCCTGATATGCAACCTTAAGGAGAGATCTTGACTTCAAGAAACCAGGAGTCCTTCAGTGGCCGTTTTCATGAAGTGGGTTAATTTATGACATCCTTGGCTGGTTTCAGAACATTTGGATGACATGCGGGTCCAGGAGTCATTACCTAGTGGCCAAAATCCACATCTGTCTCCCAGAACAGACCCTGATTCACTTCCACTCTCAGAATGGTCATCCATTAATCTACATGCCCACCTGGACTGACCAGGAGGTCTCTCTCTCCCACTGGGCCCTCACCGGAGGTGAAATTCTATTCCCTGCAAGGGACATATAGAAACGAGTTCATTTTAGTTGAAATTATATTGTCTTTTAGCTTGTTTATTTGATCTATGCTAATGTGCACTATATGTTTATTTCTACCCTTCAGTTCAGTTCAGTTCAGTCGCTCAGTCGTGTCCGACTCTTTGCGACCCCATGAATCACAGCACGCCAGGCCTCCCTGTCCATCACCAACTCCCGGAATTCACTCAGACTCATGTCCATCGAGTCAGTGATGCCATCCAGCCATCTCATGCTCTGTCGTCCCCTCCTCCTGCCCCCAATCCCTCCCAGCATCAGAGTCTTTTCCAATGAGTCAACTCTTCGCATGAGGTGGCCAAAGTACTGGAGTTTCAGCTTGAGCATCATTCCCTCCAGAGAAATCCCAGGGCTGATCTCCTACCCTTACTTCCCATCAAAATGTTAAGCCTTCCAGAGAGAATGGGAAACAACACTGTGTATTTGTCATTCTGGGTAGCAGCACATAGTCAAACAATAAAGTGTCTAAAATTAAAATAAAGAGTAAAAGCATTTCTCACATTCTCCATAGGTAAACACAATTAACATTTCTGGTAGCAATTATTTCAACTTTTATTTCTTGACAAGCTTCCTAGAAGTATGAAGATTTGAACATTGTAACCCTGATTTTTGTTAACTGTATTGTTATTGTTTCATTGTCAAGTCATGTAAAATTTATATTCTGACTTATAGATAGTTCTCATTTTATTCATAGGTTGTCTAATAGCTTAAACAGAATAAAAGCATTCTTTTCATTTTGTCACATACATGCTATTCACTCTAGATCTATGTTGTATGACTGAACTTATAGAGAAAGGAATATGATTCTTACATTGAATCTCTGCTCAAATGAAAAGGATTTGTGTGCAAAGTTTCAATGCATGTCTTTCTAATTTCCTTTCTGTTCTCTTGTTTTTGTTGAGCTCATATTTTGCTGCCTTTGTTTCTTTTGTATCGTATCGCCTTTTTTCTTATATTATTCTTCTGTTGCTTTGGAATATTGTCTTGAGAGGTTGTACAATTTAGGAGTCCGTGCATACTTCAAAATGTCTTTATTTTGCCTTCATATTGGTTGTTGACTTCATCTTAGCTAGAATTCTATTACCTTTTAGCTTGTTTATTTGATTCCTACTAATGTGCTTATTGCTACTCATGTTAGCCCAACAAGATTTAGGCAGCCCTGAGGAAATAGGACATGGGATTGAATAAATTTGGGGGGAGGAGTGAGGAAAAGGAAGATTAACCTGATATAGTTTGAAAAACAAAGGATCTAAAACAGGGGTGGCCACTGTAAAGGGCCAGAGAGTAAATATTTTAGGTTTCTCAGGCCATAGAGTCTCTGTCACAGTTCCACTGTTGTAGTGCAAAAACAGCCATAGATGATATATAGATAAATGAGCAAGGGCTTGTTCCAATAAAACTATAGTCATGCACACTGAAATTTTAATTTCATATAATTTTCATGTGTCATGAAAGTGATTTTTAAAAATTATTTGAAAATGTTAAAATTATTCTTCATTTAAAAGACCATACTAAACAGGCAGCAGGCTGGATTTGTCCTGTGGGCTTCCCTGGTGGCTCAGACAGTAAAGAATCCACCTGCAATGCGGGAGACCTGGGTTCAGTCCTTGGGTCCAGAAGATCCCCTGTAAAAGGGGATGGCAACCCATTCCAGTGTTCTTGCCTGGAGAATTCCATGGACATAGGAGCCTGGTGGGATAAGTCCATGGGGTCTCAAAGAATCGGCCACTACCAAGGACTACTACCACTTTCATCTTTTTCGTATTTGTGATCTATTGTCTAAAAGAAAAATAAGAGATTTTCCTTTCTCTCCTTATTATAATTACAAAATGATTTGAAACCTAACCACATTTCAGTTGAGTTTTTCCTTTAACACTATGAAGACTTTGTTATGTTGTTTTATATCATCCCAGATTGCTGATGAAGAGTCTGATGGTGCCATAATTCTCAGTACTTAGTAGGGAACCTGTGCCCTTTGCCTCCTCTGTATCTTTCAATGCTGATATTTCACCAAGATCTGTGCAAATGTGGATCTTTAAGGTGTATTTTTCTTGATTCTTGGTGGTTTGGCTCAATCAGAAGGGCTGCTAATTACTGTTCTTCAGCTCCGGGAAATTATTTTGTATTTATATGATTTTATTGCTTTTTCCTCTTCCTTCCCCCTGACCTTCTTTAATTCCTGAACTTCTTTTATATATCACTTAAGAATCTCAATTTTTTTTTTGACTCATTCTCTTCTAAACTTCATTCTGGGGAGTTTCCTCAGTTTTGTCTTTTAAGTTAGAAACGTCTTGCTGCTTTTCCCATTTGATTATTTTGTCTCTTCATTAGATTTTCAAAGACAAAAAAAGTTTGTCCTCATATTTTTAATTTAAAAGAATAATTATTCACCCACAGTAAATTGTTGTTGTAAATGTTTGAGTTTTTGGAGCATTTTCAGAGTACAAGGATGACCCACTTGTATGTCAGTTGTCTTTCCTAGAGATTTCTCTCTGCTTTTTCTTCATTGATCCAGTTCCTCTAGATTCTCTTTCTTTCAGTAAACTTGTGTTTCACTTGTGGTTCTTTTTTAATCCTTATATCTACTCCTCCCCTCACCTTCCAGCACTACAGAACTATTATGGCTTCTTTTTATTTGCAAATATTATTTCTTCCATTGAGGAGGAGATGTACATCCTCAGTTTGTTTTCTTGAGCAAGTAGATAAGAATAAAGACAGCATAAAAGTTGTTGGGAGGATGCAAAAAAGGAAAAGATGTTGCTTGGATTCCTGTGGAACCTCATTTGGGACAACATGAGAAGAACTGAGTACACTGTAAGAAGGAGGGAACAAAATCAGACTTGAATCAACTGATAGTTAGGGGGAAAGGGCAGGAATGTAAAACCTTTCCTAAAACAGAACCTATAAAATTTCAACTAAAGTTGTATAGCTAATAGATCCAAATGTTAAGTAAGGAGTTTTACAAGTTAAAGTGTTATCATTGATTTGCTTCTGAGATGTTGCAAATATGTTTGCACCAACCCATGAGTTCAGTCATGCAGAAATGGCTAGCTTTTATTTGATTTCCTGGAGACCTAACCAATCAGCCATGGATAAGAACAAGATGACAACTATGAGAAATTCCAAGGTCCCCTTTTCTGTATGATTAAGTGATTAATGTCTATTAAATATGTTAGCAAGTCTCCCCAGTATCAATGCCTGTGATGTTCTCAATTAGTAGATAGATCCACCCATTTTACTGTTTTCTTGTCTACAGAAGCATTTTAATTTTCATCTTTTCAGTAGATGTCAGAGGTACATCACAGTAAAACCGCATTTTGGGGTCAAGATATTTGATAGTGGCTCAGTATAGACATGGTTTAATCCTGTTCCCCAAATTCTTTCATGTCATTAATAACCACCCTCAGAGTGCAGTTTTCTGGTGATGTCACCTCCTTAAGAATGGTCCACAATTTGCATGAATGAGACCCAGAAGGGTACTCTGTCTGAGTTTTAATAATTTTCATGAACTGAGTAGAACTTTGGAGGAAAAGATAAAGAACATTAAAAAACCTACCTAACCTAAAATGTGGAGCTATTCCCAGACAGAGTGTACAGACTGTGGATGTTCATTTTGTGTGCAAATAAAATCCAATCTTTTTCTCCCTCTCTCTCTCTCTTTTGCTTTATAATGTAGAGCAGCTGTAGCAGTTTGGTCTTTTCCTCTGAGCTCTCTGTTGCTGAATTGAATAGTAACTTGAAACCAATCTGTAGCCCAGGAAAGGAAAACTGAGAAATTAATTCTTCATCCCCTACTCTTTATACCATATGTGTGACCCTTAATTATGTTCACGGGGTCCTATTCAGAATGTGTAATGCAGGCCTAGGAGACAAGGGAGCTACCCTACAAATCAGACAAAAAAGATAACCTTGCAAAGCTTTTGTTTGTGAAATATTAACATGCTGGGTTAGACGTTTTACAAGAGGAGGAAAACGTGAAAATAATAGGGCTTTCTAAATCAATTTGGGCTTCAGAGTTTCCATTTGGGGCTCACCCACATAAATGAAAGCAATGATATTAAACTTATTTCAACCATTTAATCAATGTTGAATTTAAATCGGATCATACATATAATAGAAAACAGTGCATGATCTCTTCAAGCTGATCGTATTTTTCAGGATGAGGTCATATCTAAAGCTGAAACCATTGTTACTGGTTTCAGGGCCTATGTGTTAATTTATATGTTTCCAACAATTAAAAAAAATTTTTTTGCATGTATCAAATTATTTAAAATGGAACATATTAGGAAATATACACCAATCTATTATACCAAAATATATGCAACATTTCATATGTGCGCATATTAGCAATTTCAATAGATAAAGGAACTGATTATGATAATAATTCACTGATCATTAAGAACATTTATATGATTATGATTGTATATTTTTATTGTTAATATTAATAAGCTTATCTACTACTGCTTGCCCATGATACCTTGGCTGATGCCTGATTGGTGTGTAACAGAAAATATTAAAATGTGTTACAATGTCGCTTTACCTTTCTGTTCCTCAGTTTTCTGATCTACAAAATAAAGAAGTTAGGATAGATTATATTGAAGTTCTCACTTGGCGTGTAGGATTTTTAGTGGTACAACTTAGTTTGTTCACTTTCAACCCACCAGTTGGCATAATTTACAACAAGCTTACCTTTTCTCATTGGATATCTTGAGCCTTGAGAAAAATTAAAATTGAAAGCAAAGGAAATCAAACTGGAAAGAAAGAAGACCCATTCATCCTAGTCTCTTATTTTCTTAGATGACTTGTTTTCTAAACAGTCCAGAATGTAAATGCTTAAACAGCATGTGTACGTCTCTTGAAACACATTCCTTCCACAATTCAAAAAATGGTAATTGCCTATTATATGTTTGAATCTGCAAGTATACTTCCCATTTGCTTGCAAAACATTGGTGCCATGTTAAAGAAATTAAAGGCCACTGTTTATAATTAGAAGGAAGCTTTAAAAAGCAGTTGTCCTAGAGGGGCAATGATTATTTTAAATGTAGAGTGGAATGTAAAGTTTACAAAATTATTTTCCAGCACAGGTTCATATTTTACAATGTTATTAAGGTATAGTTGACATAAAATTCAATTTACATGTTTAAAGTATACAATTTGATGAATTTAATATATGTTATTGATACCATCATCACAGTCAACACAGTGAACATTTCTAACACTTGCAATTCCTCGTAGCCCTTCGTAATCCAGGCTTTCCTCAGCTGTGCAGCTCTCCCCCAGGAAACTACTTTCTTCTCTTGTTGTAGATAAGTTTGCGTTATGTAGAGTTTAATGTAAATGAAATCATACTGCATGTACCCTTCTTTAACTAGCTTCTTTCATTCAGCATGATTATTTTAAGACGCAGTCTATGTTGTAGTGTACTTCGATAGTTTATTCCTTGTTACCGCTGAGATTTCATTGAAGGATATACCAAACTTTGTTTACCCATTCATCAGCTGATGGAAATTTAAGTTGTTTCAAGGGTGGGACTACTGCAGATACAGCGGCTGTGAATATTCCTGCTCTAAGAGGTTATATGCTTCCTTTCCTCTTGGATAAATACCTAAGATTGAGATGGCTGAATCATATAGTAGGTGAATGCTCAACTTTCAGAGGAACTGTCAAATTGTTTCCAAAGCTGTTTTACTATTTCAGTTTTCACCAGCAGTGTGTGAGTTCTGGTTGCTCCATGCCAGAAATTGGCAAAATATATCCTATTGACTAAATCTAGCCTGCCATCCATTTATGTATGGCCCATGAGATGGGAATGGGTTTTACATTTTCACGTGGTTGGAAAAGAGCTTGAAATAACCAATAATACTTTGTAAAATGTAAGGATTGTGTAAAATTTGGTTTTAGTGTCCATAAATAAAGTTTTATTGGAACACAGCCATATGTTGATTTATGCATTGTCCGTGACTGCCTTTGTAGTATATTGTTGTGTACTACAATGTGTAGTAAATAGTTGTGACCAAGATCGCATGGCCAGTGTGGTCTCAATGTCTTTTCATTTTTGGTATGTTTTTAGATGCAGCTAAAATTTTGTTGACAATTTTGTGTCTATCATTATGAAGACTGTTGGTGCATGAATTTGTCTTATTGTAATGATTTTGTCTTGTTTTCATATCATGGTAACGTTGACTCCACAGAATGATTTAGAAAGTGCTCCCACATCTGTTTTTGAGAAGAGCTTGTATAACAGTAATACCACTACTTCTTTAAATGTTTGATAGGATTCGCCAGTGAGTTGTTCTGGGTTTGGACTTTTCTCTGTTGAATGATATCTAATTAGAAATTCAGTTTTTCTAATAGATACATGAAAATGGGGTTTTCTATTTCTTCTTGAGAGAGCTCTGGTGGTTTGTCTTTTTCAAAGCATTTCTCCATTCCATGTAAGTTATCACATGCATTAATATGTGGGGTTTAATATAGTATTGTTCAAAATATTCCTTTCTAGTCTATTAAATGTCTACAATATCTATAATGATAGTTTTTCTTTCAGATATTAGCAATTTATGTCTTTTCCCCCCCTGTTCAATCTAGCTAAAGGTTTATTATTTTTGTTAATTTTTTTAGAAGAATGAGTTTTTTATTTTATTCTCTTTATGGTTTTCCTTATTTGATTTCTTCTTTTAGCTATATTACTTCCTTCTTCATCTTACTTTGGGTTTAATTTGTTCATCTTTTTCTAGTTCTTTATGGTGAAAATGCAGGCTGTTGATCAGAGACCTTTCTACTTACTAATATAAATGTTTGATGCTATAATTTTTTTAAGTACTGGATAAGATGTATACCACAAGTTTTGACATATTATACTGTCATTTCTATTCAATATGTATTCTAATTTCTCTTGTAATCTCTTATTTGAACCACAAGTCATTTATAAATTTGTTTTTCAAACTTATATGTAGGAGTTTCCAAAGAATTTTTTTATTATTTATTTCTGATTTAGTTTGAATTTGGTTGAGAACACTCTTTGTAATATTTCATTACTTTAAAATTATTAAGAGCTGTTTATGGACTTTCAGAACATGGTTTCTCTGAGAAAATGCTTATGTGTATTTGAGAGAAATGTTATTTGGAATGTTTTACAAATATCAACTTGGCCAACTTCTTATAATAATATTTGTGTCTTTTATATGCTGACCAACTTTTGATTTAATTTTATATATTGAGAATGGAATGTTGAAATGTCTAGCTATAATTATGGCTCTTCTGATTTTCCTTGCTGTCTTTTTAGTTTTTATTATGAAAACTATTATTAAATGCATAAATTTTTAGAATTCGTATAGCTTATTAATGAATTGACCCCTTTATAAAATAATCCTAATTCCAGTGATATTCATTGCTCTGAATTCCACTTGACATTAAAATAGCTACTTTAGCTTTGATTAGTATTTATTATGGAAACTTTTACTATCCTTTTATTTTTAGCTTATTTCTTTAAATTTAAACTGAATTTCTTGCAGACAACATGTCTTTCCTTTTTATCCATTATGATTATCATTGCCATCATAGACGATTTATATCCAATAGGATTATTAACATGATTGGGTTTAAATCTATCATTTTGTTACTTTGTTTTATTTGTCTCCTTTTTTCTTTCTGTTTTTGCCTTCTTCTGAATTAATTCAATAGTTTTCATAGTTCTATTTTATCTTCTTTATTGATGTATTAGCTATACCTTTTTGTTTTGTTTTCCTCATTTTTTTTTTTTTTTTTTTTTTTGCTGGTCATTGCTTTAGTGCTTATAGTATATATTTTCATAGTGTCATGAGCTCCTTCAAACAATATTTTTCTTCTTTTCATGTACTATAAAACTTTTATAGTTGTGCACTTCCATTTCCTCCCCACTGGCCTTCTTGCTGTTGTTTTCATACATTTTATATCTACATGAGTTATTAACTCAAAATATTGTTATTGTTTTTGCTTTAAACAGTCATTTATCTTCAAAAGTTTTAAACAGAAGAAAAATATATCTTTTGTATTTATCTGTGCTTGTGTATTTGCTCCATTACCCTTCATTCATTTTTTTAGATCTGGTTTTCATCTAGTATTGTTTTCCTTATGCTTGAAAGACTTATTTTAATATTTTTTATAGTGTAGGTGCTTCTGGTGATGAATTCTTTCATTTTTGTGTCTCTTTAAAAGTCTTTGTTTCACCTTCATTTTTTGAAAGGTTTTTCCTTGGGTTAATAGTTTCCCCTGTATTTTAAAGGCAATATTGCATTCCTGTCTAGATTGTGTTATTACTGAAAAGAAATTTGCTGCCATCCTTATCTTTGTTCCTCTAATATGTCTTTCTGCTCTGTTTGCATTTCAAATTATGCCTGTCAGTGTTTTAAGCAGTTTGATTATGATGTATCTCACTGTAGTTTTCTTCATGTTTCTCCTATTTCTGCTTTGTTGAGCTTCGGGAATCTGAGTGTTCAAGTTTTTTGTAAGCTCTGGAAATTGCTCACAATTATATGTTTAAATATATTTTCCTGATTCTATCTTCCCATTCTTTCTTTCTGAGATTCTAATTGCATGTAGAAAGCTTAATATTGTTTTCGGATTCACTGATGCTTGATTCATTTATTTTCCTTTCTTTATTTTAGCTAATTTCCATTTATGTCTTTAAGATTACCAGTTTGTTCTTCTGCAGTACTTAATCTTCTGTTAGCCTCATTTATTGTATTTCATCTCAAGAAGTATGATTTGGGTATCTATGTATCTATTTATATGCATGTATGTACCTATAACTGCATGTATGTGTGTGTGATATCTCTCTTTGTCCTGCTCATTTCTCTCTGCTTTCTTGAACATACGAAGTACCTTTCTAAGTGCTACTGTGGTATGCTGCTGCTGCTGCTAAGTTGCTTCAGTCGTGTCCGACTCTGTGCGACCCCACAGACAGCAGCCCACCAGGCTCCCCCATCCCTGGGATTCTCTGGGCAAGAACACTGGGGTGGGTTGTCATGTCCTTCTCCAATGCATGAAAGTGAAAAGTGAAAGTGAAGTTGCTCAGTCGTGTCCAACTCTTAGTGATCTCATGGACTGCAGACTACCAGGCTCCTCCATCCTTGGGATTTTCCAGGCAAGAGTACTGGACTGGGCTGCCATTGCCTTCTCTGCTACTGTGGTATACTTCCCTACAAATTCAATTATTCATATCATTTCTAGGTCTGTCACTATTGATTGGTTTAGCTCCTTATTTTGATAGATGTCAGATATTACGAATTTTGGTTTTGGAATGCTGGACTTTTTTATTCTTTTAAATATAGTGGGGCTTTGTGCTAAGTGGTTTGTAAACAATTTGATCCTTTCAAGTCTTGCTTTCAGGCTTTGTTAGGCAGATCTAGAAGAACCCTTAGTAATTTAGGACTTAGTAATAGGACTGATTTGGGCTTTTACTGAATCATTATAATTGTGTTCGGTTGTCTGTATATTGAGAAGTCTTTTCACTCTACTGTTTGAAAAATCAAGCTATCTCTAGTCCTGTGGGGTCTCTGAGATTTGCTTGACCTGCTTCTTTTTGGTAGTTCTCTCTCCAGTCTTACTATTTTCTTCCTGTGCATGTGTTGATGAATATTCAGCTGAAGGTACAGGGATATCCTTTAGAGCTCTCTAGAGTTTGCTCTCTCTGTCTCTGCATAGCTCTCCTCTGTCTGGTACTCTGCCTTGTGAATCCTGGCTGCTTGGCCTCCTTGAACTCTGAGCTGTATCTCCTCTACCCAGTGAGACCAGGGCCCCATTTCCTACCCCATGTGCATGGGTGCTAAGTCGCTTCAGCCATGTCTGACTTTCTGCAACCCTACACAGTGTAGCCCACCAGGCACCTCTGTCCTTGGGATTTTCCAGGCAAGAATTCTGGAGTGGGTTGCCATGCCCTCCTCCAGGGGATCTTCCTGACCCAGCAATCAAACCTGCATCTCTTATGTCTCCTGCATTGGCAGGCTGGTTTTTACCACTGTGCCACCTGGGAAGCCCTTCCTACCCCAACATGTGACCTAAAACCTGCTTTTGTGCGATAAGCTGAAGCAGTGGTAGAATGCACCTCATTTGTTTCCCTTCCTTCAGGGATCATGTCCTCTCTGCCTATTTTCCCATTGCTGAAAACTGTTGCGTATATTTAGGATGATTGATTTTAGTTGATTAAAGTATAGAGTTTTTGTGGGGAGTGGTCACTGAAAATAATATATACCTGCTGACATGTGTGCCTACAGCTTATCTTGTATCCAAAACCAACTTTTTTATGACTTTTGTGAAAATGTTTTCTTTTTGACATAATTCCTTCTGAAGTTATGCCCAAGATCTATGACTAAGAACATATGTGTCTGCCTAAAAACAGGGCAAAATAGAAATATGAATAGGAAAATGAGGTGTGAGAAACTAGCTTTACTTCTAGGGACATCTACTCAAGTCTGGTGGTACCAGGTGCTTTAATTTGATAGGTGAGAAGTTTTAATAGTATAATTCCACCCTTTAGCTCTTAAACTTGGTATACTCTGCTGTTTGATTTGAGAGTCAGTGACAATATACATAAACACTAGAGGCTTTATCATCAGGTTAGGGGACTCAAAAATCCATTAAGGATTCAGCATTTATAGTTATTTCTTATTTTTATTCATGGGTCCTCAAGTAGGTGTTAAATGATACAAAGGGGATGGTAGAAATTTTTATCTTGGTGTGTCAGTCACAGCAAGAGAAAGCCAAGGTTCCATACCAAAGAACGTGTCTCTTGTTTTCATATCTATTTTCCTGCAGAATTTCTAGAAAACAGCCTTGCAATTCCTGGATTCATTTGCAGAAATTTTATCATATGTTAATCCCAAAGAAAAACACCACTGTGCCTCAGAATTGCTTGATTCTATATGCCAGTTCCAGGGAGACATACATTTGGGAGTACAGAATAACAAGTACAACCCTTGTATATTTTCTAGGCTCCCTCATTATAATTAATCATCTGAAAGTTTATATTTAATTTTTAGCCTTATTAGGGATAAATGGGGTTCATGCATTCAAACATATAAAATGTATATTTACTATCTATAAAGGGTTGAAAGTTGGAAGTGTTGATAAAGGACCAAATTTTTAAAAAGATGAAACTAATCGTTTTGTGTTTAATAGATGGTAAAGAACTCCCCTGCCAATGCAGGAGACATAAGAGATGCCAGTTCAATGCCTGGGTCAGGAAGATCACCTGGGAGAGGACATGGCAATCCATTCCAAATTTCTTGCCTGGAGAATCCCATAGACAGAAGAGCCTGGCGGTCTACAGTCCAGCGGGTTACAGAGAGTCAGACATGACTGAAGCGACTTAGCACAACCACAAGATAGTATTTACAAATATCTAAGAAACAGAAATTCCTGAACTTTGAGAATATCTGTGGCAAACCTTGTGACCCCATGGCCCTCAGCACACCAGGCCTCCCTGTCCATCACCAACTCCTGGAGTTTACTCAAACTCATGTCCAGAGAGTTGGTGATGACACCCAATGATCTCATTCTCTGTCGTCCCCTTCTACTCCTGCCTTCAGTCTTTCCCAGCATCAGGGTCTTTTCCAAAGAGTCAGTTCTTTGCATCAAGTGGCCAAAGTATTGGAGTTTCAGCTTCAGCATCAGTCCTTCCAATGAACATTCAGGACTTATTTCCTTTAGGATGGACTGGATGGATCTCTTTGCAGTCCAAGGGACTCTCAAGAGTCTTCTCCGACACCACAGTTCAAAAGCATCAATTCTTCAGTGTTCAGCTTTCTTTATTCTACTAACTCTCACATCCATACATGGCTACTGGAAAGACCATAGCTTTGACTATATGGACGTTTGTTGACAAAGTAATGTCTCTGCTTTTTAATATGCTGTCTAGGTTGCTCATAACTTTTCTTCCAAGGAGTAAGCATCTTTTAATTTCATGGCTGCAGTCACCATCTGCAGTGATTTTGGAGCCCCAGCAATAAAGTCTTTCACTCTTTCCACTGTTTCCCCATCTATTTGCCATGAAATAATGGGACCAGATGCCATGATCTTAATTTTCTGAATGTTGACTTTTAAGCCAACTTTTATACTCTCCTCTTTCACTTTCATTAAGAGGCTCTTTAGTTCTTCTTTGCTTTCTGCCGTAAGGGTGGTGTCATCTGCATGTCTGAGGTTATTGATATTTCTCCTGGCAATCTTGATTCCAGCTTGTGTTTCATCCAGTCCAGCATTTCTCATGATGTATTCTGCATAGAAGTTAAATAAGCAGGGTGACAATATACAGCCTTGACATACTCCCTTTCCTTTTTGGAACCAGTCTGTTGTTCCATATCCAGTTCAAACTGTTGCTTCCTGACCTGCATACAGGTTTCTCAGGAGGCAGGTCAGGTGGTCTGGTATTCCCATCTCTTTCAGAATTTTCCACGGTTTGTTGTGATCCACAGAGTTGAAGGCTTTGGCATAGTCAGTAAAGCAGAAATAGATGTTTTTCTGGAACTCTCTTGCTTTTTTGATGATCCAGTGGATGTTGGCAATTTGATCTCTGGTTTCTCTGTCTTTTCTAAATCCAGCTTTAACATCTGGAAGTTCATAGTTCACGTACTGTTGAAGCCTGGCATGGAGAATTTTGAGCATTACTGTACTAGCGTGTGAGATGAGTGCAATTGTTCAGTAGTTTGAGCATTTTTTGGCATTGCCTTTCTTTGGGATTGGAATGAAAACTGACCTTTTCCAGTCCTGTGGCCACTGCTGAGTTTTCCACATTTGCTGGCATATTGAGTGCAGCCCTTTCACAGCATCATCTTTTAGGATTTGAAATAGTTCAACTGGAATTCCATCACCTCCACTAGCTTTGTTCATAGTGATGCTTCCTAAGGTCCACTTGACTTCGCATTCCAGGATGTCTGGGTCTAGGTGAGTGATCATACCTTTGTGATTATCTGTGTCATGAAGATCTTTTTTGTATAGTTCTTCTGTGTATTCTTGCCACCTCTTTTTAATATCTTCTGCTTCTGTTAGGTCCATACCATTTCTGTCCTCAATTGTGCCCATCTTTGTATGAAATTTTCCCTTGGTATCTCTAATTTTCTTGAAGAGATCTCTAGTCTTTCCCATTCTATTGTTTTCCTCTATTTCTTTGCACTGATCACTGAGGAAGGCTTTCTTATCTGTTCTTGCTATTCTTTGTAACTCTGCATTCAATTGGGTAAATCTTTCCTTGTCTACTTTGCTTTTCGCTTGTCTTCTTTTCACAACTATTTGTAAGGCTTCCTCAGGCAGCCATTTTTATATTTTGCATTTCTTTTTCTTGGGGATGGTCTTGATTGCTGTCTCTTGTACAATGTCATGATCCTCCATCCATAGTTCTTCAGGCACTCTGTCTATCAGATATAATCTCTTTTTTTCACTTCCAATGAATAATCGTAAGGAATTTGATTTAAGTCATACTTGAATGATGTAGTGGTTTTCCCCACTTTCTTCAATTTAAGTCTGAATTTGGCAATAAGGAGTTTATGATCTGTGCCACAGTCTTCTCCTGGTCTTGTTTTTGCTGACTGTATAGAACTCCATATTTGGCTGCAAAGAATATAATCAATCTGATTTTGGTATTGACCATCTGGTGATGTCCATGTGTAGAGTCTTGTCTTGTATTGTTGGTGGTGTTTGCTATGACCAGTGCAATCTCTTGGCAAAAGTCTGTTAGCCTTTGCCCTGCTTCATTCTGTACTCCAAGGACAAATTTACCTGTTACTCCAGGTGTGGAGTTACTCCAGGTGACTTCCTACTTTTGCATTCCAGTCCCCTAGAATGAAAAGGACATCTTTTTCGGGTGTTAGTTCTAGAAGGTCTTATAGGTCTTCATAAAACTGTTCAACTTCAGCTTCTTTAGCATTTCTGGTTGGGGCATAGACTTGAATTACTGTGATATTGAGCCTGGTTTGCCTTGGAAACGAACAGAGATCATTTGGTCATTTTTGAGACTGCATCCAAGTACTGCATTTCAAAGTCTTTTGTTGACTACGATGGCTACTCCATTTCTTCTAAGGGATTCTTGCCCACAACAGTAGATATAATGGTCATCTGAGTTTAATTCACCCATTCCAGTCCATTTTAGTTCACTGATTCCTAAAATGTCGATGTTCACTCTTGCCATCTCCTGTTTGACCACTTCCAATTTGCCTTGATTCATGGACCTAAGATTCCAGGTTCCTATGCAGAAATTGCTCTTTACAGAATCAGACTTTGCTTCTATCGCCAGTCACATTCACAACTGGGTGTTGTTTTTGCTTTGGCTCCGTCTCTTCATTCTTTCTGGTGTTATTTCTCCGCTGATCTCCAGTAGCATATTGGGCACCTGTCAACCTGGGGAGTTCATCTTTCCATGTCCTATCTTTTTGCCTTTTCATACTGTTCATGGGGTCCTCAAGGAAAGAACACTGAAGTGGTTTTCCATTCCCTTCTCCAGTGGACCACATTCTGTCAGAACTCTCCACCGTGACTCCTCCATCTTGAGTCATGGTGCTTCATTGAGTTAGAGAAGGCTATGGTCCATGTGCTCAGATTGGTTAGTTTTCTGTGATTGTGGTTTTCAGTCTGTCTGCCCTCTGAAGGAGAAGGATAAGAGGCCTATGGAAACTTCCTAATGGGAGAGAATGACTGAGGGCGAAAGTGGGTCTTGTTCTGATGGGCAGGGCCATGCTCCCTAAATCTTTAATCCGCTTTATTTATTTATTTATTTATTTGATGGTTAGAGCTATGTTCCTTCCCTGCTATTTACCTGGGGCCAAACTATGGTGGAGGTAATGAAGATAATGGCAACGTCCTTCAAAAGGTCCCATGCAGACACTGCTACACTCAGTGCCCCCAACCCTGCCGCAGGCCACCGCCAACCCACGCCTCTGGCTGGAGACTCCTGGACACTCCCTGGAAAGTCTGGGCCAGTCTCTTGCGGGTCACTGCTCCTTTCTCCTGGGTCCTGGTGCACACAAGGTCCTGTTTGTACCCTTCAAGAGTCTATTTCCCAGTCCTGTGTAAGTTCTGCCAGCTCTATGGTGGGGTTAATGGTGACCTCCTCCAAGAGGGCTTATGCCTTACCCAGGTCTGCTGCACCCAGAGCCCCCGCCCCTGCAGCAGTCCACCGCTGGCCTGTACCTCCACAGGAGACGCTCAGACACAGTTCTATCTCAGTCTCTGTGGGGTCTCTGGGTTCTGGTGTGCACAAGGTTTGTTTGTGCTCTCTCAGCGTCTCTGGCGGAAATGGGGCTTGATTCTAAATTCACATTCACCCCCCTGCTGTCTTGCTGGGCTTCTCCTCTGCCCTTGTCCCTTGCTGCTGCCCCTGCTGCTGCATAGTCGCTCAGTCGTGTCCGACTCTGTGTGATCCCGTGGACTGTAGCCCACCAGGCTGCTCTGTCCATGGGGATTCTCCAGGTGAGAATACTGGAGTGGGTTGCCATTTCCTTCTCCAGGAGATCTTCCCGACCCCACCTTTGTCCCTTATCCACCTCATTTTCCCTGTCTCTCTTAAGACCTAAGCCACGTACCTTCGCTTCCCTTCGGCACTTCTGGCTTCATCACATTCACCTGACACAACCTCAGTCATTCTTGAACCTAAATCCGTGACTTGCTATTCTTAAATTAACGCGAGTCAGTGTATATACAAACATCCTTGTTTTATAAACTGATTTAGCTTTTTGATTCATGAAGACTAACCTCAAATAGACCCTTGATACTTTCCAGATAGATGATAATATTCTATCTACCACTATCATTTTCAAATTTATAAATCACTTCTTGTGTCACTGAAAAAATTGAGACAAGGAGAAATTTGCCACAGTTGTGTCCTACCACTTTTATCACTTGCCCACACGTTATTCTTTTCCTGGTTGCCTGATATTATGAATGAAGTAACCATACTACTATCTCAGTGCAGCTCCTCCATTGCCCACTAGGTCCCATTCCCTCTTACTTAATGGAAAGATATGACAACAGTGCTTTGATACTTCCCTTCTGAGTCACCACCTTTTCTCCCTTTACCAGATCATTTTCCATCAGCATTCAAAAGTGCTGACATTATCTTGACTGAAAAAGATAGGTCATTATCTTGACCTAATTATTGTTTTTACATATACATATATGTATCCTTTGACAGATTCTTTTCCCATTTAGTTTATTACATAACATTGAGCAGATTCCCCTGTACTATACAGTAGGTCCTTGTTGGTTACCTGTTTTAAATATAGCAGTGTGTACATGTCAACCCCAAATCTCCTAATCGTAAATCCCCCTCAAGCTAATACTTCATTTTTATTCTATATAGCAAGATACTCAAAAGAACCATTTACATGTGTTGTCTCCCATTTTTCTTCCTTTATCTTCTATTGACTCCATACCAATCAATCTGCTTTTCCACCTGATATGCTCTGGTAATATCCACCAATTAATCCCCATGTTGCTAAATCTAAAGGTTAACTCTCAGATGCCATCTTTTATCACTTCTCAATAGTATTTGACAGAGTTGATGATTTCTTTTTTTAAAAAAATACTTATGCAACATGGCTTCAAGTTGCAACCTTCTTCTTTGGACCTTGCTACCTTACCAACATTAAAAGACGCTTGTTCCTCGGAAGAAAAGCTATGACAAACCTAGACAGTGTGTTAAAAAGCAGAGACATTACTTTGCCAACAAAGATCTGTATAGTCAAAGCTATGGTTTTTCTGTTAGTCATGTGTGGATGTGAGTGGACCATAAAGAAGGCTGAGCACTGAAGAATTGATGTTTTCAAACTTTTGTGTTGGAGAAGACTCCCTAGAGTGCCTTGTACAGCAGGGAGATCAAACTAGTCTATCTTAAAGGAAATCAACCCTGTATGTTGACTGGAAGGACTGATGTTGAAGCTGAAGCTATAATAGTTTGGCCACCTGATGTGACAAGCCAACTTATTGGAAAAGACCCTGATGCTGGGAAAGACTGAGGGCAGGAGGAGAAGGAGACAACAGAGGATGAGATGGTTGGATGGCATCACCGACTGAATGGACGTGAGTTTGAGCAAGTTCTGGGTGACGGTGATGGACAGGGATACCTGGTGTGATGCAGTCCATGGGATCACAAACAGCTGGACACTACTGAGTGCCTGAACAACAACCAGCACCTCACCAACATATTCCTCAGTTTTCCACTAACCCTTTCAGGACTCTGGAGCCCAATCTTCAGGTTTTTTTATGATCTAGCTATACTCTTCTATAAGATACCTCCAAAATTTATATTTCCACCTTGAGCTTGCACTTGAACTCCAGGTTTGTGTGTCTGTCTGTTCATCAAACATCACCATTTGGATGCCCAATAAGCATCTCAGACTTTATGTGACCAAAACTGAACTTCTGATCTTTGTCTCTAATCTACCATCTTCTCAATCTTAATAAATGGTGAATATATCCCTTGGCTCAGGTGAAAAATTTTGGAGTGGTCTTTCATTTTACCCTTTGTTACATACTTTATATTCATTCCCTCAGCAAATCCTGTTGGTCTTACCTTCAGAATATGTCCATATTCCAATAGGTTGCCACCACAGTGGTCTTACCAAGAGTACATGTCAGCATCAGTGTTCTGTTGAATGACTGTAATAGTCTAATTACTTATGTTACTGGGGCTTCCCGGTGGCTCAGGTGGTAAAAAAAAAATCTGCCTGCAATAGCAAGAGACCCTGGGTTTGATCCCTGGGTCAGCAAGACCCCGTGGAGAAGGGAATGGCTACCCACGCCAGTATTCTTGCCTAGAGAATCCCATGGACAGAGGAGCCTGGTGGGCTACAGCCCATGGATTTGCAAAGAGTCAGACACAACTGAGTGACCATTTCTACTCCGTCCCTCCCACTTAGTGCTCTGTACACTTACTAAACTGATTCATGTAAAACTTAAATCCGATTCTATTTCCCCCTTTTTCTCAAAAACCACTAATGACCTGCCCTTTCTCTCAGAGTCAAAGTCAACATCCTTACTATCACATCAGATTGCCTCATGGCTGTTTTCATTACACCCTTCAGCTTTTTTCCAAATGTCAGCTCCACGAAGAGTTCTAACCACTCAATTTAATATTGTAAAATATACCTCAAGCCCTAGAACTTCCTATTTCTTCAATCCTTTTTTTTCCCAAAGAACTTACCACATCATTGCATAACATATGTTTATCTGTGTAGTTTTTATTGTCTGCCTTTCCCAATAAAATATGAACTCACTGAGAACAGGACTTTTCCCTTTTACTGTTTTGTCCCAGATTGTAATCTTAGTTTCTACAACAGTACTTGGTACTTAATGTTTATTAAAAGAATGAAAGAAATGAGGGGTTTTTATATATGTATAATCTGAGCAATATATTGTTTTTAAAAATACTTTTATACTTAAAATATTATAAGCTCTATGAATAAGCTCCCTGAAGGAGGGCATGGCAACCCACTCCAATATTCTTGCCTGGAGAATCTCATGGACAGAGGAGCCTGGTGGACTATAGTCCATAGGATTGCAAAGACATGACTGAAGCAACTTATCATGTATGCACACATGAATATTATATTTTTGATCATACCCTTAGGTGTCCAAAGAAATTAAAGTATTGAGGTCTGTTTCAGTAGTGAAGTTAATAAAGGTATGTGAGTTTATGTGCATAGGTGTGTTCTTCAATCCCCACTCCTGCCCACAGTGTTTCACTGCTTTGTTCCAAGGTTCCTAACTTTTCCAAATTTACATACACACAGACACACACACACACACAAACACACACACTTTTCCAGACTAAAGCACACGTACCTAACATAGTTCATATCACTTCTCACCAAGGATCTATCATTTCTGCTATGCTCTCTTTATACCCAAGCCATCACCTATGAATTTCCCTCCCCTGGAATGCCCAATGAACAATGCTCATTGTTCCCTTTAACAAATGTGGCCAGTACTGACTTTCCTCATCTGCCTATACTTACAGACATGATCATATCATTCATTGTGAGATTTATCTTAACCTGCCTTATAATTGAACTCTGTGTGTCCTATGGCTCCACTGTCTTTCTAAAACACCCACCTGGGAAAAGCAACTCTTACCGAACGTAACTACTTACCTTCTTAAGTCCGTATTGCCGCGCACTAAGGGGTAAACTCACAATCTAGCTGATTGATGCTCCTCTAAAGTCACGATATCCATCTTCAGTTGGGCTGCTGTGGATTTCCTAATTAGTTCTCACCCCTATTTCTTTGCAACAGCTATTTCCAACCTTCTCCATTCTCCTTAAACCTCTCTTCCTGCCAATTTGCTTCTCTCCCTACAGCATATGTCCTAGCCTCCTACTTCAAGGAGAAAATAGAAGCCTACCAACAACTTTCTCAACTTCATGCAACTGAAGCAGCTTATTTGCACCCACACTTACCCTCTCCTCCTGTTTCATTCCAGTGTATGAATTAGCTGCCTAATGCTACTACCCCCACCTGTGCTCTTGATCCCCTCACCTTTTTGGTATTCTTACTGTATGAATCAGGGAGAATTCTTTCTCCTATATCTTCAACTCTACGATCATTTTTGGCTTCCTTCTCCATCAGTACTAAACCTGCTCACCAAACTTGAAAACAGCCTCTTCTTGATATCATAGTATTATCTCGCCACCACCTTATCATCCTTCTTTCATAGGTACAGACTTTGAAAGTCTTTACCATATTTGAAGTTATGCATTTCTTTCCACTCATTCTTCCATCTGCTATATTCTAACTTCTGCCTCTAGTGCTACACTGAGACCATTACTGTAAATCTGGGATGAAGTCCTAATCTGTAGGAATGAAGAAGGCTCGCTTTTGGTTCCCATCTCTAGTCATGCCTTCCTCAGTGTTCATGTGCCCAGCCTTTCTCCTTCCCCTAACACTGTGCACCACATCCTAAGTCTTAGAACATAGAGTGATCTGTCTCCTTCTCTGACTTTGAGGTTTCATGTCTTGTGACTTTGATTGGTTAGCATGCTTTGTATTCTTCAAATCTCACTTGAGACATTATTCAGAAAATATCCCTGACCTTGATCTTCCCCTAGTCTGGGGTTAAGTTGTCTGTGTATGTTGTCCCATAGCAAACTGAACTTCCTTTTGCATTCTAATTGCTTATTTAATTGTCTATATCTGCCACTAGATTGCAGATTTCATTGTAGCATAAACCATATCTTCTTGTTTGTCATTATAGTCTTGGTTGCCTACTACAGAGCTTGTAGTATACATTCTATGGCATCAGATCAGTCATTGTGATTATTTTGTGTTGTGTTGTGTTAATCACTCAGTTGTGTCTGACTCTTTGTGACATCATTGACTATAGCCTGCCAGGCTCCTCTGTCCATGGAATTCTCCCGGCAAGAATACTGGAGTGAGTAGCCTTTCCCTTCTCCAGGGGATCTTCCCAACTCAGGGATCAAACAAGAGTCTCCTGTACTGAAGATTCTTTACCATCTGAGCCACCAGAGAAGCCATATATATATATAATTAATATATGTATTAATTTCAGTAATATACCTTTCATGTTTTCCCATTTGCAAACATATTAGGTTTTGTTAGGTGACAGATGCAAACAAGGGTTACATTGTTGCTATAAATCATCACATTGTTAACATTTTTGGAATTCTAGAGAATCACTTCCAAACTTATACCTATTTTATATTTTCCATTGATATAACCAAATTTCAGTTTAATTTCTTGATATTAATATTATATGCATATAAATAATATGCTTCTCTGGTGGCTCAGTGGTAAAGAATCCACTTGCCAATGTAGGAGACATGAGCTTGATCCCTGGGTCAGGAAGATCCCCTGGAGCCGGAAATGGCAACCCACTCCAGCATTCTTGCCTGGGAAATCCCATGGAACAGAGAAGCTATAGTCCATGGGGCAGGCTATAGTCCATGGGGGTCGCAAGAGTCAGACACAACTTATAACTAAACAGCAACAATATTTATATGTTAGTATATATATATACTTGCAATAGGAGAAGGCAATGGCACCCCACTCCAGTACCCTTGCCTGGAAAATCGCATGGATGGAGGAGCCTGGTGGGCTGCAGTCCATGGGATCACTAAGAGTCGGACACTACTGAACGACTTCCCTTTCACTTTTCACTTTCATGCTTTAGAGAAGTAAATGGCAACCCACTCCAGTGTTCTTGCCTGGAGAATCCCAGGGACGGGGGAGCCTGGTGGGCTGCCGTCTCTGGGGTCGCACAGAGTCGGACACGACTGAAGCGACTCAGCAGCAGCAGCAGCAGCAGCAGAATATAGATGCTGGCTCTCTTATTACTGTCAGAGTGCCCAGAACATGGGGCTGTCATGATTGCTCTGTGGCTAAAGAATCCACCTACAGTGCAGGAGACACTGGAAATGTGAGTTTGATCCCTGGGTCAGTAAGATCCCCTGGAGGAGGAAAATGGCAACCCATTCCAGTATTCTTGCCTGAAAAATCCCATGGACGGAAGAGTTTGGTGGGTTGCAGTCCAAAGGGCCACAAAGAGTCAGACATGACTGAGGACCTAAGCATGCCCAGGACTTAATTCTTGATCCTTATCCCTTTCCCATCATTCTTTTGGTAATTTTAATGAATCACATTGTTTAAATATTCTATCAGTGTTCTATTGCTCTATAACCAATCACCCTCAAAGTTAGTGGTGTGAAAAACAGTTCATTAGCTTTCATGGTTCTGTTGGGTGACTGGATAGTTACTCCTACGGTGACACTGGGTTCACTTGTGCAGCTTTTACTCAGCTAGACAATAGGCTGGAAGGTCCATGGTTCCCTCTTATGCAGGTTTGGCAGCTGTTTCTGGCTGTCTTCTGAGTTGCCTTGGTTCTCTTCCTTGTTACCTCACATCATCCCACAGGTCAGATGATGGACTTCCTTACAAGGCAGTTTCAGGGCAGTGTTCTAAGAAAGTGAAAAGGAAAGCTCAAAGAACTATATGGACAACCCCCAAAGTTGTATTATCCCTTCTGCCACAATCTGTTGGTCAAAGCAAGTCATGAAACCAATGTACAAGTAAGAGATGGGAAAACAGATTTCACTCCTTGATGGAAGGAGACCAAAGTTATGTTACAAAGATGCAGGCAAACTGGGACAGAATTCCTGTGTCTATCTACAGGGGAAAAAAAAGCAATTTATATGATAAAGACTCTCAAAGTTTTATCTTCTGCCTGCACATCTTTTTCAGGATTAGGCTTATATTTCTGACTGCCAACCTAACATCTAATGGATGTCTAAAATGAGCATGTCCGAAACAGAACCCCTCATCTTTCTTACTCTGGAAACGGCTTTACACACTACCTTCACTATCCCGATTAATAGCAAATCCATCCCTCTAGCTGCTCTGGTAAAATCCATGATATTACCTTTGTCTCAGTTCAGTTCAGTTGCTCAGTCATGTCCGACTCTTTGTGAACCCATGGACCGCAGCAAACCAGACCTCCCTGTCCATTACCAACTCCCAGAGTTTACTCAAACTCATGTCCATTGAGTCAGTGATGCCATCCAACCATTTCATCCTCTGTCGACACTTCTCCTCCTGCCTTCAAAATTTCCCAGCATCAGGGTGTTTTCCAATGAGTCATTTCTTCTCATCAGGTGGCCAAAGTATTGGCGTTTCAGCTTCATCATCAGTCCTTCCAAAGAATATTCTGGACTGATTTCCTTTAGGACTGACTGGTTGGATCTCCTTGCAGTCCAAGGGACTCTCAAGAGTCTTCTCCAACACCATGGTTCAAAAGCATCAATTCTTCAGTTCTCAGCTTTCTTTAGAATCCAACTCTCACATCCAAACATGAGTACTGGAAAAACCATAGCTTTGACTAGACGGACAACAAAACTATTTATGTGTTGGCAAAGTAATGTCTCTGCTTTTTAATATACTGTATAGGTTGCTCATAACTTTTCTTCCAAGGAGTAAGCATCTTTTAATTTCATGGCTGCAGTCACCATCTGCAGTGATTTTGAAGCCCCCCAAAATAAAGTCTGGCACTCTTTCCATTGTTTCCCCATCTATTTGCCATTGAAGTGATGGGCCAGATGCCATGATCTTAGTTTTCTGAATGTTGAGTTTTAAGCCAACTTTTTCACTTTCACTCCTCTTTCACTTTCATCAAGAGACTCTTAGTTCTTTGTTTTCTGCCATAAGGGTGGTGTCATCTGCATTTCTGAGGTTATTGATATTTTTCCTGGCAATCTTGATTCCAACTTGTGCTTCATCCAGCCCGGTATCACACATGATATACTCTGCATAGAAGTTAAATAAGCAGGTGATAATATACAGCCTTGACATACTCCTTTCCCTGTTTGGAACCAGTCTGTTCTAACTGTTGCTTCCTGACCTGCATACAGATTTCTCAGGAGGCAGGTCAGGTGGTCTGGTATCCTCATCTCTTTCAGAATTTTCCACAGTTTGTTGTGAACCATACAGTTGAAGGCTTTGGCATAGTCAATAAAGCAGAAATAGATGTTTTTCAGGAACTCTGTTGCTTTTTTGATGATCCAGTGGATGTTGGCAATTTGATCTCTGGTTCCTCTGCCTTTTCTAAAACCAATTTGAACATCTAGAATTTCATGGTTCATGTACTGTTGAAGCCTGGCATGGAGAATTTTGAGCATTACTTTGCTAGCATGTGAGATAAGTGCAATTGTGCTGTAGTTTGAGCATTCTTTTGCATTGCCTTTCTTTGGGATTGGAGTGAAAACTGACCTTTTCCAGTCCTGTGGCCACTGCTGAGTTTTCCAAATTTGCTGGCATACTGAGTACAGCACTTTCACAGCATCATCTTTTAGAATTTGAAATAGCTCAACTGGAATTCCGCCACCTCCACTGGCTTTGTTCATAATGATGCTTCCTAAGGTCCACTTGACTTTGCATTCCAGGATGTCTGGGTCTAGGTGAGTGGTCATACCTTTGTGATTATCTGGATCATGAAGATCTTTTTTGCATAGTTCTTCTGTGTATTCTTGCCACCTCTTCTTAATATCTTCTGCTTCTGTTAGGCCCATACCATTTCTGTCCTTGATTGTGCCCAACTTTGCATGAAATGTTTCCTTGGTATCACTAATTTTCTTGAATAGATATCTAGTCTTTCCTATGCTATTGTTTTCCTATTTCTTTGCACTGATCACTGAGGAAGGCTTTCTTATCTGTTCTTGCTATTCTTTGTAACTCTGCATTCAAATTATATCTTTCCCTTTCTCCTTTGCCTTTCACTTCACTTCTGTTCACAGTTATTTGAATACCTTTGTCTAGAGTGGCTTTTAAATCTATTTTTCACATGGGGAGAGAAATGGACATGAAAAGTAAATGAAATTATCTAATTTTTGAAGTAGGTATTTTTTAGAAATTTGATCTTATTATAGATATAGAAATTATTCAAAACTACTTTCAAAAATCGTATTTTCCTAAAATAAAATTTATATGCAGTCTTATATTTTAAAGTGTACAAAATAGTAATTTTTGCATTGCTGATACATTCAATGAATTCTTCTCTGTACAGTATAATATTTATAAATGAGAAAAGTACTGTAAGTATTGAGGTCTCTAGGAAGCTCAAAGAAAATTCTGCTAAAAGGAAGATGCTTCAGTTCTTTTTCTTTTAGTTACGACCCCATGGACTGTAGCCCACCAGGCTCCTCCGTCCATGGGATTCTCTGGGCAAGAATACTGGAGTGGGTTGCCATTTCTTCTCCAGGGGATCTTCCTGACCCAGGGATCAAACCCAGGTCTCCCGCATTGCAGGCAGACGCTTTAACCTCTGAGCCACCAGGGAAGCCCCCAATTAAAGTACATCTATAATTAATTTCAAATATGGCACAAGTTCTTTCTTTTTGCCTCCATTAAGAAGACCTTTCTTTATTAAAGGTTTTTTACAATAAAAAATTTGTCAAATGATTTTCTCTACATATGATTGATTCTTTTGAGTTTTTCATGTAATTTAGAAGCTATAAAACCATAGGGCTTTCCATCTTTATTCCACTCATTCAAAATATATGTATATATACACACACATATGCATATCTACTTAAAAATAAGGGATCTATGAAGAGAATCTTTCCATGCTCAGGATATTACATGATAAAGTTGTCAAATTTTAATATTTTTCTGTTATCTCTTTGCTTTTACAGAAATAATTTTGGAAGTCTTTCTGTTTTCAGGCTTTAATTTTCATAATTAGCTATAATTTAATAAAATCTTTACTAGCTGGGTTTATTTTATATTATGTTTTATCATCACTGAATACATCAATTAAAAATTTCCAACTTATTTGAATAAAAATCAACCAACATTAAGAGAACTCACTCTGACAAAGTTCATTGCCATTTACAACATGGTAGTTACTCATATGGGATACACTGTATTATACATCTATATATTATCTATAATAAATTTTCAGAACTTCTATTTTCTTTTTAAGATATCATCCCAAATTTGGACTTAATTTTGAATTATATATGTTCTACAGCCAATTATAACATATTTCTACTACAGAAGGATCTTAATTAATAACATGTTTCTTTTCATTATGATTATAATGCCATATTCCCCAAAATTTGCATTCAGATTTTCACTGCAAAACAAGAAATTTTACTTTTATTGTTGCCTCTAACCATGTGGCATTTGAATACCTACAAAGGAGAGAAATTTTAAAAGCTTTAATTTTAACTAGATGAAAAAAGTAATCCAACCATTAGTAGCTTAACTGATTTTCTATTTGAAGAATCTGATGAAATTCATATAGCACCAGCATCATTTAATTATTCACAAGTCTCTTCAACTCCTGGACCACAAGAAAACTTGAAATAGAAGATAAGCAAAAGTAACTTAAAATAATGAGCATTGATCTAAATGGCAAGTCATTCTTCATTTAGTCATCTATAAATCTACATTTGTCAACTAGGAAGTAATTTGGGGGAAAAGTCTTTTTTAAACCCTTACTGATTCTTCCTCATCAGGCTTATGTGTTCTGCTTTTCATGTAGCCTATGGTATTAATAATACCACCATCATGCTGGTGCTAAGTCACCATCATGCTGGTGCTAAGTCATCACCATGAGAGAGGGTAAGTATCAACAAGAGTTTGTAGAGGTTGCATATTTATCATCAACTTTCTTGAGGAATGAAAACTCAGTACTTTTGTTATTATTAAACATGAATTTGTTGTTTTGTAGTTTAGCAAAACCAAAATGGGGTTTCCCTTGTCTCAGACACTGAAGAGTCCGCCTGCAATGTGAGAGACCAGGGTTTGATTCCTGGGTTGGGAAGATCCCCTGGAGAAGGAAATAGAAACCCGGTGCAGTATTCTTGCCTAGAGGATCCCATGGACAGAGGAGCCTGGCGGAGTACAGTCCATGGGGTTGCAAAGAGTTGAACATGACTGAGTGATTAACACAAAACCAAAATAGTTTGTTAAAAACTATTATGAAATTGTTACAAGCTAATAAAAAAGATCTAGATTTCTGCCATACAATATGACATACATTAAATGATAAAGCCAAAAAAAAAAAGATACAGCCATGGTAATGCAAAAGCTCAGAATCTTTTCTAGATAGGACTAGTCCATTTCTGATTTCCCCTTTTATTTCACAGGTCATTGTGATTATCAATACTGCTGTCTGAAGATTTGTTGGTACTGTGTACACACACACGCACACACACACACACACAAGTAGTCAGCAAGAATGACAGTGCTAAATGTCCTGTCTTCTAGGGAGCATGAGAGTTACCATATTTGTAAGGTGGCTCAGAGGTCAAAGCGTCTCCCTGGAATGCGGGAGACCTGGGTTCAATCCCTGGGTCGGGAAGATCCCCTGGAGCAGAAAATGGCAACCCACTCCAGTACTCTTGCCTGGAGAATCCCATGAAGGGAGGAGCCTGGTGGGCTATAGTCCATGGGGTCACAAAGAGTCGGACATGACTGAGCGAGTTACCTTACCTTACCTTATACTTCACTTTGTCAAAGGAGTGCAGGGTCTTCTCCTCGCCTCACACAAGTTCATTACTACACCCTATTTTCCCTACCTTCAAAATTTATTGAGAATCTTAACATATCCACAACTTCGTTGGCTATCTGTGTGCTTCAAGGAACCATCATATTCTCCTGGATTCCTGCAACAGACTCTTAACTAGTCCCCATGCTCTACGTTTGTCCTTCAACAGTCTATGCTCAGCAGAGCAGCCAACTGATATTTTAAAAATTTAAGTTACCACCTTTCTTAACTGTGTTGGAGACCCTGCCGTGACTCCCTAATTAACACAGAGTAATAGTCAAAATCCTTGCTCAGTGTCTAAAATCCCACTCCATTTGGCCCCATTACCCCTCTGAACTCATCTGCTACTCTCTCCCTTTCTTATTTGCTCCAGCCACAGAGGTCCCCAAATATTCTAAACATCTTCTCCCCTGAGGCCTTTTCCCCTAGCTGGTGCTACTGTCTGGAGTGCTCCTTCCCCAGATGTCCTCTTGGCAAAATTCTCTCACTTTAATCCAGAAGGCAGATTCACATCTCGTCTCCTCAGTGGGCTTTACCTGACTATCCTCCTTATCACTGCCATCTGAACACACCATATCTTACTATTGACCCTCTGCACTCTGTTCTACTTTTCCCCTTTTCCCCGTAGTGCTTATCAGGGTTGATACCACTCCAGCATTCTTACCTGGGAATTCTCATGGACTGATGAGCCTGGTAGGCTGCAGTCCATGGGGTCACAAAGTTGGACACAACTGAGCAACTAAACGACAATACTGTATTAACTATATTACTGGTCAGCTTAGCCTATCACAATTCTGTCATACTGTGGTGAAACAGAAAGACTACAATGACTTACAATACCAACCTTGTATTTGCCTGACTTGACTGAGGCTCCGCTGCAGTGTCTTCTTCGTTCTGAAAATATCATGCTGAATTGCCTGTCTTCTGGTACAAGGAGGAGAGACAGCAGAAGCTTCTGCTTAGAAATAACACCCATCCCTCCCACTGACATTTCATTAGCTAAAACAAGCAATATAGCCAAGCCTGAGGTCAACAATAGAGGACGTAAAATCCTCCCCAGAAGGGGGCTTACTACTAGTTGACATTTATCATTTATTATGTGCTCCTCCCACTAGTACCTCAAGGCCAGGGTTCTTTATCTGCTGGGTTTGTTGTTTTCCCTGATAAATATAAGTACCTAGTATGGAGATTGTCACATAGTAGCTAGTAAGTAAAATTTTGTTGGATGAACGAATGAATGAGAGAAAATACAGTTTTCTGTATGGTTTTGAATGCATAACCATCCAAAATCTTAAAGAGTTGCCATCGCTCATTCAGTCATGACTGACCCTTTACAACCCTATGGACTGTAGCATGCCAGATTTCTCTGTCTGTGGGGATTTCCATGCAAGAATACTGAAGTAGGTTGCTGTTTTCTTCTGCAGATGACCTTCCCAACCCAGAGATCGAATCCCCATCTCTTGCATCTCCTGCACTGGCAGGAAGATCCCTTACCACTGCGCCACTTGGGAAGCCCCAGAGTTGCCATGGCTACAGTGAAGGTTGTATCTATTACTTAAAAAAAAAAAAAAAGATATAGGCTTCTCTGGCAGTTAATTTATTGTTGATTTTTAACTTGCAGTAAGGATATAAGAATATGCTGGAGGATAATGAATGACATTCATTATGACATTTGTGATCAGGGATGTGCGTTTGCAGCAGGTTCTGCGGCTTTGTTACTGGCTACTTGCCTTGGGAATGTTTCTTTTGTTAACAGAATCCATATAGCAATGCACCTCACCCTAAGGAAAGTGTCATGATTAGTCTAGGCCAATAATGGCACTACTTTTCTTCTCTTAGCCCTTACAGACTCTGTTCTGAGATGATTTCCCAAAGGAAAAGTTTGCAGAGGACATCTTGGAATTAATTTCCTTCCTAACGAAAGAGAGTTGCATAGTGAAAATATCTTTTTAGCCTTCCTCTCCCTGTCTTCCATCTTGGATGCCACTGGGTGAAGATGACATGACTGGAATTATGGCAGCCGTAATGTGACTATGAGGTGACAGACATGAGGTGAAAACAAGCACCTGGAGAACGAAGGGTTGGAGCAATGGAAAAAGCCAGTGTCCTTTGTCCCATCATTAAACTCCCAGAACTACCCTGCAATTGCCAGCCTACAGAATTCTTAGTAAGTAAAGAATGTATAATCTTAAACAGTGGTTCAAAACACTATAATACAGGTATTTTGTTCTAGTACTTGAATGCATCCTAACTGAGATCACTTGGGTCAGAAGAACTCATAAACAAATATTATAACATTTCATAGTACAACATGTTCCAAAAATGTGTGACATACATAAGGAAAACAAATTAAGAGAATAATTTTGGCATATTGCCAGGATATTTGATATGATTAAAATACTAGAATATAAGTAAACTAAATTGACTAAGGTTGGCTAGCACCACTGACTCAGCAGCCATGAACCTGGGCAAACTCCAGGAGACAGGGAGGGACAGGGAGGCCTGGAGTGCTGCAATCCATGGGATCACAAACAGTCAGACACAACTTAGCTACTGAACAACAAAAACAGCAACAAAAGTGGGGGGAATATTAGGAAATAATTAATTTGGTAATACTTATATTGACTCAAAGAAGTAGCTTGAATATTTATGGGTCAACCAGCTATTTTAAAACTGCACAGGATCAGTCATAAATGGAAACATTCTACTCATGGCTTATCACCACTTTAATGTGAAAATACAAAATACATAGTAATTATTTTAAAATTTACCTAGCATACAAACTTGACTTTGCAAGGGTCTAGTACTACTTGGAGCTAAATATGGTTTTATAGTTTTGGAGGCAATGGGGCATAGAAGTATCTGTAAATCAGTATAAGACTTTGGAAGTTAATGTATCTCCTCTGAAAAATGAAGATTTTGCTGCAAATTCAAACAGACTTTGTGGGTTTCTGAAGGAAACATAAGCTATGTTTGCCCCCGTGGAAAGATGTCAGCGACATGAGCAAGGGAATAAGTGGCATTCCTATTGAATTGAAAGGTGTATTAGTTATGAACCCATTTCACAGTAAATAATAGATAATTCTATTACTATGGCTTAAACAGGTTTTCTTCGTCTCATGAAGCAGGAAGTTAAAAGTGAGAAATTCATGACTGCCATGATAGTTCAGTGGTATCATTAGAAACTAAAGCTGTTTCAATCCTCAGCCGCTCTGTCATTACGTACTTATTAACCCTGATATTTCCTATCCCAAGGCTGAAAAATGAAATTTTCACTTTATGTTGGCATTTCTGGCCAGCAGAAGGGTGAAGCCTAAGCTTCATTAGATTTTGCCTTTTGATTTTTGAAAGATAATCTGATGACATCTCATTGGCCAGAACTGTGTCATAAGCCTGCCTCTGGCAGCAAAATGGAGTGTGAGGCTGAATATTTTAACTTTCTGGCTTTATTAGTAGATTAATGCAAGGGTTAATATAATCACAAATGGGCTCTGGAGACTTAACAAAGCGTATGATTATATGGTAAACAGTTATATCTACTTTTTGCAGTCTCTCCTGTCTGGAGCTGAGAACGAACTTTGGATTCTTTGTAAATACAGAAGGAAGAAATATTTCTTTCTTCCATTCCAGTCCCACTCTCCCTTCCTGAAATGCATTCCTTTCTTCCATATTTCTACAATATGAACACTATTTATCTTCAGGGTCAACTACATAATTTTTGGTGTCCCGTGCAGAGTGAACCTGTGGGACCCTTACCAATGGTTGAAAAGTCAATCTCCCATTCTGATGGGACCGTCACCTCAACCAACGGCAATGGGTGAACCCCACTCCCCATCCGCCATGGGATTGCCTCCTCTGTGCTGGGACACACTTCATACCTGGATCAGGAGTGCTTGAGAAAGATCTACTGAGCTGCCACTGAATGTACCCTTTCTGACTCTTCCAATTCCATTTAGTCTCTAGTTGTAATCTGTGTGTGATCATAATTCCCTGCCCTGATGATAAGCCCCTTGGGTGGTTGTAGCTGTGCTTTACACTTTTCTTAGTTCACTCCAGTCCTGAGCCCTTGGCAGATCCTTGACACATCATTAATTGTTATTATCCTTTGTCCTTAACTACAGCAGGCGATCTCTTAATGGTAATCCCAGTCCTGCTATCCCATGGCCAGCAGTGAAGTCCTGTCCTACACTGTAGAATAAATGTTTGCACAGAGAATTTTCTGGAGGTGTTCATCATGCTCTGGGTCATTCTTTCTCGGAACATTATGTCCAAGACTTCACGGAGGACCTAAAGCCACATGCAGCATTCCCATTTTAAGAAGGGCTATAGAGACAGAACTCATTTTCTCCCTCCTGAATTTAGATTTAGTTTCTTCTTTAATTCCTATTATAAGCTGGGCCCTGACATTGTCTATTTTTTGTGCATTGTCACATTCAGAGAAATAGTTCAGCCATCAGAAAGTAATTAAAAGCAATCTCACCTTTTACTGATATTTCTTGAAGAAGGTCCACGGGGTATAGTGCATAATTCATGTCAATATCCTCACACTCTGTCACTGCCCCCAAAACCTTAGTGTCCACACCATATAATCCACATCCTACCAAATCCCTTATAGAAGCACATGCTATTTGTCTCCTGGAATCTTGACTGTCTTCCTCACTCTATCAGACTTTCCCTTTCATTTATTTTTTAGTGTGAGTGTAGTTTTTCCTGCTCTCTCCACCCCAGTGATATTTCCCCTCCCCCACATGAGGCATGGGCTTCCCTGGTGGCTCAGCTGGTAGAGAATCCACCTGTAATGTGGGAGACTTGGGTTCAGTCTCTGGGTTGGGAAGATCCCCTGGAGAAGGGAACAGCTCCCTACTCCAGTATTCCGGCCTGGAGAATTCCAAGGACTGTATAGTCCATGGGGTCGCAAAGAGTTGGACATGACTGAGTGACTTGCACTTTAACATGATGCATAGAAAGGCCCAGAGACTTCTCAGAAAGGTTCAAATTTTCCCTTCAGTGTTTGGAAATGGAGAGACCAAAAAGGCAGTGAGGGACTTCATTTTGTGAGAAAAGGGGAACATTTATCATTAAATATCTTTTAAAACTCCCATCTCTCTGAGTATGACTACCCAATCTGCCTGAGCTCCCTTCCCCCAGACCAGGAAAAGATCTAATCCCTCTGACTGAGAACACACAGAACTGCGCTTGGGGGCAGAGAGCCAGGATTGGTCTCTGTTTATCATGGAAAAGAGCTCAAGGTACTTAGTTTTAAGCTGCACTGAATCTAGTATCATTCATCTGTTTATGTTCTTTTTTAAAGAAAGCCTTTAAAAATTCAGTGCAGAACAACAACAAAACAAAAAAGCAAATTGTCCTTTGATTCCATAATGGCTTTTATTCCCCCAGAACTGCAGTGTGCAAATAAAGGAAAGCAAATTATGTTCCGAATTAAACTTTCTCTGCTTCAGCTGGGCTGAGTCACCTTTGACGTTCCATTTTTTTAACAGAGCCGGCTGCACATCTAAAGCTATTTTAAAAGATGTCACGTACCAATTTGCAAACTTCAGAATGTTCTTCTTCAGGCAGGTCATCTAAAGGAAGGTAACTGAGCTGAGTTCAGCCCTATGTTTCCCTAGGGTTTGGTTCCCTCCCAAATCTTTAGAGGGTATCTATAGAGCATCCAAAATATTAAAGTACAGTCATTACAGAATCAGGCCTCTCTGGTCCTCTTGGTTGCACCACGGCTGGCAAGATGCAATCAGAGGGAGAAAATAAATGCATTAAATTCCTTGCATGTATCCCATGGTAAGGAGATAAGCAAATGGTAAGTAATTTTTCAGTAAACAACTTGAGAATGTTTCTTAGGTTTTCAAATAGCCAAAAACATAAGCAAGAGCCCACAGACTTAATAACTCGAAAACATCCATGGCTGAGTCAGACACAGTGTTATCTGTGGACAGTGATAGAAGAGTGATAATAAATGCAGATAATCAACATCAAGCAGAATGTACAGTACCGTCTTCCAAAGACTGAAGTTCCCATTCTGAAGTATTTCTAAGAAAGAAACTCTCACTTGCAGTGGTTAGAAACAAACTTCCAGAGGAAGCCATGGAATCAGTTAGATACCTCTTATTTTTGTGTGTGTGTGTATGTGGAAGTTTAAAGGAGATGGTTTGGTCTATGGCCCTGGGGTATGGATTTTAGAGTCAGAGAGACTTGTTTCAAGTCCCAGTCCAATGCTTACTTGTTGTTTGACCTTGGGCAAGCCACTTTACCTCTGACTCTCAGAGTCTTTATATGTAAGGAATCTTCTGCCTGGGCTTCCCAGGTGGTACAGTTGGTAAAGAATCCTCCTGCCAGCGGAGGAGACATAAGAAGCATGGATTCGATACCTGAGTTGGGAAAATCCCTTGAAGGAAGGCATGGCAACCCACTCCAGTATTCTTGGACAGAGGAGCCTGGTGGGCTACAGTCCGTGGGGTCACAAAGAGTCAGGCATGACTGAAGCAACCTACTGCCTAGGGTTGTGTGGATCAAAGTCATAACATTCATAGTTCCTAAGACATTGCTTGGCACCTTCAAGATGTGTATAAATGGTAGCTAATATTATCAATGTCATCATTAATATTATAGCTGTATTGAAACACTGTCTGCTCCCACGTGTTGCCCCTTAGTGTTTTATCCTCATTCATGACTCAACAGAAAATGATTGAGTCTTTCTTGACTCAGGCATTGTTGTAGGTCATGAAGACATTGATTTGAGAAGTTGAAGATGTGGTGAAGTGGACTTGCACATGAATTTCTAGCACTTATCTGGTAATTATGTATAAAGTGCTAGAGGTGTGCCGAGGAGAGGGTCTTGAATCCTGACTATAAGCTTCATAGAAGAGGTGACATATTTTCACAGGTTCTAAAGGATTAGTAGAAGTTCATTAACTGGGCATTGGGATTTGGGGGTAGAGAATTCCAGACACAGACAGAGAACCATGTGTGTAGAGGAAAACAGGTTTAAGTCCTTTCGCGTGAGTAGTCCTAAGAAACCAGCATGTGGGTTTAAGGAGAGGGAGCTGGTTGTGGGCTTGGGAGAGTAGAACAGTAGCAGGATATGAATGGAATTACAGTCGGAGACCTTGTAAGGCTGACAAGTTCACGCTTACTCTGTGCACACCATGGAGCTGCTGGGAGGTTCTGAAGCCAGGAAATGTCACAGTAAGATTTGTGTTTTGGAGAGATAATTCTGGTATGTTGTGAAGGGTTTATGTGCGAGAAATATGAGATGCAGGGACACTAATTAGAAAATTATTGCAAAAAGGAGGCATTTTAGGTCAGAGGCAGTGGAAAGAGAGAGATGAAGGTGTATTTCAGAGACAGTAGAAAGGCAGGACTCTGAAGTAAACATTTTTATCCCGTACTACAGAATCTCTTTTATATATTCTAAGATAACTGTTGAGAGTTTTCTTCCCTTTGTCAAGGCAAACGTTTCCTAGCCCTTTAACTGTTTCAATTTAGAGTTGCTCTGTCTTCCCTAGCATACTTTTTGTGAGTAATCTATCATTTTCCTCCTTTCAAATAAGGAGCCTAAATTAAAACTGATACTTTAAATTTAGACTCATCACCTCCCACCAACCAGATAATGTACATCTAGTAATTTATTAGAAAATGGCATTATCTTTTTAAAAGTCTTGTCATAATCTTTGAACTTGTGGTCAACCAGTACCCCCAGATCTTTTTTGCTTTAATAGTTTTTAAGCTACCTTTTAGCACTTAATTTGCATGGTTCCCATTTGTCCACATAATCTGATAATTTGACAGGCTGAATTAGTTGGGCAGGTGTCTGGGAAAATCCCTGGACAGTTATATTTTAGAATAGCTTATGCTACTATATAAGTGAAAGTGATTAGTGAATTACCACATCTATTAAGCTGTTTGGTAAACTGCTGGCATGGACTTCTATAGAGTAAGCCATGGTTCAAAATATTTATCTTAAATCTGGAGTCCAAGACACCTAGCTCTGAAATACCGCCTCCCTCAGCTATTTTACAGCAGAGGAGTGTGTAGGGGAAATGGCCAGTCTTACCTGAAAAAGTACTTTTAGACTTCATTTGATTTGTAGGTCATCAACAAGTTCACCTGTCATTTCCAATAAACCTAAATCATCTATATAAATACAAGATGGTGAAAAAGCCTAAAGATTTTCATTGATAAACTCATAATGTAGCCTTCAGCATATCTTCCTCACAGATGTGCCTTAGTCTACTCATCTGTAAAGTACAGAAGACAGCAGTAAAAATAGCAATAGTTCATGGGGGTCACTGTGAGGATTAATCATATTTATGAGATAATTAGAATTCTGCCAATCTTATAAAAAGCATTATATAGTAAGCATGGTATACATATTTGTTAGCTAAGAAACTGTCATCCTCTCCATCACTACCACAAACTTATGCAGACTACCTTCCCCAACCCCTTTCATAGGCTGTGTTCTCTAGCTTACCCTCATTTGAATAAAAATATTTGATCATCCCCCAGGAAAGATATATTAAGCACCTACTGTATTCCAGACACTGTGTTTAACTGGTGCTTATACACGATTAAGATAGAATGACCTTTATGAAACAGATTTAAAATCCAGTGGTTTTTAAAAATGCTTAAATTATCAGTTATAGCATAGGCTATGTGAACAAATCAATGACTCCCAACCTGTGAAGTTATTGTAGTATCTGAGCACCATATCTATTTATATATTTTCTTTTAAAAACGGTTACTAGAAGTATGACTGTTGTATATGGTAGGAAGGTGGTGACTACCATGTGTTTTATCCTAAAAATAAGGCCTTAAAAATGTAGGCACTCTTCATCTGTTAGAAACAAATGAGAATTCTTAGGTGCTGAGGTGACTAGAATACAATGGGGATAGAGCCAAACTAATGTTGATAAGTAATTATGGTCATATTTATTCATCATGAAAGTTATCTTTGCTAGACTGTTTCAGACATTGTCATCTCCAGCCTTTTTTGCAATGAGATAATAAATAAATATCATAACCTTATCCACATTTAACTGAGCACATTTGACACACAGATCAATAGAATACCTTCTCCTATGTGTGCCTCCTAGCAACCCCCACATAAACTAGAGGTCAAATAGCATTTTGAAAACATTGATTTTTTTTCACTGCCATACTGTGGTCATTTTAAACATTTCCAATCATTCTTCATTGACAATACTATTATAAGTCAATTTACCTTGCAGTAACCTATATTTACTAAGCTGACCACTGAAATGCTCAGACTAGCTGTATAGCATTCTTTCCTACCTATGTCCAAAGTCTAATTGTAATTTTTTCAAACACAGCAGAAAATGAAGCTGGCATAATAAGACTGTATCTAATCAACATCCTAGCTCAGAGCAACTTAAACTATTTCTATTCAGGGACTTCCCTGGTGATCTGGTGGTTAAGATTCCACACTTCCAATGCAGGGAATGCAAATTTGATCTCTGGTCCAGAACTAAGAGCCCACATGCCATGTGACACAGCGCTTCCCCCTAGAAAAAAGCAACCAAACTATGTCTATTCAGTACCACTCCCTTTCCTCCATCATCCCTCCTTCTCTTGGGATGATGGGTGTTCTAGAATATCACAGGATTAAATTGCAGGGATAAATTGAAAAGGGCCAAACGAGATCTGAGTCTGCAGGCAGAGAAGGGCACCACATCCTCTGGGACTACACTGGGGACTTCCCATGAAGGCCAGTGCTCCCCTGCAACTGGTGGGAAGGCAGCCCAGTTGAAAATTTGGCTTCGGACTTTGGACAGACCTCACTGGAGCAAAGCCTGGATGTTCTGCAAATTATGATACAGTGTTCACAGAGCTTTTGAACACACCACAGAGTTCCCTGCTGGAAGTAACTTGGCTGAGCCATCTTTCATTCCTGTGTGACTCCTACAGATTCACCACGTTTCTAAAAATCCTTATTTTCTCTCCTTCTCCCTCTCAAATGCATTGCCTCCATTTTTATGCTTTTGACACAGATATCTAAAGTAATGCATCCAATAAAATCTATGCATTTGAAAACACTAAAGGCAGATTGGCAGGCTACTTCTGTTTCCTACTCTGTAAACTTGAGGACACATACCAGGAGCTCACTAACTGCTTGAATGGAGATACTTAAGGGAAAGAAGGGACAGGTTGAGAGGAGTGAAGAGTATAAGCAAGGAGAAGAAAAAACTGATTAGTATTTCAAATAGCTCTACAGTGGCTCAGTTATGCATAGAGGCCTCCCATGGTTCATGGACCCTGGAATGAAGTTATAAGGATTCGATTCCTCTTCTGGCGCTTGCTCGTGGAGTCACTCTCAACAAGTGATTTGATCTTTCTAGGTCTCAAGGATGTCCTCGTGCAGAGATGAGGATAACGACAGCTGTCTTTCTCATGAGTTGTATGAAGATTAAACGAGTAAATGTGTAACAGCATGAACATAATAAACGCTCAAAAATTGAAATATTTCAACGAACTGTTAGAACTATTAATATATGTGAACTTGTTTTACAGACTCACGTATTTACAACCCATGGAAAATACATTTTACCAACCCTAAAATTGCCCAACAGTTAGGAAGTTAGACAAGTAGTCTTGTTACAGTCTCACAAAGGGTAACTAGTAAGGTTTTGTAAATATCCAGACAAAAGACACCTTGGGACTGAGCTCAAGTTGCAACAGATGTAAAGACAAAGGAAAACTTCTCAAATTTAGGGAAGAAGGGTCAGAAACGTGTGGAAAAGAGATTTCTAAGCTGAGCCAGAATCTTTTAATTCACCTTAAACTCAACCACTCTCTAAACAACTTCCATGTTGGCAGGTTATTTATTTATTTTGCTTTTGTTTTTTTTTTGGTTGCTGTTTCTAATTCTATTGGAAGCTATTTTTCATGGGAACATATTTCTGGGTAGAAATAGGAAATCATAGTAAAGCAGGTTTCACTTTGCTGAACTTAGTGATTCAATAAAATACATATGTACATCTGGCCAGGGCAAAGAGCACTCGGCAAGGAGTCAGGCCTGCTTCTTTATAAACTGCCTTTCTTGGCCCTTTCAAATCCAACAGGGCTGAAAAGGAAAAAAAAAGGGGGGGTGTTCTTTAGCTTCACACACACTCAGCCATTTTGATGACAAGAAGGTAGTGTTGCTTCCCAGTGTGTCTTTGTTCGAGTGATAGCAGGCCCATTGAAACCTCTGATGGAGCTCATTGAAAATAATAGGCCCCATTATCTTCCCTGGCAATGCTGCCATGAGAGCTTCAAACACTGAAATAATGACAGCACATACTGGACGTACAGTAGAAAGGCAGAGCGTGATTATGGGCAATTTCTGGCTCCCTTCTACACACCTCTGCGTCGAGGAGGGGGCTGTGGGGTAAGATGGGAAGGCACAAAGGATGGGCATTTTGTCTCTGTGTCCTTTGAGGATGTTTGTTATCTTTCAAACTTAAATGTTTTGTCTTAATTTGTAAAAGTGAAATATCAATTTCAGAATCGCTGAAGTGACTAGAGTTGGGGAGCAACAGCTTTTTAAATTTAGTATTGAAATTCTGTCATATTTGGTTACCTGCGGAATTGGTATGAAATTTCTCTCTGAGAGACAGCAGAGGCAGTTAACACAGGGTGACCCGGGGCTCAGTAGATAGACAGTTCCTGAGAGACCACAAAGGCCTGCCTTTCCCCGGGTCAGCTCTCTTTGCAGTCCCTGGTATTCCCAGCAAATCTGATTTTCTGGAGTGCAGAGGAACAAATGGGAAGAGGGAGAAGCCTGGAACAGAGGAAAACATTGGCCCCCAGGAAAACACATGCAAGGTGTGAGAAATTACCAGAGGAACACTCTCCTGAGGGCTCAATGAAAGCCAAGCAGGAAAGGGCTCCCCAGGGGGAGAACCAGCTCTGGTTCATTAGAAGTCGGGGGAGGAACTGGGGGAACCTTTCTTTTTGTCACTTGTTATAATCTCTATGTTTTCAGAAATGAAATGTCTTAAAACCACCACCCAACACACACAGACATTACTTTTTTCTCATCTGAAACAAGTCTCAAGAACACAGTATGCCTTGTACATCACCCCAGAGGCTCCTATTTAATATCAGAACAAGATGGTCTTCCTGCTTCTCTCGTGCCTGACTAGATCTGGGGAGAAGCCTGTGGCAGTAACAGTGTCGTCTGGCCGCTGTGGAAAAATGAGAAGTGACAGGAAGGAAAAGGATATCTAATAGAAACTGCCCACACATCTGTCCAGTGGATGAGGCTGGCAGTTACATTCCCCTAGTCCCAGGTAAGGAGCATTGAGAGGCAACTATATGGGCTTATTGGGACTTCCATCTATATAAGGAGTAGACTTCTCTCTCCACTCATCCTTCTTCTGGCATATGCTTGTCTATATTCAGTCTGGCATGTGACTGCTACCTTCAAGGGACACATCCAAGTGACAGTGTTAGTTATTGTGTTTGAGAGATGTCCCCTTTGGGAGACATGCACCAGTCTACCTTACCAGCATGTGCGATCGCACACACACACACACTAATGCCACACACGGCCCCACTGTGTCACTCACGTTAAACCCCAGGGAGGCCTGAACCAGCAAAAGGCCAGTGAGTATATTCTGGGCAGCTTGGCGTCTGCATAGCAAGGTGCCAGCTGGGTCTCTGCTTCCTGATGCCACCATTTCTGCAGCTTGACTACAAGCTCCTTCCAAGTGATGACAGTTCTGTCTCCAAGTCTGGCACCTAATGGGTGCCCTGTAGATATTTCTGAATTAAACTCTCAACCGAATGTAAAAATCATTACTCCTAAAAGTCAAATGTAAGATTTTAAGAAAAAAAAAGTCTTGTTTATATTTTGAGCTTCTTAAATTTAATTATGTAATTTTTGCTTTTCTAAAATCTCTTTGAAGTAGAATTCAAGGCCCAAATGTCATTATATTTATTAAACTCTGTTTTAGTCCCTTCAGCTTTCTACACCAAAACACCAGAGACTTGATATCTTAGAAACAACACAAATTCAGTTCTAGGGGCTGGGAAGATCAAGGTGCTGGCAGATTCTGTCTGGTGAGAGCTCTCTTCCTAGTTCATAGATAGGGGCTTTATTTCACTGTGTCCTCATATAGTAAAAGGGGTGAGGGAGCTCTCTGGAGTCTCTTTTATAAGGGCACAGACCTCAATCATGAAGGTTCTGCTTTGAGCACACAGACACTCAGACCACAGCAGACTCCAAGCAAGTTGTCTTCTCTTCCCTTTGAATCCGGCAAGGTATTTTACTCTGACCATTTCACTGTTACAGGTGCTCTCCCCTGAATCATCTCTCTCAACAGCCGTTTATCTTCTTGTCTACCATGCTTGTTTTGTTCTCTTATCATTTGGGGGGAGGGAAGTAATATTTATTTACTTATTTCCTTATTTACATGTTTGTTTATCCTTTAAACAAAAGGGCTGACCTGGTGAATTAGAAGTCTTAATAGGAAAAAAGTTACAGAAAGGTTCCACTTTCCTGATATCTACAGTTTCTTAACATTTATTAAAGTTTAGTTCAAGAATAACTTAAAAAGGGATTGCCGCTTATTTAAAACACAAATTGTAGGCTCTACCCCAAATCTTCTGAACTGGAAGCCTTAGGGACAGACTCCAGGAGTCTTGCACTTCAGGAGTCCTGTATTTCCAGGAGTCTCTCGAGCTGGGAACATCCCAGACAGTTCTTATCCAAACAAGTGTATGAGAATAGTTAGATTTAAGCCTCAGAAAGCATATGTGGACTCATGTTTCTGAGTGAAACTTCCCAATTATAACTTTCAAACAAAATAAGCAATCTCTCAATATTGCACTGTTTTCTGTTCATAGTGTAAATAACAGTACTGAAGAATTTTCCAAAGCCATAGATTTTGTTTTAAGTGGCCAGAGGGAAGATAGGGCACAATGTATCAGAAAACATGTTTCCACTCCTAGGACATGTCTAGAACTCGCTGTGAATTAAAATCTGCTGAGTGTTCAGCAGTGTGGTCAGTTAATAGCACAAACAGAGCACTAACCTTTCAAAAAACAGTGCTTAGGGAACTTTTGAATTTCCCCTTCTATTGTACCTAGGTTACTGGATCCTCTGAATGGACCAATTAAATTATTTTCAGTAATGATCATGTAATAACCAGCAATAGTCATTAATTTCTTAATTTATCTATTATTAAAGCAAAGAAGAAACAACTTGAACACATTTTTACTTGTTGTCTATACAATTCTAGTTTGATGATTTGGAAGGGTGGTCTTTAAATATGTTACTCAACAGCTTGTGAAAAAAAAGAATGTATTTCAACTTTAAGTGGGTTATTACATTATTTCATGTATAATCTAAAATTTGCATGTACCAGCAATGTGCAGTTCATCTGTTTCACTCTTATAAATTTTAAACACAGGTACAAACTTCAAATAGTTACCTAGACCAAGTGATTCATGGTCTCTTTCTTCATCTTACAGTCACGTGCAGTCATTGTCCATCTACTATTTAACCCTAGGAATATGTAGAACACAGCATTTGGAGACAAACTTGAAGGTTGTCAAACCATTTACAACTGCTTTTGAACCAAACTTACGTAGCTCAGTCCACACATATCAGGGGCTTCTGTGTGACTGTGAATTCTCTAAAGTAACTTTTATGTATAGTATTATTAAAGAATAAATAATGAAGCAGATTCTTTACCACTGAGCCACCTGGCATGGTGGTTATGAAAAGTGGACAGTTTTTTTAGTAGGTTTTATAGTAATAACTTTATAGCAAATACAATTTGAAATTCTCTGCAAACAGTGCACCTCGTTTTTGTCTGCACCTGGGATGGTAGATTACATTGCACAGCTGTGATTAGTGGAGAAAGTTCAACATCTGTATTTGTCTCTCTTTGATGGATCCTGGTAGCTTGCATAAGTTCAGGCATTGAACTATATATCTCATCTTAGTAGTTAGGGAACTCTCTGCTTTCACTGGTTGTGTTCCATTGGATGGCAACCAAATGGTGCTGGTGGTGCTGGGCAACTTGGGCTTCCTTATTGATACCACTGAATGCAGACAATACTGGCATTTCTTTGCCTGGAAATAGTCACCTGGTTTTATACCATCCCAAGGTGAGTCAGTAATTGTCACTTGGCAGCTTCCCCATATGTAAACCTGGAATCTGAAGTGAATAGCTACCTTCACCTTGGTGTTACTGTGTTATTAAGTACTGCATGCTTGTTAATGGTAACTAGGTAACGAACATGTAAAATGGTAGTACCATATATTTTGCATCAGTTAGAAATGGATTTGCCTGAAAGTAACAGAAAATTTCTCTGTCATTTAAACAAGGAGGAGTTTATTTTTCCTGTACAATCTAAAAACCAGAGGTTAGCTAATGCTGGTGTTGGTCAGCAGCTCAGTGATGTAAGGGTCCATGTTGCCTGAATGGTCTTCATCTTCCTCTCATGATCACAGATGACTGCAGCAGCACCAGCTGCCGTACTGCGTTCTAGAACAAAGTAGGTAGGAAGAGGAAAATTGACATGAGATGTGTGTTTTCTTTTATCCAGAAAGCTGATAGTTCCCTAGAAACTTACACAGCAGACTTTCTTTCAGATCTCACTGGACAGAAGTTTTCATATAACTACGTCTAGGAGTTTTTAAAGTAACAGAAGGGACCGTCGAGAATGGCTTTAGCCAATCGTTTCATTATCCAGGGTTGAATATATGTGTGTTTGTGTGCTCAGATGATACGTTGTGTCCAGCTATTTGCCACCCTATGGACTTTAGCCCTCCGGGTTCCTCAGTCCGTGGGATTTTCCAGGCAAGAATACCGCAGTGGGTTCCCATTCCCTTCTCCAGGGGATCTTTCTGACCCAGGGATCGAACCCACGATTCCTGCATCTCCTGCATTGGCAGATGGGTTTTTTACCACTGTGCCACCTGGGAAGCCCAGGGTTGGGCATATTCTGCTCTAAACAAAACAATAAGCTGGAAAAAATGCTAAGAGGGGTTCATGTCTTCCACATACATTCTGGAGATGTTATGAGGAGCAAGATTTTAGAAGGAGAGAAAAGCAAAACACCACTGTTTGCACTGGACATGTGCACCTGTGTGTGATGATAGTGGTAGTGGGAGTTTAACCTTTTTCTTCCTTGATTACTAACTGCCTAGTTTGGGAAAGGACTGGCAGAAATTCATCTGGTATGTGATATCTTCAAAGTGATGGATTCTTGTAGAGTCAGCCAGTTTTGATGCTGCCCTGTGGAAATCCCTGCTTTTCTGGCTTTGCCAAGATAGAGTAATGACCACAGTCTGTCTTTGCAAGAGCAGGAGCTTTAGCTGGCTTTCCAATCTGTCACATACTTTATTCTTTGAGTTTTGATACTGAAAGAAGGTATTCTGTATCATCAGTGTGAAGTGCCTGTTGGAATGAGAGTTCTAAGAGTAATAATTACAGTGTATGGTAGAGAAACTCATTCGGTCTGAGAGGCTTCTGACTTATGTCTTCTCCCTTAATTATGGGATCAACGCACTATGGCATTCCTTTGTTTCTTGTGACCCACCGTATCTTTTACATGGCGACATGTGGCATACTTAAATAGGGTATTCGTTCCATCATCTGCTTGACTACAGTCCTAGCGTCCCTTCCTTCCCCTCTCAGTAATTGCTCTGCTTACTTCCCATTCCGGAAGTGACTAGAACCTAGTGCTCTGACTCCCTGCTTATTTATAAAGTCAGTGTTTACTTTATTGAATCCATCAGTGTTTAAAAAGGAAAAGAGGAGGACATCAGTGACCCAACTAATGACAAGAGGTCGCAATTTACAACTGCCAGATTGCCAAGTAATTTTGTTAATATCAGCTTCTGAAATGCAAGGAAAAGGTGCTTTTAAAGCCTTTGGTCACATGGCAGGAATACAATTCTATATGATTATAAGCTAAAATTTTTTTTCTGCATACACAGTAGAGCCTGGGTTGTTTACAGTTCCTCAGAATGCCTCAGGGTTATATTGCTGCCAACCAACAGGTTTCTTTAAGATTGCAATAGATACTACATATTTTACTGTATTAAATTTCTCATTTCTTACTATAGTCACATAAAAGTGAAAGGTCCTTCAAATTAGCTGGAGGACACTTAGTAATAATTTACATTTTCCACAATAATGATAGCTCCATCCTATTTTTTTTATTAATTATACAGATACCCTCAATATTTTATTTGCAATCTTGATGGAAGTTTTCACTTTATTAGGTTTCTATGGCTTGCCTTCTGGATTCAAACAGAAGCCATTTAGAAGCTGTCTTTGTTTCTGGTTCTCCCCCTCCCCCCCAGGCCAACAAAGTAAAATCATTCTACTCTTGGCTATTCTTCCAAATCTGATTCTTTGCCTTGTGGTCCATTTGGAATTAACATGAATTGAACTGTCAATTCCACATAAATTAGTAGGTTTTTAAAATTATTGTGCATCACTTGCTCAGAGACTGTGGTTTATCTGAATTCAGGTGAGGTCAAACTTTACTACAAATCCATATTAGGGAGCTTTAGTTGATAAGCTAAAAGTAAAAGCAGCAAGACTTTTTCTTCTTAAAACTTGTCAATATTAATTGAATAAATACAAGTTATTAGAGACTCGGTATTTCAAAAAGATGGCTGTCATAACAAAATATGATACACTGGATGGATTAAATAAAAGAAATGCATTTTCTCACAGTTCTGGAGTCCAGAAGTCCAGGTCAGGATGGTAGAATGTTCTGGTTCTGGTAAGAACTTCCTTTCTGGCTTGCAGACAGCTGCCATCTTGCTGTGATCTCCCTTTCAAGGAGAGACAGAGAGCAAGCTCTGTGGAGTCTCTTCTTATCAGAGAATTAATCCCATCCTAAGGGTCCCATCCTCTTGACCTGTTTACCTCTCAAAGACCCCCATCTACAAATGCAATCATATTGGGGGTTAAGACATCCACATACAAATTTAGAGGGTATGTAATTTAACCAGTAATAATGACTAAAATGTATCCCCCAGCAAAAAAAAAAAAATTAATACTGCTAATTTTGATAGACCAAAAATAAAAGTGTAAAATTCAGTTGAATTAGCAAAAAAGAAAAATAAATCTTCAGATGTTAAAAACAAAGATCTTTAAACAGAGAAGGTAAATTTACACATAGGTTGACTAGAGTAGGTTATTGTCCAACTAACATAATAGATTGGATTTTAGACCCCCCCGTCAGAGAAAGAACATGAAGCTCTGGACCCAGATAAAGCAAAGTGTTGGCATTATGATGTATACATAAATCTAAGAACTTGGAAGGGTGGACTAGAAAAGAAAATCATGGTAGAGTTAAATAGTAGACTGAATAAATATGAGGATATGTTTGTACTCTGTAAAATAAATCTGAGGAAATTGCCAGATAGAAGCAAGAGAAATAAACATATAGAAAATATGCAAAGGATTTTAATAAACATGCAAAATAAGGTTGTTCAACATGCCACTAATAGGATTCCAGAAAGAAAAAATTAAACAGGTAATACATTTTGAAAATTTGCACCTAGGTACACTATGGACCGAATGTGTAATGCCAAAGATAAGAGTAAACCTGAGAAGCTAATAGGCAGGGCATAGTCAAAAAACCATTTGACTGACTACAAACTCTTCAACTATAGTAACAGGGGTCAGATGACAATGGAATGATATCCTCAAATTGCTGAGTAAAATTATCTTTGAAACTATAAATTTATATTTAGTTAACCAAGCCTTCAAACAGAAGCCCAAACAGATATTAATGAATACACTTATGGAAGAAAGTACATTATCTTGTAAGTAAAACAGGAGATGCAATAAGCAATGGAATGAATTATACTTCTTATATACTTTTCTGTATGTTTGAAATGCTTCATGATTAAAAATAAAAATTTATAAACACCTTTTAAACTCATGATGGAAGTATGGTTTCTGACTCCCCACCCCCACACTTTCTCTCTCTTTCTACTTTTCTGAAGAACTTAAAACTTATGCAAGACAGTTGAACCATTATGCAGTATAAGAATATCTAGGATCTGTGAACTTGCAAGAATATTTGTTACTTATATACAGCTTTACTGTCACCAAAATATTTTTTTAAACAGCAGTCAAATTTTTAAATGTTTATTACACTGTTTATCACATAAAATATTGACAACTTCATTAAACATTAAATTCTATGAAGATGCCAGTTTGTAAGAAACATTTTAGATTATTTTTACTTTTAAGGAATTCCTGAAATTCCAAGTTGATAAATAAGAAATTAAGAATCTGCCTACGATGCAGGAGAATATTCTTGCCTGGAGAATCCCACGGAAAGAGGAGCCTGGTGGGCTACAATCCATGGGGTCGCAGAGTTGGACATGACTGAGTGACTAACACATTCCCTTTCAAATAGTTTTTGTAGCAAAAGTATCTTTAGAAAATCTTACAAAACAATTTACCTTCTGAATGCTTCTCTTAACATGGGATTTGAGTTTATTAATATGCTTGATATGTAGAATATGGTCTCCAAAAACAGAGAACATAGGGTCCATGATGGTTCTTCAGTTCTCCTTACCAGGAATATCCATTGTGCAACATGTAGAAAGTATGGATGGATTTGGTCCAACAACTATGCTTTTTACCCTAACTCATTTTCTTCTTCTTATGGCTATCACAAGAATAATGTTTATTGAGTTATCATATGTCAGACACTGTGCCCAGAGTTCCAAGTGCTTTAACTCCTTTAATCCTCATGATAGCAGTGGGAAATAGGCTCAATTATCTTTAGTTTAAAGATATGGAAATTGCAACTTAGAGAGTTATGTAACTTGCCAAAAATCCCACTGACAGAAAAGTGTTGAAAAGAGTTGGGAAATAAGGCTTTCTGTGACTTCGATGTCTTGCTCCTGCCCCTTATGCTATGCTGACCTCACAATCTCTACAGAAAGTAAGAATACTGTTGGCAGGCCTAATATTTGCCAAATGAATTCAATTCACTTTCATTATCACTTCTAAAGCACTGGAGAGAAAAAATTTGTATAGTGATGGCTTGAAATTTCTAGAGATGACCAGAAGGCAAGGCCTTTAAGGGTCCCAAACACTACAATATTAGAGTGGATTATGGAGGTTTTTTAGGTCCCTCTCCACCCTGCATCTAATCAAAATATTAAAAATGCTAAAATGTAAAATTAAGGATAAGATAGCCAGAGTCCAATTTTTTCTGATGATGATTGTTTTTTTCTGAAATATCACACATCAGATTATTTTCAAGAGTCTTTTTTTTTTTTTTAATCTTTTAAAGTACCATAATTTGCTCGTGTCTTAAGTATAACGGTTTTCCAGGTGGCTCAGTCTGTCAGCAATATAGGAGACCTGGGTCTGGAAGATTTCCTGGAGGAGGGCATGGCAACCCATTCCAGTATTCTTTCAGAGAGTTCCATGGGCAGAGGAGCCTGGTGGGCTACAGTCCATGGGATCACAAACAGTTGGACATGACTGAGCAAAACCACTCACACTGTCACTTAAGTATAAACTTGGTCTGTGTGATGGTTAATTTTATGTGTTAACTTGCAAGGCATTTTTGGATGAGATGAACATGTATATTTAGTTGGGGAACTGTGAGTAAAGCACATTGCCCTCCATTATGTAGATGAGACTTATCTAATCATTGAATGCCCAAATAGAACAGGAAGAGTGGCCTCCCTGTTCAGGAAGGAATTCTCCAGCCGAGTGCCTTCAGATTTCACCTGCACCTTCATCTCCTAAGTCTCCAGTTTGGGGTCCAAACTGCAGATTTTGACTTGCCAGCCTCCATAATCACATGAACCAATTCTTTTATAACACATCTCTTTATATATATATACACACATCCTATCGGTTCTGTTTCTCTGGAGAATCCTGAATAATACAGTCTGTCTGCTGGGTAATCCATGTTTCCAAAAAGCCTAGTCTCATTCATGTATCCTAAATCTGTTTTGTTTTGTTTTTTTCTTTTCTTCCAGTTAGCTACATTGGGTCTTCTTTGAGGTGCATGGGCTTTCTCTACTTGAGGCACATGGGCGCTTCTTTAGTTATGGCATCTGGGCTTCTCGTTGGGGTGCAAGGCGCCCCTCTGAGCATTTCCTAAAAGTGCAACCCACCTGCTTCTGGGTTTTCATATCAATTTCAAGCTCATAAGAGGCTTGTTTCCTACTTTTGAATATACCAGCTATTTAACTGGCTCCCACTGATTCCGTGAGATCCTCCTACATTTCACCAGTATGTAGGGCTCAGTAGCTGCGGTACTCAGGCTTAGTTGCATGTGGGATCTTAGTTCCCTGGATCAGGGATCAAACCCTCGTACCCTGCATAAGAAGGTGGAGTCTCAACCCCTGGACCACCAGGGAAGTCCCTGTATTTTCTCTTTTAATGTTAATGTTTGAATTTGAAGTCTCAGTATGGTTGCAGAGCATCAAATTGAGTATTTACTAAGAAAACTGAAGTTTCTCCCTCTTCCATCTATGGTTCTGAGGACACACTCCACAATTTGTCGTTTTCCTCAGGTCTTCTAATGAAATTTAACTTTAGTAATGTAAGTGTGAACATGGGCTTTGGAATTAGTCCTTAGTTTTGGTCCGAACATCCTGTGCCTTTAGGCAAGTCACTGAGCCCCTCTACCCACACTGGCAAAATATGAAGCTCAAAAGAGATATTGTTTGTAAGGATGCTTTATAAGGTGGTGCTAATGCAGGTATTCGATACATATTTATTATTTAGATTATTATAGGTATTATATTATTAAACATGTAAGCATGTATGTAATTCCTCACCTTGGAGCCATAGTTTTTAGCCATTGGTAAGTGAAAGTGAAGTCACTCAGTCGTGTCTGACTCTTTGTGACCCCAGGGACTATATATAGCCTATGAGGTTCCTCCATCCATGGAATTTTCCAGGCAAGCGTACTGGAGTGAGTTGCCGTTTCCTTCTCCAGGGGATCTTCCCAACCCAGGGACTGAACCCTGGTCTCTGGCATTGCAAGCAGACGATTTTATGGTCTAAGCCACTAGGGAAGCTCAGCCATTGGTAAAGATGGATCTAAAAATAACTAATTCAAAGGTCCTTTTAAAGCAGTCCTATGGACCCACAGTGGAAGGGACTTGAGATTCTGCATATTAACTAAGAGACCCTGAATGTGAACTGGGCATAGATATTGCTTTTCAACTATCCCCTGTACCAAGTAAGGCAGCAGTCTTCAAACAACTTAAAACTCGAGAGTAACATGTGACCCCTTGTTTTCCAGCAACCATTTTAGTTAGCTCCACTGCTGAAAACTCAGGGCTCTTCTTTTCTTGCCTGCTGTCCAGCTACTGAAGACTCTGTGGGTGGCTGTGCTTGATGCTATTGTTCCCTTTCCTCATCTCCTCCCTCAACTGGTCTCACAAATACAAGTTTGGTCACTGCCTACTCTACACAAAAGGCAGCCCTCTGAGCATTTCCTAAGAATGCAACCCACCTGCTTGTGGGTTTTCCTATCATTCTCAAGCTCATAAGAGGCATGTTTCCTACTTTTTAGTATACCAGCTATTCAAAAAGTTCCCACTGATTCCATGAGATCCTCCTACCTTTTTGCCAGGAAAACATCAGAGCATACAGTACAAGGTACCTGTAACATTTCTTTTTTTGTGTCCAGATATTTTTTTAATGTAAAAACAACTTCAGCTTAAAAAAATTTAATTCCAAATCCAGCAAGTTCTAGCACTGAGGATTTTCCTCTATTCTCAAAAACAGGGAAATCAAGGGGGTTTCCATTTTAAACCATTTAAGAATCCTGTGCTTTCTGAGTGGAAGTCTTGAGAGCCATGACTTGTCTTGTGTTTGCCTCAGTGTTTGGTTCTCAGAGACAAGGGTCAAAATGACTTTCAAAAGCCTGGCTTTCCCCAGGGGCTACTTTTTATGTAGAAGCCCTCATCTCATAAACAATTGAATTAGTTCACATTAACCACTATCAATGGCAAAAGTACACAAAACCTAAAGAAATCACCAAAAATAATGTTTTTGAACCAGCTGCTAAATTAAGTAATGTATTTGTTTTATTGCACATTTGCATAATAGGGCAAACTAGAAACTCTCTGTAACAGATGTGCTGGTGGCAGGGAGATTTGATTACTGGCTTCTGTTATTAATCACTGCACGAATTTTAAATGATTTGTTTCTACAGTTTGATCAATTTACATCTCAGAACGTACATTTATGTACACAATGTAGAGATGAAGCATCTGTTCACACCTTTCTGGAGGCATCGATATATTTATGGAAATTGAAGTTTTGTTAACCAAGGCACAGGAAACTTTGGTCAAAGACTGACAACTTTTGGAAAGATCCCATTATTTATTCCTCATCAAACTAGTTAATAAAAAACCACTTTAGTACTTTATATTCTGATGTCTATTGTCTCTTTCATGGAGACAAACAAAATATATGCTATTTGAAACTCACAGGATTTGAACCATGGACATTTCTATTTCCTACAAATCACTTCAGAATTTTGAAGAATTAGAGAGTACCATGGTATAATTGAGAACTACTGTATAGAGTTTTAAAAATAATCCTTCTCTTTTTAATTTTATATTTGGCATTTCATAATCCTATATCTTTGATTTCCATCAGCATTTTAAATAGGTATAATACATTTTAAGATGGCATGCTTAAATGAAAAAAAAAAGTAAAACTATAAGCAGTATAAATACTGTTTCATTAATTTCCAATTACACATGATGAATGTATTGGTTCTACACATAAATGTTTCTCCAATAAGTCAAAGCACTAGATAATATGATTTTTTTCAGTTGTGAGTATTGCAGTTATTTTGTAAGCAAAATTTTTTTAAATAGTTAAAATACCCATAGAATGAAGCTAACATTTCAGCCTATTGATTCCAGGGGCTGATTTACATTATAAGGATTTGCTATAATGACTTACCATTTGGACTCTAACATTTCTCTTAATATTTTTTACGTTTTCACATATGCCAGCTTGATAAATTTTGACCTCTTCCAAAATCACAATAACAACTGGTATGGAAGAGGAAGCTTTGGGGATTTTGTTTCCCATACTATTCTGTTTTCCTAGTTTGGCCTCCTATTTCTATATGGTGAGAAGTTAAAAAAAAAAAAAAAAGGAAAAAATAAAAGAACTCAGGACTGAAATTAAATGCATTATTTCTGAAAACTGGATGAAATTTCAGATACAGGCTTTGTTTTTAATGCGTAGGAAAAAATTAAAATGTATATATTTGTCTCAGTCAGAGGCAAGACTGTTATGGTTGCAACCCCTGCCTTTTTATAGTTCATCCTGGGAGCTAATGAAGCATTGCATATTGGTTTCAAATTCAAAGCATATGTAGTCACTGAGGCATTTTTTTCTTTGTACAGCATGATTTCAAAAGGAGCCCCAAATGTGGCCATCTTAGAAAATGTAATTTGGTCGAGCACTAAAGAACTTTTTCCCAGATGACAAAAACCTTCCCCTTTGAGTTGCCTGTGAGACTACAAACTGGCTGTGAAGTACACTCACAACTCTCTGTGAATGATGTACAGAAGCTGATGAAAATATATGAAAGGACTGGGATGTCAAGGCCATGAAGGGCATTGGGCAAATTTGGATAAATGTGTCCAGGTTTCACTGAATCAGAATCAGAAGTGAGTTAGAGGACAATGTAAAAAGATGTCGAAGAGGATAATATAATCCAGACAACAAACTTAACAGTGTTACATACCCAGAGCCATCTCCCAAGTCATTATCGCCGTTGCCGAGGGTGCCTGCCAAAGAGCCAGATGTCATTCCGTCACATCTTGGCATTTGATGGTTGTCATTTATAAGAGAGAATCGAGCAAGGACTGTAATTAGGTGTGTGCTGAATGGAACCCTTCCTTCCGACTCCTTTGGGGGCTTTTTCTAGTCTTGAACACATGGAGAGCGGAGTAGGGAAACTGATCTGCCCTTCAGACTCCTGAACATCCCTGTGTTTTTTCCTCTGGGGGAAATGTATGGTTTGTAGTTTTATTTCATTTTTTCCCCCACACATTAAGCATTTATTGCACTCTTTGGAGGTGACAAAAACATGTTCCTGGACCACCCTCCCGAGCCAGAAAAAAAGAACACCTGCAATCCAGTGGAAGAATTGTCATGTAAACAGATCAGTTACAAATATATCATGGCAAGTGCTATGTTAAGGAAATTGGTTTAAAAATGGTGTTGCGGGAGTGTAAAGAGTGGAACAACAGCTCTTTGGAGATTTGGGAAAGGGCTCCACAGAGGAGGAGATATTAAAGGATGAGCAAGCATTTGGCAGGTGGGTGAAGGAGGGGGTGAGCATTCTAGCAGAAGAAATCACATGTAGACAAGTGATTATGAAATCATTTATGGAAAGGTCTGCTGTACTCTGGGATTGTTGAGGATTTGTACACGATAAGAATCTGAGGCACATAGACATTCTAGAGGAGAGTCGACAGAGTGAGGCAGAGAGGGGAAAACTGCCTATTGAATCCTCCCTTAATTCCTGCTTTTTTTTTTTTTTTGAAGAATAGTTAAAGAAGGTAAGTATCAATTCATGGTAATATTCCTAAAACTTGGATAATAATAAAAAAGCTAACATCTGAGTGCCTTGTATTCAGAATTATGCTAGTTCTTACCACAACTGTATGAAACAGATTTTATTTTTATTTTCATTTTACAAAGGATGTAAAGGAGGGTTAGAGGTGCTAACTAGCATACTTAGGTTCATCTCACACGCAGTTAGCAAAGCGAGGGGGAATCCGGAAAGCCTGTGGCTTTGCTCCCAAATACTGCACAATGTATGCCTCTGAAGAGCTGTGTGCTCAGTGCTTATGGACTGTCGTCATGTTGGCTAGAGAAACAATCATCTTTTAGGTAGAGAGAATGTGACCTAGCATAGGCATCCAGAATTATCAGTCCACTTTTCTTTTCCTTTTTGGCTATATTATGTGTGGCATGCCTGGACCAGGGGCACCAGGGGGACCAGGAATCAAACCTGGGCCCCCCTGCAGTGGAATTGCGGAGTCTTAACCACTGGACCACCAGGGAAGTCCCATCAATCTACTTTTCTAGATTAAATCTAGAAATGGTAGTGAGAAATAAATTTTTTAAATTAAGACAGAAAATTAATCTGCCACATCCCCAAATACCTTCAACAGGTGCCTGGAGACAGTGCCCAAATCAAAGGACACTCTTTTAAGCTTTCAAAATATACTTAGAAATATATAGAGATGCTTATTATATAGTTCAAATGAGGGGATGTAAAACTTTACATACAATATGGTCCTCAAATTTTAAAGGGGTAAATATGAATCGGAAACACATATACATATAAAGTATTATATGCCAAGATAATATTAAACATTGCCTGAATGTTAGGATTGCAAGTGATTCTTTAAACTGTTTGCCTCTTTCTCCCATTACCAGGTAGAACTTGTGCAAATAGAAAACAAAGCACCAAGGAAGAGTGAGTGTGCGTGACGGAACATACACAAGGTCAGAAGAAACTTCGAGAACCATCAGAGCTGCAGCCCATGAGTTCACCTGAGAAGGGCTGAGCCTTCCTGCAAATCAGCTGAGGAATGAGGTACCGTCTGCCATGGAGACACATTAGTTTCACTGGGAGCATCCTTAATGGCCTTGGTCCCTCTATGCTTTAAAACTTTGAGTCAGCTCTTCTAGTTGACTCCCAGGGGTCACCCATTCCACCAGGAGGGAAACTTGAAGCTGAGGTAACAACTGGCTTCAACAATACAATTATCTCACAATAAAAAGCCCCCCTCCCCAAGGAAAAAGGAGTCCAATAGTCCTAGATAGCCTTGAAGACACCCAGAACCCTAGTCTGTGTCCCTTTCTAATCCGCTCCAACTTTCTGCTCAGCACCGAGGCTGCTATAGCCATCCCAATGACCATGTTCAGGCAGGGTGTTCAGAGGCATCGATGTGGGTCCACTCTTTCTTATGGCTTTAAGAATGGGACAACTTTTCCTGAAAGGTTGTTGGCAGCTACCTTCTCATATTTTGTCATGTCCACATAGGGAAGTTTTTGAATTGAATGAATTGGGTTTTTTGAAAGTTCAGTTTCCATTTAACTTCCTTTTGGATGTGGGCTATGTCATGTGTGTGTTCAATAGTTCAACCCTTGCGACTTCAAGGACTGTAGCCTGCTAGGCCGTCTATCCATGGAATTTCCCAAGATTCCTGGAGTGGGTTGCCATTTCCTTCTCCAGGGGATCTTCCCGACCCAGAGATAAAACTGGCATTTCCTGCATTGGCAGGCGGATTCTTTACCACTGAGCCACCAGAGAAACACTAAATAGCACTAATATACTTCTTGGAGGCCCAATTTTTGAAGCAATTGACTAAACAGACATGTGTCCATCTTGTTAGAGAACAACAGGAGGTCAAGGATCCTATTCTCTGAACCAGTAAGGCTATAGTCACTGTGCTAAAAGCTTAGTCTAAACAGACATGTGTCCATCTTGTTAGAGAACAACAGAAGGTCAAGGATCCTATTCTCTGAACCAGTGAGGCTATAGTCACTGTGCTAAAAGCTTAGTAGGCAATTTCTCTCCTATGCTGTATCAGGTATAGAAGGTGATAGGATTGGATAAACAAGCCTTTGCCACAAAACTTTACTGAAACATTGAACCTCTTATTCTCAAAATATCTGCACACAGTTAGTTGGGTTTAACATAAGGTTTCTGACCCAGTCCTGCTGCCTACAGTTCTAAGGCAGTTGATGAAAACTTGGGACTGAGATTGGGCTTGAAGGAAGTGAAAGGATGGGCTTCAAGAAAGTGCAAGTATGGACTTGGACATGAATGCACCTCCTTTATCAGTGGACCAAGGTATTTTCTAGCTGTAGAAGCGGCCCCATCCCAAAATGTATGGTCTTCCTGTTCTTTTAGAATTGTTTCTGCTCAAATGCCAACATTGTGTCACAGGAGGGGGCAGTGTTCCCCAAACTATGAAATTTATTTTTTTATCCATCTGGGTGTGCCTATGTATTTAGCTTGACCTCTAGCTATACAAGGTGAGTCACCGTCTTGGCCAGATTGTTGCCTTTGATAATGAGCAGATCCTAATGGTGTTTCTTAATCAAGCAAGCATTATGCCAGACTAGATCCTGTAGCAGTTAGAGCTCTTTGACACTGCAGAGGAGCAGGTCACATTGCTGCCAGTGCAGCAGAAAGCTGTGCTGGGGAGGGTCATCTGAGGTGTCACCAATGACTGGCTGATGGAGACCTGGGGTGTCCCTAAACATCATTCCTCTGCGGCCCTCTTCCAGTTCAGTTCAGTTCAGTTCAGTCGCTCAGTTGTGTCCGACTCTTTGCGACCCCGTGAATTGCAGCGCGCCAGGCCTCCCTGTCCATCACCATCTCCCGGAGTTCACTCAAACTCACGTCCATCGAGTCCGTGATGCCATCCAGCCATCTCATCCTGGGTCGTCCCCTTCTCCTCCTGCCCCCAATCCCTCCCAGCATCAGAGTCTTTTCCAATGAGTCAGCTCTTCTCATGAGGTGGCCAAAGTACTGGAGTTTCAGCTTTAGCATCATTCCTTTCAAAGAAATCCCAGGGTTGATCTCCTTCAGAATGGACTGGTTGGATCTCCTTGCAGTCCAAGGGACTCTCAAGAGTCTTCTCCAACACCACAGTTCAAAAGCATCAATTCTTCGGCGCTCAGCCTTCTTCACAGTCCAACTCTCACATCCATACATGACCACAGGAAAAACCATAGCCTTGACTAGATGGACCTTAGTTGGCAGCCCTCTTCCAAGCCACCATAAATAAACAGCATCCAAATAGAGAACAAAGTATTTCCTTGGTAAAAACAAAGCACTGCTTCCAGTCAGTATCTAAGTCTTAAAAGAGCAGAATTCTAATATTCTTAAAGCTCAAAGGGTTACTTAAAGCAGCCACATCAGATTGCACAATGAAAGGTTGTTGATTTCTCTTCCCTCCTGCTACTTCAACCATGTTCAAGAAAGTGTCATTTCTTCTCTGGGTTACTGCCAACTGCCTTCTAACTCCATACCCTTGTCAGTCCATTTCTTATAGAGCAACCAATGTTCTCAAAAAAATTTAAACCAGGAGGTCATGTCACTTTCCTGCTTAAACTCCTGTAATGTCTTCCCTTTTACTTAAAAGGAAATCTGAGCTCCTCCCCATGGCCCTCAAAGCCTCACACAACCCGGGCCTATCTACGTCTCCAAGATCATCTTTTCCCCACCTCCCCTTTCACCAACGGATGCAGCCACGTAACCTTCTATTCATTCCCAGAAAAAAACTTAAGGTCATTCGCACATGAAAAGTTTTGCAGAAGCTCTTTACTCTGCCTAAATGTACTCTATCTGCCCTGCTCCCAACACTGCATGTTCATCAAATTCTAGCCTATCATTTCCTCAAAAAAATCTATTCCTAACCATTCTATGTAAAATTAGTCTCCAGCTTGTTCCCTTAATGATTTGTAATTCTTTTTTTTTTTTTTTTGTCTTTGTCATTATTTCTATAGTTAGAACGTAAGCTCTTGAGTCAGGGTGCCGTGTCTGCCTTGTTCTTTTTTGTGTCCTCAGTCTTTGACAGGATGTGACTTAGAAGTCATCAATGAATATTTATTGAATGGCTAAATGTATCAGTGAATCAGGAGAGAAGTAGGGGGTAAAATTCCACCTCCTGTAAAGACCATTTTCTAACTGTGCTACCCAAAGTTGTCATAATGCTCTTTTCTCCCTGGTCTCTTTTTTTTTTTGCATTATTAAGTTAGGTGCGTGTCTGCCCAGTCACATCTGACTCTTTGTGACTCTATGGACTGTATATACCTGCCAGGCTCCTCTGTCCATGGGATTTCTCAAGCAAGAATATTGGAGTAGGTTGCCATTTCCTCCAAGGGGTCTTCCCAACCCAGGAGGTTGAACCCACATCTCTTGCGTCTCTTGCATTGGCAGGTAGATTCTTTACCACTAGCACCACCTGGGAATCCCCTTTATGCATTGTTGCCATTATAATAATATTGTGTGTTATGTGTGTTAGTTGCTCAGTCGTGCCCGACTCTTTGCGACCCCATGGACTGCAGTCCACCATGTTCCTCTGTCCATGAGATTTTCCAGGCAAGGATACTGGAATGGGTTGCCATTTCCTTCTCCAAGGGATCTTCCCAACCCAGGGATCGAACCCAGGTCTCCTGCACTGCAGGCAAATTCTTTACCAACTGAGCTACAAGGGAAGCCCAGCTCCCATTGAATGAGTACATGTTTTGAATGTTAGACCTACTTAGAGATGTAAGACTTATTTTCTTTCCTGATGATTTAACTAGAGTGTAAACAATCAATGAGAAACGAGAATGACCACAGAAGACTAGAATTTTGAGAGGATCTTCATGAAGGATGCTTTTGGGATTTCAGATCAACACTGAAGGAGGAATTAAGAATTAGAAGCTATGTAAAGGAAAGGAAGGGACACTCAAGACAAGGCAGATAGGAATTTTGGAGAGAGGCTGGAATGTGTGAACAAAATAATGTTTTATATATATACATATAAATTTGATTGACAGAAAATGTCTGAACAGTTCTTACTGAGTATATGTCCCATTTATTTTGGCCATTAATTGCATCCTACTTTGTCTAAGTATCTTCATTTGGTGTCTTGAACCATAATTTGAACTGTGTTATCTGTTTCTATCATATATCTTTCTTTCTGAGGAGGAGGAGATTGTAAGCATAATAAAAACAAAAGCCTTATCTCATTCATCTTTGCAGATGAAGAATTTCTAGGACTTACCTGGTAATCTGGTGGTTAAGACTTCATGTTCTCAGCACAGTGGGTCCGAGTTAGATCCCTGGTCAGGCACCTAGATCCCACAAGCCGCAACTTAGAGTTCTCATGCTGCAACTTAAAATCCTGTATGCTGCAACAAAGATTGAAGACCACAGGTGCCACAACTAAGACTGCACAGCCAAATAAATAAATATTAAAAATAAAACCCACAGTGGGGCGGGGGTGGGGGTAATCTTATTTGAAAACAAAAAAGGAATTTTAGATCATCCAAATTGGGAACCACTCTGGTAATCCTTTTAGCTCTGTCTTCTACCTGAGAATGGTCCCTCTCTATAGTATCTCACTCATAAAAGATTATACAGCCTCTTGATAAACTTTTCATAGCAAGATTATTATGAAGCAGTTTGTTTTAATATCAAATATTTTTGTGGCAACAAATGCTTTAATATCTCTCTTCCACTTTCTACCACTAATCCCAATTAAATTCTCTGAAATTATACAGGAAGAAAATAACCCACTTCTGCCAGATACTCCCTTGAATATTTGAAAAGCATAATTATCTTCTCTATGCTATATTTTAGGTTAAATATTCCTAGTTTTATTGGCTATTCCTTACGTATACTGTGGAGAAGGAAACGGCAACCCACTCCAGTATTCTTGCCTGGAGAACTCCAAGGACAGAGGAGCCTGGCGGGCTACAGTCCGTGGGGTTGCAAAGAGTCGGACACAACTGAGTGACTACCACTATTTCTATTAACACTCATGTTTAAATACATCTATTTTGTTAAACAATTGAATAATTGTTGTAAATTCCATGACAACATGTACTCACCCTCCTTGTCTCATTCGCACTGAATTCATCTTACTTGTAACTATGGCTCATGCACAATAGGTGATCAAAAAATATTTGTTGAACAAATAAATGAACAAGTAGGAGTACAAGTTTAGGTGGTGCATAAAGCAAGAAAAAGATATAGGAGGCATCTAACTGAAAAGAGAGAAGTTAAACTATTCTCAGACATTATCATCTTTATAGAAAATGTACAGTATATCTAAAATGACATAATTTAGTAATCTTGGCAAGGGTTCAGGATACAATATCAAGCATTTTAATTGTATTTTTATATACTTTTAATAAACAAAAGGAAATTATAATTAAGAATACCATTTATAATAACATCTAAAAATATAGAAACGTAAGGACAAATTTGGCAAAAGATCTGTAAAACCTCTAAACCAAAAACTGTAAAACATTACTTAATGAAATTAAAAAGAACTTACATGAAAAAAATGACCACCTTTATGGATTGAAAGGCTCAATACTGTTGAGATGTCAGTTTTCCTTAAATTGATCTGTAGATTCAACACCATCACAATCAAAATCCTGGCAGATTTTCATTTTTTTTTTTTGAGAAAAATCAATGAATTGATTCTACAAGTCCAATGGAAATGTAAAAGATGTTGATTAGCCCAAAAAACCTAGAAAAATAAAAAAGTAAAATTTAGAGATTAACAATACCTGAATTCAAAACTTAATAAAAAGCTAATAATCAAGACAATGTAGAACTGACTTAAATATAGGCAAATAGATCAAAGAAACAGAATAAAAAGTCCAGTATGGGTCCATATATATGTATATATGTATATATATATATATATATATATATATACACACACACACACACACGACACTGAAGGAAAATTCAATAGAGTAGGGATAATCTTTTAACAAATTGTTTTAGAACTAAAGGATGCATGCGTGCTCAGTTGCTTCAGTCATGTCTGACTCTTTGTGAGCCTATGGACTGTATCCTGCCAGGCTCTTCTATCCATGGGATTCTCCAGGCAAGATTATTAGAGTGGGTTGCCATGCCCTCCTCCATGGGATCTTCCCAACTCAGGGATTGAACCAGTGTCTCCTGCATCTCTTGGACTGCAGGTGGATTCTTTACCTCTAAGCCACCAGGGAAGCTCCAAAGGATATTCATAAGCAAAACAAGTAAACATAAATCCATACCTTAAGCTGGAAACAAGAATTGTTCCAAATGGCTCATATACCTAAGTGTAAAACCTAAAACTGCAAAACCTCTAGAATAACACGTGCAGGAAAATCTTTGTGACCTTGAGTTAGGCCGATTTCCTTAATTAAACAAGAAATATGATCAATGAAACAAAACATTGAAAAGTTATACTTCATCAAAATGACCAATTCCTACTCTTTGAAAGACATTGTTAAGAAAATGAAAGTCTTTAGAAGATACCATTTTTAAAATGGTAGAAAATATCTGAAAATTATGTATCTGATTTGAAAAACTGTATTCAGAACACAAAACTTAATAATAAAAGAAGTAGCCCAATACAAAGAGGACAAAAGAACCAACACTTCTTCAAAGATACACTGATAGAAAGTAAGCATGCAAAAACAGATGCTCACCATCACTAGTCACTAGGAAACACAGATGAAGCTCATATTGAGATACTTCAACAAAACTATTAAAATAGTTGAAATAGTGATTATATTTCATATTGGTGAGGGTATGTAGGAACCGGGGATTCTCATACACGTTCAAACTGAATGGAAAATCTTATAAACTACTTGGAAAAACTGTTTGGAAGTTTTTTAAAAAGTTAAACTTGTACTCACAGAGTTGCCCAAGGAAATCATATGTTCATGCAAAGACTTCACATTGCACGTTAATATTCAGAGTGGCTTTATTTGTGATGACCCCAGATTGGAAATAATCCAAATACCTATCCATCAGTGAATGAATAAATAAATTTTGGTGCATCCATAAAATGGAATGCTATTCAGCAATGAATAAGAATATAAGTGTACAAAATGCTGTGAATGAACCTCAAAATAATGCCAACTGAAAAAAATTGAGAAACGAGTCCACACTATAAATATTCATCCGTATAAAATCCTAGAAGATGCAAATTAATCTATTCTGACAGAAAATGGGTGATTGGTTGCCTGGGTTAGGGTGTCAGGGAGAGGTAGAATGGAAGTATAACAAAAGAGCATGAAGAAATGCTTGTTAGGGACATATATATTCATTTTCTTAATTGTGGTGATAGTTTCACGGGTATATGTGTTTAAATTTTATCAACATTGACACATTAAATATATGCAGTTTATTTCATGACAATTAAACTTCAAAAAGCTGTTTTTAAAAATAAATGCTGGAAAAAAAAATGCTGGAGAGGGTGTGGAGATAAGGGAACCCTCCTACACTGTTGGTGGGAATGCAAACTAGTACAGCCACTATGGAGAACAGCATGGAGATTCCTTAAAAAACTGCAAATTGAACTTCCATATGACCCAGCAATCCCACTGCTGGGCATACACACCAAGGAAACCAGAATTGAAAGAGACACATGTACCCCAATGTTCATCGCAGCACTGTTTATAATAGCCAGGACATGGAAACAACCTAGTTGTCCATCAGCAGATGAATGGATAAGAAAGCTGTGGTACGTATACACAATAGAGTATTACTCAGCCATTAAAAAGAATACATGTGAATCAGTTCTAATGAGATGGATGAAACTGGAGCCGATTATACAGAGTAAAGTAAGCCAGAAAGAAAAATACCAATACAGTATACTAACACATATATACGGAATTTAGAAAGATGGCAATGATGACCCTGTATGCAAGACAGCCAAAGAGACACAGATGTATAGAACGGACTTTTGGACTCAGAGGGAGAGGGAGAGAGTGGGATGATTTGGGAGAATGGCATTGAAACATGTATACTATCATGTAAGAAATGAATCGCCAGTCTATGTTCAATGCAGGATACAGGATGCTTGGGGCTGGTGCACGGGGATGATCCAGAGAGATGATATGGGGTGGGAGGGGGGTTCAGGATTGGGAACTCATGTGCACCCGTGGCAGATTCATGTCAATGTATGGCAAAACCAATACAGTATTGTAAAGTAAAATAAAGTAAAAATAAAAATTAAAAAAAATAAATCAGTTAGGTCTAGATTTAAGTTTTACCTTGTCCACTCAAACACTGTGTGCCTTTGGACAAGTTATTTGGCCTCTCTGATGCTTACTTTCATTTTGATTCTATTAGAATCCTTTCAACCTTCATAGAAGTGATGTGAGTGTATATAATAAAGTGTCTTAAATGAGGGAGGAGAGAGCTCCTACACCAATGAAATGGTGCATGCTGCAACCTCCCTATTTGTAGCCTTTAATTTGCAAAGAAACTGAAGAGTTCAGTGAGCTTCCACTGTGTTCATGTAAATCTGATACACTGGGAGGTCAGTGAAAGATGCTGGATCGCTAGAAGGATGGGTAATCCCCTAAGATAGAACTTCCCAAAGAGAGGAAGCTTAATGATGGTGCATAGTGGACTAGTTTGCCAGCTATAGCAATGGCTGATGCTCAGAAACTCAGTCGTTTCCAACTCTTTGTGACCCCATGGACCATAGCCTGCCAGGCTCCTCTGTCCATGGGATTTTCCAGGCAAGAATACTGGAGTGGGTTGCCATTTCCTTCTCCAATAGCAATGGCTGAGCTCATGCTGAATTCAGCCATCCTGAAGACAGCTGTATCCTCTGAGGATAGGATTGCTTCAGTATGTTCTATAAACTTTAGTATCCAAGCAGCTTTATGGTGGCATATTCTAAACTGAATACAACTGGGGATGGATCTGCCTACATATTCAGAGACACTTCCCTGCAGCCACTAGGTCATCAGTTTTGTGCACCGCTCTCGTATTTCATTGGCAGCAGGTGTGGTAAGTTTCCATCCCTACAGGTAGCAAAGAATAGCCAATACTGTTTTATAGATAATGTCAGCATCCTTGGAGATTCCCCAGTTAACTAATGTGTGAATTTTCTTTTGGCCAGCGGGAGATATTTTGCAACAAGAAAAAGCCGGGTATTCATTGTAACAAAACGACATCAGTTGTCACTGCTGTTAACAGCTGAGAAACTGAAGTTACAAATAAGAAAAAGAAAAATTATAGTTAAGATATTTTTCCATAGCATGTCAGTAGAATAATACCACATCTTCAAACATAATAGAAACATTTCTTTCCTTATCCAGCTCAACTCTTTGGCAGCACTCAATACAGTTACCATCGTAGCCTTCTTGAAACATTTCTTCTCTGACTCCTATGACACTACCTGGTCCAAATTTTTCTATTACCAATCCAGTTACTTTTTCCTCCTTGGTCTCCATATATGTTTTTCCAACTGTAGTTCTCCAACCCAAGCTTGACTTCTGATCTCCACATTTTGGTATCCAGTTGTCTAATAACTCCACGTGGGTATCTTATGCATGCATGCATGCTCAGTCACTTCAGCATGTTCAACCCTTTGCAACCCCAAAGCCCACCAGACTCCTCTGTCCATGGGATTCTCCAGGCAAGAACTCTGGAGTGGATTGCCATACCCTCCGCTAGAGGATCTTCCTGACCCAGGGATTGAACCCTCATCTCCTGCATTATAGGCAGATTCTTTCCCCACTGAGCCATCTGGGAAGCCACATGGATATCTCATATCTCAAATTTAATTTATTCTCTTTCTTCCTCACCTTGTCTCCCTTCAGTCTTCAGTTCAGTTTAGTTCAATTCAGTTGCTCAGTCGTGTCTGACTCTTTGTGACCCCATGGACTGAAGCACACCATGCCTTCCTATCACAACTCCCAGAGTTTATTCAAATTCATGTCCATTGAGTCGGTGATGCCATCCAACCATCTAATCCTCTGCTTTCCCCTTCTCCTCCCACCTTCAATCTTTCCCAGCATCAGGGTCTTTTGCAATGAGTTAGTTCTTTGCATTGCATCAGGTGGCCAAAGTATTGTAGTTTCAGCTTCAGCATCAGTCCTGCCAATGAATATTCAGGACTGATTATTCCTTTAGGATGGAATGGATGGATATCCTTGCAGTCCAAGGGACTCTCAAGAGTCTTCTCCAACACCACAGTTCAAAAGCATCAATTCTTCAGTGCTCAGCTTTCTTTATAGTCCAACTCTCACATCCATACATGACTACTGGAAAAACTGTAGCCTTGACTAGATGGACCTTTGTTGGCAAAGTAATGTCTCTGCTTTTTAATATGCTGTCCTGATTGTTCATAACTTTTCTTCCAATGAGCAAGCATGTTTTAATTTCATGGCTTCAGTCACCATCTGCAGTGATTTTGGAGCCCCACAAAATAAAGTCTGACACTGTTTCCATTGTTTCCCCATCTATTTGCCATGAAATGAAGGGACCAGATGCCATGATCTTAGTTTTCTGAATGTTGAGTTTTACACCAACTTTTTCACTCTCCTCTTTCACTTTCATCAAGAGGCTCTTTAGTTCTTGTTTGCTTTCTGCCATAAAGGTGGTGTCATCTGCATATCTGAGGTTATTGATATTTCTCCCGGCATTCTTGATTCCAGCTTGTGCTTCATCCAGCCCAGCGTTTCTCATGATGTACTCTGCTTATAAGTTAAATAAGTATGGTGACAATATACAGCCTTGACTTACTCCTTTCCTGATTTGGAACCAGTCTGTTGTCAACCCACATTTACCCACCAAGTGGTAGGGAGCCCCGAAACCTGGGAATAATTTCATCTAGTCCATGGTCTAACAGTTCTATGCAATAAGGAATTTAATTAATCATGCTTAAATTGTACTCTGAATTCATAAGCTTTTTCATCTCAAAGGTCTTTTCCGTGAACTTAAAAATTATCAATTTAAGAATCAGTTAGAGGAAATTTTCAGAGAATCATTTCAAATGTTCTCATAAATAGTATGTCATCTCTCACTTCTCTTTCCTCATTCCCCTATTCTTGCCCACTGAAACATTTAGAGTTTTTATTGATTTAGACAATTTGTTGTAAATACTGAATGTGCCATGCCATTTATGTTGGATTTGAACCATTTGTGACCACCTGAGGCATTTTCTTTTCTTCTTTCCTTCACTAGTGGCCTTGATAAACCTACCTGTCCAAGACTGCACTTTCACTCCCTAGAGGTAGGGTTACCTTTAGTTGGTGTGGCTGCTGGGGAGCAAACCAGAATAAATGGTATTAAACTGAAACAATAGGAGATTTAGGTTAGAGAGAGACATGTGGAGAAAAGGTCACTTAGACACAGGACAAGTTCCCTTTGTGAATTTAACGATCTCATCATTATAAGGTTTTGTTGTTTTTTTTTTAAGCATAGTCAGACTGAAGTTCAATAAGAGTCCCCACTTCATTAGGACAATTCAGTCATTTTTCCACCTTAATGAAAAGGTGAGAAGAGTCCGTATTACTTGCATATGAGATTTAATATCCTATGAAAAGGAAGCATTTCATGTTATAGCCTGTATAAAATTTCTTCCTCTGTTCGTAAGCATCTACTTGTGACTCTGAGGAACAAAGTTGAAAAACCACATTTGTCACTAATGATGGAGTTCTGTATCTGTTTTGAATCCTCGACTGCACATTTGTTTTGAAGGATTTGTTTGAAGCTATTAGTCTATGACTGTTTTATAAGGCCTAGTGGAGTCATCTATACACACTTAGCACTTAGTTTCTGTTCATAATGCTGTTAAATGGAGTCAGTTCTCTAATAAGTGTAACAATGAAATCACATCTCTTTTCCCTGCAGGCTAAGGCATGATGCATTCTGCTAGCAGAATGGTGGTGTCTATCAGTCAAGGGATTTGTAATTGGAGAGAGAATTCTAGCTGTGGTAGGATAGAGCTCTATATTAGAGGCAGGCTACAAATAGGTGAAATGGGAACTTGCCTTATCATTAATACTCTTGTCTTTCCACCGTTATTGGTCAGAGGCCCTGTGCAAATCACATCAATTGACTGATTTCTTAATTGTTTTTCTCTTAACCCATCAATTCTTAATTTGGCATCTCCTCTATTGACACATGTCACCGTTATTAATGGCTAATCATGTTAGTTTTAGAATAATGAATATATCACTCTGACATAAACAAATGAACAGGTTTAATAAACTTCTCACAGTCATGCAATTCCCCAGCTTTCCTTGGCCCCACCTGTGGATCTGTAATGTAGTTCACTGGAGGTGATGGGGAGGGAGCAGAGTCCTTCTTCATGATTTTTATAGATGTTGAGCAGTGTTGAAATAAAGGTCACATGCTGGTTGCCTATGGGCAGGATTGAATCTGCAGATGTATTTTGTTTGGTCCACATAATGCTGTCAAGATGTTTGATGTAGAACTTTGGTTCTCCTGGCAATGGCTCAGGAGATTGAATTCTCTATAGAAACATTTTGATAATCTCTGTCTAATGATAGTGGCTGGATTGTGAAATAGATTTTTGCAAAGAGCAGAATTACTGAAAAGAATTACAGATTTTGAGCTAGTTACAAAACGGCTTTGAGGCCTTTGTCACCATCTATTGTTTGCTCCTTTTTGATTACATGATATACTTCCATCAGTGGCTTTTTTGATTGGTCTCTTATACTTGAAATCTCAGTTATATCCCTTCCTTTTAGCTATGATTTATCCACCGTCCCTTTCTGAGAAGGATCAAGGCATCTTTTGAAAACTTAATTTTCTCTTCTCTACTACATCGTTGCTCTGTTTCTTTAAGATTTGTTTCATTCTCTCTTAGTTGATTTTTTCCATTCTGTGATCATGCTTTGAATTTTTCTGTCTCCTTTTTTGACGATTATTTATCTCATCACATATCATTTAGCCAGTCTATTAATTTAAAAGAAAACATTTATTGAACATCTGCACAAAGGTGTAAGTTTTATCAGTTGCCAGGTTCTACATCTTGTTTAACTAAGACAAAATCAAGATCTGATAGACAAATTGTTTTTAAACCATTAATTCTACTATAATAAGGTATTTATAAAAAGACTCTTCAAGGACCTATGAGAATACAGAAATAGGGGACTAATTCTGCTTATAGTGTATGGAATGTAAGGAGCTAGGTCTGGGAGACAGGAGACTCAAGGAGAGCATCTACACAGAGGTGGTTTCAATAAACCCAGAAGTGGACTTGCTAATGAAGCTTATACTCCAGGGCCTTGCGGTTGCATGGATCTCTTCCGCTGTGTTCTTGTGTCTTGTGTTTTGTGCAGTATATTTTACCCATTGATATTTAAGATCATTTGTTCTTTTTGTCTTACTCCAACATCCCCTCCAATATGCTTCCTTTAGGTTCAGGTGGGCTTGGAGAGGCCACATCTTTTTTAGAATGTGATTATGAGAAAATAGACTTGGAAATAGTTTGGGTTGGTGGGATACTTTTCTGTGGTTTGCAGTCGTATCCATGTATAGATAAGTTATTGCTAGCCATCACAATGTATATATCAGTCCTAGGATATTCCTCTAATATACAGTGTCAGCTCAGTCAGGGTTGGAACACAAAGGTACAGGGCCAGAGTTCATATCTTGATATGAACATTTCCTATGGAACTGACACTATAAGAATGTGGATGGAGGAAGAGAAGCAAGATTTAAAATGTGCAGAACAAGAAATTAATCTGTGGAAAATTCTTCCAGTCATTCGGTGTATAAAATTAGAAATCTAAGAGGATTTGATCTCATTGATGAGTGGCCAAAATGAAAAAATAGTGTATTCTCTCCTCCCAGGAATACACTCAATAGTGCCTTAAAATCTTAGGATATATATATATTATATATATATATCCTAATATATATATATCCTAATATATATATATGAATAATATTAGAGAGAGGTTTTTCTCAGATTTTCACATTCCTAAAAAATAACATGATTGTATAATGTTATGAAGCTTAATGAACTTTTCTAACTATCAAAATATTTTTCATCCATACTAGAGGAAAGATCGGCTTATCTTTGTGTTTTCTCTAGTGAAAACAAGATTACAAAATTGTTGTCATATAAAGAAACAAATATATGAGCAACAAATGTTGGCAAAACCATATTACAGAGCTGTCAATAGGTTGATTAATAAAACATGTTATTCCATTTTCTCCAGTTTAGGAAATTTTGTAATATAGTTTTTAAAATATATAGCATATTATCATTTATTTTCTCATTCTAAATACCTATTATACCTAGATCTATATTTATAAATTTGTATTATTTTCCTTAATGAGGGCCCCTAAAATTGTATAAACCAGCACAAACCAGACTAAATGTATTAAACTTCTCCAGGCAGACCTTGAATTTTCCAAGTTGAAGAAATAGTTTGTATAAGATTGATGTCACATATAATGCAAGATCCCACTAAAATTAAGCAAACTCAAGTTGGCCTAAATTAAGGAGTTCAGTAAAGAGATATTATTAAAGTGTGAACAGGATGTAGAGGAACCATAAGGCATAGTGCATCGTATCTATTGCCTGTTTTTTATCAGCCCTGAACCTAAAGGTGTGAGGGAAAACAGCAGTACTGTAACTCAGAGCCAAGACCTTGGGCAAGAATGCCGCATGGATAGGAATTGAGTACTTCGAAAGGCAAAGAGACCAAGGTAACAACATTGGGATGGAGTTGGTGAATTACATACACAAATCTTCTCTCCCTTCACTCCCTCCAATCTCCTGACTCATTCTTCCATTGTCCTAACCCTACTATAGCACAAGGGAGCTAGGAAGGCCATTCAAATATATCAGAAAGCAAGAGGCAGAAAATCAGGTAGAGATGTGTATAACGTGGCTTTGATAAAGCAAATAAAAATATCCGGCTATATATAGTATACATATATATACATTCTTAATGTATAAGTGAAAGTCACTCAGTTGTGTCCGACTCTTGGCGAATGGACTATACCATCCATGGAATTCTCCAGGCCAGAATACTGGAGTTGGTAGCCTTTCCTTTCTCCAGCGGATCTTCCCAACCCAGGGATCAAACCCAGGTCTCTCGCACTGCAGGCAGATTCTTTACCAGCTGAGCCACCAGGGAAGTCCCTTAATGTGTATGTGTGTGTGTGTGTGTGTGTGTGTGTGTGTGTGTGTATGGTATGCTTACAGTATGTATAATTGCATTAAAAAATGAAATCACACCTTGATTATTGCCTTATAACCTGTTTAACTCACTTAATAACTGACAAAAATGATAAACTCCTCTTTGTTTGTGTCATGAGGTTTGTTTTCTTTTTTTTCTTTTAAGCACATCTTCATAGGGCTATGTAGTCCTAAGTTCTGTGGCAGATGTATCAGAATTCATTTAGGTTACTTCAAATTTTTCACCATTATATAAAGACTTATAATAAGCGTTCCTGTAGATCATTTTTAAAATCAGCAATATACATTTCCTTAAAACAAATTCAAATAAAATGTAATTGCTTTTGTAATCCAAGGGGATTCCCATTTCAAGTTCTTACCACCAAAATGCTCTTCAGAGTGACTTCCCTGGTGGTCCAGTGGTGAAGACTCTGTGCTTCCAATTCAAGGTGGGTAGGTTTGATCCTTAGTCTGAGGACTAAGATCCCATATGCTTCGTGGCACAACCAAAGCAAAAACATGCTCTCAGGAAAAATCATGCCTCTTTCCCTTTGGCATTCTCCACATATCAATGCTTATTTTCTTCATATCCTGTCCAAGTTATAGGCCCAAATATTTTAAAGACAGAGCTGCGAGCAGACTCCCCTGCCATCTCTCACCCCTTATTGTTTGTAGTCTGAAATTCTCTTGGCAGTGAACAATGACTTCCCGATTTTGCATTCCAATGGCTATTTATCATTCTTATCATTGACCTTACAGCATTTGATGTTATTGACTTCAAACCTCTATTTGGGGTGGGGAGGGGGGGGGCGGCGGGGGGGGGCGGCGGGGGGGGGAGGACCAGAACTACTCTCTTCTTTTTGGTCCTTTACAATACTCAATACTGATTTGAATCCTCTCTTTCTGCCCTTTCTCTGCCTTCCTCTTTGGTTCCTACCTTCCTGCTTTCTGTTAGCCCTACTCTGTCAGGGCTCAGTGGGCTGTGTCCTGGCACAGAGTCCAACAAGCCCTCGTGCCTCTCACACTGGTCTCCTCTTTTCCTTCTCCAACACTCCTACTCTCATTTGAGCCCTGATTCTTTTTACTGGTCCCCCTGCTTCTAGTTCCAGATGTACCTTCCTAAAACATTGCTTTGCTTACAGCAGTCTCCTGAGCAATGGGCTTGAGCGTCCTGCATTCCTATTAACAAGCAAATGAAACACAAGCCAGCATTGGCATCCACCTTTCCCAACTGCTGACCATATAACCTACACTCTAGCTTCGCTGCACAGTTCTCTTTCCTTTTCCTTCCATCTATAATTCATTTTCTCATCTTTGCCCTTCAAAAACTCCTTCTCCTTCATTAAGACTTGACTCAAAGGCACCTCCTTTAAGAATCTTTCTCTAGTCACCTCCATTAAAAATGACCCCAATCTTCCAGTGTCTGTATTTCAGACTTTCTATCAACATTGTAGCCAGTTTGGGAGCCTTAAAACCTCTATGAGATTATAAACTGATTGAAAGTAGAATCAGGTACTGTTTATCTTCGCCTGAGCACCCAACATAGGGTTGTATTGTTGGTAAGTGATTAATAAATATTAAGTGAAAGAGCCAGCCTAAGAGCAATTGTACAGAGCCTTTGAGTTTAAGAATAGTTAGGGAAAGCTCAGAAATAGTCTACTGTGCCAGAAATCTCTTCAGATTGAGTCTTATGAAACATCTGACTTAAGTAAGTTAAGGATAGGACAGAAATGTAAATTTCATGTCTTTGGTTAAGCAGTGAATATGTCTAAAATGGCTATATTGGCTGCCCCAGAATTCTGAAAACTGTAACAGGATTTGTATTTCATTGTGAAAGATCCAGCAATTTCCTCACATTCAGACCACTGAACAATTCAAAGTGGAACACATTCTTTGAAGATGCATGGCCACGTTTGCCCCTTGCAAACACCAGGCAGATAGTTAGCTTCTCTGTCTCCTTCGCTGCATTCTGGCCTTGCCTGGAAGGGACAGACTTCATTGTCCCATTCTCCCCAGTAGTATTTCAAAGGGGCGACTTAAAATCATGGAAATGGTTATTAACCATGGGATCAGAAATGGGAAGCAAGGAAAACCTCCTTCCTGTCATGAACAACATAAATTCATTTTGCCACTTTTAACAAAGGAAGAAAGATGCAGCCGTGCGGTGTGGGAAGCACTCATATGATTTCTGTTCAACTTCACTATGTACTTGGCTTTCCCTTCCTGGGTGGCTTCAGGCTAGTCATTTCCCTTATTTGTGCACGGCCATGGCGTGAGGTTAGTAGCACCTCCGGACTCCTACCCCTGCCTCCCAGGCTGGAGAAGCGCCAGTTGCTAATGCTGTGAGATCTTCCTGGCCTGGTCCTGACTCCCACACAGTGAGATATCCTGTATAATTTGTCCAGCACCTTTCCCAAGCATGGAAACATCATACAACCCAGCAGTGAACAATGAGGCGGCAGGAGGCAGCACCAATGGGCGAAATCTAACATGTGCAGGAAAAACAAAATTAAGCAGCAAAGCTCTTTAGAGCAAGAGAGACTTTTAAAGGGAGTCCTCCCAGGTAATGTAAGCAGCTGCTTTCTCACTGCTCTCACGAGGGCATGCCACAGGGCCAAACAGGCAACCCCTCCAGCCCCGGGAAAAAGAACTGAGCTGCAATAGGGACCAAATCCATTTATTTTCATGTTGCAATAAAAATACTGGATAGTTTGTAAATCACACATGCTCTGATCGCATTCCTTTTAAGAATACACAGCAGATTTTCTTACTCTGGGCGCAGCCAATTTATTCACATAGGGGAGGCGTTTGATCAGCCTCCCTGCACAGGGGTTCTTAGATGAATGTGGCTGCTTGGTTTCTTACTAAATTAGGAGCTGCAGAGGAAGTGTGACCAGAGATGGAGTGCTGGGAAGGTGCAGGAATCTTCATGTGGAAATTTTAGCTTGTGCCCTACAGGGACTATGCAGGTGGGAAACGGCATTCATGTCTGGTCAGTTTTAATTTCAAACACAGTTTACAATCTGCAGTTCAGCCACATGTTGACCCCCAATTAAACCATGCCATGTAAGGCCCCAGTGGCATGAATACAGAGAAATCCCATTCTCCACAGTGCTGTCAGGAGCAGAACAGAATGGTAATTTTGCATTTGGTCTTGTTTGTCAGCCTGCATTTTAATGCATTTTCTAATATGACCACCTGATCCAGAATCGAACGCGCATTGTTCTCCCTGATAAGCCTAGGGGAAAAAATTCCTCTAAGGCATCTTTGCAAAGGGACTTATCTCTTTAAGTTTGTTGAGTTTCTGAGTGGGTGGAATAGGTTATGCTTTGCATTTCAAGAAATAGAACGAAATGCCACCAACAACACAGAATTTAAATAGTGCATAGCTGGAGCTCAGAGTGTGCTCTTCAAAGAGAATTTGATTTGACCCACACCTGAGATATGTGTTGCTATGACTGTTAATTGGATCCTCAAATCATTTTAAAATGGCCGTCAGCGCCATGACTGTTTGTTATCAAATGACTGCGGCTAGGTAGTGTTGAAAATCCTATGGTGGCACAGACAGTAAAGAATCCACTTGCAGTACAGGAGACCTGGGTTCGATCCCTGGGTCAGGAAGATCCCCTGGAGAAGGGAATGGCAACCCACTCCAGTATTTTTGCCTGGCGAACTCCATGGACAGAGGAGCCTGGCAGGCTGTAGTCTGTGGGGTCACTAAGAGTTGGACATGATGGAGTAACTAGAACTTTTACTTTTCAGGTAGTGTTAGCTTTATACATGAGAACAAGGTGTTACAGCATAATGCCTGTGAAGACCTTGTAACTATATAGAGGAGTGATTAAGTGAACAGGCTCTGTAGAAAGACACGCTCAGTTCAAATCCTGGCTCTGTCCCTTGGCAGAGTGACAAATTCCACCTATTTGAAGTGGAGTGATAATAACCTCATAGGATTGGCGTGAGAATTAACTGAGATAAAGTGGCTTAAGGGCTATGTACCATGCCTTACATAAAATGTGCACATACATAAATGTTTACTTTTATTGTGACTAAGGGTCAGATTAACGCATTTTGAATGCTTGATAAGTACCAGCAACATTGCCAGTCTCCATCTTTGAAAACTTACGTCTAGGAGAGTAGCATAGTACCTTGTGGTCTTATCACGAAAGAAGATTTTCTTATCGGAGCTCCCTCGGGCCTCCCTGGTTCATTTAAGGGCTGTCTCCCTTGCTGCTCCTCCTCCTGCGTGCACCTTCCCTCACCAGGGTTACTGCCTCTTATGTAGGACCCGTGACCCTGTTATTCTGCCCCTGATACTTTTAACCATTTGTTAAATGGGATGTTTATCCCACATCCCTCTTTTTGAAATAGACTATAAGCTCTTTGAGGGCAGGTAGCGTATCTGTATATAGATACCACTTTAAGGTTTGTTAGGTGCATTTTCTCCTGGAAAACAAGTGGATAGGAACTAGTTCTCAGAAAATTAAGTCTGTTGCTGGCAGTATCTTCCCAGACTTGGAAAGAAATTAGAAAACCTTGCATGATTTCCACACACACAGCCTGCATCAGCATTGGTAAGCCCTTAGCCTCTCCAAAGAGATTGTGAAGACAAAAAGACTATAGAGATGAGAGGAATAGAGAATTAGAAAGACATTTCAGCTCTTCACGCTTGCACTTTAAGCCTCTCCACAAAGTGTCTTATTCTCTACCCATGGAAAGAGAGTTAGGCTCATTACATTAATTTATGAATTCAAAGCAGAGAAGCTGTGAGCTGACAGCTAAAATCCTATTATTTATCTTTCTTTCTATCTATCTATCTGTCATCAGTGCCTCCCCTTGGAGTCTGTGCAGGGACACAGCAAATTTGAGGGTGTGTCCTCTTTTGTACTATTCTGATCATCTTCATGAGAAAGCCAGTTGGCCATAAACATAGCCAGGGCTCCGATGAATACAGCTTGCGCGGCTGCTCTCGCGGTCCACACGTAGCCTTCTGCATGTACAGATGAGCCGCCCATCTCTCTCGTTATTGTGCTGCTTTTTGCTTAATCATTGAGAAACAACTGCAGCCTCGTGGCTGACGGACCAAACGCCAGGGTGAGGAGTGCATTTCCAGTATGTCTGCCACTGTTTTCTTTAACGATTTTTCAAACGAATACAGTCTCCGTCGTTCCGTCCTTTAGAATGTGTGTGTTGAGCTTCAATGATTTCAAAGCTAATGGTAAAAGATGCACTCTGCGGCATCGCTCTGTCAAGAAGATTTGAATCATTATTTGTCCTCTTCCTCTGGACAGACTGTAAGGTTAAATGGTTGGGGTTTTTGAAACAAAAGATTTATACTCCATTTTCTTTCGTGCTATCCATCCACGCCTCCTGTAATAGGAGCCGGTTGGAAAGCTCTGCGTCTGGGTTGTCATTTCTCTTGCATGGTATATATTAGAGTCCAAACGACCTCTACACCATCAAGGTTCCACAAACCTTAAATTTAAGCTACCTGCTCCACCAAAGTACCAAAAACAATAACTTTTTTATGTTGCAACAAACATTACATTTAATGAGTACAGTGCACGTGTAATGATACAGTGAATCAGTGTGAAGCCTCAAATAATGATTTCTGTTGGCACTATAAAAGGAATGTAATTTTTCTTGTTGAAATACCATTTTTCAGTTACTGCATGAGTGATGTGGTAATTATCCCCTACACCTGGGATTTAAATCCAATCCTACAAGCCCATTTTCTGTTTGCAAGCTGTCAGGCTGATGCATAGGCTTTGTTCTTATCTGGCAGTAGGCAAGGAATCGGTAATTCAGAAACAACAAAGCCACTGATGGGTCATCATGTAATCTGCACTGAAAATTGCAATCTGTAATGAGATTGGAAACGCAGATGAGGTGACTAAAATTGATTACCTACCATATCTGAAAATTTCAATTTTATTGCACAAATATGATCAAACTAGTCCATAAGTTTGGGGATTAGTTGAGAAAGAATAAAGATTACTTTTAAATTAGGTGAATGCAGATAAGTTATTTAAATGTAAATTATTTGCTTTATAGCAATATGGTTGGTCTGCAGGGTGATTCAAATGGCCACATATTTTAAGTTCCCTGATGGCATCATTTCTGTCTGGGAGTTCCAATTACAGATGACATATACACTTTCCACTCTTAAAGGGAGTACAGCAAAGCAGGCTGTGAATGAAACTCACACCAATCCCCAGGCCACAAAAATTCACCTTCCATAAGCTTATTATGGAAAGAAATAATCATCTAGATGTCTTGGGAGCTTCAAGGATCAAGCAGCAGACTGTGCTTGGAGTACTGTAAACATTCCCCCCGCGCAGCAGCCACCCTCTCTCCCCCCACCACCGCCACTTACAGTAAAGAAAAATTAGAAGTTCTTGTTCATTTATTAAACTATAAAAGGTTTACAACATTCCAAGAATCATCTACATTCTTTGGAACAGCTTTCTTTATTTTTGCTCTTTCTGTTTCAAAAGTTAAACCGTTTCCTTCTGCAGGAAACTCATTTTCTGTTTACATCCATTTGTTTTTCCTCTTCTGAAAATCCCATTATTCCTTTACATGAAAAAGATTTTTAATGCTTCTCATTTCTGGCCTCCAAATCCCACATTCAAAGCATGTAAGAAGAGATGATATCTGTTGTCCCTGCTCCCACAGCACCCATCTTTACTTCCTCTAACACAAATCTGACTCCTGGCCTCTCTTTTTTATTGAAACTGCTTATGTCATGAACCCTGGTCCAAGCCACTACAGTTTCTAGCCTGGAGGGCTGCAGAGTCCTGAAGGATCTCTCACTTCCCATCATGCATCTTTCTAAAATTCAGTCTCCATAAAGTTGTCAGAGTTATCCTTTTAAAACATAAACTTGATGATGTCACTCATGCTTAAACCCTCCGCTGGCTTCACTTCACACTGAAAATAAAATCCCAATACCATACTCTGGTCTGCAATTTTATGGTCTCTGTAAATCTCATCTCATACAGTTCTTAGGCTCATTCACTGCACTATAGCCACCCTCTGCATCTTTGAACTTAACCAAGTCGTTCCTGCAACAGGATCTTTGCCATAGCATGTCAGCTTTTCATGGCTGGCTCCTCCCAGTAAGTTGGATCACAGCCATATTACCCTTTCTTCAGAGAGGCCAAACCAATCAAAAATAAAAATATTTTTTGAGTCACTTTCTAGTGGAGCATTATCTTCAAATTCCTTGATAGCATCTATCATTTCTGATATTACTTTTATTATTAATATTGTCATTTTATAATTATTTGTCTTTTCCAACTTAATGTAAGTTGTATGCTTGTCTCACACCTTTGAAACCCAAACTTTAAAAATCTCATAGCACACAGTGTACATTCAATAAAGATGTTAGAAAAAATATCAACACATCTCCTACTCATTTTGTCCAATTGCTTTTTATTCATTTTTTTCAGTAATCAATTTTCCATATCTTAATGCAGAACTGATACTGTTGACATATCCCTTCTTGGAATTCTCCTGGCCTTTAAATTCTGTTTTATGTATTCTGTGTTTTCTTCCTACTTCTTCAGTTCCTTTTCCAGTCCTATAATTAAATGGTTGAGTTTCCCCAGTTTACATAATTGCCCTTCATCTCTTTCTCATTGTCTTTCTTGGGTATCTCAGATACTCCCATGGCTCTGATGGATGTGACAAAGAAAAACTGCAAAACTGTACTGGATAAGTTAAACAGAAAGGGAAGACTTTATTCAAAACCTTTGCAATAGATGAGAGATATTGACCTCAATTCTGCTGAGACAAAAGGCAAGAGAACTTAAAGCAGTGGGGTGAGCTTGTGGAAAACTCATAGAAAAGAGTACTTGGGGGAGGTTGATCAATGTGTATAGACCATCTGTGTTTGCTAATTGGTGCTTATTGAAGTTAGGCTCATACCCTCCCATAGAGACTGAGGGATAAAAACACTATCTTTCTTGAAGATTACATTTCAAAGAGATGCCTCCCAGGTCCTTGAACAAGACTTTCCTGGGTTATAAAACTAGCAAGAGGCTGGGAGACAATTAACATCTTGATGGGCCAGACCAATAATTTACAATTACACATTTTCTAAAGTAAATGCTCTAAGAAAAATGAAGTTAGAGTATTTAGACTAAAAGAAATCTGTCTAAAGTTTAGTTAGGCTTAGGGGAACATTAAGGTCATCTTGGTTGGATTCACTTATCAGGTTTCCTTTTATATCTGTATGTTCAGACCTGATGTCCTGACAAGCTGATATCCTTTATTTTCAGTTGCCTGTTGAATACCTCCGAGTATCCCATTTTCACACCCAACTCTTTATGTTTAAAACCAAATCTAGTAAAAATAAAAATTAAAACATAAATAAATAAATAAGTATACCTATAAAAAAAATCTAACCTTTCTTTTCTTTTAAAAATTGAGATATAATTGACATGTGCTATCATACACCAGTTTTATATATACAAAGTAATGATTTAATATATATATATATTGCAAAATGATTATCAAAGTAGTTACCATCTATCACCACACACAGTTAAAATTTTCTTCCTGGGGTGAAAACTTCTAAGATTTACTCTCTTAACAACTTTCAAGTATACAGTGCACTCTCATTAACTATAGTCACTGTGCTATGCATTATATATCCACAAACTTATTTACCTTATAACTGAAAGTTTGTACCTTCTGACCACCTTCATCCATTTCGCCGATTCCCTCAATCCCTTCCCCCATGCCTCTGAACCATTAATCTGTTTTCTGTATCTAGATATTCATTTTTGTTTTTTTCTTCTCCAGTTTTATTGAGAAATAATCGATGCAAGTCACAGTAGAAATTTGAGGCATATAGCTAGATGGTCTAATTTACATGTATTCTGAGATGATTATGAGCTAACATCATCTTTTAAATATAGGAACAGTTTAAAATAAAGGAAAAATGAGAAATTTTCTGGTGATGAAAACTCTCAGGGGTTACTCTCCTAACATCTTCCGTATATGCCTCCTGCAACATTAGCTATAATCACCACGTGTCCGTTACATCCCTAGTATTTAAGTATCATAACTACAACTAACTTTTGACCACCTTCCTCCACCCTCTGCCTCTAGTAACCACAAGTCTGATCTCTTCCTATGAGTTAGTTGTGTTTTTTTTTATTCTTTTCTTTTATAAGATTCCACACAGAAGAGAGATCATACAGTATTTATCTTTGTCTGACCTATCACCTAGCATAAAGCCTTCAAGGTCCATTCATATTGTTGCAAATAGTAGGATTTCTTCACTTTTTAATGGTTAAATCATATTCAGTTGTGGCTATAAATATACCACAAATTCTTTTTTCATCCATTGGTGGATACTGAGGAAGTTTCCATGTCTTGGTCATTAAAAACAATGCTTTTGTGAGCATAGGATTGCAGATATGTTTTTGAGTTAATGTTTTCATTTCCTTTGGATATACGCCTAGATGTAGAATTGATAGGTCATATGGTATTTCTATTTTTAATTTTTTAAGGATCCTCCATACTGCTTTCTGTGTGTGTGTGTGTGCTAAGTCACTTCAGTCATGTGCAACTCTTTGTGATCCTATAGTCCAACAGGCTCCTCTGTCCATGGGATTCTCCAGGTAAGAATACTGGAATGGGTCGCCATGCCCTCCTCCAGGGGATCTTCCTGACCCAGAGACTGAGCCCACAGTTCCATGCAGTCTCTTGTGGTTCCTGCATTACAGGCAGATTTTGTATCACTGGGCCATCAGGCGGAGGAGACAATGGCACCCCACTCCAGTACTCTTGCCTGGAAAATCCCATGGACAGAGGAGCCTGGTAGGCTGCAGTCCATGGGGTCGCTAAGGGTCGGACACAGCTGAGTGACTTCACTTTCACTTTGCACTTTCATGCATTGGAGAAGGAAATGGCAACCCACTCCAGTGTTCTCACTTGGAGAATCCCAGGGACAGGGGAGCCTGGTGGGCTGCCATCTCTGGGGTCGCACAGAGTCGGACACAACTGAAATGACTTAGCAGCAGCAGCAGGGCCATCAGGGAAGCTTCTGCTTTCCATAGTGACTGCTCCAATTTATAATCCCACCAACCATATGCAAGGATTTTCTTTCTACTCCACTGCAACATTTGTCATCTTTAATCTTTTTGATAGTTGCCATTCTAACAGGTGTGATGTAGTTTTGACTTCCCTTTCCCTTATGACTAGTGATGTTGATTGAGCATGTAACTATTGAACACTCATGTATCTTTTTTGGAAAAATGTCTATTCAGCTCTTGGCTCATTTTTAAATTATTTGTTTATTTGCTATTAAACTGTATGTATATCTATAGCAGATTTAAAGTTTACAAATATTTTTTTCCCATTCCATAGGTTGTCTTTCACCTTGAAGATGGTTTTCTCTGTGTATAAGCTTTATAGCTTGATACAGTTACACTTTTCTTTTTAAATTGTTTATGCTTTAGGTGTCATATCCAAAAGATCATTAACAATACTCATGTCAAGGAGTTTTATTCCAGTGTTTTATACTAAGAGTCTCATGGTTTCAGGTCTTATAATCTTTGATGCATTTTTAGTTAATTTTGTGAGTAGTATAAGATGTGGGTCCAGTTTTATTCTTTTACATTTAAATATCCAATTTACCTAGCACCATTTATTAAAAAGCCTGTAGTTTCTCCACTGAGTGTTCTTACTTCCCTTGTCAAATGTTAGTAGACCATGTATGCTTAGGTTTATTTCTGAGCTCTCGATTTTCTTCCATTGGTCTATTCGTTTTTATGTTAGCCCCATACTGTTTTGATGACCATACCTTTATAGTATATCCTGAAATCAGGAAGTCTGATATCTCCTGCTCTTTTCTTCTTTCTCAGAATCTCTTTGGCTCTTCAGGATCTTTTGTGGTTCCATATAAGTTTGAGGAGTGTTTTTTCTGCTTCTATAAAAAATATCATTGTAATATTGATATTGCATTGAATCTATAGATGGCTTTTAGTAGTATTGACATTTTAAAAATCTCAAGTGTTCCAATCCATGAATATGAAATACTTTCCCATCTCCTTGTGTCTTCTTTGATTGCTTTCACTAGTATATTGTAGTTTTTAGAGTAGAGATCTTTCACTTTCGTAGTTAAATTTATTTTTAAGTATTTTATTGTTTTTTGATAATATTATAAATGAAATAGATTTCTTTGTTTTTCATAAAATGTATAGTTAGTGTATCAGAAAATTATGAATGTTTATATGTTATTTTGTATCCTGTAAACTTTACTGAATTCATTTGATTAAATATAACAGTTTTGGGGGGAGGTAATCTTTAGGGATTTCTACATATAAAATTACGTCATCTGCAAATAAAGACAGTTTTGCATCTTCCTTTCAGTTCGGAATTTCACTTATTTTTCTTGCCTGATTGCTCTAGCTAGGACTTCCATGTTGAATAGGAATGGTGAGAGTGAGAACCCCTGTCTATTTCTGATCTTAGAGGAAAAGTTTTAACCTTTCACCATTGAATAGGATGTTAACTGTGGCCTTGTAATATATGGTCTTTATTATGTTAATGTATGTTCCTTCTATGCCTAATTTGTAAGTGGTCTTTTTTAAAATCGTGAATGGATGTTAAATTTTGTCAAATGCTTCTTCTGTATCTATTAAGATTACCATGATCCTTTTCTTTCGTTCTGTGAAAGAGATGTGAAGTGTCATATCCGTTGATTTGCAAATGTTGAAATATGGAGCTTTCCAGGTAGCACTAGTAGTCCAGAACCCAGCTGCCAATGCAGGAGACATAAGAGTTGTGGGTTCGATGCCTGGGTCGAAATAGCCCCCTGGAGGAGGCCATGGCAACCCACATGGAGAGTGAGTTCTTACCTGGAGAATCCCATGGACAGAGGAACTTGCTGGGCTACAGTCCAAGTGGTTGCAACGAGCTGGACAGAACTGAACTGACTTAGCACGACATGTGTTGAGATATCCTTGCATCTCATAGATAGATCTTACTTGATCATGGTGATTAATCCTTTTAATGTGCTGCAGAATTTGGTTTGCTAGATTTTTATTGAGAACTTTCGTATCGGTACTCATCAGCAGTATTGAGCCATGCTTTTCTTTTCTTGTATCATCCTTTTCTGGTTTTGGTATTAGTATGTGTGCTAGTCGCTCAGTCGTGTCTGACTCTTTGTGACCCCATGGACTGTGGCCCACCAGGCTCCTCTGTCCATGGGATTCTCCAGACAAGAATACTGGAGTGTGTTGCCATTTCCTTCTCCAGAGGATCTTCCCAATTCAGGCATCAAACCAGGGTCTCCTGCATTGCAGGCAGATTCTTTACATCTGAGCCACCAGGGAGTCTCTGGTGGAATCAATATGATGCTGGCCTTCTAAAATAGGTTTAGGAATGTCCCCTTCTCTTTGACATTTTAGAAGAGTTTGAGAAGGATTGGTTTAATTTATTTATTTGATTAAGTTCGCCAGTGAAGCCATTTGATCTTGAGTTTTTCTTTGCTGGTAAAGTTTTGATTACTGGTTTGATTTCCTTCCTTGTATTTAATCTATGCAGATTTACTATTTCTTCCTGATTTAATCTTAGTAAGTTGTATGTTTCTAATTTTTTTTCCCATTTCTTCTAGGTTGTACAGTTTGTTGGCATATAACTGTTCATAGTTCAGTTCAGTTCAGTTGCTCAGTCGTGTCCGACTCTTTGCAGCCCCACGAATCCCAGCACGCCAGGCCTCCCTGTCCATCACCAACTCCCAGAGTTCACTCAGACTCACGTCCATTGAGTCAGTGATGCCATCCAGCCATCTCATCCTCTGTCGTCCCCTTCTCCTCCTGCCCCCAATCCCTCCCAGCATCAGTCTTTTCCAGTGAGTCAACTCTTTGCATGAGGTGGCCAAAGTGCTGGAGTTTCAGCTTTAGCATCATTCCTTCCAAAGAAATCCCAGGGCTGATCTCCAGCCTTCTATAATCTTGGAATTTCCATGATATCTGTTGTAATGTCTCCTTTTTCGTTTATAATTTTATTTATTTGAGCCCTTTCTCTTTTCTCCTTGGTTAATCTAGCTAAAGCTTTGACAATTTTATCTTTTCAAAGAACCATTAATTTGATTAATTTTTTCTACTGATTTCCTATTCTCTGTTTCATTTCTTCCTGTTCTAAACTTTATTTCCTTTCTTCTGGTAACTTTGGTCTCAGTTTCCTTTTTCATTTCGTTTGATCCATTGGATGTTCAACAGAGTGTTGATTAATTTTCATGTTTTTGTGAATGCTCCAATTTACCTCTTGTTATTGATTCCTAGTTTCATGCCATTATGATCAGAGAAGATATTTGGTACAATTTCAGTCTTCTAGAATTTGCTAAGACTTGTTTTGTGGCCTACCACAAATGGTCTACCCTAGATTATGTTCCATGTGCATGTGAGAATAATGCTTTGTGGATGAGCTACTGATATATCTAAGAGTATTATATTTTTTTAAGATTCCACAAATAAATGAGATAATATAGTATTTGCCTTTCTCTATCTTATTTTACTTAGCATAATGCCCTCAGGGTTCATTCATGTTGTCTCAAGTGGCAAAATTTCCTCCTTTTTATGGCTGAATGATATTCCATTGTGTATATGCAGAGAGAGACTATGTTTTCTTTTATCAATTTTTCATCAATGAACACAATGCTATTTTCATGCCTGTGTGCTTATGTAAATGTGCAATGAACATAGAAGTCCTAGACATATTTCCAATAGTGATTTTGTATTTTTCAGAGAAGTACCCAAAGGGGGAATTGTTATATCATATTATAACTCCAATTTTAACTTTTTAGAAAATTTATTTCATACTGTTTTCCATAGTTATGGTACCAACTTAAATTCCTACCAACAGTGCCCAAGAATTTCCTCTTCTCTACATCCTCACCAACATTTGCTATTTCTTATCATTTTAATGGTTTGCCTTGGAAATGAACAGAGATCATCCTGTCGTTTTTGAGATTGCATCCAAGTGCTGCATTTCGGACTCTTCTGTTGACCATGATGGCTACTCCATCACTTCTAAGGGATTCCTGCTCACAGTAGTAGATATAATGGTCTAATAATAGCCATTCTAACTGGCTATTGAAGAAAATAGGGAAAACCACTAGGTCATTCAGGTATGACCTAAATCAAGTCCCTTATAATTATAATGTGGAAATGACAAGTAGATTCAAGGGATTAGATCTGATAGAAACAGTGCCTGAAAAACTGAAGAGAGATTTGTAGTATTGTACAGGAGGAAGTGAGCAAAACCATTCCCAAGAAAAAGAAATGCAAAAAGGCAAAACGGTTGTCTGAGGAGGCCTTACAAATAACTGAGAAAAGAAGAGAAGCAAAAGGCAAAGGAGAAAGGAAAGATATACCTTTCTGAATTCAGAGTTCCAAACAATAGCATGGAGAGACAAGAAAGCCATCTTAAGTGATCAGTGCAAAGAAATAGAGGAAAACAATAAAATGGGAAAGACTAGAGATCTCTTCAAGAAAATTAGAGATACCAAGGGAACATTTCATGCAAAGATGGACCCAATAAAGGAGAGAAACAGTATGGACCTAACAGAAGCAGAAGATACAAAGAGGAGGTGGCAAGAAGGCACAGACGAACTATACAAAAATGATGTTAATGACCCAGATAACCACAATGGTGTGATCACTCACCTAGAGTCAGACATCCTGATATGTGAAGTCAAGTGGGCCTTAGGAAGCATCACTATGGATACAGCTAGTGGAGGTGATGGAATTCCAGTTGAGCAATTTCAAATCCTAAAAGATGATGCTGTTAAAGTGCTGCACTCAATATGCCAGCAAATTTGGAAAATTCAGCAGTGGCCACAGGACTAGAAAAGGTCAGTTTTCATTCCAATCCCAAAGAAAGGCAATGCCAAAGAATGTACAAACTACTGCACAGTTTCACTCATCTTACATGCTAGCAAAGTAATGCTCAAAATTCTCCAAGCCAGGCTTCAACAGTACATGAACCATGAACTCTCAGACGTTTAAGCTGAATTTAGAGTAGGCAGAGGAACCGGAGATCAAATTACCAACATCCGTTGGATCATCGAAAAGTGAGAGAGTTCCAAAAAAACATCTATTTCTGCTTTATTGACTATGCCAAAGCCTTTGACTGTCTGGATCACAATAAACTGTGGAACATTCTTCAAGAGATGGGGATACCAGACCACCTTATCTGTCTCCTGAGAAATCTGTATGCAGGTCAAGAAGCAACAGTTACAACTGCACATGGAACAACAGACTGGTTCCAGATTGGGAAAGGAGTGTGTTATGGCTGTATTTTTTCACCCTACTTATTTAAACTATATGCAGAGTACATCATGTGAAGTCCTGGGCTGGAAAAAGCACAAGCTGGAATCAAGATTTCCAGGAGAAATATCAATAACCTTAGATATGCAGATGACACCACCCTTATGGCTGAAAGCCAAGAGGAACTAAAGAGCCTCTTGGTGAAAGTGAAAGAGGAGAATGAAAAAGCTGGCTTAAAACTCAACCTTCAAAAAAGTAAGATCATGGCATCTAGTCCCATCACTTCATTGCAAATAGATGGGAAAACAATGGAAACAGAGACAGACTTTATTTTCTTGGGCTCCAATATCATTGCAGATAGTGACTGCAGCCACGAGGTCAAAAGACACTTGCTCCTTAGAAGAAAAGCTATGACAAACTTAGACAGCATATTAAAAAGCAGAGACATTACTTTGCCGACAAATATCCGTACAGTCAAAGCTATGGTTTTTCCAGTAGTCATGTATGGATGTGAGAGTTGTACCATACAGAAAATGGAGTCCCAAAGAAGTGAAGCTTTTGAACTGTGGTGTTGGAGAAGACTCTTGAGATTCCCTTGGACTGCAAGAAAATCCAACCATTCAATCCTAAAGGAAATCAATCCAGCATATTCATTGGAAGAACTGATGCTGAAGGTGAAGCTCCAGTACTTTGGCCACCTGCTATGAAGAGCTGATTCATTACAGCGGACCCTGATGCTGGGAAAGATTGAAGGTAGGAGAAAGGGATGACAGAAGATGAAATGGTTGGATGGCATCACCAACTCAATGGACATGAGTTTGAGCAAGCTCCAGGAGATGATGAAGGACAGAGAAGCCTGGCTGCAGTCCATGGCATGGCAAAGAGTCAGACAAGACTGAGCAACTGAACAACAGCAACAACATTCTAACTAGTGTGAAGTGATATCTTTGTGGTTTTGATTTGCATTTACCCTTCTTTTCTTTTGAAGTGTTTCTTACATTTATCATTTCCTTTTCATTTCTACTGTCACTGCTTTTATTAACTAAATGACATCTTAACCCTTTTCCCAACTTCATTCTTTTGTACTCAGTGGTCCTCTGGTATACTTCCTAAAATACTACTCTAGGCACATCCCTGTTGTATAAAATCTTCAGTGACTCTCCATTATCTGCCTGGTCCTAAGAGTATCCACTCTAGAACTGGAAATCCTCCTTAACACTCAAGTTATCGAGATTTTTTAGTTTTATAAAAGACCCTACTGATTTTAACCACTTAGGGTGACTGGAGAATTCTTAAAATTGTAGTGCACAAGAAAAATAGTAGTAGGAAGAGAGTGTGACCCAGATTTATTTGAATGGTGGCTTTACAATGGTATAATAAGTGATAGTAAGAAAGACAATGAAAGAATTTAAGAGGGGAAGGCAGTATCTCCATTCATGGTCTTTAAAAATCATCCATTAGGTCAGATCTTAGTGTTTATCTTTTTGTGGTCCCCAGTCCATATGGGCTTAGTCATCTTTTAATGTTTTCTACTACCTAAACTAAAAGCAACTTCTATCAATTTAACATGCAAACAAAACTGGGAGCCGTCTTGCAAACTGTGGTAGTCTATGATCAGTGATATTTGATGTTACTGTTGTAAAATGATTATGACTTGCTGGAGACTCAGATGGCTCATTTTTAGCAATAAAGTATCTTTTATTTAAGGTATATACATTGGATTTTAGGTGTAATGCTATTGCACACCTAATAAACTATCAGTTCAGTTCAGTTCAGTTGCTCAGTTGTGTCCGACTCTTTTGCGACCTCATGAACCACAGCACGCCAGGCCTCCCTGTCCATCACCAATTCCCGGAGTCCACCCAAACCCGTGTCCATTGTGTCGGTGATGCCATCGAACCATCTCATCCTCTGTTGTCCCCTTCTCTTGCCTTCAATCTTTCCCAGCATCAGGGTCTTTTCCAATGAGTCAGGTCTTTGCATCAGGTGGCCAAAGTATTGGAGGTTCAGCTTCAACATCAGTCCTACCAATGAACAACCAGGACTGATCTCCTTTAGGATGGATTGGTTGGAGCTCCTTGAAGTCCAAGGGACTCTCAAGAGTCTTCTCCAACACTACAGTTCCAAAGCATCAATTCTTCGGCACTCAGCTTTCTTTATAGTTCAACTCTCACATCCATACATGACCACTGGAAAAACCATAGCCTTGACTAGACGGACCTTTGTTGGCAAAGTAATGTCTCTGCTTTTGAATATGCTGTCTAGGTTGGTCATAACTTTCCTTCCAAGGAACAAGTGTCTTTTAATTTCATGGCTGTAGTCTCCATCTTCAGTGATTTTGGAGCCCAGAAAAATAATGTCAGCCACTGTTTCCACTGTTTCCCCATCTTTTTGCCATGAAGTGATGGGACTGGATGCCATGATCTTAGTTTTCTGAATGTTGAGCTTTAAACCAACCTTTTCACTCTCCTCTTTCACTTTCATCAAGAGGCTCTTTCATTCCTCTTCACTTTCTGTCATAAGGGTGGTGTCATCTGCATATCTGAGGTTATTGATATTTCTCCCGGCAATCTTGATTCCAGCTTCTGCTTCCTCCGGCCCAGCATTTCTCATGATGTACTCTGCATATAAGTTAAATAAGCAGGGTGACAATATAGTTTAGTATAAACATAAGTTTTATGGGCCCTGGGAAATTAAAAAAATCATATGAATTGCTTTATTGAAGTGGATGATCTAGAACAAAATCAGTTTCTCTGGGGAATGCCTATAGTGCTGTTTTATTGAGTTTTTCTAGATATGGTGTCAACTATATTATCTAAACCATTTTACATTTTTAAGTAGTAGTTTATTCTTAGACACATTTAATATAATATTAATTCAGTATTTTTAGTTTCTATGCATTGGTTTGGAGTTTCATTTTTATAACATTCCTCACATTTTCTGTCTAAACAAAAATTCATGCTGTATGACTCTACATCAATTATTAATAAGAGATGAATTACATGGGAGAACAACATTCACTGCAAAGTCTAATGCTTGTAACAGTCACTTTCAGGGTTTCAGGATTTCAAATAAAATGTGTTACTTTTAAATACCAAAATACCAGGATGTATTACCAAAAATAGAATTTTTTTTCCTTTCGTTGTTTAATACTTCACTAGTTAAGATAATGCTTACTACCCCGACAAATAAAGCCTGAGTCTTAGTGACTGAATTCAATAGAAGTTTATTTCTTAATCAAGAAAAGTCCATTTGGCAGAGTGTCTTCTAAGGCCAATCCAATCATTGATTTGTAGCTTGTTGGTGAGAAGAGAGAGAGTGGAGAAAGCATACCCGCTTCCTAAATGTCCTTACCTGGAACTAACACAAAGCAGTGAGAACTAGGCCCGTGGTTCCATTGGGTTTCAAGGGATCTAGAAAATGTAGTCCCTGTCCAGGCAGCTGCTGCCCAGCAACAATGCTACAGCATGAAATAGGATCAGAGATCTTTGCTGTCCAGTTAGCTATTTCTGCCACAAATACCCTTATTTAGGTGTTTAAGCAAAATTTGAAAGCTCAGTTATTTACAGCTTAAAATCAAGATCAGTGACTCACTGTAACTGTGTAAATGGATACACATTTGCATAGAATGCAAGTTTAGATAGATATATATCTGTATAGCTGTATTACTAAAAGTTTGTTTTGGAAAAATACTTTTCCTGAATTTGAAGCCTTCCAAAACTAGTATGGAAATTGATATCGGTTATTCTGCAATAGAAGTTCCATTTACATGAGATGAAATTGAAGGAAATAGAGAAATCTAATTTTTAAAATAATATGTACAATCCATTATAAGTTTAAAAATATTTTTCAATAAATAATTCAATCAGGTTCTAAAGTAAGTATAGTGAAGAAAGTGAAAGTGTTACTTGCTCGGTCGTGTCCAGTTCTTTGTGACCTGATGGGCTGTAGCTCCCTGGTCTCATCTCTCCATGGAATTCTCCAGGCAAGAATACTGGAGTGGGTAGCTGTTCCCCTATCTTGGGAATTCCTTATCGAACCTAGGTCTCTTGCATTGCAGGCAGATTCTTTATCATCTGAGTCACCAGGGAAACCCCTGAACTCTAAATAGGCACAGACATGAGACAAAAAAAGAGTTGGGCCAAAAAAATTGAGTCAAAAGAAAATATTTGAAACTAGAGAAAAGGTTGAGAAATTATAGGCAAAATTATAAGAGTCTGGCCCATAGGCTATAATGTAAATAATGTTCTTGGAAGAAAGCCATGGTTATTTACTTACATACTGCCTATGGTTGCCTAGCAGAGTTAAGTAGTATGCCCTGCAAAGTTGAAAGCATATTCTATCTGGCCCTTAATAGAAAATTTTTACTGCTCTCTGTACTACAGAAATAATTGTCTCTTCACCTTTCTACCAACTCATGTAAAGTCAGGAACAGGCTTATCAGTACCTAGAAAAATTTGCACAAGAATACTTTTAATTGAATAATTACGTTTGACGCACTTTGTTTTTAATCTTACCATTAAAAAAAAATCACACATTATTTTATTTTCAGTTTTAATGACTGATTAAATTCCCTTCATTTTATATAATAATTATCATAATATTAGGGGCTTCCCTGATGGCTCAGCGGTAAAGAATCCGCCTGCTGTGCTGGAGACCTGGGTTCAACCCCTGGGTCAGGAAGATCCCCTGGAGAACGAAATGGCAACCCACTTCAGTGTTCTTGCCTGTGTAATCTCATGGACAGAGAAGCCTGGTGGACTACAGTCCATGGAGTCACAAAAATTCGGAAACGACTGAGCAACTAAACCCCCACCACCACTAGTCGGGTACCTTAGAGGGCAGGTTTCAGTTTTTATCATATTATTTGGATAGTGTATTGTTTTATTTGCTAACAATTTGTATTAGAAAGATAATATACTTTAATATATTATAAATTTATGTTTTAAAATGTGTAATATATTTATCCATTTTGTATTTAAATTGTATTAGATGTGTGGGTTGATCAAATATGTATAAATTCTAGTCAGAGTACATTCTCATTAAGCCTCAGTATTTCAATCACTGGAAAATTCCCACTGTTCTATTGATATGGGTGTTCAACTTAAAGGAAGAGTTAATCAAGTTATACTTTGAAATCACGTATCCATTCATGTACTGCGTCTCTGGCAAACATAGAAACCTCCTTTGAAGAAACTCCTGGAAATGGTTAGTAAATAAAATCAGTGGGGACTGAATGAACAAAGAGTCTCTAAAGTCTGTGGATAGAAACTAGAATAGAATTGTCACTTTCCTTCTCAGAGGTGGATATGAGAAGAGCTGATCAGTGGTGGATATTAGTCAGTGACTACAGGGACAATTCGAAGTTCAGATTCAGATTTTAATTAGCTAAATCATCTCGGAAAGGTGTTTCAACTCCTCTCACTGAACTTTCATTGATTCAATTATTGAAGGAGGAACAGACTGTCTGTTTCTCATATGCTTTAATATAAGTTTGTATATTTCAGGACATGCTTGCTCTTATAGATAGATACCATAGATGATAGAGAGACAGATACATAGATAGATCTTCCTTCATAACAGATGACTCTGAGAAAAGGTGATCAGTAGTGAGTGTTATTCATTATTGCTATAGGAAGAAGTGGAAAGAGAAACACGGTGTGAAAGGCTGGGCTTTAGGTTTCCAGAGTATAGATTCTGACTTTGATTTTATGTTTAAATAAATAAGGGGTGGGGGGGAGAGAGAGTGAGAGAGCCTTAGAAACCCTTTCCACTCCACAGTCTTACAGAACATAAAATATAAATCGAATGATTGAAGTGGAGGACAAGAGGCCTAGGTGCCCATTTTCCAGTCCACCCATTCTTTTCTATTGCTCTTGAGACTCTTTTTAGGAATCTCTAATGGAAAGCAACATTTGAAAATGACTTTCAAAAATAATATCTAACCTTTTGCCTTCCGCATTGTTTAGAGTCCCTCTTTGTTAGTGAAGCATTTCTTGACCCTTTTATTCTTTTCCATCTTCTACCTCGTCTCCCATTTCTGCAGTACTTCTTCCGTTTAACTCTTTCCTATCCTGCATTTTGAAAGCTTGTCTATGATTATACTGATTTCTTGAGTTTTTATTTACTTTATTTTATTTTTTTAACAAGAAAAACATTTTGTACTGGGGTATAGTCGATTATCAATGTTGTGATACTTTCAGGTGAACAGTGAAGGGACTCAGCCATACATATACAGGTATCCATTCTCCCCAACCCCTTCTCATCCAGGCTGGCATATAACATTGAGCAGCGTTCCATGTGCTATACAATAGGTGTTTGTTGGTTATCCATTTTTAATGTAGCGCTGTGTACATGACCTTCCCAAAGTCCTTAGCTGTCCCATTCCCCTGGGAACCATGAGTTTGTTTTCTAAGTCTGTGAGTCACTTTCTGTTTGTTAAATAAGTTCATTTGTATTATTTCTGTTTAGATTCCACAAATAAGGGATGTCGTATGATATTTCTCCTCCTCTGTCTGACTTACTTCACTCTGTAGTCCATCCATGTTGCTGCAAATGGTCTTATTTCATTCTTTTTAATGGTTGAGAAATATTCCATTATATATATATACATATATATACATTCACACACACACACACACACACACACCCCACATCTTTTTTATCCATTCCTCTGTTGGTGGATTTCACTTTCCATATTACATTTTACTTTATTCAGAAAAATGGAAAAATGGAACTGGCTAATCAGATTGTTTAATACCATGGTACTCTGTACCATTTACCTCTTGCCTGGTTTTTTCATTATTTTTTTTGTGTAGTTACAAGGCTTGTAAGAATATTTAATAGTATCCATTGCAGTCAGGCAAATAAAATTCTTGCATCCTGCTACTATAAAGACTTCTGATAATTATCACTCATCCCTGAAAAATGAATGGCCCAAAATGGAGTATTCTAGATATTGAAATTTTGACTTTACATTACAGTAGGATTGTGCTGGAAATGCACTCCAAGCTGATTGATCAGCTAGCATACTGTGTAGCTAAAAATGTTTCCTATTTGGGTATTTGAAAGAAATTAACAAGATCACTAAATATAATGGCTACTCAAAATTTGGAAACAGAAACAAATGGGCATGCATGTGTTTGTGTGGGTGTGTTGAAATGATAAATCATATTTATGTCAGAGAAGATAAGTGAACTTCAATCTCAAGATGAACCCAGCTAAGTTACCTAGATACCGTGAAAGGTCTACTAAGCTATCCTGAGTCTTATTTGTACATTACTGTCAGGTAAAGCAAAGAAGAACATATTTCAGCATTCAAAATTCCTCTAGTGACTAAATTGCTTATCTGTAGTCATTTTTCAGAAGCCATAAAATCACTTGACATATTAAAAACAAAATGCTCGATTTTGGTAGTCTGGAAGTATTTATAGGGACCTAAAAGTTAAACTGTTGTATTTGTATAAGGTTCTTATCAATGCATATTCAATAGTGCAGTACTCTGCATTTTTATTTCAGTGATGAAGATACATCATCCATCCATAGCATCTTACTAGTTGTTCCTTAGTATGATAGCCTTTATTTATAAGATAAGTGATGGTGAAGAGAGCTATCATCCTTGACTAGAGAATAGGAGAAAGCTACCAGGCCCTAAGGGTGATAAAACGAACCTTGGATACTTTTAAAAAATTCTTGTAGTAAGAGTTTTATATTTCTGGCTATGGTGAATTAATTTGTAAAGACTAGCCTTTCTTCCTATAAGAATAAGTAAGACTGGAAAAGATGAAGAGAAGTCAATTTGAATGCATTGGAAATAATACAAAGTCAGCAAGGACTAGAGAGGCTGACATCGTAGAAAAATACTGGAGAGAATGGAATAACAGAGAGGTGAGCTTAATATTCAGATTTGCTTTTTCCTCCTCAGTGTTTATTCACTCATGGAAGTGGCCAAGGAAAAGCTAAGCAAAACTTTATTCAGTGTCCTAGAGCTTGGGAGACAAAAATTGGAGTTAGGGACTGTCAAAGTGAGATGCCTGGGCTTCTAGGTGGGATTTCTAAAGATACATCTTGTGAGTGTGAGAGTGAGAGAGCTGCGGAATATCTTACGAGAAAGAGCAAATCAGAAAATTGATCAGCCTTCTTGAAACTGAAACCTAGCTTTATTCAGCTCAATCACAGTTTGGATTAATACATTTTCCTCACAGCCTAAAATTGTCAAAAATAAAAACAAAAACTATTAAATCCTTGATAGAAGAGGACAGAATCTTTCAGATTCTCAAAATACCTCACAGTTTTCACAGTGATTATTATTTAGTCAAAAGTTACCATACACAGCAAAAAACATTGCCAAATGGCAAAAAATTATGGGACTGTAAGTGACAGTAGGAAGACACCCATGAGAGATACATATTTTGCCGTTATTAAACACAGACTTTTAAATAACCATGATAAATTTGTCCAGGAATACAGATTACAAGATGGGGAATCTATTAAAAAGAATCAAATGAAAGTTATGGAATTACAATAATCGTAACTAAGAACTCAATATATGGATATAATAGAAGATCCAATAAATCTCTTCTAGCACTAGCAATATAAGCAGTTTATAGAATATAAGTTTTGTGAGAACTGAGGTTTTCTTTGTTTTTCTACAACATCTTTAACAATACCTAAAAACTGATGGATATTCAACAAATATTTTTTAAATGAAGGAATTAATGATGGCTTGAGAGTGTGTGTCTGTGTGTGTCTCTGTGTGTCTGTGTCTGTGTGTCTCTGTGTGTCTGTGTGTGTCTGTGTGTCTGTGTGTCTCTGTGTGTCTGTGTGTCTGTGTCTGTGTGTCCGTGTGTGTCTGTATGTCTCTGTGTGTCTCTGTGTGTCTGTGTGTGTCTGTGTGTCTCTGTGTCTGTGTGTGTCTGTGTTGTTAGTTGCTCTGTCATGTCTGACTCCTTGCAACTCCATGGGCTGTAACCCACCAGGCTCCTCTGTCCATAGTATTCTCCAGGCATGAATACTGGAGTGGGTAGCCATTCTCTTCTCCAGGGGATCTTCCTGACCCAAGGATAAAACACAGGTCTCCTGCATTGCAGACATATTCTTTTCCGTCTGAACCACCAGGAAGCCCAATGATAGCTTGGAAAGAGGCAAATGAAGTGGCCTACCCTTTTTTAAGGCCAGAGTTGTAAGCAAGGAGATGAGAAAGGAAATACATGGGCAGAAATATTTGTTGGCAGAAAGGCAGCAAAAGATGAAGATAGGAAAGAGCTGCAGACTCATAGACAAGCCTTCACTCAATTTGGTCTCTTATTTGCCACCCTCTAATTCTCTCAACTCCCCCAGGTTAATGAGACTTTGTTTGGGTATAGAGAGAAATGGTTAAAGACCATCTGTTATTATGCACCCAATATGCAATCCTAGGCTGCCCAGAAGAAACTGCGAGTTACTAAGTTGGTTCAAACCTCAATAGGAGAAGATATTAATAGAACCAGTATATGTCCAGATAAAACTTTCCTCATTCAGATGGTGCTCTTCTCTGAACCTCTCATAGAGGTGTTGCAGGGAAATCCTTAGAATCGTCTACAGCCCAGGGGAACAGGGTTTACATGAACTACTTTTGTTTCAAAGGACACAAGAGGTCTCAACTTAGGTGGCAGTTTGTAATATTTGTGGATTCAAATTTAGATGGTAATTAAAAGGAGCCATAATAATTGGAAAAGAAGGCAGGGGTTAAAAAAGGATGAAGAACACAGGCAGGAACCAAGTCATCCAGGCAGTTTATAGGCAATGGTTCTAGATCCTTCTATTATGGCTTCTCTAAATATCTTCAAATTAACAGTAAGAGGGAAAGAAAAGGATTAGCTTTAGCTACAAAATAGTTAGACTATAGGAAATGTTGAAAGCAAAAAAATAAAAGGCTAAAGTTAAGTATCTCCAAAGACCTTTTCCTATCTCCATAGCACACACAATTTTCTGGGAACTTTCCCCATTGATGTGTAGGGATTATTGTTAGATGAGCTCACCAGTCTAGCCTGTCATCTGGTTTCTTTGCTTCGATTTTCAGTTCGGTGTTAGTGGTGTCTCTGTGAGGCTGGTGCAAGACATCTACTGTGGACCTTAGCTAGGTCAAAATGGAAGAGTCTGAATGGGTGCAGTTGAATAACAAATCCAGGTCCAGTGGGAGAAGAAATGTTGGGGGCCATGGCCAGGAAGCCATTCCTAGAAGAGCCAAGAAGACACACCAGAGTCCCAGCAATCAAATACATGAGACACCTTCCCCTTGGCAATTTGGGGTAAAGGCTGACTAGAAAGAGAAAGCTGGTCAGGGGCAGGCACTCAGGTCATACGAGGGCAGTCTAGAGTATTCTCTTTAATTTATAGGGACTAGCGTTCTTTGTTCGGAGAAGGCAATGGCACCCCACTCCAGTACTCTTGCCTGGAAAATCCCATGGATAGAGGAGCCTGGTGGGCTGCAGTACATGGGGTCATGAAGAGTCCAACACGACTGAGCAACTTCACATTCACTTTTCACTTTCATGCACTGGAGAAGGAAATGGCAACCCACTCCAGTGTTCTTGCCTGGAGAATCCCAGGGACGGGGGAGCCTGGTGGGCTGCCGTTTACGGGGTCGCACAGAGTCAGACATGACTGAGGTGACTTAGCAGCAACAGCAGCAGCAGCAGCAGCAGCATTCTTTGTTAAGGTCTAAGAATGGCCTCTTCAAACTCTGCTTAAAGGGGCAACTTGCCCTTTCACTGTATCTTTTAAAATACAAAAGTCATACTGGGTAGCTGGATCGTCTCTCAATCAGTCCCATTCTCCAAAGCAAAATAGAGCAATTAAAAGAACACTGGAGGTGTGTGAAAATATTAATGCTTTCCAGAGTTTGAGTGATTATTTGTGCTTAGCTTATCTGTGCTTTTGCATAGTCCCAGTTATTAAGAGGTGTTGTTTTAATAGCTGAGAAGAGGGCTCTCTTCATTGAAACATGGCAAAGAAGGAGAGAGAAGTTATAATGACAGTGGCTAGAAGGATTCTGGACAACTCTCTGTTAAAATTATGCAAAAAAAAATACAATGCATACATATAAATACATACACACACAGTGAAATACAAATGATTCTACTGTAGCCCATTTGCTATTTATTTTATTCCTTTAAATCAGTGCCTTGCAATCCAATTACACACTATGAAACTAGGTAAGGGGGCTGTTTTTGTCACTCAGTGTGTCATGGTATAATTTTACCTATCATTATTTCAGCTGAAGGTGGCATTTAGGAGTTCATTAGCAATTAATAGAGCCCGCCATTGCTCAGAGATGATCTCAGATATTTAAGGAAAGCATTTAGTTTAGATTGACAGTTTTTTCTACTCTTAGGATGTCTCTAAAACAAACAAACTAAAAAGTTATGGTGAATTCTATTAAGAAAAGTGTATTTCATGTAAATTTGCCATAAGATGAAAGACTTCATGACAATGAAACATAGCTTTCTCTCTCTCTGTCCCAGCAAGCTTCATTTCCCTATCAAAAGAGAGCAGTGCTTGCAAGGTCTCAGTAGAAGACTCCTACCATTTTTCAGCACCGTCACTCTCTTTTTATGTTTTGTTCATAATGGCAACTGTCTGGCTTGATACATTGGTTCTGATGCTTTCACCTGCTCGTTGTCATTCAGGTGCTAAACGAGGAGGATGAATATGTATAATTCTTTCAAGAGTGCATTAGAATGACCTATCTTGGCATATTTTATGACATATCCCACCAGACCCTGATTATTTTGTGAAGTTGGCATTCCAGTTATACTGGTTGGCTTTAATAGCTTTTGCCAACTTCCTCTGAGCATATGATTAATCAGTACAATAAAATGAGACACTCTAAAATGCAGGATTGATGCATGGGTAAGGATTTTAAAACTTTCATTCCTTTATCAGTCATTTGAGACAGTTTTAGTGGCTCGTTACCAGAAAGTATTTTAGGAAATCTCCCCCTATTTGATCACTGTTGCCAGTATTGTATAGCCTCTCTGGGGAGAAACGAATCTTTTGATTTTGATTAAGTCTCTTTCTTCCGGAATGAGGATGAAGTGTTTTCTTCTTTGGAGCTGTGTCAGGTACCTTTGATAGGTAATAGAAACCAATAGCAGCTGGGGAAACTTAGGCCAAATTACTTTAAATGGCCTCCTGAGAAGGAAGTGTGGGCTTAAAATTGGAGAAGCCTCCTCTATATATGCCTGTTGCAGAGTACAAAGAAAAACACACTTAAAGTTGGAAACTTGCAATTGCTTTCATTAATTCATTTATTTCATAAATTCTTAGTGAGCTCTGCATGTCAGGGACTAGGATAGAAATGATGATAACAAGTCAATAGTGAGTCCCTGTCCTTAAAATACTCATAGTTCAGTTGTAGAGGAAGACAAATATATGGAATCTTTCTGAGTTTAATGGGTGGAAGGAAAGTGTTCATAGAAATCAACTGGCAATCATTCAAACCTTAGAAGTGCACTTTCAGTAAATGCTTTAGCAAAGATCATGGCTTTGTATTGATGACTTCAAGAATCAACAAATGCAGACCAGATCAGTTAATATAGAAAGAAAAAAAAAGCATATATTACAGAAAAGAAGAGTCAGGTTGGACTCTTATTCTCTTAGTCACATCATTTAAAATTTATGGTCATTTCCTTACTGTGAAGGTTTGGAGTTTCATTTAAGGATACACTATGTGTGTTAGTCGCTCAATTGTGCCCGACTCTTTGCGACCCCATGGACTGCAGTCCACCAGGTTCCTCTGTCCATGAGATTTTCCAGGCAAGGATACTGTAGTGGGTTGCCATTGCCTTCTCCAGGGGATCTTCCCAACCCAGGGATTGAACCCTGGTCTCCTGCACTGCAGGCAAATTCTTTACTGATATCTTTCAAATTTAGTTTTCTTTAAGTATGTCTATTGGAGTCTATACACTTTTTTCTAAGATTGTGAAGCCAACTTCAGAAAATTATTTTTGTCATCTTCACACAATGCCAAGTTAAAGAATCTTTTAGCTATTGTACATACAACACTGGAACCTGGTGAACAACTTTAACTAGTAAAATCAAAATTGTGGTTCCTGGTGGCACCATTTGCAGAATCCCATCGCACCTGGCCAAATATTGCTAAGGCAGGGACAGAACCACCATGGTTTGCCGCTCCTAACAAGGTCTCTTCATCTGAGATAAATGAAAGAGGATTCACAGGAGTGAAGGGAAAGCTAGGAGAAGATTCAAAAATGGCTACAGTTTTAGGACCATTTATCATATTTTGCTGCTTCTCAGCAGAAGTAGCAATACCAATTCACCACAATGTGTGCTGTATGTCTCTTCCAAGATCTCTTTGTGTTCATCTTCATTCCTGCTACTGGCAACAGGAAGGAGTTGATGAAATTTGTAGCTCCCTTTATATTCTATCTGTCCACAGAATCACCCCCAATAAGCCTACTATCTTAGTAAAATCATGTTTGTAGGAAAGTTTCCATTCATTTCCACTACCTGTCCCTCTCGCTAACTGAATTTGGTCCCTAAATGCCCCATGGATATCCCTGCTTATTACTTTTTTTTTTTTTTAATCTCCAACCAAAACAATAAATGAGGACTGGATAGGATAAAACATGGGAGGTGGACAGTTACCTGCAAGTTATAGTCCCTCTGGGCTACCTCCCTAACCTCAATGGATTTCATAGGATAATAACTACCGAGAGCAGCCTGTGAAGGCAAAACAAGTTATCAAAAGACAAATTTTACAAACAATAATAGCAGTTAGTGTTTAACACTTACTTGATGCCAGTTGCTGTTCTGTTTGCTTTAGAATATTATAGCACTGAGCCTTAGCTTATTTAATTCACACATGTACTCCCAGTATGTAAAAGAGCTAAGATTCAGGCCTGGGTAGTCTGACCCTAAAGCCATGTCCTTATACCTGGAGAGCAAGTACTTTTTCATCCTACTGTCTACTTTCTCAAGCAACTCAAGGCAGGTGCAGAATGGCAGCTTTAGCTTTAGATGAGGGGGTGCTTTTGAACCTCTTTCAGGGTTTTAAATCTTAACTGATTGATCATTTGATATTTATGAAGGAGTCAGTGCTGGTGAAAACAGGTTGTGTCTAGGAGATAGAAAGGGCTCTATTTTCTTAGTGCTGTGTTGACTAGATTACAGAGTTAACTATCTAATTGCCAATTTTAGAAAAACAAAAGCTCTGTGACAATTATGAAGTAGGTTGAAAATATGGAATAAGTCTGTATGCATCTTCACCTTGCCTTCCAGATGCCACTGGATTTAGATGAGGAGCTCCTTGGAGACAGAGACTCACTCCCTGCTTGTCCAGGATCAGTTTATCAACACAAAATTAATTTTCTCTACACCTGTTCATTTCATGGGGAGACTGAGAATAAGAAGATAATCTCTGTAGACTTCCAAAGGTAAGATGCTGCTGAATGCTTTTTTTTTTTTTCACAGAAAGTAATAAATGGAAGTGCCTAAAATTAATACACAGTTTTCAAAACAGAACCTTGGAGACACCTTTGATAAGCAGATGCTGACTTAACTGAAAACAAATACATGGCGCTTCCAAAGCAGAGAAACAAAAGCCTGGGTTTCTCTGCCCAGTTAAACAGTTACATTTCAAAAAAGGCAACCACAATTGGTCAAAATAAATTTTTTTTTTCTTTAAATCTATAGGGAAAAGACGTCTGTTACTGTCTTCAGCTTTTTGGTCTTTTGAGTTCATTTTCCAAATCTATACAATAAGACAGTGAGAATACAGTAGAAAAATGTGTCCAGGAAGGAAATAAGTGCATTGGGGAATTGAATGAAAATGATAAAAATCACTCACATTTCTTTATTGTAATAATTAAATATGAAGTGGAGAGTGGCAGATGAATTCTAATAGTAATTGAATTAGCACTTAGGAGTTATCTTATCTGCATTGCCACAATTCAAAAGTCCCACGGTTGTTTTCTCTCAGTCCGTATTATACTAATTAGGCCTCTCATCCATCCTGGTGTTGACCAAAGTAGTCAGTATGCATGGAGAGGTGCCCAGCTCTCCTAAAGGGGTCTGTTCAGTACTGACTCCACATACTGCTTGAGAATGCCATCCGCTTCTTGCGTACAGCGCCATGGGGGACCCTCCTCTCCCGCTTTTGGAAAAAAGAACATACGTTTCTATTTGATATGATAGATGGTCAGGAAGAAGGGGCAGGCCCGGAAGTGCGTCAGCATCCCCTTCCGGGACGCTCTCAGCTCCCGCCGTCTGGCAAGTTTGTCTTGGTTTCTGTGTTTGAGAAAATCTTGAACTTTGGTTCTTGTCAACTCCATCTCCAAAAGTATCTGCTTCTCTGAAAGTAAGTTCTCTCTTTTTTGTGTATCTTCGGGGATCCCAACTAGTGCATGTTGTTCGTGCAAGATGCTTGCTGATAACTTATCTGAACGTGGATGTTTGTTATAAAATTATTCCTCCTTTAATATTGCTTTACTATGCAATATATTCATTTCATGGAGAGGAGAACATTTTTAACCCATGTTTTCTAGTCAGTTTTAATTATTCTGGCTCTGATCATCATACTTTGTTTTGGTTGGGAAATATAAGGAAAAATTATTCTGACTATATAGAAGTTCTTTCCAATTTGACTATATGGAGCAGGATTTGTTTTGTTTTAGCAGTATCTAGTTGGAAGGCTGAATTTGAGGAGTAGGAATTTTGCTTGCTAGAATCCTTTCTCTCTTACTGTTCTGCTGTAATAGTTACAGCAAAAAAAAAAAAAAAAGAGGGTGTATTAACTACATTTAACCCAAGGCTTCCTCTTAGTATCTGCTGCTTCTGTTAGGTCCATACCATTTCTGTCCTTTATTGTGCCCATCATTGCATGGAAAGTTCCCTTGATATCTCTTAATTTCTTGAAGAGATCTCTAGTCTTTCCCATTCTATTGTTTTCCTGTGTTTCTTTGCATTGATCACTTAGGAAGGCTTTCTTATCTCTCCTTGCTATTCTTTGGAACTCTGCATTCAAATGGGTATATCTTTCCTTTGCTTCTTTGTTTTTAGCTTCTCTTATTTTCTCAGCTATTTGTAAGGCCACCTCAGACAACCATTTTGCGTTTTTGCATTTGTTTTTCTTGGGTATGGTCCTGATCACTGCCTCCTTTACAATGTTAGGAACCTCCATCCATAGTTCTTCAGGCACTCTGTCTTTGCCAGTGGACCACGCCTTTCAGAACACTCCACCATGACCCACTGTCTTTGGTGGCCCTACACAGCATGGCTCATAGTTTCATTGAATTAGACAAGACTGTGGTCTAATCAGTTTGATTCAGTAATCAGTTTGATTCAGTTCAGTCACTAAGTTGTGTCGGACTCTGAGACCCCATGAACCACAGCACGCCAGGCCTCCCTGTCCATCACAAACTCCTGGAGTTTACCCAAACCCATGTCCATTGTGGAGAAGGTAATGGCAAGCCATTCAGTACTCTTGCCTGGAAAATCCCATGGACGGAGGAGCCTGGGAGGCTGCAGTCCATGGGGTCGCTAAGAGTTGGAAACGACTGAGTGTCTTCACTTTCACTTTTCACTTTCATGCATTGGAGAAGGAAATGGCAACCCACTCCAGTGTTCTTGCCTGGAGAATCCAGGTACAGGGGAGCCTCGTGGGCTGCTGTCTGTGGGGTCACACAGAGTCCGACACTACTGAAGCGACTTAGCAGCAGCAGCAGCATGTCAGTTGAGCAACAGGGTCTTTTCCAGTTCTAACTGTTGCTTCCTGACTTGCATACAGGTTTCTCAAGAGGCAGGTCAGGTGGTCTGGTAGTCCCATCTCTTGAAGAATGTTCCACAGTTTATTGTGATCCACATAGTCAAAGGCTTTGGCATAGTCAGTAAAGCAGAAATAGATGTTTTTCTGGAACTCTCTTGCTTTTTCGATGATCCAGCGGATGTTGGCAATTTGATCTCTGTTCCTCTGCCTTTTCTAAAACCAGCTTGAACATCTGAAAGTTCCCAGTTCACGTATTGCTGAAGCCTGTCTTGGAGAATTTTGAGCATTACTTTCCTGGCATGTAAGATGAGTGCAATTGTGCAGTAGTTTGAGCATTCTTTGGCATTGCCTTTCTTTGGGATTGGAATGAAAACTGACCTTTTCCAGTCCTGTGGCCACTGTTGAGTTTTCCAAATTTGCTGACATATTCCATGCAGCACTTTCATAGCATCATCTTTCAGGATTTGAAATAGCTCAACTGGAATTCCATCACCTCCACTAGCTTTGTTTGTAGTGATGCTTCCTAAGGCCCACTTGACTTCAGACTCCAGGATGTCTGGCTCTAGGTGAGTATGAGTGATCACACCATTGTGATTATCTGGGTCATGAAGCTCTTTTTTGTATAGTTCTTCTGTGTATTCTTGCCACCTCTTCTTAATATCTTCTGCTTCTGTTATGTCCCTACCATTTCTGTCCTTTATTGAGCCCATCTTTGCATGAAATGTTCCCTTGGTATCTCTTAATTTCTTGAAGAGATCTCTAGTCTTTCCCATTCTATTGTTTTCCTCTGTTTCTTTGCATTGATCGCTGAGGAAGACTTTTTTATCTCTCCTTGCTACTCTTTGGAACTCTGCATTCAGATGCTTATATCTTTCCTTTTCTCCTTTGATTTTCACTTCTCTTCTTTTCACAGCTATTTGTAAGGCCTCCTCAGACAGCCATTTTGCTTTTTTGCATTTCTTTTTCTTGGGGATGGTGTTTATTCCTGTTTCCTGTACAGTGTCACGAACCTCTGCCCATAGTTCATCAGGCACTCTGTCTATCAGATCTAGGCCGTTAAATCTATTTCTCACTTCCACTGTATAGTCATAAGGGATTTAATTTAGGTCAGTTTGATTAGTTTTCTGTATGGTGGTTTTCATTCTCTCTGTCCTCTGATAAGGGATAAGGATAAGAGGCTTAAGGAGGCTTCCTGATGGCAGAAACTGACTGAGCAGGGAAACTGGGTCTTGTTCAGATGGGTAGGGCCATGCTCCCTAAACCTTTAATCCAAGTGTACTGGAGTGGGTTGCTATTTTGTACTCCAGGGGTTTTTCCAGACCCAGGGATTGAACCCTCATTTCCTGCAGTGCTAGGCGGATTCTTTACCACTGCGCCACTTGGTAAGCCCCATCCATATCACTGCAACTAGTTTACTCCAAAAGTCATTCTCTGCCATTGTTATTTGACTCATAAATCGTTCTGTCTTGTCTATTATCCTTAGTTTCTGGCCAGACTTAGATTCAATCAAGAATAGATTTTCAGTCTCCACTGAGACCCCAAACTTGATTTTCACATTCTGATCTACCAAAATGTAGACCAGAGTGAGAGACTATGCCTACACCCTGCCATTCAATAAAATGGATACTGGCGATAACAAGACTTTTTAGAATGAGAAGCACTAATTTCAAGGTATACTTACTTTTTAATCTTTAAAATATTTCTTGGTATTTTAAAATGGTTCCAAAATAAGATATAAGATGTCAGTTTTGGCAGTCTTTGATAGAAGGACTAACCTGCCATAAAGTAAAAATATGATCCTGAATTACTTGATTAGATCATCTGTATTTATCAAATGCATTACTTACTAAATCTACCTTCTTGCCTAGACTTGATGGACAAGGCTGTAAGTGTACAGGCTTCAGAAAGAATGAAACTGTAAATGTAACAGAATGAAAGATTTAACACCAAACAGTGTGATTAACTAATGGAGCTGCATTGCAAATGGCAGTGTAGCCGGAAAATCTTTGCAATATTGTGAGAAAAAAAATTAAGATGGATAAAATGTATTAAATTCTACAAATGAGAAGGAAAAAAGTTGCAAGGAAGAAAACTTAAAATCTAGTGCAGGAAAATCAGCTTAGTGAAAATTGAAAATGCATGTAATAAAACTAATTCAAGCAGGATATTAATCTTGTATAAAAAAGATAAAAGCATGTTAAAGCCTGATTGTAAAATATTAATGTGCTAAACCATCATAAAACTTCACATATGCCCTTTAGCGATAGTATTGTTCATGATGATAAAAACTTATTTGCAAATTCTTCTTTTATGAAGTCTGGAAACAGAAAATCTGAAAAACGACTAACGTAGACATCTACAGTGTGTAAAAGACAGGAAATGGTGGAGGTTAATGAGGTTCAGGGTAACTGGTCTCTTGACAGTTAGTTGTGTGACCATATCAAGGACCCTCTGCAGTCTGTGAGTGTGATGATTCGATGTAAACAAGTAGAGTTTGCACCCTAATAAACTTGGGGTATTCTTAACTCTATTCCTGATATACGGATGGCCCAGAATGCTCTTGGAATTACATTTACCTTGGTTCACTATAAACTATAAGGCACCTACATCCCTAGACTTTATCTTTCCACTGAAGCTCTATTTATGGAAAGCAAAGAGAATATGTATCCATCCTTATTTTGCTTTTGTGTTATTTTATTACTGGTTTTAAATTGCAGGGCTGGATTTGCTGAAATTCTGTGATAGCTCAGGACATTGTTTTTATGTAATAGAGATAGTATTATATAGCAGGAAGAACTGAACTAGATGGTGAAATTGGCTTCACCTGTATGTTTATACCAGTTACAATAGGATATTGATTAGTTTATCAAACTTCTCTGGGTCATGCATGCTTCATAAGAAAAACACATAAACACACAAATAGGAATAACAAGTAATAATTGAAGTCATTCAGTTGTGTCCAGCTCTTTGTGATCCCATGGACTGTAGCTTGCCAGGATCCTCTGTTCATGGGATTTTCCAGGCAAGAGTACTGGAGTGGGTTGCCATTTCCTTCTCCAGGGGATCTTCCTGACCCAGGGATCGAACCCAGGTTTCCTGCATTGCAATGAGACTCTTTGCCATCTGAGCCACTAGGGAAGCTGCCTCTAAAGTTTCTGTCATGCTTCATGTGCTCAAATGTAATAAAATGTATTAAAATTTTTCTATTACTAGGGTTTTCTCTGCTTAGAAAGTTCTACTGTCTGACCTCCCACACATTTCAAGATTCATTCATCCATTTTTATGTAACTGAAATATTTTCCTTCTTCCCCTATATTTAAGCAAATTCTGTTTATGTCTTAAGGTCCAGACTATATCCTACTTCCTCTGTGAGGCATTTTCTAACTGCTCTATTACACAGTGATCAATCTCTGGACTATGTTCCTTCTCTGAACTTTTGTTACAGTTAATGCCTTTCCTTGTCTGGTTGAATCATGTTTCGTTTCCCCCTTGATAGTGGGAACAATGACTTGTACTTCTCTTGTATCTCACCTTCCTCACAACCCCCTAAAATACTTAGCATGTTGCTACAGTCTATACTCTCTTATATATTAATAATTAAGAGATAATCCTTAATAAAACATGGTTAGCATGAATAAGCTTAAGACAGGCTCCTGTGCTCATGTCACACTGAATACTATTTGGATTAAACCACCAATAAACAGAAGCATTTATAATATGTTATTTCTAGATTAGATGGAGAAGCACCTTGGACATGATAGATCAATAGATAGAAAAAACTCCAGACAATTAAATGAAGTTTACTTGTATCATTTTTAAGACTTTTCAAACACCCTTGACTTTGGGAAAACATAAGCATACATTGGCAGTGATTCAGTTCTCCATTTGACATCGTAGATCCATATTTTGTTTCTTCTTATTTAGGATGTGTGTTTTCAGATACCATGAAATTTAAATAATCTGATTATGTTTTTCAGACCTCTTTTTTTTCTTAAGGAGTGTTTATTAGCAGAAGGCATTAGGAGCTGCATTAGTGTTCTCCAGAGGAACAAAACCAATAGGATAGGTCAGATAAATAATAGATAGGGGATGACAGATAGATAATTGGTGATAAGAGGAGATTTATTAGAGAATTGACTTACTCAGTTATGGAAGCATAGATGTCCCAGGATCTGCTGTCTGTAAGCTGGAGACCCTAAAAAATTGCTAGTGTAATTCAACCTGCGTCTTAAGGTCCAAGAACCAGAGCAGTCAATGTCTAGGAGCAGGAGATATCTCAACTCAGACAAAAGGAGCAAATTTACCCTTCTCCATGTTTTGGTTCTATTCAAGCCCTTAGTGGATTGGATAATGCCTGCCCACATTGGTGAAGTCCATCTGCTTTATTCAGTCTCTACTACTCAATTTAAATGTTAATCTTTTCTGAAGACACACCGGAAATAATATTTTACCAGCTATCTGGGTGTTCCTTAGCCCAGTGAAATTGATCCATAAAATTAACCATCACAGTAGCCATGTTGATCACAGGAAGAGACCTTGTAAGACTGTGACACCAGTTAAAAACATCAGGTTTTTGTAGAATGAAGTATATTTAGCACTTGATTGTATGTTGTTTGTATTGGCCGCTAATGTTTTACATGTCTGATCTTCCCAGCCCAGCTGTAAACACCTCTAGGTGTTTCTTCCACTGTTTCTAACAATGTTTGATGCTTACTGTTGTCATATAGTGTATCGGTTTAGTAATTAGGAGACAGAGTCCTAACCCAACCCTACCTCTTACTAAATCCAGTGAGGCAAGACAAACTACAAATAACACTGAACTTCAGTTTTGTTTTCTATTGTGACAGTAATTATACTTGCCTTGATTAATTCATAGGCTCATTCTAAGGCTTGAATGAGATATCAGATCTCAACAGTCCTGATAAGTTTTAAAGTCCTATACAGAAATTAAGTGCTATTATTCTGATAGCTGACATCCAAAAGTAGTTTTTATTCTGTGTGGTATTATTATAATGAGATTGGTAGCTAAATATTTGGTTCTCTGAAATAATTTTTTGTTCATGATATGAAAAATAAGCAGTTTCTATATCAGTATCATTTTTCTAGATTCCATATACATGCATTAATATACGATATTTGTTTTTCTCTTGCTTACTTACTGCATTCTGTATTACAGGCTCTAAATTCATCCGCATCAATCCAAATGACTCAATTTCATTCCTTTGTAATGGCCAAGTAATATTCCACTGTATATATGTACCACATCTTATTTATCCATTCACTTAGTAGCAGACATCTAGGTTGCTTCCATGTCCTGGCTGTTGTGGATAGAGCTGCAGTGAACATTGGGGTACCTGTACCTTTTCGAGTTATGGTTTTCCCACTGTATATGCTCAGTTGTGGGAATGCTGGGTCATATGACAGTTCTGTTTTTTAGTTTTTTAAGGGATCTTCATACTGTTCTCCACAGTGGCTCTATCAGTTTACATTCCCAGGGTAAGAGGGTTGCCTTTTCGCCACACCCTCCCCAGCATTTATTGTTTGTAGATCTTTTTGATGATGGCCATTCTGATCGGTGTGAGCAGAGCCAGACTAGAGATGCAGATGTGGAGAACAGATTTGTGGACACAGGAGGGGAAGACCAAAGGGTGGGATGAATTGAGAGTGTAGCACTGACAATGTACACTACCAAGTGTAATATAGATAGCTAGTGGGAAGCAGCTAAATAGCACAGGGAGCTCAGCTCAGTGCTCTGTTATGATTTAGATGGGTGGGATGGGGGCTTGGGAGGAAGGCCCTAGGGGGAGAGGACATACGCCTACATATGGCTGATTCATGTTGTACAGCAGACACTAACATTGTAAAGCAATTACGTTCCAATAAAAAAATCAGTTTCTAAAATCTTTCATGTAATTCTAATTGTAGTTTATAGACCATGAGAATTGAAAATATAATTTTATATATTTCCTCATATTGATGAGATAAAACCTGCTTTATCTTCTGAAGAAGAAAATGTTTCTTTAAGCAGAATATTTTTCATAATTCCAATATCTAGATTCATGGAATTTTTCATAAAGGTGAAAGATGGTACACTTGTTTTTCCCAAATCTCTTTCAACCCATATTTTGAAAACCCGAAAAATTCTAGTTAAAACCATTAAAATTTTCATTGCTAACATTTTTATTCTCTATTCTTATTTTCTGAGGATTAAAAAAATACTATGACTCAGTGTGGGAATCTATTAAAGAACTTCTTCATTGCCTGTAGATGAGTGGAGGCAAATTCCAGTGACTAGATTGCTGAGTATAGTATAGCCAAAGGAAGGAATATATGTAATTTTGATTATTTTTTTTTTACTCCTAAGAAGTCAGCAGAAGAGTTAATGTAAAAACTTTCCTATTCTTGGTCACTGGATGCCTAATATAAAATCCCAGAACTAGACCTATGCCAAGGCAGTGTGTCAGCCATTTGTTAAAAAAATAACAGTTCTTCTTTGCCATTACAAGCCAACTCATTCCTATATTAGTGAACCATAAATAAAAGAACACAGAATATATCAGAAACAGAGGAAGGAAGAAATTTAAAAACTTTCTTCTATTTCATGTCCTTATCCTTCCCTTTACAGCCAGACTTCTTAATTACAGAAGAGTACGTTTAATAAGACGTTTTTCTTTTCTCGTTTTCTGGTTCCAATGCGAGACACATGGGATCTTAGTTCCCCAGCCAGGGCCAGGGATGGAACCTGTGCCCCATGCGGTCCATGGAGTCCTAACCACTCTACTGCCAGGAATTCCCAGAGACACTTTTCATTATATAAAAAGCTGTCCCAGTCCCATGACACTACTGGAACTTCTACTGAAAGTCATATATGCCTTTTTTTTTTTTTTCCAGTAAAACAAGTGGAAACTTCTTAGAACTCAACTTACTTGAAATCTCTGCAACTTTGAGCACCATTGATGACCTCCTCCTTTTTGAAGTACTTTCTTCTTTTGACCTCAGTGACACCCAATTCCCCATGTCCCTGGTTATTCCTTTTACAGGCATCCCTTTCTCTGCCTGAAGATCAAGTGTTTATTTTGTTGAGGGTTCTGTTCTCTTCTAGACTTACATAATTTTCCTGTGGGAAATCTCATTCAACATTTATATGCTGATGACTCTTAATACAACAGAAACTCCTTCCTGAGTTTTAAACTCAGGAAGCCTAACTGCCTTTAGCTCATGTGTATTTTCCTGCCCTACTTCAAACTTAAATTGTTCAAAAGTGAATTTAGTATCTTCATCAACTCCAAAATCTACTCTCCCTTCTCTGTTCTCTGTCTGAATAAATGGTATCATCATCTACCTGCTTGCCCAAGCTGGCAACTTGGTGAAATCTTCATCTACACTTTTTCTCTCCCTGCCTCATGTCCAACCTGTATCAGTTTTTTATTTTTCTGCCTGAAAAGTCTCCAGTCTCTGCTTCTCTCTGTCTTTAATTTTAGGCCTATAAGAGTATTACTGTGACCCAGGGAAAGGAAGTGTTGAGAACTCGAGTCCCCTCAGTCTTTGATATATCCTGTCACTTCCATATTTCCCTGGGACCAGGAAAGCATTAAAATAATTCCAGATTAGATGTACATAATATTTTTAAGAGCCACTGATCTCCTGCACAGATTGGGAAGACTAACATAAAGCAGCAGCCTAAATTTCAGAGTCTTCTAGGTTTGAGGTTAAATCGTGTGGCCCAACCGTGTCACACTTTTGTCCCGTTGACTGTCCTACCACAGATCTGGCCACCATCACCTCTCACCTGGATCACCTTTGCAACCTCCTAACAAGTATTTCTGCCTGTAGATTTACACCTTTGGTCTATGTTTCACATTGCAATTAGAGTGACCCAGAAGTATTTGAGAATGAAAAGAAAATATATAATTGTAAATATTTTAGAGGCTTTTGCATGTGAAAGCTCATTGCCAAATAAGGAGTCTTAGTTATTTCCCAATTAGTTGGTTGTGAAAAATTCCTGGTTATATAAATGCCCATTAAGTATCAGAAAGTTCTTTTTCTACCACATTGTAAAACAAAACTCTTATCCCAACTTAAAAAACAGTGCTGGATAATACTGTCTTATTTCTTAAACACTTTATTTCATTAGGCCAATCATTTGTCTCTGTGAGATATATCATTTCTAAAGCTAAAGAAAACTCAAAAAACTAACAATGACATTCTTTCAACGACGCTATATCGTACGTTTGTATATAACCATATATGGGGCTTCCCTGGTGGCTCAGTTGGTAAAGAATCTTCCTGTAATTTCAGAGACCTGAATTTGATCCCTGGGTCAGAAAGATCAGCTGGAGAAGGGATAGGCTACCCACTGCAGTATTCTGGCCTGGAGAATCACAGGACTGAGTGACTTTCACTTTCAACCATATATATAGTCATAAATAGTGTATAATTAATTGCCATATTAAATATGTGTATAACCAGTCCATCCTAAAGGAGATCAGTCCTGGGCATTCATTGGAAGGACTGAAGCTCCAATACTTTGGCCACCTGATGTGAAGAGCTGATTCATTTGAAAAGACTGGGAAAGATTGGAGGCAGGAGGAGAAGGGGACCATGGAGGATGAGATGGCTGGATGGCATCACCGACTCAATGGACATGGGTTTGGGTGGACTCCGGCAATTGGTGATGGACAGGGAGGCCTGGCTTGCTGCGGTTCATGGGGTCGCAAAGAGTTGGACACGACTGAGCAGCTGAACTGATACTGATACTGATAAATCCTGATAAATACACGTTATTTATAATTAGTGTTATATACTTATATATGTGTGTGTGTGTATGTATGTATACATATATGGGCTAAGTCCTAGGCGGCTCAGTGGTAAAGAATCCACCTGCCAATGCAGGAGACATGGATTTGATCCCTGGGTAAGGAAGATCCCTTGGAGAAGGAAATGGCAACCCACTCCAGTATTCTTGCCTGGAAAATTCCATGAAAACAGGAGCCTGGCAGGCTATATAGTCCATGGGTTCACAAAGAGCTGGACATGATTGTGTGTCTGTACACACACAGGATTATATATAGCTTACATAATCTTAAGAATATCCTCTATATTTCTATGGATATTTTATAATGTAACATATAATTGCATACAATTTATATAATTATATAAAATTATTATTAAGAATGTTCTCATAGTTCCTCCACAGAGAGGGTTGCAGTTACATCATCTAATCTCCTCCGGAAATCTTTATGACATCCCATTTCTTTTCAGTCCAACAGAGTTTATTTGTGATGTTTGAGACTTATCCCAGTTTAGTTTGAGAGCAGTAAGCTTTGCAACCTTTGTGTTTACCACTGCATGTTCTCCATGGTTGGGCACAGCCTGGATACATAAAAGCAGAGCCAGTGATACAGGAAATACAGCATACAATTTTCTAGCCCTGCTCCATTTTTATAGGCTACGATGCTATAGAAATGCTTGATTTCCTGGGCTATATTAATTGCATTTAAGCTTTCTTAAATTTCTTACACCACCAAATTTTAATTAAGAAGCTGTAATTGGAAAATTCATAAACTAAGTCTACTGTTTTTCTTATTCTGAAACTGAAGAGAAGTATATTCCATGACATTACTACTAAGGGATACTATGTGCTGTGCTGTGCTCAGTTGCTTGGTCGTGCCTGGCTCTTTGTGACCTCATGGACTGTAGCCTGCCAGTCTCCTCTGTCCATGGAATTTTCTGGGCAAGAATACTGGAGTGGGTTGCCATTTCCTACTCCAGGGGACTAAGGGAAATTAGGGACTTGTAATTCATCAGTATGGATATTGTCCATAATTCTCCAATGATGAGGTAGGTGTACAATAAAGGTGATGGTCATCACTAACAGACTTTTTCTTTTGTATCAAGACCTATATGATACAAAGATGAAAAATAAAAATAATAATTGTGGTCTCAGTCTTCCTGAAAGCAGACAGTGTACAGACATTTAAACAATATGTATGGACATAATTACAATGTAAAGCAAAATCTAAAAATAAGAGCAGCCATTTATGCTAATTCTTAATATATGCTGAGAATTACCAAAGGTATTTGTATGGATAATCACTAATATTTACCAAAAACCAGATAACAAAATAGATGCTTGGAGAAGTTAAATTATTTGCCCATTTAACCAGGTCAGGATTTAAACCTAATTCCATATGCTTGTCTGTCCATAAAATACTTGCTACTTTATAAGTTTCAGGGAAGAGATTCTGAGGAAGTTTTGTGTGGGTACAAAGTAAGTTGTAATTATCCCTAGCTGATACTGCAAGGGAGAGCTTACAACAAAGACTTCAGTGGTATTTATGTTGAAAGAGTTAGTAAAGTTTCCAGAAGAAGGTGTGTTCCAGGTAGAAAGAATAACAGGAAAGGCACAAAAGAAAGAGATGAGTGTGTACAGGAAGCAGCAAATTATATACTTTCCTTGTAGATTGAGTGAAGGATGGAAAGATAAGTTGTGCTTGGTTTATGGAGGGGCTCTGCAAGGAGATCCAACCAGTCCATTCTGAAGGAGATCAGCCCTGGGTGTTCTTTAGAAGGAATGATGCTAAAGCCGAAATTCCAGTACTTTGGCCACCTCATGCGAAGAGTTGACTCATTGGAAAAGACTCTGATGCTGGGAGGGATTGGGGGCAGGAGGAGAAGGGGACGACAGAGGATGAGATGGCTGGATGGCATCACGGACTCGATGGACGTGAGTCTGAGTGAACTCCGGGAGTTGGTGATGGACAGGGAGGCCTGGCGTGCTGCGATTCATGGGGTCGCAAAGAGTCGGACATGACTGAGCAACTGAACTGAACTGAACTGAACTGAAGCAGTTAGGACTTAACGCAATAGGCTACAGCTAGCCATGTATGTTTTCTGAGGAGCATTATGACTGAAATATAATTGTACTCCACATTTACCTGGCAACAGCATGTAAATGGACAGATGCGTGGGAGGGGAGACTGAAAGATAATAATTGTGACGGACTGTTGATGTAATAGGATAATGATCTGAACTGGGACAATGGAAGTAGGAAGGGGAAGGAGGGACTGTGTACCATAGCTGTCTTCCAAACTCCACAAACTCAAAGGATTCTTACCACTCATCCTCAAATAATAGATTGTGGTTTGAAGCATGACAGGTCTAGGAACTGCAAGCCGTACGAACTAAATGGTTCCATTTAGATCCATAGGACTTATAATTACTGATCTGCCTTAAATTCTGTAAGGAAGAAACATTCAGAAGAAATACTGTTATGCAGCCTGAGAGGCAATTTACCACTAAAAATGCTTGGTTCTCCCTGGAGTAGAAAGGAAGAGTTATTAAATGGTATAATCAAACCCTTAGGTATTTTATTGAGGTCCCACCATAACTGATAGGTGACTTAGACTTCTAGACTGCAGGTTTCTCATTTGGAAAATGTATATAGTAATAATTACCCTCCTTGCCTCTCTTGGCTTTTGTAGAAAATCAAATGCGATAATCAATATGGAAATACTCTAGAAAATGCAAAATTCTGTTTTTAAGTGTAGGTGCTATTTTGTTTATGCCTCCTCATAGTTCACATTGCACTGTATTAAGCCCACAGTAGGGCCTGGAAATATTTGCTTAAAAATATTTGAGTGAGTGGGTGTACACAGAAGTTTTGTCAGGAGAATGACTCTTGTACCAATGTGTAGTAAATGTGTACTCCAAAGTATACCCATGCTTTGATACTATGTGCTGTGTAGTAAATGTGTTCAGTCCAGTTCAGTCAGTCAGTCGTGTCCAACTCTTTGCGACTCCATGGACTGCAGCACGCCAGGCTGCCCAGTCCATCACCATCTCCCAGAGCCTACTCAAACTCATGTCGATTGAGTCGGTGATGCCATCCAACCATCTGATCCACTGTCATCCCCTTCTGCTCCTGCCTTCAATCTGTCCCAGCATCAGGGTCTTTTTCAGTGAGTCACTTCTTCACATCAGGTGGCCACAGTATTGGAGTTTCAGCTTCAGCATCAGTCCTTCCAATGAATATTCAAGACTGATTTCCTTTAGCATTGACTAGTTGGATTTCCTTGCAGTCCAAGGGACTCTCAAGAGTCTTCTTCAGCACCACAGTTCAAAAGCAATACTTTCTAACACCATACACAAAAATAAACTCAAAATGGACTAAAGATCTAAACGTAACACCAGAAACTATAAAACTCATAGAGGAGAACATAGGTAAAACACTCTCTGACGTACATCACAGCAGGATCCTCTATGACCCACCTCCCAGAATATTGGAAATAAAAGCAAAAATAAACAAATGGGACCTACTTAAACTTAAAAGCTTCTGCACAACAAAGGACACTATAAGCAAGGTGAAAAGACAGCCTTCAGAATGGGAGAAAATAATAGCAAATTAAGCAACTGACAAACAACTAATCTCAAAAATATACAAGCCACTCCTGCAGCTCAATTCCAGAAAAATAAACGACCCAATCAAAAACTGGGCCAAAGGACTAAACAGACATTTCTCCAAAGAAGACATACAGATGGCTAACAAACACATGAAAAGATACTCAACATCATTCATTATCAGAGAAATGCAAATCAAAACCACAATGAGGTACCATTTCATGCCAGTCAGAATGGCTGCAATCCAAAAGTCTACAAGCAATAAATGCTGGAGAGGGTGTGGAGAAAAGGGAACCCTCTTACACTGTTGGTGGGAATGCAAACTAGTACAGCCACTATGGAGAACGATGTGGAGATTCCTTCAAAAACTGGAAATAGAACTGCCTTATGACCCAGCAATCCCACTGCTGGGCATACACACCGAGGAAACCAGAGTTGAAAGAGACACATGTACCCCAATGTTCATCACAGCACTGTTTATAATAGGCAGGACATGGAAACAACCTAGATGTCCATCAGCAGATGAATGGATAAGAAAGCTGTGGTACATATACACAATGGAGTATTACTCAGCCATTAAAAAGAATACATTTGAATCAGTTCTAATGAAGTAGATGAACCTGGAGCCTATTATGCAGAGTGAAGCAAGCCAGAAAGAAAAACACCAATACAGTATACTAATGCATATATATGGAATTTAGAAAGATGGTAATGATAACCCAGTATGTGAGACAGCAAAAGAGAAACAGATGTATAGAACAGTCTTTTGGACTCTGTGGGAGAGGGAGAGGGTGGGATGATTTGGGAGAATGGCATTGAAACATGTATAATATCATATATGAAATGAATCACCAGTCCAGGTTCGATGCATGATACTGGATGCTTGGGCTGGTGCACTGAGACGACCCAGAGGGATGGTACAGGGAGGGAGGAGCGAGGGGGGTTCAGGATGGGGAACACATGTATACCTGTGGCAGATTCATGTTGATGTATGGCAAAACCAATACAATATTGTTAAGTAATTAACTTCCAATTAAAATGAATATATATTTTTTTAAGTATCAATTCTTTGGTGCTCAGCTTTCTTTATAGTCCAACACTCACATGCATACACGACTACTGGAAACACCATAACTTTGACTAGATATATTTTGTTGACAAAGTAATATCTCTGCTTTTTAATATGCTGTCTAGGTTGGTCATAGCTTTTCTTCCAAGGAGCAAGCGTCTTTTAATTCCATGGCTGCGGTCACCATCTGCAGTAATTTTGGAGCCCCAAAAAATAAAGTCAGCCACTGTTTCCACTGTTTCCTCATCTATTTGCCATGAAGTGATGGGACTGGATGCCATGATCCTTGTTTTCTGAATGTTGAGCTTTAAGCCAACTTTTTCACTCTCCTTTTTCACTTTCATCAAGAGGCTCTTTAGTTCTTCTTCACTTTCTGCCATAATGGTGGTGTTATCTGCATATCTGAGGTTATTGATATTTCTCCCCGCATCTTGATTCCAGCTTGTGTTTCTTCCAGTCCAGAGTTTCTCATGATGTACTCTACATAGAAGTTAAACAAGCAGGTGACAATATACAGCCTTGACATACTCCTTTACCTATTTGGAACCAGTCTGTTGTTCCATGTCCAGTTCTCACTGTTGCTTCCTGACCTGCATACAGGTTTCTCAAGAGGCAGGTCAGGTGGTCTGGTATTCCCATCTCTTTCAGAATTTTCTGCGGTGTATTGTGATCCACACAGTCAAAGACTTTGGCATAGTCAATAAAGCAGAAATAGATGTTTTTCTGGAACTCTCTTGCTTTTTCAATGATCCAGTGAATTTTGGCAATTTAATCTCTGCTTCCTCTGCCTTTTCTAAAACCAGCTTGAACATCAGGAAGTTCATGGTTCACGAATTGCTGAAGCCTGGCTTGGAGAATTTTGAGTATTACTTTACTAGCATGTGAGATGAGTGCAACTGTGTGGTAGTTTGAGCATTCTTTAGCATTGCCTTTCTTTGGGATTGGAATAAAAACTGACCTTTTCCAGTCCTGTGGCCACTGCTGAGTTTTCCAAATTTGCTGGCATGTTGGGTGCAGCACTTTCACAGCATCGTCTTTCAGGATTTGAAATAGCTCAACTGGAATTCCATCACCTCCACTAGCTTTGTTTGTAGTGATGCTTTCTAAGGCCCACTTGACTTCACATTCCAGGATGTCTGGCTCTAGGTGAGTGATCACACCATCATGATTATCTGGGACGTGAAGATCTTTTTTGTACAGTTCTTCTGTATATTCTTGCCACCTCTTCTTAATATCTTCTGCTTCTGTTAGGTCCATACCATTTCTGTCCTTTATCAAGCCTATCTTTGCAGGAAATGTTCCCATGGTATCTCTAATTTTCTTGAAGAGATCTCTAGTCTTTCCCATTCTGTTCTTTTCCTCTATTTCTTTGCGTTGATCACTGAGGAAGGCTTGCTTATCTTTTCTTGCTATTCTTGGAACTCTTCATTCAGATGCTTATATCTTTCCTTTTCTCCTTTGCTTTTCACTTCTCTTCTTTTCACAGCTATTTGTAAGGCCTCCTCAGACAGCCATTTTTCTTTTTTGCATTTCTTTTCCATGGGGATGGTCTTGATCCCTGTCCTCCTGTTCAATGTCACGAACTTCCGTCCAAAGTTCATCAAGCACTCTGTCTATCAGATCTAGTCCCTCAAATCTATTTCTCCTTTCCACTGTATAATCATAAGGGATTTGATTTAGGTCATACCTGAATGGTCTTGTGGTTTTCCCTTCTTTCTTCAATTTAAGTCTGAATTTGGCAATAAAGAGTCCATGATCTGAGCCACAATCAGCTCCTGGTCTTGTTTTTGTTGACTGTATAGAGCTTCTCCATCTTTGGTTGCAAAGAATATAATCAATCTGATTTTGGTATTGACCGTTTGGTGATGTCCAGAGTCTTCTCTTGTGTTGTTGGAAGAGGGTGTTTGCTATGACCAGTGCGTTTTCTTGGCAAAACTCTGTTAGCCTTTGCCCTGCTTCATTCCGTACTCCAAGGCCAAATTTGCCTGTTACTCCTGTGTGCTGTGTAAATGTGTACTATAAAGTGTGCCCATGCTCTGATCCCAAGTTATAAGCCTTTATAGAAAGAAAAGAAGGATGCACGGCATAGTGATGACCAGCTCCATTGTAGAGACATGAAATTAAGTACAATACTACTGGTTCACTTTCTGCTAGAGATCCTTTAATGCCTGTTCTAAAGATGTAGAACTACAAAGGGAAAAACTCTAGTAAAGTAAGCATGTAGACTGTAGACATTCTCCCAGAGAGAGCAAAAGATTGGATCTCCTACAGCAGATGCTTCCTTGAACTATCCCTGGGGAAAGATGGGGCAGAAAGAGGACTATCTAATTAGTGTGTGGACTGTGAGGAGGAAACACCACTTCTTCCTGTGACATGACTTTAGTACCCTGGGCATTGTTAAAGGGAAAGACCAAAAAGTGATGTTCAAGGGGATGAGGAAAGCCACATACTTTTAATTCACTCAACAGATACTTACTGAGTATATAAACAGGAAATAGAGCATGTGTGAGGTAAAGATGCTGTTCTCTAGAATTCACTGCCTTCAACTGATGAACTTTGACGGTATAATGATGAGGAATTAATTTATAAATAAGCACATAATAAATTGTGTTTCTGGCAAATACTGAACACCAATAACAGTCAGCTTTTAAGCTGTAAGAGGAATGTTTCAGTTCTGAATTTGTTTTCACTAAATTGGAACACATTTACTCTATAACAGATGGAGCACAAAGGAAATAAAAATTAAAAGAGGGATGAAAATGAGTGAGTGCGCTTTTCATTTAGTTAGTTCTACCCTAAGACAATTCTCCTTTGATTATCAGGATATTGGTTGAGTTTTGATTTTAAAAAGAAAGTAGCTACTCTCCAAAAGTTGCAAATAGTAGGTCTTCGTTTTTGAAGGTCATTGTGAACACTGTGTTTAATAGCTATTAAATTTTGCATAAAGGGTGTGGATATGTGGAACAGTCTTCTACAGAGATACAAATGGAATAAAAACAAAATCAGAGGAATCCAGCTGAATCCACATTTGGACACAGAACAAATAAAAAGGCACTGACAGTGTAGTTCCAAATGGAAAACATTCACAAAGAAGGAAGCTAGGGAATATAAATTTTTGAGGCGAATTTGGCAAAAGCTGAGATCATCTGTTTCCCATGATCTAACAGATAAGATAAAATTTTGCTTGTCCTTTTCATTTTCAAATGCTTTCTCATTTTTAATCATGCATCTATTTCCAATATATGGGATTTATATATAAACATGTAGCGAATCGCACAGGTAAGATTGAACAAGGAAAGCTGACATGGAAATAGAAAAAGACCGAAGAGACAAGGAAATAGGAGACAGGATGCATTACAGGGGAGGATTACCCTTGGGTTTGTTTTTCATTACTTTCTTTTTTTCCATTGACTAAAATATCATTTTTCTATCTTGAACATAAATCCTTGTCTGGGGTCACAGCTATGTTTCCTTCCAGTTTAGATGTCATATTCACTCATATTTTGTATTTCATTTTGTGTTGATCTGAAATCTTGTAGCATTCTTATTTACAGGAAGTCGTAACTTCAGATAGCAAAGCCCTCTTGTTTGCTACCGATACAGACTTATCTAAAGCATTTATTTGGTGGCATTTAAAAAAGTCAATTGTGAATTTTAATATTTATAAACATGTTACTCTAAAAATAGGTGCTGATTTTTTTTTCACCAAATTTGAAAGCAGGCCAGATATTTACTTGGAACACCTTTGAGGGATATGTGTCGGTTTTCAGTTTGATAACACCCACCATCACTCAGCGCACCTGCACATCCCTAACAAAGGAAAACATTGGAGAGTGCTCACTTCAGCGTAGTTCAGACTGTTGCCCTTCACCAACGTTTTGGAAACAGAATAATGGTATCTAATAATTTCAGCCAAGCTAGGTATTTATCACAGCTTCAAACAGACAGTAATTCACTTATATTTATTTTCTCAAGAATGTAACACTAGTTTGAATTAAACATTATGATACATACCTGCACTAGTATAAACTATTTTTTTAAATTTTCCTAGTCAAGATTTCTTTCTCCAAGAAGAAAATTAGACAGGTGCAGCACACCAAATGAGATGAACTTTGTCCTCAAAGAAAATTGGTTTTTCCTTTTCAATTTCATTTCAAAGAGATCTGACAAGTGTGGCTTTGAACAAACTTTAACAGCACAATATCCTTTGTGTAAGTTTTCCCTTGTCAGCTTTTCCATTCCAGCAGGAACTTAGAACAAAGTGGATGTTGCCCTTTGAGTTGAGAACTTCATCAGTTGAATGAACACTAGTATAGTGCAGTGAAATTGAGGGCATACTCTCTCCTCGAATCTCAACAGTGCAATGTCTCAACAAATATAATTTCTCTATCTGGTGTAAGGAGACACCAGCTATACATTAAGTTTCATACATTCTCCTTCCTTTTTTCATAGTAAAAGCCAAACTATTTGGCAATATACCCACTTGAAACTTTTGCAGATTATGCAAAAGAGCCTTCCATTGTGTGTGGAAAACAACCACAATATTTTGTGGTGATGTTCGGAGCCACACCATTTTATACCAGTGTCACAGGGAGCCTGAGGTTAGAGGTACAAAATCAGACTTTCAGGTACACACTGTTTTCTTTATATGCAAAAGAAAAAAAATAGGTTTTTCTATTTGTTTTGCTTTGTTTCATTTTTAACATGTAGTTTTGTGACCATTTGAAAGTAAAATTCAAAAACAGATAAAAAAATACAGGAAGCTGCTTCGTAGAGATTGTAATCTGTATTGCACAAAAGGTTATTATGGCTACTCATTCCTTAGAGTTTTAGATTGTGTATAAATTGTGCTATTTTATACTGGTGACGATCTTTTTGACAAGTTTATTTTTTTTCACATGCTCTCCTAACTTTCTAAAGGTTTTTTTTATTATTATTACAATTGCCTCTTGCTATGTTTTTCCTTCTCTTGACTCCAACTGTTTCTTTCATGTTCTTTTTTTCCCTGTGCATTAATATTTAAAGACTGTACTAGTGTCAAACATTCATGTAGAGACAACTTAAATGCAAAGTGGAGAAGGTTACAGAATAAGTCCATGCCCAATTTAATTACAGCATTTTGATTAACACAGATTGTAAGTAGTTTGAACTAAGAATTTTAAGTTGTTCAGCTTGAATATTACAAAGGCTAACCAGAGATGAAGTGTAACTTTGACTCAGAAACTGCCAGAAAACACTCTGATTAGCCAATTTAGATGTACTATCTAATTAAGGATCTAAATATCTTTGGATCACAGAAATTCATGTTTATTGATAAGGTAAAATATTTATTACCCAGAGAGCTGAATTAGCAAAAAGAACAGCTCTAATCAGGTGCTAACTCCCAGAGAAAAGAATATTGGTTGAAAGTTGAAAATATAATACTTGGGAGCAAACCTGGCTTGTTTATTCAAAGGCCATACTTCTTGCCAGCAAACTCAGTATCCTTGAAAGGTTAGAGCTGATGAAGTCTGCAGCCAAGTTTCTAAATGGGTTCGATAGATAATGACCGCCCATAGCAATTGCTAATTGAGAATAATGACTGGCAAGGAAGAAAGGGCACAGATCAGATCAGGGGTGGAAGAAAACTGCTCTGAAGCAGGGGCCAGAAAACCCCTCCAAGGTCAAGGGGAGAGAAACCTAAGCCTTTCATATTTACTAAATAAACTGCCATTATTTGATCCAATTTTTTTGATAAATACAATATTTTTCTAAAAAAGTATAAGTGTAAAGAAGGTGAGGATATATTATAAGCTCCTATAATATAATTCCTAGTTCTTGCCAAAAGCCTACCTGGCGAAATCCCTACATTTACAACTTTTTCATCTTCAGAAACATGAAAATAGAGGTTCTCTGATTTCTCTGTTATATTTCATTTTCTGTTAACTTGTTTTTGTTGTTCTTCAATGCATCCCAAATAGAGATGAAATCAGGTGTGAGTTATGCAAAGAATGAAAGCAATATTAAGTAAGGTGATTGTTCTTTAAGTTCTAAAATTTTAAAAGCACTGTGAACACAGAGTTTTGTACTCATGGATTTTATAGGTAAAATATGGTTTCTGATAGAGTAAAATCACATGAAAGAGCATGCCATATTTTATGTATTTAATCATATTAAAGACAAACTAAGTTCCAATACCTTTGTAAAGCCAATACCTTTTCAAAATGGGATAATTATCCAGGTAGAAGCATTTGCATGTTGGTAATTCTATTCAAATTATAATTAAAACGTAAAACACATGACTCACACAGACATACACAAGCCCCATTCTAGTTTTGCAAGCTCTTAACATACAAAGGATAAAGTCTAAGATTAGAATAATGACAAATATTTCTTGTTTGGATGACCTTTACCTGGCGAGACTTATTAGAAAATGTTTAGAAGGGGAGATGCTAGAACATTTATACATCTCATGATTATAGTTCTTGGCACATATGACACCTTTGTTCACTTTAAAAAGATTTTCTAACTACAAAGAAGGTATATTCTGCATGTCAGATCCTGTAGTTAGAATCACTACTGTTCTGGGCCCTTACAGTTTGCCAAAAATGTCAATTCAAATGCCAGTAAATGCAATATTAAGAGAATCAGGAATGAAAAGTAGGCAGCTATTCAATATAAACATGTGATAATCCAACCATTTCTTAACCACTTTTTCATAATTGACATTTACACATACACTTAATGAGACCTCTTTCTGGTTTCCTCTCCCTTTGTTTGGGCACAATATAGTCATTGCTGCCACGGCTGAATAATATACTTATTCCCTAGAAATTAGAGTTCAATATATTATCCTATTAAAATAATATATTACAGCATTACCAGCATCGTTATTACAAAAATGGATTCAGAGCAATAAGCCAAATTTGACCAGGGGACTGTGCTGCTATAAATCTCCTGAAATCACATGAGGTGTGGTGTTGCCGACCAGAAATTTTCTGTGCACAGGCCTCTTGAGACATGTTTGTTAAGATTCGTGCATAGGACACAAACTTGTCTGAGTGCTATAGAGAAACCATTTAAGTAGATAATGTCCTTTAAGAGCAAAAAAAGAAAAAAAGTTCTGTTGAAATCAATATCCACTGATTTTTACATTTGGAGGAATATCAAATAGATGTTAAAGTAAGACTTCTAAAATGACTACATGTAAATAGTGACAAGCTTTGCAATTAAATTTAGTGCCCATTGTGATTACAAATTATTAATTGCCTGTAATTAAGGTCTGGTTCTACACAAAATTATAACTCAAATTCAAAAAGTAAAAGTAAAGTCGCTCAGTTGTGTCCGACTCTTTGCGACCCCATGGACTGTAGCCTACTAGGATCCTCTGTCCATGGGATTTTCCAGGCAAGAGTACTGGAGTGGGTTGCCATTTCCTTCTCCAAATTCAAAATTATAACTCAAATAAAATTTATCTCTGTTTTCTCCATGACTTGCAGTCACTCTGTGCCTCTACTTTTCAGCTGGCTACTTTCCCCACTAGCTACTTGATCTCTTTTATCATAGGCCCAGTCATCTAGGGTGCTGACTTTGGACTTGGAAATGTTGGACTTGGAAATGTTCTTATTTAACTTACTCAACACACTACTTTTAAAAGTAAGGAAAGACATTCTGACATGTTATCTGACTCATTCAATGTCACTCAGATGCTTCCTAGCTGATTCTCAAACAGGACACCTCCTTTGTTGATTGATAAGATGCAATATGTTCCCCTGGCATTGTTTTCATTAATAGGTAAATTGTTAAGCCAAAAGTGTATATTACTAATTGTGAAAATGTGGGTCACATCAGTGCAATGATTCTGTGTATGTGTTCAGTGTCCAATGGGGCTTAAAGTGGAAGCCTAGCAAAGATAACTTTGTATTTTGGAAAAACTCCACCAGTGATTCCTGTATATAGAAAGGAACATGTTTCTCATGGACCCATCAACATTTTGAAGAGTAGACAGAGCTCTTGGTTAATGCCTATGTTTTCTTGAAAAAAAAAAGACCAGTTGATGGATGTCATGGAATTCTTTTTAACCTCGATTTCCTTCTTTAAAGAAAAATTAAAAATTTGGTTCCTTTAAAGTTCCATCAGTAGTTTGCAAATTACTTGACAAATATACAAATTAGTAATCCCCTTCTTCCTTGTGTAATTTATCTGTGAAGTGTGTCCACATTTGAGTGCATATGTGCTTTTAGCATGATCCAGAGCAGCGCTTCACAGACATCAGTTTGTATAGATAGTTCCTGGGCCAGAGATGCTGTAACTCTAAAAAACTCCCAAGTGATGCCCATGCTGTGCCTCTAGGGGCCGGGTGTTGGTATAGACTGAAGAAAGGATGCCAGCCTAAGGATCATAATGTTTGACTTTGAGTCTGTGTCCTCGTTCTGTGCTTTTAGGAATATACAAATGTCCTTATGTGGCTCTTCTAACTACCTGGGCAACCTAACATGCGTGCCTTTACCTATGAGAATTATCTTACCTTTGCAGCTCCTGGAATTGTTGAAAGATCAAATGATGTAATGCATTGAAATGCTTCATAAATTACAAAGTACTGTGTCATTAATGTTAGTTATTAATGTGTTATATCAAGGTCCTCATCTAATTCAACATAGCACTAGTCTATGAGAACCAAAATTCCCTGGCAGGAAAAAAAAAAATTGGGCTTTGTCAACCCTTTATTAAAATCATACAGTAAATTTCTAGGAAATAAATGGCATTTGGAAAGGACTCCATCCCTGATTACTAAAAATGCAAAGTTAAGTAAGAATAATAAAACCTGTTATATTAGCAGTTATTTTCCCACTATGATCCTTAGTGATGGGTAAGGTGCAATGAGATGGGCACTGTGATATGCTGCTGAGGAGAGTGTAAATTGGTACTCAGTTTCTATAAAGCATTTGAAAAATATGTGTCAACTCTTGCATGATCTGGAATGGCCAAGAATAGGAATCAGTTCAGTGAGTGTTCAGTAGTGGAGTTTCAGCTTTAGCATCATTCCTTCCAAAGAACAGTCAGGGCTGATCTCCTTCAGAATGGACTGGTTGGATCTCCTTGCAGTCCAAGGGACTCTCAAGGGTCTTCTCCAACACCACAGTTCAAAAGCATCAATTCTTCAGTGCTCAGCTTTCTTCACAGTTCAACTCTCACATCCATACATGACCACTGGAAAAACCATAGCCTTGACTAGATGGACCTTGGCTGGCAAAGTAATGTCTGCTTTTCAATATGCTATCTAGGTTGGTCATAACTTTCCTTCCAAGGAGTAAGCGTCTTTTAATTTCATGGCTGCAATCACCATCTGCAGTGATTTTGGAACCTCAAAAAGTAAAGTCAGCCACTGTTTCCACTGTTTCCTCATCTATTTCCCATGATGTGATGGGAACAGATGCCATGATCTTCGTTTTCTGAATGCTGAGCTTTAAACCAACTTTTTCACTCCCCTCTTTCAGTTTCATCAAGAGGCTTTTTAGTTCCTCTTCACTTTCTGCCATAAGGGTGGTGTCATCTACATATCTGAGGTTATTGATATTTTTCCTGGCAGTCTTGATTCCAGCTTGTGCTCCTTTGAGCCCAGTGTTTCTCATGATGTACTTCTGCTAAATAAATCTGGTGTATCAAATATAATGAAATATAAAAGCAGAACTTCATTCAGAAACACTTGGACTTTCAGATTTTCGATTCACTAGATAAAAACAAAGTGGCTATCCACCAGAGCAAATTTTGTGAAATAGGATAGGAGAGCCTTAGTATGCAGTAAAATCTCAAATGTTTTAAATATTTATTAATATTTTTGCCCTTGATAATATCACTTCTAGGAATCTACTTGTTCCCATTCTCACAACTGAAGTAATCTGTTTCATAAAAACATGCCTAGTTCTAGGATTCTGTTAAGTCTGCACCAACTTGTGAGAAAATGTAGTTCAACTACCATTCTTTAAAATTCACAAAGTGGCATTTTTTAGGGCCTTTGCACTGCCCCTGCTTGGTATTTTTTGATAGTTTTAAAAGAGTCCTTTATTCAAGAGATATTTATTGATACCTACTGTATATCCAGTATACAACAACAGATATAAGAACAGACTGGTTCCAAATAGGAAAAGGAGTATGTCAAGGCTGTATATTGTCACCTTGCTTATTTAACTTCTATGCAGAGTACATCATGAGAAACACTGGGCTGGAAGAAGCACAAGCTGGAATCAAGATTGCGGGAAATATCAATAACCTCAGATATGTAGATGACACCACCCTTATGGCAGAAAGTGAAGAGGAACTAAAAAGCCTCTTGATGAAAGTGAAAGAGGAGAGTGAAAAAGTTGGCTTAAAGCTCAACATTAAAAAAACAAAGATCATGGCATCTGGTCCCATCACTTCATGGGAAATAGATGAGGAAACAGTGGAAACAGTGGCTGACTTTATTTTTGGGGGCTCCAAAATCACTGCAGATGGTGATTGCAGCCATGAAATTAAAAGATGCTTACTCCTTGGAAGAAAAGTTATGACCAACCTAGATAGCATATTCAAAAGCAGAGACATTACTTTACCAACAAAAGTCCGTCTAGTCAAGGCTATGGTTTTTCCAGTGGTCATGTTTGGATGTGAAAGTTGGACTGTTAAAGAAAGCTGAGCACCGAAGAATTGGTGCTTTTGAACTGTGGTGTTGGAGAAGACTCTTGAGAGTCCCTTGGACTGCAAGGAGATCCAACCAGTCCATTCTGAAGGAGATCAGCCCTGAGTGTTCCTTGGAAGGAATGATGCTAAAGCTGAAACTCTAGTACTTTGGCCACCTCATGCAAAGAGTTGACTCATTGGAAAAGACTCTGATGCTGAGAGGGTTTGAGGGCAGGAGGAGAAGGGGACAACAGAGGATAAGATGGCTGGATGGCATCACTGACTCGATGGACGTGAGTCTGAGTGAACTCCGGGAGTTGGTGATGGACAGGGAGGCCTGGCGTGCTGAGATTCATGGGGTCACAAAGAGTCAGACACCCCTGAGCGACTGAACTGAGCTGTATGTCCAGTATTACTCTGGGTATGATGGATAGGAATTTAATGATAAATACAGATACAACCTTATCTTGGGTCTCGTAAAAGGAGATAATACAATTTAGTCATATGTAATACAACATGACTGCAACAATGTAACCATAGGGAAACAGAAAACCTGATGAAAGACCAGAGTGGGTGACTTGTGGTGAATCAAGAATAAAATAGTTCTGGTGGAAAGTAGCCTGAAGAATGAGTAAGACAGGCAAGAATGCAGAGAGATTTTCTGACACAGAAATTTATAAAAAACAAATGTAACAAACAAAATTATGCTATATCCAGGAATATTGAAATCTCCTCGAATACAATCTGATCTCCTAGATTAGATTACAACAGTGGACAGTTTGGGGGAAAAACTAAAGGAAGTTCAGTGAGATCAGATCAAATCATCAAGTACCCTGAGTTTAAGGCCAAGTATTTAACTAATCTTAGAGGGAATGTGAAGTCATTGAAGATCTTTAAGAGCAAAATAATGCAAAGTCAGACTTTAGGAAGATGATTCTGATAATACTGTGCCAAAGAGTTTTGTGGGAAATTGTATCTAGGAAGTTTATACAAGAGACAGACAAAATTCCAAACCCATCTCAATAAACTGTTTATGTTGCTCTGAAAAAGTTTCTTCCTCTCCTTTGTGAGATTTAGCCTACCACCCACATAAATAGACCTTTGTGTGAATTAGAAAAGGAGCCGTGTGGGTCAGGCAGCACCCAGAAGCACACTGCAGAACCAGACAGCACATTTGTACAAAGGAAACACTTCCCCCAGGTCGCTGAGTAGATTTTGGCAGTGTGATGTGTGTGGGGAACTAGTATCTGCAGAGTGAGGGAAAATACGTCAATGCTGATTTTCAGTTTGTTGAACGAAAAAAGAATGACGATGCTCCAGACAGAAATAGTGAAGTTAGGAAGAGCTATTATGGGCAAGATGACAAGATCTGTTTTGCTTTGTGCTGTGTGTAAGGGAAACAGTGAGGTATCCCAATAGAAATATTCATCAGGTAATTGAAAATATGGGATTAGAAGTCAGTGTGAAGATGTAGACACACTGAGATCCAGGTGCATAATAAAGCTTAAAAATTGATGTGATCACTGAAGGGATGGTACATAAAGACAGGGGAACATGGACAGAAGGTTCCTCTGTGCATTGATTACACGTAATCTATGCAAGTTTCAGGTGTTGCCATTCAGAGCAAATTTGATATGATAAAACTCTCACATACAGGGACAGTGCACCTCTGTAGAATCATACAAGATGGTCCTGTTTGAGGAATTCCCATGTTTAGGAGATGATAGAGGAATAAGCACGATCCACTTTGTCAACATTCAGAAAACCACGATCATGGCATCTAGTCCCATCACTTCATGGTAAATAGATGCGGAAAAAGTGGAAACAGTGGCAGATTTTATTTTCTTGGGCTCTAAAATCCCTGCAGACAGTGACTGCAGCCATGAAATTAAAAGACACTTGCTCCTTGAAAGAAAAGCTATGACAGACTTAGACAGCATATTAAGAAGCAGAGACATCACTTTACTGACAATGGTCTGTCTAGTCAAAGCTATGATTTTTCCAGTCATGTATAGATGTGAGAGTTGGACCATAAGGAAGGATGAGCACCAAGGAATTAATGCTTTCAAATTGTGGTGCTGGAGAAGATTCTTGAAAGTCCCTTGGACAGCAAGGAGATCATACCAGTCCTTCCTAAAGAAAATCAACCCTGAATATTCATTGGAAGGACTGATGCTGAATCTGAAGTTCCAGTACTTTGGCCTTTGGCCACCTGATTCAAAGAGCCGACTCATTGAAAAAGAGCCTGATGCTGGGAAAGATTGAGGTAAAGAGGAGAAGAGGGCAACAGAAGATGAAATGGTTGGACAATATCACTGACTCAGTGGACCTTAATTTGAGCAAACTCTGAGAGACAGTGGAAGGACAGGGTAGCCTGGCATGCTGCAGTTCGTGGAGTCACAGAGTTGGACACAACTTAGCAACTATACAAGATCCTGTCTGAAATGTATGGGGTGGTCACAGAAATGAAAAGAAGAGGAGGGACCTCCCTCTTCAACTGGTGGAGCTGTGGTCCCAAAAAAGTGCATGAACCTTTGTTGCTTTTGTGGCCTCTCTCTGTCTGTCTGCCTTTTGATTCCCAGTGTGGTCATGGAAATACATGGCAAAATGAGGCAGCTAGAGGCTCAGATTTTTAGCTGGAGGACCACACAGGGGAGCCCTAGAGAAGAGAAAACTTGCAGAGAGATGGCAGAGAGGGAGAGCCTCAAGATAGCTACCCCATAATGTTGTTTATGAACACCTTCATTCACTCAAGCTGTGCACGTATGGATCTAATCAGCATACCAGAGTCTTTGAGAAGAACACTAACAGATCACTGCTAACAGTGGTTCATATGTAGGGCAGATCTGAATAACACTACAAAGCTGTTGAAAACCGAACTGCCATGGGAACCACAGTCCACAGAAGCAAAACTGGTTGGAACCTGCAGATTGAACTTAACCATCCCAATTGCCTACTAAAACAAAAATCCTAATAATTTCCATAAAATTGAAATAGGTCCAGAGTCCCATAATATTCAGAATGTCCAGGACACTATCCAGTATTACTCAAGATATATTAAAAACTGGCAAAACCTCAACTCTCATGGGAAAAGACAATAGTTACTAGTGATAAGAAGACACAGGTGCCGGACTTTCCGACAGATACTTTGAAGCAGTTAATATATAAGTGCCTCCATGAAAAGATGTTCAACATTGCTAATTACTAGAGGAATACAAATCAAAACTATGAGATACCACCTCACACTGGTCAGAATGGCCATCAATAAAAAGTCTACAAATACTGGAGAGGGTATGGAGAAAGGGAATCCTCCCACACTGTTGGTGGGAGTGTAAGCTGCTGAGCCACTTTGGAGAATAATATGGAGGTTCCCCCAAAAAGCTAAAAATAGAGTTGCCATGTAAACCAGAAATCCCTCTCCTGGGCATGTATCCAGACAAAACTATAGTTCAGAAAGATACACGCACCCCTGTGTTTACAACAGCGCTATTTACAATAGCCATGACAACTACTTGAATGTCCATCAACAGGTGAATCCCTAAAGACGTGGTGCATATATACAATGGAATACTACTAAACCATGAAAACAACGAAATGATGCCGCCTGTGGCAACATGGATGGACCTAGAGGTTATCGTATTCAGTGGAGTAAGTCAGAGAAACACAAGTATCATATGATATCACTTATATGTGGAATCTAAAATATGACATGTACAGGCTTACCTACAAAACAGACTCACAAGAGGACAGACGGTGGTTGACAAGCAGAAGGGATGGTGGGGTAGGAATAGAATGGAGGTTGGAGTTAGCAGATGCGAGCTAGTATATATAGGACAGGTAAACAACCAGACCCCACTGTGTGGTATAAGGAGCTAAATGCCCTGCTACTAAGTCACGTCCGTCGTGTCTGACTCTGTGCGACCCCATAGACGGCAGCCCACCAGGCTCCCCCGTCCCTGGGGTTCTCCAGGCAAGAACACTGGAGTGGGTTGCCATTTCCTTCTCCAATGCATGAAAGTACAAAGTGAAAGTGAAGTCGCTCAGTCGTGTCTGACTCTTCGCGACCCCATGGACTGCAGCCTCCCAGGCTCCTCCAACTATGGGATTTTCCAGGCAAGAGTACTGGAGTGGGGTGCCATTACCTTCTCTGACTAAATGCCCTATCCTGTGATAAACTGTAAGGGGAAAGAGTATAAAAAAGAAAATATGTGTATGTATAACTGAATCACTTTGCTGTATAGCAGAAATCAACACACTGTAAATTATACTTCAGTGAAAAATCCAAACCATTAGAAGTAAAACCAAACTTTATATATATAGTTCAGTTCAGTTGCTCAGTTGTGTCCGACTCTTTGTGACCCCATGAACTGCAGCACACCAGGCCTCCTTGTCCATCCCCAACTCCCGGAGTTTACCCAAACTCATGTCCATTGAGTCAGGGATGCCACCAACCATCTCATCCTCTGTGATCCCCTTCTGCTCCTGCCTTCAATCTTTCCTAGTATCAGGGTCTTTTCAAATGAGTCAGCTCTTTGCATCACGTGGCCAAAGTACTAGAGTTTCAGCTTCAACATTAGTCCTTCCAATGAACACCCAGGACTGATCTTTAAGATGGACTGGCTGGATCTCCTTGCAGTCCAAGGGACTCTCAGGAGTCTTCTCCAACAGCACAGTTCAAAAGCATCAATTCTTCAGTGCTCAGCTTTCTTTACAGTCCAACTCTCACATCCATACATAACCAGTGGAAAAACTATAGCCTTGGCTAGACAGACCTTTGTTGGCAAAGTAATGTTTCTGCTTTTTAATATGCTGTCTAGGTTGGTCATAAATTTCCTGCAAAGGAGTGTCTTTTAATTTCATGACCGCACTCACCATCTGCAATGATTTTGGAGCCCAGAAAAATAAAATCAGTCACTGTTTCCACTGTTTTCCCATCTATTTGTCATGAAGTGATGGGACTGCATGCCATGATCTTAGTTTTCTGAAGTTTGAGCTTTAAGCCAACTTTTTCACTCTCCTCTTTCATTTTCAAGGGGCTCTTTAGTTCTTCACTTTCTGCCATAAGGATGGTGTCATCTGCATGTCTGAGGTTATTGATATTTCTCCCGGCAATCTTGATTCCAGCTTGTGCTTCCTCCAGCCCAGCTTTTTTCTCATGATGTACTCTGCATATAAGTTAAATAAACAGGGTGACAATATACAGCCTTGACGTACTCCTTTCCCGATTTGGAACCAGTTTGTTGTTCCATGTCCCGTTCTAACTTTTGCTTCCTGACCTGCATACAGATTTCTCAAGAAGCAGGTCAGGTGGTCTGGTATTCCCGTGTATATAAGTGCTTCAGTAAATAATGACAGACATTCTTGAAATGAATGGAGAAATAGCAAGTTTTAGCAAACAAGTGGGCTTCTTCAGTAGCTCAGCTCATAAAGAATCTGCCTGCAATGCAAGAGACCCCAGTTCGATTCCTGGGTCAGGAAGTTCCCCTGGAGAAGGGATAGGCAACCCACTTCAGTATTCTTGCCTGGAGAATCTCCATAGACAGAAGAGGCTGGTGGTCTACAGCCCCTGGGGTTGCAATGAGTTGGACACAGCTGAGTGACTAAGCACAGCAAAGAAGTATAAGATATGTACAAGACTCAAATGTTATTTATAGAACTGAAAATACAATAAATGAAATAAAAATCTCACTGGATAGACTCAATAGCAGATTGGAGACTAACTTAAATCTGAAGAGTGAACTTAAATGAATAATAAAAATTATCCAGTCTGAGACGTAGAAAGAAACAGAGCTTTAAATATAAGCCAAACCTTAAACCTATGGGATAATATAAAAGACCTCATATTTGTGTCATGAAGAGTCCTAGAAGAAGAGGGGAAAGAGTGTGATGTTTTAAACAATAGTTGAATAAATAATGAGTGAAAGCTTCACATTTTTGGTTAAAGATAAATATCTCCACTTTGGGGGAACATGACAAACATCAATCGTAAACCCCAGTGTAAACCTTCGAAAATCTATGCTTATACATGGCATAATCAAACAGTTGCAAACTAAAGAAGATGAATGCAGTCTTGAATGCAACCGAAGTAAGTGGTGGATTTCCTGGAGGGGAACAGTATTCACACGAAGATGAATTTCTCATCAAAAACCATGGAGATGAGAAGGAACTGGCAAAATAGCTTTAAAGTGCCAGCAGAAAGCAACTGTCAACTCAGAACTCTACATCAGGAACGAAGGTGAATAAATATACAGCATGGAGAATTTTTTTTTGGATGATGGAGCTGTTCTGTATCCTGATTCTGATGGTGATTGCACAAATGTATGTGTGGTGTGTCACTTTAATAGTGTCTGACTCTTTGTGACCCTATGGAATATAGCCTGCCAGGCTCCCCTGCCCATCGGATTCACTAGGCAAGATTACTGGAATGGGTTGCCTTTTCTTCTTCCAGGGAATCTTCCTGACCCAGGGGTCAAACTTGTCTCTCCTGTATTGCCAGGCAGGCTCTTTACCATTAGTGCCATCTCAGAGCAAATGTATACATGTGTTAAAAATTCGTAACACTTCTTTTACATTGGGAGTAATTTTGCTGTATGATAATTAAAGATAAAATTAATAAAGAAAAATAATAAGAATCTAAATCTAGAAAATAAATGTATCTATAGATGACTTGATTTTAATATACTGTTTCCCTCTCACCACTATACTTATCTTCTTGACCTTTCACTAAGTTTAGAAAGAGTGACATCATAGAGAATATTTAATGAAGAGGTGATATTATGATTATTTTTGTAATAAAGTAGGGTCGCTTTTCCCAAACAATAAATTCTTAGTGGCAATTTGGAAATGATATTCAGTATTTCAAGTCATTAAGATATCATTTGTTGAATACAAATGCAGTAACTTAAAAGGTGACAACCAGTGGCTGATGAACCATACAAGGCTTGTAAGAGGGATCTCATTGATCAGTAACTTGGGAGCCATCTTGTGCTACTCATCATGGAATGAGTGGAGAGAATGTCACAATCAGAGCTGCTAAAAACAGTGTCAGCAGGAGTAAGTTAGGAGCAACTGGTAGAATTGTTTACGTAACCCTGCTGCTGCTAAGTCACTTCAGTTGTGTCTGACTCTGTGCGACTCCATAGACGGCAGCCCACCAGGCTCCTCTGTCCATGGGATTCTCCAGGCAAAAGTACTGGAGTGGGGTGCCATTTCCTTCTCCAATGCATGAAAGTGAAAAGTGAAAGAGAAGTCACTCAGTCGTGTCTGACTCTTCATGACCCCATGGACCGCAGCTGCCCAGGCTCCTCCGTCCATGGAATTCTCCAGGCAAGAGTGCTGGAGTGGGGTGCCATCGCCTTTGACTAATAACATACTTGACTCATTAATGGTCATTTTATGGTTCATGGCAACGTTTTTAAAACACTGTTCAGTGAGGGTGGCCGAGTAGCTTTGCTGGTGAGGCTGTGACAAGACCAGGTAGGAGTTATTTCCAGCCACCACCCCAGCCTCAGCAATGCAGGCTCCGGTATTTGGTTTCTGTAAAATATTTTCTTGAAAATAGGGTTGTATTTCTAGAGGGGGAACAAGCATTGTATGGGTCATATTAAACACTGGCCCACATAGAAGCATTCAGCCAAAAACAGGTGTACAAGTAAAAGAACCACATTCGTGAATTGCTTCTTAGAAGAACATGCGAAAGACTTTAGGAGCAGCCAGCTTCTTCAGGAAGTTCAAGGACTGCTTTAAGAGCAGCTACTAAAACATGAATAAAGAAAGAAAAGAAAATGCTGAGGAAGCCTATTGGAGAATAGTACATCCAGTGTTGAAAATCAGAGAGAGACATACAACAAAATTTTAGAGTTCCTACTTGACCCGCATGCAGATGAACCCAGAGTGCAGTGTTACCTTCTGGATTCTCAGCACAAGTGCTTTGGAGCCACTTCACTGAGAATGTGAAGTTCAGTTCAGTTCAGTCGCTCAGTCATGTCCGACTCTCTGTGACCCCATGAGTCACAGCACGCCAGGCCTCCCTGTCCATCAGGGGTTACCAAAAACGCGGGAAAAGAGAACGGAAGGGCCATGTAATGACAAGGAGAGAATAATGCGGGCCTGTGGAGGTGAACAGTTTTAAAATCACTAAAGAATACAAAGAAAACCAGAGAGGATTTTAAAAGGTATGATTTGAGAGCTTAAAAAGGGAGAGGATGGCTAAAGAGAAGAGCAATGGTTCTCATGTAGCCAAAACTGAGAGTCAGCAGTGACAAGTGGGGTCTGGGCCAAAGGAAAGTGGGTAGAATTTTAGGCTTATCCCATCCTCACAGGAACAGGTCCATATGCCTGCCACAGGGTTAATAGATACTGCTGCAGGAGCACAGTTGGTCTAAGAGACTCCCACAAAATCGGGGCTATGACCTCTCAGTCTCACTTCTTCTAAGTGCTCTAAAACACAAGGGCCAGGTGTGTAGCTGGGGTTTAGGGACAGCGTTGACTCACAAGAAGAAAGTCCTTTGGTCTTGCTTTTAGTAGCAGAGATAAAACATTATTTTAAGAATCTAAAAATAAGAGGTTAGCAAAGAAAAGAAGTTGTTTCTCAGGTCATGTTAACTCATGGCAAGAGGAATAGCAGGAAGTGCCAGAGAAGGCATTGACTGTTTGAAGACAGACCACTATAGATTTCTCCCATCTCCAGCAAAAAAAATTCATTCAGCAAGTCAAAAGGTAACATGTCTTCAGTGTTGTGAAAGTTGAAAACTTCTAAAGCTGCTTTTCCAAGAGCTGCTGGTTACAGAGGATTTGTATTTGGGTTTACTTTCTGTCTTTGTTTATGTTTAAAAGCAAGTTTTCTGAACCCAGTAATTTTCCTTGTGGTTTAGCAGGTCCATACATGCTTTGGAAATTTTAGAAAGCATGTTTTATTTATTTTCTCAACCAACCAAAAAGCCCCTTAGGAACCATTGTAGTCTGTTGGTTAAGTATGGTTTCATTCATATGCTTCTTTAAAAGGTCTGTTATTTACAGACAGACAGTAATGACTTTATCTGAGCTAATCTAGTTCATTATGTCATTATATATTTAGGGCATGTCCTGCATTCAGAAAAAATCCCTGTGAGAACCCTCTACAGAGTGCCAAGAACCACAATAGTATTCATCAGATTTCCTGATAGCGGTGTTACCTGCATTGTTGTTGGTGGGTTTTTTTTTTTTTTTTTTTTCCCCGTCTAAGCAAAGATTAGCAATTCACTTCTTGCTCCAGGAGTACTCAAGCAAAAACAATTCAGATACCTGGTTTCAATTACTTTTCAGTAACCGTCCAGAACTTATCCCCAGCTGGACAGTTAACAGTAGAGACTTTTGGACATTGAGCAGTGTCGGGGGAGAATACAGACACAAATTTGTCACTACCAAAGCAACAATCAGCTATTTGGTATCTGTGAAGTGCATTGCTTTTGGGGTCCCCAGACAGAGAAGAGATTTTAGGAACGGGGCAGTACTCATTTCCACTTAATCTCAACTGGGTTTCTTATAAGAGATTCTTTAAGTTTTATTTCCTTCATAACCACCATATGACCCAGCAATCCCACTCTTAGGCATGTACCCTGAGGAAACCAAAATTGAAAGAGACACATGTAACTCATTGTTCATTGCAGCGCTATTTACAATAGCTAGAACATGGAAGCAACCTAGATGTCCATCGACAGATGAATGGATAAAGAAGTTGTGGTACATATACACAATGGAATATACTCAGCCATTAAAAAGGAACACATTTGAGTCAGTTCTAATGAGGTGGATGAACCTAGAACCTATTATACAGAGTAAAGTGAGTCAGAAAGAGAAAGATACATACTGTATTCTAATGCATATATATGGAATCTAGAAAAATGGTACTGAAGAATTTATTTGGAGGGCAACAATGGAGAAACAGACACAGAGAATAGACTTATGGACATGGGAAGAGGGGAGGAGAGGGTGAGATGTATGGAAAGAGTAACATGGAAGCTTACATTACCATATGTAATATAGATAGCCGATGGGAATTTGCTGTATGGCTCAGGAAACTCAAACAGGGCCTCTGTATCAACCTAGAGGAGTGGGATGGGGAGGCAGATGGGAGGGAGTTTCAAAAGGGAGGGGATATATGTATACCTATAGCTGATTCATGTTGAGGTTTGACAGAAAACAGCAAAATTCTGTAAAGCAATTATCCTTCAATTAAAAAAAAATTAAAAAAAGATTTTATTTTGTTTTTTTTTTTAAAAAAAAACACAAGTTCTGGTTTATTTTTCAAAACACTGATATTCCTTATTGAACTTTTCTCCTTGTAGCTGAAGGAAGGAGACTTTGGTAAAATATTTATTTTATTGGCTAGATGTTAATCTTTTTTGTATATACATCCCCAAGATACCACCCTATAGGAAGTGAAATCTAAGGCAAACTCAGAAAATGTGGTTATGAATAGATATGAAGGAGCCTTGAAACAGATACATGCAGATTATGGGGCAGTAAGTAAGATACACTCATTCAGGGTGGTGCAGCCCTTTAAACCCTTGTGCCAGCGATGTCCCCGTGAGGGGCCCCTTGGGCTTTGGCTGCTTGCTGGGCTCCATGCCTTGCTTTGTGACACTCTTCTTCAAATGCTGTGTCACATCTCCTATTGTTGAATTTTGGGGCGTAGTCATTGACCCTTTAAAGTGAATGAACTGAAGGAGTAAATAGAAAATAGATCTTTGTCTGTTCACCACATATCAGATTAAGATCTATTTTCTATTCACTCCTTCTGTTCAGGCTTTCCTCATAGCTCAGTTGGTAAAGAATCCGCCTGCAATGCAGGAGACCCTGGTTCAATTCCTGGGTCGGGAAGATCCCCTGGAGAAGGGATAGGCTACCCATTCCAGTATTCTTCGGCTTCCCTTGTGGCTCAGCTGGTGAAGAATCCGCCTGCAATGCAGGAGACCAGGGTTCAATCCCTGGATTGGGAAGATCCCCTGGAGAAGGGATAGGCTACCCACTCCAGTATTCTCAGGCTTCCCTTGTGGCTCAGCTGCTAAAGAATCCGCCTGCAATGTGGGAGACCTGGGTTCGATCCCTGGGTTGGGAAGATCCCCTGGAGAAGGGAAAATAGATCTTAATCTGAAGTGTGGTGAACAGACAAAAGCTGGTCAACAAAACTCTGGTGAGAATGCCTTGTAGGAGGGAGTCATAATGAAATTGACCAAAACAAAGACCGCAATGACTTCTGACTTGCAGAGGGGAGGTGTGATGCTCTAATCATTTAGGTCCTGACCCAGCTCCTCAAATCTATGCTAACATGTATACAAATACATACTTTAAATAACAAACGTGAAGGGGGCATGAGCAAGTATGAAGGTCTTGAGGACCATAGATGCTTAATTTTCCATTTTCTACATTTTTCTTTTGTTTCAGACAATTCCAGACTCCATTCCCAATTTTTTTTTTCTCTCTATGTGCAAAAACGAAGGCTTTGTGCACTCTGTTGCTATGGAAACAGGAGAGAGAGAAACAGTTTATGTATTTCAAAAGCTGTCAGCCTATATGCTGTGGATTTTGATAACTAAACCTACACGTGAACCATCTTTTCTCTACTCCCAACGTCCAACACTATAACGTTTATTTTATTTTATACACGTGTGTATGTGTTGCTTGAGAAAATTAAGGATCTATTTATTTAGCTTTGGTGCAATCCATTTTATATTTAATTTAATGTCCAGGGGACAGAGAGAGGCTTTGGTGATGCAGTTAGAGAAATATAAAACTGTTCTTAATAAATGCTTATTAAATCAGAATGAAGACAGAGTTAGCAGGCATCACAACTCAATCTATTGGCAAAATAAAAAAGATTGAAGCTCTATTAATTTTAAAACAGATCTGAACCTTGCTTGGCTTATATTTCATATAAATGTAATGTCTGCTATACCCTCTTCAGCTCTCTAATAAAAGAGCTATTTTGAAATTACAAAATACACTGTGTTCTCCCCAAGAGAACCCAGTTCAATAGCTTATTGATTTTCCCTGGCATCCTTACTCTGGTGTGAAGGGGTTTCTGGGCTCCTGGACCTGGAAGGCGAGAGTTTGTTTGTAATTGATTCAGATTCTGTTCAGCAGAGCACTCCCCACCACCCCTAACAAATGAATAGTATTTATGATAGTCCAGCCCATTAAGTGCTGGCCTTCCTACAATTCTCAGTTGCTTTCCAGCACTTCCTAATATTTTCAAGAAAATGACTGCCATTGTAAGGTCATTTTTATCAAGTTTAGATGATGCAGTTAAGTGGACCAGGAAAAATACTTAAGAACTTCGACCTTCAAATCTAGAGCACACTCCAGTAGCTAAAGGGTCTGTTGGGCTCTCTGCTCTAAGGCCCGCTTTCCCAGTCTTTATAACTAGATGGTTCACTTGAGTCTGAAAATCAGGTCCTTGTCTCAAAGTGTCTGTTTTTTCCCCTTCATGAAGACATACTAGCAATAATTGATCTAAGTGTGTATAAAGGACAAGTGAAAGATGAATGGGAAAATGAAGTTAGTGATGCTCCCTACTGTCTTTTTTTTAACAAGAAAATGGAATGTCTTTGATCTTAACACACACATACACATGCACACACACACACACACACACAGCTCTTAAGTTCAAAATCTTTTCATCACAGTGTTTCAGAGTTGTCTCCTTGTCAACTTAGTCTCCTTGTCCAGTGTGGTCACTTCCCCAGTAAATGATAATGGTTACAGAGAGATTAGTAGGATTCTCCAAAGTAAATTATTTTGTTATTCTTAATAATCATAGACATGCAGTCCTTTCTCCTCTAAGAAACTTGAAGCATCCAATTGACCTTATCTCACAAATACCCTGTTTCTGAGAGGTGATACACTTTAAATTTCCATTAAATTGCTGGGGGTAAATAAAACCCAGAGATATAAAATAGCCCCAGCAAGACATTTGTCAAATTGTCTATAATTATTTACAGGTAAGATAGAAAAACAAAATCTGACTGATTAAATCTTAAGTATGTAAATTATAGTATCTCCATTGGTTTGGAAAAAGGTTTTTACAAAGTGTCAAGAGATTCTGTCTCTGCGGCTTTGTCCTGCTCACAGATTTTGCCAGCTACTTAGATCAGAGTATTGAATGCATGATTATCAAATTTTCAAATGGTATATTTTATGCTATAAGAAATTGAAAATATATTATACAGTAGCATCTGATTTCAAAAAGATATTATCTCGGGACAGTGGCTGCAGCCAACAAAGTTAAGTTTACTGATAGTGCACATGCCTAATCTTTGATATTTTTTTTTTAAATAGAAACATCTGTGAAAGAACGTCTAGGGAAAGAGGTAAATATTATTTTTTATAGATTTTAATAACAATAAAAATATGAATTTGTCTTGTGTTCAGTTCAATTCAGTTCAGTCGCTCAGTCATGTCCGACTCTTTGCGACCCCATGAATTGCAGCACGCCAGGCTTCTCTGTCCATCACCAACTCCTGGAGTTCACTCAGACTCATGTCCAAGTCGGTGATGCCATCCAGCCATCTCATCCTCTGTTGCCCCCTTCTCCTCCTGCCTTCTAAAAAGAGGAAAATGGTCTTGGGCATAATTATGATATTTTGAATATAGAAAGTATTGGTTTCTCTGTAATCTAGCTGGTCAAACATTCTCTAATAGGCTCACTCCACTGATCTTGAGAATCACCTATGCCTCTTGATACAGAATCTCCTGGGGAAAAGAGACTCAGGCAAATTAAAGGAGTTTATACCAGAAATGGAAAGAGAGTTCAGGAGGAATTAAAGTCATGGTGAATATCTGATAGAGCTGGTGATGTTCAGCCTAGAGAAAGGAGACCAAGGGAAGACTGATAGTTGTCCTCAGAGACAAAATTAGGACTGATGTTTTGAAGTTACAGAGGCCAGATTTTTGTGTGACATAACTTTATAAGAAATACTTATGTGTTCTTAATCCGTATTTGGCTGAGCCTGGTCTTAGTTGCAGCATGTGGGATCTTTTTTTTTTTTTTTTTTCGTTTCTAGTTGTGTCTTGCAGGATCTTTAGTTACAGCATCTGAACTCTTGGTTGTAGCTTGTAGCATCTAGTTCCCTGATGAGGGATCAAACCTGGACCACCTGCATTGGGCATGTGGAGCCTTAGCCACTGGACTAACAGGGAAGTCCCTGTGGAATACGATAAAACCTTTTTAAACAATCTTAGCGCTCCAAAGAGAAATGTTCTGTTTCTGTGAATAGTGAGTGCTCCATGGCTGGATCCAATTTTCAGATGGGTAATTAAATTATTTAGCCTTTGATGTCAATTCTGAATTTCATTTATAACTCTGTGATTATAGAATTTGCTCCAGAACACATGATAGTTATCCCTGGCACAAAATAATTAAATATATAATGGACTGATACATTAAAACATAAATCCATAATGCATCTGGACAGTTGAATGTCTGGACCTTCAAGTTTGTCTGCCTAGCATGTGTGACAGGAGTTTTTATTAAACTCTTCTTCACTTCTAATAAGTTGTAAATATGGTGACTGCAGCCATGAAATTAAAACACACTTGCTCATTGGAAGAAAAGCTATGACCAACCTAGACAGCATATTAAAAAGCACAGACATTACTTTGCCAACAAAAGTCTGTCCAGCCAAAGCTATGGTTTTTCCAGTAGTCATGTATGAATGTGAGAATTGGACTATAAAGAAAGCTTAGCATCAAAGAATTGATGCTTTTGAACTGTGGTTTTGGAGAAGACTCTTGAGAGTCCCTTGGACTACAAGGAGATCCAACCAGTCCATCCTAAAGTAAGTCAGTCCTGAATATTCATTGGAAGAACTGATGCTGAAGCTGAAACACCAATACTTCGGCCACCTTGATGCAAAGAACTGACTCATTGGACAAGACCCTGATGCTGGGAAAGATTGAAGGCGAGAGGAGAAGGGGATGACACAGGATGAGATGATTGGATGGCATCACTGACTCGAGGGACATGAGTTTGAGCAAGCTCCAGGAGTTGGTGATGGACAGGGAAGTCTGGTGTGATGCAGTCCATGGGGTCACAAAGAGTCAGACACAACTGAGTAACTGAACTGAACTTAACCAAAATATATATCTACTAAGGCAGGGTGGTCTTCATATCTATCACTTTGATGTAGGTGTTCTCTAGTAGATTCATCCCAGTTACCACCTGCCACAATTGCCCTGCACTTTGAATGGTAGACAAAAGAAATTCAGAATGGTTGCCAGGCCCTAGGAGAAGCTGTAATGGGAGTTAATGTTCAGTGAGTGTAGGGTTTCAATTTGGGGAGATGAAAATATTCTGGTAATGGGTGGTGGTGATACAGGTCCAACAATGTGAATGTACTTAATGCTGCAGGACTGTATCCTTAAAAAAGTTAAAATGGGAAATTTCATTTTATCTTACCACAATAAAAAAAATCAAAAAGAAAACCTCAGATATTCTCACTCTGAGTGACTGGGTTTGCCCCCTAAGGCAGTATGAATAATTCGGTCAGGATATCCAAAGTAAAATCATCATTCTAAAACTTGATTGCCAGATTATCCTGGGTCTTCCCCTTTTTGTTCAAGATTATGTCTCCTTTTGAAAGTATATGTGAACACAGAGACCCAATATGCAGGTGCACCTAGAGTCTACATGAGTGATGGGGAAGGACCAGAATCTAGCTCTTTTAAACTCAGGTTTTCGTATTCCATCGATGATGAGATAAAATTTACCTTTTATCTATGGGAAAGAAGTGGGGTTACAGAGTAGGGCTGTTGAGTGAAGAGTATTCACGAGGAGTTGTGATTGCTGTTAGATTTATTTACATGTGTTGGATAGTATGGACTGACTCCTGTTTATAGTATAAATCATCATACTTTATTATGCAAGAGATTCACCCAGAGGAGCTTAATTGAAATTCAGATTTATAGGCCCCACCTAGTGATTCTGATCCAGTTGACCTTGGACTGGGGAAATTAACTTTTTAAAAAGAAATCCAGATGTTTATGAAGAAGTTAGCTGAAGAAGACATTTGAGAAACACTAACCTAGCATGGTAGCCCAAAAGTCTTCAAATCTCTTTCTCTCAGAATCCCTTTTTATTTTTAAAAATCACTGAGGACACCAAAACACTCTTGTCCATGAGAGTTATATATATCACTATTTACTGAATTAGAAATACTTAGAAAATTTTATTTAAAATAACAGTAATAAATCATTACAGATTATAGTCAACATTAATTTGAAAAAGCTGTTTTTTTAAACAAAAAAATTAGTGGGAAGATGAACCTTCTTTTCATTTTTGCACATCCTAATGTCTGTCTTCCCTGGTGGCTCAATAGTAAAGTAACCACCTGCCATTGCAGGAGCTGCAGGAGAGATGGGTTCGATACCTGGGTTGGGAAGATCCCCTGGAGGAGGAAATGGCAACCCACTCCATTCTGGCCTGGGAAATCGCAGGGACAGAGGAGCCTGGCAGAGTATAGTCTATGGGGTTGCAAAAGAGTCACACATCACTTATAGACTGAACAACATCAAATGTCTATCTTAATAGAAGACTTCTGGTTTTTCACATATATTTCTGTGTTTAATTTGATGAAATGTATTGTTTATATTGAAATACATGAAGAAGATTCAGTTCAGTTCAGTGCAGTCGCTCAGTCGTGTCCAACTCTTTGCGACTCCATGAATCGCAGCACGCCAGGCCTCCCTGTCCATCACCAACTCCTGGAGTTCATTCACACTCATGTCCATCGAGTCAGTGATGCCATCCAGCCATCTCATCCTCGGTCGTCCCCTTTTCCTCCTGCCCCCAATCCCTCCCAGCATCAGAGTCTTTTCCAGTGAGTCAACTCTTCACATGAGGTGGCCAAAGTACTGGAGTTTCAGCTTTAGCATCATTCCTTCCAAAGAAATCCCAGGACTGATCTTCAGAATGGACTGAAGAAGATTGGCCTCAAGTATTTAATTGGACAAAAGAAGAGTATTTTAATAACATTTTCAAATATTGTATATATTGCTCTTTGGTATTACACTCAGAAAGTGGTCATTTCTAAAAGTTTAGCTGCAGTGAGAAATCTGAAACCATGTCAAATTTTTTGTGTTCTCCTTAGCTTAGAATGCATTCAGTTCAGTTCAGTCACTAAGTCGTGTCCAACTCTTTACGACCCCATGAACTGCAGCACACCAGGCCTCCCTGTCCATCACCAACTTCCAGAGTTTACCCAAACCTATGTCCATTGAGTTGGTGATGCCATCCAACCATCTCATCCTCTGTTGTCCCCTTCTCCTCCTGCCCTCAGTCTTTCCCAGCATCAGGGGCTTTTCAAATGAGTCAGCTCTTTGCACCGGGTAGCCAGAGTACTGGAGTTTCAGCTTCAACATCAGTCCTTCCAATGAACACCCAGGACTGAGCTCCTTTAGAATGGACTGGTTGGATCTCCCTGCAGTCCAAGGGACTCTCAAGAGTCTTCTCCAACACCACAGTTCAAACGCATCAATTCTTAGGTGCTCAGCTTTCTTTATAGTCCAACTCTCACATCCATACATGACTCCTGGAAAAACCATAGCCTTGACTAGACAGACCTTTGTTGACAAAGTAATGTCCGTGCTTTTTATTATGCTATCCAGGTTGGTCATAACTTTCCTTCCAGAGAGTGTGCATATTTTAATTTCATGGCTGCCATCACCATCCACAGTGATTTTGGAGCCCCCCAAAATAAAGTCACCTACTGGGTCCACCGTTTCCCCATCTATTTGCCTTGAAGTGATGGGACCGGATGCCATGATCTTCGTTTTCTGAATGTTGAGCTTTAAGCCAACTTTTTCACTCTCCTCTTTCACTTTCATCAAGAGGCTCTTTAGTTCCTCTTCACTTTCTGCCATAAGGGTGGTGTCCTCTGCATATCTGAGGTGATACATTAGCTTGTCTTATACTTTGTGTGTATTGTGCATATTGGTGTAATGGCAGGCATTTATTTGTGAAATCTTATTTTTTAGTTACACAAACCTTCTAAATATCGATACATTTTTATCATGCAACAGCAAACAGTCATACCACATTTATTAATTTCAGCACTGTTCTTAGGAGAAAAGTCTTAACATATAGAGCAACTGCCAAGTTTGTAATAATGGATAAACTTTTCCCACCGTTCTAATTATTACGTGAAAGCTTGAACGTTATAGCTTGCAACAAATGCTGAAAGTTATTTTCCTTGAAGAAACAAACTCACTTAATTTTAGAAAAATGAATGACAAATACATTAATCTATCAGTCATTCTTTGAAGTGTTTTAAAAATAAATATTCCATGAAAATGGTAGCTAGTTCAGTTTGCAACTCAAAAACAGCTACTTTTTCTTGAGACAGCCATTTTACTTTCATGTACAGTAAATATGCTTTATTCCTCTTTCTCATTTCATGATAGAAATATTCATCAGATGTGTATTCATAGATTGAGATTTGATGAAATTACTAACTTTTACAAACTTTTAAAAACCTTTGAGGTTATGTTGGTAAAGAATACAATAACTACTAGTTTATTTTGGCAGTGCTATGTTGATCCGTCATAAATTATAGCAGTTTTTCCCACCACTGCTTTTGGTGACACTATGCCTGTGGATTGTGAATTTTGCAAGTGTTTCTCAGTTTTTCCCTCTCCCCTTTAGGTGGGATAGGATGGTTAGAGTGTGCTGGAAGTGGGTATTCCCTGCCCCTAGATCAGTCATGCTCTCATGACCTAAACCCATCAGGTTGGGTCCTGGTTAATTAGTTTCTCTTGAGGCCTTGTTAAGCAAAGAGTGTTCTATTTCAAAATGATTTCTTTTCCCAAACCCTACCCTGTAAGAATTGTAAAAAGATGTTTATTTACTGTGGGAACCTGGTTAAGGTCGAACTTACAAAACTGTGAAGTTGCTGCTATGACTCGGTCCTCCTGGAGTTTTACCTCTCAGAACTTGTTCACACTCAGCCTCCAGCAGTTCATCAATTACAGCCCAGGTTTTTCTACTCCAGCACTGCTTTCCACTGCATTTTCTGCTCTGAGTCTCTGCTCTGTGACTCCTTGTATTCGCCTGTCTCTCCAGTCTTGGGGATTGTGTCCTGACCTCTCTTTGAGATCCAAGAAGAGTTGATATTTCAGTCTGTTCAGCTTTTTTGGTGGTGTTAGAATGAGCGGTGATGTGGAAACAAAGCGGAAGTTCCCCATCACTGCCTTTGTATTATCTGTGCAAAAGCGATAAAGTGAAAAAGGCAAATAACACCTTAGTATTACTTTGAAAAAATTTTGACCTCACAGACCTGAAAGGGCATCAGAAATCTAGGCATCTGCAGACTGTACCATGAGAACCTCTGATGAACCCCATCCAGTGTTCATGCATTGAGGTGTTCAGGTTGAAGTTAAGGCTATTATTACCATGAAGACTCATTGGAAAAGACCCTGATGCAGGGAAAGATTGAAGGCAGGAGGACAAGGGAATGACAGAGGATGAGATGGTTGGATGGCCTCACCGACTCAATGGACATGGACATGAGTTTGAGCAAGCTCTGGCAGTTGCTGATGGACAGGGAAGCCTGGCATGCTGCAGTCCTTGGGTCTCAAAGAATCGGATACAACTGAGCAACTGAACTGAACATGAAGAGAGAAGCTAACATTTTTGTGTCACAAATTTTTTGAGTTTCAAATATATTTCATTCAAGCCTCACCAGAAGATGAGAGTGATAATACTTATTATCTCCATTTTACAAGTGAGGGATATGAGGTAGAAAGAAGTTAAGACATTCACCCAAGATCACAAAGTTGGTAAGTGTCAAAGCAAGAATTGTCCTTCAGACCTTTTTCTGGAAGTGAGAGATGTGTGCAATGGGAAGAGGCATCACCTAGGAACTGAATGAAGCCCAGGACATCTGAGATGGTCCACCAGCAGGAAGAGTAGATGAAAAGTTAGCTATCAGGGTTATCCTTGCTTGGATAAACACTATCAGCCTGTCTTGACAGTACTTAGGTTTTAGTTATTCTTAATGGAGAAAATACCTGCTCTGTAAACATCTGTTTCCTTACTTCCATCATTTTCATTTTCTCTCAGTTTGCTTGAAGAAACTTAACCAAATCCATTGCTTTAGCTTTCTTAGTTTTCTTTACAGATGATCTTTTACAACGAACTTTATCAACAGTCACTGCCTACTCACTCAGATATGTAAAAAAAATATAGGTACATTTATGTGTCTATTCAGTATAAACTAGAGGAGAGGCTTTGCCTCTAGACAATAAAAGAAAAGATATACCATATAAGAAACTCTATGTGACTCCAGAGAGTCACATATTTATTCACAAATATTGGAGAATAACCCATTTATGTGCATCTGTTCCCCTCATTAGAGGGACCTAGTCCACACATAAATGCCCATATTCTTTCCAAATATTTAACACCCATTCTGCAACTAAAATCGTTTGCTTTTCCATATATTTTGATGTTTCCGTTTCATAAGGAGACTAGTAGGATTCAAATAAAATTGCCATTTGCTCAGTATCTATGTTACGCTCAAGCTAAGTCCATCCTGTTTTTCTCCTTTCCCATCTCACAAGTCTTTCGAGACAATTCATGTCTAGTGACTTCTACTGTGACTTTATTGACATATCTGTACTTTCCATCTGCCTTCAAAAGAAGAAGTTGGAGCTTAGAGAAGTCGAAGGACTAGCCCACAGTCATGCAGTTTCAGCCTGAGACTTCTAACACCAAATCCAGAGAAATATGAGAACAGAACAAAAAAAAGAAAACTACGTAGTTTTGCTCAAACAGTATAGTATAGTTAGAACAGGCTGGTAACATTTATCCAGGCAAGCTGCTTTGGTCTATCCAGTAAACCCTGAATCTTTTTTTTTTTTCCCCCCAGTAACCCTGTATCTTGAAATAATAAAACACCTATGAGTTGGTCAGAGCCTGCTGTCTCTCAGCAGTTGGAGATTTTCTTTTTCTTCCAAACAGTAATGAATTAAGAGTTAGAATATGTATGAATGGTATAGAGAAAGGATGAGGTACATTGATGCCGTTCCCTTCTATGTAATTTACCGTAGTTTTCTTTTCCATGAGCCCTGAGGTTGCTTCAATATTCTTCTCAACACAGAACTCCAAGTACCACTACCAATTGATCACAGTTAGCAATTCAAGATGAAAGCAGTTTTCTTCTCTGGTTTAAAGTAAGTCTTCATCATTGTAAAGGACTCAAGAACTATTTTCTCTTTTAGAATTACATATTGAAAGGTCACATTTCTGAGCTGTGTATGTTTAAGATTAGATGGATGCTTATTATCGTAAAAGAAATAGTCCGACACTGCTTAACAGGCTAACTCTGTACCTAATCACACAGACAGGGTAAATCGTCCATTGCCAGACAGCATCTGTGCCCTCTTCTCAGAACCTTAATGCAGCCACTTGCCACTTGTTTTTCTCCTGTGCCCTTCAGTAAGTCGAGGAAGGTTAGCGTCAGAGCTCCATACCACCGGGATCCAAAGAGAATGAGTCATACACGCCTGAGCACTGTGAGCTCCAGCCCAGACATCCTCTCTTGCTCACTCATCCGCCCTTGCCTGCATACTCAAAAAAAGAAAAGGACAGAGTTGAAATCTTGGATGAGCTTCCCAGAAGAAATCCCTCAGCTCTACTAACAGGACTCTTAAATCAACTGGCAAATTCCCTCAGGCTTTTCAGAAAAGTTAGGCAAGGTCTGCAGATAAACCTCTAATAAAAATTAAGGTGATTATTCATTGCAGTACAATAGGAGAACCACCATTCCCTGGTAGGCAGCAGGGAATGGTACAACCCAGCAGCTGTGCGCTAACATCGAAGCTCTCCCATGGGTGCTTTCAAGCCTCAGTCAGGACAGTGATGAGGGAACTATATTGCAAATATGGAGCTTCTGATGGCTCAGGTGAGTCGGTCAAAATCAGAAGAAAAAAATCACACTTCAAAGGGTTGTCTGCATTAAGAAAAGCACAACAAAAGAAGAGAAGAGAGAGGGCAGCCCCACACCTCCAACTGTCATGGAGGCTCTTCTTATCATTCTGCTCCAGTCCCTGCGATTATGAGGAGGGAGGGGAAGCATCCACTAATCAGGGCAGTGTGGTGTGCTATTCACAAGCTCATAACTGGCAGTAAAACAGAAAGACCCGTGTCTGCTCTGCTGAGTAATTTCCACACTGAGGCCCTGAGCAGAGATGTTGTGTCATTTGTAACATCTGCCTTGGCATCCAGGAGCCAAGTAAGCTAGTTAGAGAGTTCCACTGCTTCCTTCTCCCTCCTCTTATGACAAGTCTAAAGGACTCAGGGTTATTTATAAAGAAAACTAGTCTGAGCTCTTCAGAGAGTTGTCAGTTTGATGCAGGTGAGACAGAAGAGAGGATTGGAAGCTAGGAAGACACCCTGGCCTCTTATTTACCTAGAAAAGAGGAAAGAGTGGCATCAGGTGTATATGGAGAAATCCTTAAGTTTCAAAGCAGAAATAGGAAGAGTAGAGGGGCATCGTCAAAACTGCACAGGTGGGAAGACAGTCTTTATGCCTTATTAGTTTTCAGGCTCTTCACAATGTCTCAGACAACAAGAGTGAGCAATTTTTATATATGAGACAAAGCTCCAGGAGTAATGGGGCTTCCCAGGTGGCTCAGTGGTAAAGAATCCGCCTACCAGTGCAGGAGATGCAGGAGACAAGGGTTTGATCTCTGCATTGGGAAGATCCGGTAGAGAAGGAAATGGTAATCCACTCTAGTATTCTTGCCTGGAGAACCCGATGGATAATGGAAATCGGCAGGCTGCCATCCATGTGGTCGCAAAGAACTGGACACGACTGAGCACGCGTGCTCACATGCTCAGTAGCAATGATGGGGCTCGATACTAACTGCTAATTTCAAAAGTAGTTGGTTTTTAATTGTAATCTTAACCGTTCCTAATTATCCTAAAACACAGGTCCTAGACCAGCGCTTCTCACTCTTAATGTACATACAAATGACCTGAAGATCTTGTTAGTCCAAGGATTCTGGTTCTGAATATAACTTCCAGGTGATACCTATGCGAGTGGCTTGCAACCCCCAACCCTTCTCAGTACACAGTACTGCAAAACACATTTTTGGGCCACAGCAGCATTTATTAAAAAGCCTTCGCTTTTTCTTTCTTTCATTACCTTGACTTAAAAAAAAAAAAAAAAAGAGGGTCCAAAGTGCAGTCATAGCATATAACCCACATCTTATGGAGAGCAAGTCTCACTTCTCACATGGATGGGAGAAGCAAAGCGGTAAAGGAGGACTCCACCCAGGCATGAACAGGTGTGGATGGTCACTTTCTTATGAGCTTGAGGGTCCAGTAAAGCTTTAGTGGGTGTTTGCCCAAGTTATACACCTGTACAACTGACTGCATATTTAGAGAGCCCAAAGGAACTGGAAAATAGAAATATGAAACCTCTTAACCATTTGGCACTTAGGAATTATTTCCACATAATACAAGGAAAGTCAAAGCCATTAGCCATTCTATCCAAAAGTTAAAGTCCCAAGGACCTTTCATTATAGTTTCTCTTGGCCTTGAACTATTGATTCACTGAACTAGTGACTCTCAACTGATAGTTTCTTTGATGCAAACTCTAATGTAGATACAATGGATCACACGAAACTTGAAGAAGACCTAGCAAATGGCATCAAGAAGCCTTTGGAAAGCGGGAGAATAGAGGATCAAATGCACTTTTTAAAAATTTGATATATTTCTATTATTGTCCTTCAAAATCTCCACAAAGCAGTTCTTGCCTCAGCAGTTCCTAAAAGGCTAGCTACACACAGCAGCCAAGGCTATATTGAAGACTTGCTGGACCAGTATTGCCAAACGGTAATCATTTTAATGACATTTATGCCAAATGATCTCACACTGAAATGGTTTTAAACTTTTCCATTGTTCTTTCTGTGTGTTAATTGTGGAGGGGTTCTGCCCCATAGCTTCTCTGAGGATTTTTCTCAGTATTCCTGTTGGCATTTTATAGATGGGAAGACTGGGCAGAGAGAGGTTAAGTGATGGCCTAAAGCAGGAGTTGGAGTCAGTGGCAGTGCTTGGGCCCTCTGTCCTCATCCTTAACCACTGAGGCATCCTGGCTCTGTCACCCTGACTTCCTGCACACACCAAGCCTGCCAACCACTGTAACAGCCAGTGACAGCCGAGTCATGATGAGCCGCTATGTTGGGAAAAGAAACTATAAGCCAGATTCTCATCCTATATAACTCTAGGGGAACTTCAAATTGCCAGATGTCAATCTGGAACCTTTCCTGAGTGGGAAGCTCTCAACACACAGATGGAAAACATGGTTCCCTATGGAGGAGTGGGTTTTAAGGACACATTCAAGGCAGACTTCAGCCCAGAACACAGGACTGGCACCTGGCTCTCCATGACTCAAAGTGTCCCTCTGCTGTATGTCATTTAATCTTTCCAGCCACTAGATCTTATCTCTAGAGGGGATTTGTTCTCTCATTTGCCTGTGAGTCAGAGTACTGTGTAGGGAAGATAATAGGCTTTGTTACAGTCAGACTTGGACTTGTATCTTGTCCCCACCTCTCATTAACTGTGTGTCATTGGACCAGCTGTTGAACCTTGCTGGGCCCCACTGTTCTTCTGTTTCAAAATTTAAAGCTTCCAGAAGCAATGTTCACTATGATACCATGAGGGTTAAATGTGACGGCGTAACTAAAATGTTGGTGTTGTATAACAGACTCCCAGTGCATGCCCCGTTTCTCTCATTCTTTGTTGATATTCATGAAGGAGATGTCTTGGAAATATTTGGTAAAGGGAAATAATGTTAATACATTAGTCCCATTTAATAAGCATTCACTGTGGGTCAAAAATGTATCAACAAGTTATCTCATAAAGAAGCAAGGTAATTGAGATAAATTAACTGGAAAAATGGAATGCTAAAAAGGGGCTAGTTAATTGTCCTCAAATAAATGAACTGCTTTCATTCAATAAATTATGGTTTCTTATTAGTTTTCACCTCTGCTGAAAGACGCAATGAAATGTGTGTAGAATCAAGTAGTGCATAAAGAAAAACCTAATAATCATAATGGTTAAAATCTAGAATATTTTTTCTTGGAGAGAATGCCCAGAGGTTTATGGAAAGACAGGTATAGTCCCATTTTAGGGCACCAGAATCAATGAGAACCTGCAGTTACACTAACATTCCTAAAATAATATATGACAAATATGGGGAATTATTTGATTAACTAGAAAACTATTAATAAGAAGAAAGGATTCGCAGAGCCAGCCTAATATTGAGAGGAAAGGATGAGTTATTATTTTGTAACTTTCCTTTTCACCTTACCTCCCAAGAAAAGGTATTTTTAACTGCCCTCTTTGCCTTAGATAAGTTTAGTTTAGTCCTCAGTCTCCTCATATGTAAGTGGGATTGTTGAATTACCTTATTTTAGGATAATTTTTAAGCAGTTGGTTTCTTTCTGATTTAAGATGTCTCTAGAATTACAAAATAAAGGGACATTTTCATACTTTTTTATTAGAATCAGACATACTTTGCAAGATGAAGTATGTCTGAAATACAAATTTTCATCTATCTAAAAATGACGAAACTACTTTTCAGTTTGGAGGCAGGATGATGGATTCGAGGTCACAGTGCACATTGTGTCTATGCTTGCCTTGCAAATGTTCAATAAAATTTTTTGAATAAAATATTGCACAACCAGATAATCTCAGACAGTAGCTCTACCATCTTTGCAGGCACTCATTCAGCAAACCTACTCTGTGGCAGGCAGTATATCCGTTATTTGCAGTGGTATTTGGATATGATATGAGCAGCAAATTTAATTCTTTAAGAGTACCCTCTACTCAATTAAAAAATTTCCCAGTACTCTCAAGGGCAAATGAAATCAGGTGACTTTGTATACTAGAGTAGAAGCTGCTAAGGACAGTTTTCTGACCTTGATGCAAGTTTGTCTCTTCAGTAACTGAGGCTCTCAGGGAGGAGAGTTGAGATGAACTGGAGGATCTGTAAAATTCTGAGGATAAAGGAATTTTCTCTTAGTCTTTAGTAAATGATGTGATGGGCACTAACGCAGTGGTAACTTGGAGAGAAAATGAGATTTCTGGTAAATGTGGACCTTATTAATGAATGACTAAATTGTTTCAGCCTACACTGGAAAAGGTGAAATGGATAAGGATGAACAGGAAAGATGTGTGCAAGTAGGTTTTCATGGGGATTTGACATGCAGACTGATTTTCAAAGGCTTTGACTCAGAGGACTCAGAAAGTAAAGCCAGGGAAAAAGTAGGTGTATAGAGTGAGTCTCTTTTGGTAGGTGACTGAGTCATACCATAAGTTTCTTTCCTTCAAATAGTGTTGTCATAGCGTCTGCTTAAGTTATTTGATCCAAGCTTTAAAAAGAAATATAGCAAGGCTCCCTTTCAGAAAAAAGACCCTAAGGAGTTTAACAGAAATTATGGTTTCTTTTCATCAACAGTTCTATGAGTCTTACTGCCACCAGCACTAATTACTGTGGCTCACAAATCCTGATCTCCTTCAGTTTAAGCCCTCAAGAATACTCAGAGCCAAGCAGTGAAAATCCAACACTGACATGGGCTTTTTGCTCTCATTTTAAAATACATTATGTAAGAGGGAGAATCCTTATCTGAAACTACAGGTTTGAACACACCGTACGTCTTAAATTAGACCTCTCTTTGAAGCTTACTTACAGAAAGGTAGATGGGAACACAGATAGAGCTGAAAGTCAGATTCTGGGCCCATCCTGCAGTGCCTTTTATGTGAGAGGGTTAGAAAAAGATGAGCAAAACCTGAAAGACTATAGACACTAAATAGCTGTGTTTATTTGAGGAAGGGACGTCCATTGTTGAGAACATTTCCTTGAGATTTATTCTTTGGAATTATGTCCTTATGAGAACTGAGGTTAACTCTTCCTGGGAGGAAAATATTTCCTATCATGAGAGAAATTAAATTAACTCTTTTAGTCACAATGCTGTGCAAGGTAGAATTGTAGCAGATGCTAAATGAAAGAACTATCCTTCATCTGAACTTGGCAATGTTTAGCTTTTTCTTTCTTCTAGGACAGCCTGTCCCTCTCTCCATATAATTCTTATGCTTACCCCATTCTATACTCACCATCTCTTTACTGGTCTTCCCTCCCTTTTACTCACTATTTGTTACAACTTTATTATACAGGGCATGATTTAGAAAATATGTCCAACATATATGTGTTCAGTACATACTTTGTTCAGTCATATCTGACTCTTTGCAACCCCATGGACTGTAGCCTGCCAGGCTCCTCTGTCCATGTAATTTTCCAGGCAAGAGTACTGGAATGGGAGGCCATTCCTTTCTACAGTGGATCTTCCCAACCCAGGGGATCGAACCTGGGTCTCCTACATTGCAGGCAGATTCTTTACCATCTGAGCCACCAGGGAAGCCTTTTCATTTTTAAAATTTATTTTAATTCTTAAGTTGACTCAGTATTATAGAGTTTATAATGTAGAGAGACCAAAATCATCCATAACCTTACCATTCAAGCCAGCAAACATTATTTTGGGAAAGGAATGCTTTTTGGAGGAAACACAAATCTAAAATTAAATGTCATTTTACATTTTTAGGTAGAAAGCACAAAATCATACTCAGTATTCTTAAAAACATATTTGCTATATTTAAATTTCCTTAAAAGCCATCACACTTCATCAAGAAGTCTTAAGTGGGTGAAGATGATCTTGTTTAGCAGATGAGGAGAAAGAGCTTCAGACAACTATTTCAGTGACAAAGAATGGATTAGATTTAAAATGATCCTCCCAGTCCAGGCTCAAATAGTGGTGACATACTTTCCCTTCCTGGGCTGGGAATGGGTCTGGAATTGTTTCTTATATCAGAAGGTTGTACTGAAAATTGGCTTGAAAATATTTCCTAAATTGTAGGTGTGATGAAAAGTCTTTGAGGACTGTGTCTTTTTTTTTTAAACCAGACCCCAATTTTCAAAGGTGAATATGAGAATAAAGTATATCCAGGCAGCTCCTAGACTATTAAGAGTGGAGATTCGTATCCATGTCATTTTCTCTGTATTGGCAGATTAGGTCACAGGTCTCTGCTTTACAGAGGCATTACCAGAGCCCTTCATGGGCAGTATAGGCAAATGTAATTTGACTTTTCATTTTTCTTGGTTTCAGAGTCGATATAAAAATGGTGGATATTATAATGCCAGTAGTAACCTAGGTGTTTCATCACTTGATTTTTTGGTGTGGCTCTTGTACTTTTTTTTTAATATAAATTTATTTATTTTAATTGGAGGTTAATTACTTTACAATATTGTATTGGTTTTGCCATACATCAACATGTATCCACCACAGATATACAAATGTTCCTCATCCTGAACACCCCTCCCTCTCTTGTACTTTTAAGTGAAGCTAGGTATAATCACCCAAATGAGTTTTTCATGTAATTTACCTATATCGTTGTGGTTTCTGTAAACAAAAAAAGATTAAATAGATTTGACATCTACTCCCTGGTGTTTGGTGAAGACACAGAGTTTGGCTTGAGATTCAAAATAACCCTTCCTCTTAGATCAGGCAATTGACTTTTGTTTTGCCTGTTTGTGGTGGAGTAGATTCAGTGATATCAAACCCGTGCAACATGATTAACCCAAAAGGATCAGAGGAGGAAAAGTTTGTTTGTTTGTTTTCTGCTTTGAATATTTGATAACATTTTTTCTTCCATATTATTCATACAAATTTGTTCAAAGTGAAAAAAATTATTTAGGTAACCCATTTTGGATAGGTTGAAAGGAAAGTAGGTTGAAACCCATTTGGGTAGGTGATTAACTGGCCCGAGAAATTTTTCAGAGCTAGGGTTACTTTTCACCAGATCTCTTTTCAGAATAGCTTTATGTATTAATCATGCCAATATCCACACTCTGAGAAAACCACTCTACCGTTGGACAAGAGAGACCAGGCATTGAAACCAGTTCCTCAAACCACTGGAATCAGTCAGTTCAGTTCAGTTCAGTCGCTCAGTCCTGTCCAACTCTTTGCCACCCCATGGACTGCAGTACACCAGACTTCCCTGTCCATTACCAACTCCCGGAGACTGCTCAAACTCATGTCCATCAAGTCAGTGATGCCATCTAGCCATCTCATCCTCTGTCATCCCCTTCTCCTCCTACCTTCAATCTTTCCCAGCATCAGAGTCTTTTCCAATGAGTCAATAAGACTTCTGATAAGTTGGATGTGATTGATAAGTAAAAGGAGAGTTTTAGGATGAAACTCAGATTTCTGACTTGGAAACAGGATATAAAAAGTAGATTTGATCATGAATTTCATTTTAGGTAGATCAAACTTGGGATGTCTATGAGAAGTCTATTAGGATATATTATAAATGGGTCTAGAACTAAAAAGATGAGGTCTAGTTCTGAAATAGATAATTGTGAGTCATTAGCATATAACCTCGGAGAAGGTGATGGCACCCCACTCCAGTACTCTTGCCTGGAAAATCCCATGGACAGAGGAGCCTGGGAGGCTGCAGTCCATGGGGTCGTGAAGAGTCGGGCACGACTGAGCAACTTCACTTTCACTTTTCACTTTCATGCATTGCTGAGCAACTTCACTTTCACTTTTCACTTTCATGCATTGGAGAAGGAAATGGCAACCCACTGCAGTGTTCTTGCCTGGGGAATCCCAGAGACAGCGGAGCCTGGTGGGCTGCCATCTATGGGGTCACACAGAGTCGGACATGGCTGAAGCGACTCAGCAGCAGCAGCAGCAGATAACCGAAATTGAAGGGTGTTTAGCAGATTAAATGCGATGGGGCCAGAAGAGACACTTTAATTGTAGGGGGGAGGGTAGGTACAGAGCTTAAGATACCACCCAACTGTGAAGGTGATTAATGGCAGATCAGAGGTGGTTGCTGGTGTGGTTATCTTGTCTCCATTTATTCCTTCTCACAACGGAGGCACCGGCAACAGCCCTCTTCTTTGAATGGGGCAAAAATATAAGACAAAGACTGCAGAAATGCAACCCCCTTCCCTCAAAAATCACTTAAGCTTGCCAATAAATAGAGGTTCTGGTTATCATGGCATCCCAAGGAAATATCCCCCTGAGTCAGGTGTCCCTAGTCTGGGGGCTGAACAGTGAAGATTATGGGTAGATTGAGAAGGCAGGGAAGTGCTCATCCCTTCTATATGAATGGAGCATCTCATACTGACCATGTATAGGGCTCAGACTAAAATAGGCAGTCTCTGTCCCAAACCTCATCTCAAAGGCTGCTTCTTTATTATTCTAACACTCTTCTTTTAAATATAACCTGGTTTTCAGTCTACAGAGGTGTCTATTTAAAACAACAACAACAACAACAACACATATACCTGGGAGATGCCACAGTTTGAGAACATATTATGAATTACCTGGATGTTACAGTGGAAAAAGTGCTAAACTTAAAATCAGAACATTTCACTTTAGTTTTCTGTCCTACTACAGTCATTTTCCTTTCCTAGGCCTCTATGTCTAAGCTTATAATAAGTGATAGAGTTACATGAGATAATCTCTAAGATTTCTTCTCTAAACATTTCTGGATGAAAGTTAGTTGATAGCCAGCCACATGTAAATGTTTATTCATATGCTAACTCGATTCTTCAGTTATTTGTTTAATGATCACGCTAAGCACACATTAGGTGCTCCAAGGATACAGAGATAAATAAGGAGCTTGGAGACTAGTGGAACTGAGATATATATTTTTCCCTAGGTGAAAATGTATTTTCTCACGAACCATTTCTTCAGGTTGTAGGTCCTTTTTTTATGAGTCAGACTTGGCATGTGGGGTTGGAGGTTGCTGGAGAGTAGAAAAAACATTTATTGTCCAAAGTGATGTCCTGAGAAACTAATCTTGAAACTGTAGATGCTGAGGGTCACAACATAACCACACTTCGGGGGACTTTTAACAAAGAGTAGTGCCAATAGATTGCAGTTAAATAGACATCCTGGTAACAGAATGATCTAAAATGAAATAGCAAGACTCTACCTCTTAAGGTAAGAGTCAGAAGATACTCAGAGGTATAAGAGAAGAATAGCCATGTGGTTTTAGGGTCTTTCAGTGGGTATGGAGCTATGTCTAGATAAACGTGTCTAATGTGTATGGATCTGTCTAGTTGATATGGTTTCACATGGTATCTGGAGCTGGTGTTTACCTGCTAGAGCATTCCTATTCTTTCTCAGACTCTTTCTTCTCCACTGTTCCATCAAATGGGATATAAATAAGAGCAACTTTACTTACTTTAGGAAAAATGCAATATAGGGGAAAGGAGCAAGTGCTGCTAAGAGAGTTGAAGATCAGCTTTTTAAACCAGAATTATCTGACTGAGTGGTTAAACTTGCTTTTTTACGGCATTATTTCTTTTTTCTTTTATGTCCATTTCTTGCTGTTCAAAATCCCTACTTTCTTTTTTTGGTAAGAGGAGTATTTTTTTTTTTTTTCTTCCAGGGAACTGTGCCTTCATCATTCCACATGACCCTGATGGCTGTGCCCTCCTCAGCCAGTGAGAGAACTAGTGACTCCTGGTAAGTTAGACTAGATTTCCTTGGCATTTAGAAGTATCAGAGTTTCAAAACACATGCTTTGAAAACAACTGATGCAGAGTCATTCATGTTGCAAACCCCAGTGAGAATGCCCTTCTCTTGACTATGTTGAAGCAACTTTGGATCCTACTTTCCCAGAGCCCATTCAGTCCTTCTCTTCAGTTCTCTTATCTGTACAGTATTCTGTGAGTAAATCCCTCATCTGCTTATGCTAGACAGTCTAGGCTTCTCCTGCTCACATTGTAATAGATTGGATATTTCTGTCCTCTCAAAATTCATATGTTAAAATGCTAACCTCCAATGGGATGGTATTAGGAGGTGGGACCTTTGGGAGGTGATTTGATCATGGGGATTGGAACCCTCACCAATGGGATTATCACTTATAAAAGAGACTCTGGACAGTTCTCTAGCCTCTTTCCACCCTGGGAGGATGCAATGAGAAGTATGCCCATCAGAAGAAGGCTTTCATCAGAGCCCATTCATACTGGCACTCTAATATCAGACTTGCAGCCTCTAGCACTGGGAAAAATAAAATTCTGTTAGTATTAAGCCACCAGTCTATGGCACTTTGTTGAGGCAGCCCACACTGACAGAGAACACATATTAAGTAGATAAAGCCTTCTCCATGTATAGCTCGATGTAGTGAGCCCTTCCTATTCAGAGGAAGGTTAGGAAATATATTTGAAGTATTCTCCAATTTCTCCAGGCCAGAGTACTGGAGTGGGTAGCCTTTCCCTTCTCCAGGGCATCTTCCCAACCCAGGGATCGAACCCAGGTCTCCTGCATTGCAGGCGGATTCTTTACCATTTGAGCCACAACAGAAGCCCTCCTATTCAGAGGAAGCTTAGGAAATATATTGGAATTAGATTTGAGGGGACAGAGTAAATGATCTTGCTCAAATATGTATAAGGAAGAACAATGAAATTCAGATTCTTGAAGGTCTCCTTTGTTTGAAGGGCTTCCTGGTGGCTCAGCTGGTTAAGAATCCGGACTGCAGTCCATGGGATCGCAAAGAGTCGGATACGACTGAGCAACTTTTACTTTGTTTGAAACCTTGTTTATAACATTTCTGTTCTAAAGAGATTGGTCCTGAAAACCGAAACCCCTCTTAACAATAGAGGGGTTTCTTTGGAGGTGTTGACAGGGCTCTGCTCATGCCCAAGAGCTAGTGCAAACAGCTCTAACCCCCTTTTACTGCTGGGTAAAGTGAAAGGTCCAGAAGTTTCCTCAGCTTCTGCTTTGGTTCATGAGACAAGGGATTCCATTATCTTCTCCTCTCTCTTCAGACTTGTCTACAAGTCATTTATTATATTACAGCATTTCCAGAAATTTAGCAAATTCTTGAAAAGAAAGATTTAATCTTTTCAAGAGAAGCTGGAGAAGATTTATGGACGCCTATTCTTAACATGTCACAATGTGGCTTGGCTGCTAAATTTACTGGGACCGCCTACACAGCTGAAGATTTCTGTGACTGCTGGAAATAATGACTTTAGGAGGTAACCAAACAGCATTAGAGAAAAATATTTGAGAGAAAACAGATTTTTTAGGTTACAGAAGGATTTCTCATTTTATAAAAGAACATTGCATTTTTAGGAGGCTCATTAAGTTGTTTTCCCTTATGTTTGACCCCAAATTAGAGTTTAGATTTCTTAATTTTCTCTTCTAAAATCATCTGCAAGATATTGGGAAACTTGAGTTTTCAAGTCTTCAAAATGCCTTACACAAAATGAAAACATTAGTTCTTAAGTATTATTATGGAATAAATTGAATTTTGTTAGGTTGCCTTTTGTAATCCTTATTTTTTTTCTGTGCTTAATCATTACAGGTAATTTAAAAATAAATACTTCTGCAAGTGAACCAATAGAAATATTTCACTGTCATTGAACAGAAAGCTAAAAGCCTAATTACTGGATGTATTGAACGTTCTTCTGTGGTAGTAATTTCTTCACTCTTTCAATATCTTTATTTTCTTTATTTAACATCCACAATTTTTCCCTTTATATGCTGGCCTTTTTTTTTTTTTTTCTTCTCCATTTTGTGGAAGAAAGTGGTACTCTGTTATACAAATATGCTCCCTATTTCCTTTGAAACTGTGTTCAGTCAGTCCCCGCAGAAAGAATAGGTAATGAAATTCTATCTCTCAAGTGTATGTAGACATATCAATCACTTTAAGTGGAAACAATCGTTCCTCTGCCATTTAGAGCCAACATCTTTGAGCACAGAAGCAGTACTATTGCTTTCTGTTACTATTTTTAGTTTTTCCATAGCATGCTTTCGTTTACATTCCATCCACATGCTGCCGAGGTCAAGAAAAGCAGATTTCCTGATAACATTTGATTTGAGCAGAGCGAGTGATAAAAGGTGCCTTCTGTAATCTGGGTTTAGAGCCGACTGAAGATGTGGACCCCAGAGGAGGTAGTCCAGCAGCCCCATGCTCTTGCCACCCCGCAACCATTCCCAGACCTCTGCCCAGGCTTGGTCAGCAAGCACAAAGACTTGCAGCTCTTTATTTTGCCTTTGAACCCAGTCCTACGTACTCTAACTTCCGCTCCACAATCCAGCATTTTTTTTTCCTTCCTCCTACGTGAGCAAAATTTGTGCTGCCACCTTTTTCCTTAAGAATCATCATGCATGTTAAGCCTTGGTCATAGTCTCCGTATTTTAGGAAGCTGACACCAGAAGACACAGAAGATAAGGCATTCGACCGATTTTATTCCAACTGTTCCGATCCTTCGTGCCTGCTCTCCCCACCATAGACTTTAAAACCCATGCCTGTTTGAAATGCTGCTGGCTAAAAGCATGCTACTGATGAACGGGAGTCATATCATGTTAGCCCAAGGCCCTCTAGTTACTGTGAGGCGCTGCTGTCTCTACCCAAGGCACTGTTGCTGTGAAGCAAAGAGCCTCTCGCTCCCGATCCCCAGATACAGAGCAGTATCGATGCAGAAATATTAAAGAGAAAATTAATAATTTATATCAAAAATTCATTTGCAGCTGCACTTCAGTGAATTAATTACTTTTTGTCTTTCTCTTTTTATTCATTCCTCTCTCTTGCTAATGATCGACTTAGAACTAGGAAGAGGAGGAAGTAAGTAGGGTGGGAAGAAGTGGGAGGTGGGAGTCTGGTGCTGCGAGAGCAGAAAATACAAAGGAGACCTTGCTTTAATGTGGGCGCCCTAAGGGACCTGACAAGTGAGAAGAGATAGGTTAAACTTAATCCCATCTTCTCTTCCCCAAAAGCAATAGGAAACCATTTCACCATGTTATAGATTCTACTTAGTATTTTAGAAGAGGGGAAAATTAAAATCCAGCCAGCCAAAGTCCCAAGTTATTAAAAAGATTAATCTGTTGTTTATCACTACATCTTCTATGCAATTCACTTCCCTGTATGCTCATTAAAATAGTATAGCCACGCAGACAAAGCGATTGTATAATAATGCTCAAGTGTTAATGGAGCTTGTGTACTGACTTCCAGAAGGGTTGGGGTAGGGGCAGCAATTTTTACATAACACTGGCTTATCACAACCTGCCAGATGACACTAAGGTAACCTTATGGCAAGGTTCAAATTCAGAGCCATTTTAGTAATTTTCTAAACTAGAAGGGAAGAATCATTCAGGGAAATTTTACTTGCCAAATCCCAGACAGAGGCAAAGCAAATAGATCCTTCCCATGTGTAAAGCATTCATGGAACAGGAAGACAGTTCCTATCATGCTATTCCAAGCTACCATTTTAAAGCAAGCAAAAAGATGTACTTCTTAATATACCTTATCCTAAGTAGCCATTTAATGGGAGAAATAACCTTTGTACTAACGAGATTTTGAAAATGAATGTAAAGGCAGACACTGAGTTTTCTCCAATAATCTTATTGTTCTGGCACAAGATGGGTAGCCATTTGAGTACCAAATGATCCCCTCGGGGATAAACAGTTTCCATGGGTGTGAATGGATGTTCCGGTATGTGTATCAGCAGAATAGGGGATAAAGTTACGGGAGAAGTTGCAGAGAATTCAGTGCTTCATTGTATCCCAGAGATCAGAGACTAGGAAAGGAAGAGAAGGAAGGACGTTTAGAGAGGGAGAAGGGCTTCAGGAGCCAATGTCAATGGCATCAGAGGCAAATGCTCTTCTCTTCAGGTCAGTGCAAACTATCACCCGGGGAGCCTATTGAGTCCTCTCTAAAAAGCTGTCCAGGTTGCGTCATAATGTTGTGCCCCAGGCTAGTATAGTAGTTCACCACTGCTTTCACATGACCTAACGTTATCAGGAGCCCATCAGCTAATTCCAAGTCTGTGGACTGGAGGTTGGAATGGGACATCACCATCTGAAAAGTGGGTCTTTGCTTGAATTTCTAAAGCATGCCTAACAGATAACCAAAATTATCTAACAGTCTTGGTAGAAAAGATTTCTCCTCCCGAGGTTGAAAACTCTTCAGATCACATGAATACATAATTACACCGATGTTCATTTATGTCACTGTTTAAAGAGACCTGTCTGAAAAAGACCTGTTCAATATCATTAAGGCACTTCTAACCTCCATGCACTAAATATTGTGGTAAAATTCCACTGACAATGAATGTGCACTTATATTTCCATCTTCCCTAGAATTCTTTATTTGAAAATTTATCAAAAAAACAACTCATCATATCAGACAATAAGAAACTGAGAATCTGTACCTAAGATACACCTTTACTGTTCCAAACAAATGTAGAATAGCATTTGAAATATAATAAAAATAAAGTCTGTTTGTCTGTTTCATATTTTGTATGTTAAAAGTAGCATTAAATAGAATAATCACAAACTTTCTCCAGCATCTCCTGGCAAGTGATTGCACCAGCAGGTGGAAAATTTGGTAGATATCTTTCCTTCCTAATTCCTTCAGCAGGAACATTTAGAACAGTATAATGATTGGCTTTAAGGAATCTTGTGCTTATGAAAAACTAACCTGATTCTGCTTTATGCATTCACATTTCATCTCCAGCCAGACTCTTCCCATACCCTGGAAGCTCCTGGAGACTTTTGACTACCTAGTACTGCCCTCATGTGGGCCAAGGGTGTCACTATTACAAGGAACTACCTGCTTTCCTTTTTTGACAATTGCAGAGGGAAGTCAAATCATGATTTTTAATAGTTTTTGCATATACATTGATCTAAAATTTCAGTTGAAACAGAAATGCTTTCTAGTTGCTGAATTAGTCAGAAAAAAATACTTGGTATGCCTGGAAATAAAGAACAGGGGAGAAGGATAGGAAAATCTAGGCCAGTGTTCTCTCTCACCTGGGATTCTTGTTTTCTCCACCCAGAAGGTCAAATCTCAGCTGAGTCAGTATGCAGATCACATACACAGCAACCCCAGCTCCAGACTAGCGAACGTGCTAATTGGCTCACCCGCTCGAAGAACCAGGGTACCAGGCGTCTGACGCACCACCTCTGAGGGAAGCAGGGCTTAATGCGGGACAAAATGTTCTTGCCATTCTACGCTGTTGCCTATCCTTGCTTCTAGCAAGCAGTCTGGCCATATGCAGTGGTGACTGGAACACTTTCATAATTATTTCCCTCTTTGTAGACTAATCTGTACACTTGAGATGTTAGAATGCAGTCTAACTCAGACGAAATGAAAATTAAAGCCAGTACCCCTTCAAGCCTTCTTTCCTCATACATTTCTCCTGTAGTGTTCCAAACAGTGCTCTAAATGGTGTAATGCATTCAAAAGGTAGGTCACACACTTAGCATCAGTGGTGTTAACACTCTTTAGATCTGTTCTTAGCACTGGGAATATGGTTAAAATTAGAGTCCCCTTCCAGACTGCACAGTACAAGAAACAACCCTATTGGTTGCTGCATATAATTCCCTCCACTATTTGTCTCATGATTCCAACTCACAAACTGTTCAGTTGTTTTCTGAGACTGTATCTGGAAGAGACGGAGTGCTTTTGAGAAGGAGCATAGGATTTCATGAGAGAATGCTTGCTCAGTTCTCAGAAACCATAATATCCTCAAGCTCTCTGAATTGGAAGCTGTCTTCCTGAGTCACGTGGCATCCATGGAGCTGATGCAATAGGAATAGGGACATAGCACAGCCATCAGTTGTTGATTAACTCTGATAACTTACCCTGCCTAATGACGTGGAAGTCTTTCATGCTTCCACTGCCTAATGGAGCTCATTAGATGTACACTTATTAAATATTCAGATAATTGTGGTAGTCATAATAGTGGTAATGATAGCCACATGATGACATGATGAAGAAGAAAGCATCCTTGAACTGGAAAGTTTTCATTTTGCCAGAGAAAGTCAAAAGAGCTTAGAGGACTTCCGTGAGCCATGTGCAGAACCCACAAAGATTATTTAGTTGTTTCTTTGCTTTATAATTTTTTTAAAAAACTGAGAGTAATCATCTTAAAGATTTCCTGGGATCACCAGGCTACGCAAAAATGCTGCCAGTTCCCAGACAACATAGATAACTTTCTCTTGATTTGGGTTTGTATTTTGACCTGAAACTAGCAATATAAAACTCTGTCTCAGCATTGTAATTTACGTTCTGCTTCAGTTCTTTATTTATGATAGTTAGATTTTAGGTCAAATACCCTTGTGGAGCCAAAAGACTTCCAATAAAGAGGGACTTCAACCTCAACTGAATAAGACTTTTTTTTTCATAAACAAGTCTGTTGCTGAAATTTTTTTTCTTACTAATGTTTTTCAACTCTTATGTTTGTCAGAGTCTCTAAGTTTGGGGCAGGATGAGATGTGAAAATGTCAGAAAATTCAAGAAAACTTCTATTTTGTAAGACTCAAAAGGATTTGATGAGAATATGAATTGTCAGTTTTGCTCATCACTCAGTTCTAAAAATCTATACTCAAAACCTTTCATGTCTGTCTTATCCCTCACTAGCATCAAACATAATAAAATCAAAATAAACTTCTGACAAAAATGAGGTTTCAAAATTTTACCATGGGTTTCTTTTCTGTTTGATTCTTTTTGATCAGCACCAGATACACTAGAAACAAACAAGTTCCTCCTGAATCCCATTTTGTCTCAGCAATACTCCTAGCAGGGAAAAAAATAAAAAGCAAAGACAAATATGGAAATGATGCTAAGATATTTCTGCTGTCATCTCTTTTAACAAGTTCATAAAAGCAATACCCGTGTTGGCTCTATGAATTTTCCAAATTGAAAATAAGACAGATAATACAATAAGGCTCAGCTTTTGAATTTGCGGTGATCTTTCTCTTGCATTTAGAAATTTTATATCCCTGACACTTCAGTAGCACTATTTTCTCTTTTCTCTTAAGTCTAATGTAAGTCTAATGGGCTCACTTAAGCTTGTAATGAACAGCTTAGGAGTTTTTACTCTTGGGTTTCAATCCTGGTAGGTGACAATAGCTTGTTTGCATTTGCCTTATAAATTGGCTGCTGCATGGTAGTGAAAAGCAATCTTTTGCTGTCTATACAATTATTATGACACTTCTTCAACACGATGTGCTCACTGACACTAGTTTACCTTTCGCAGCCCAAGGCTCGCAACCTGGTGGTATTTGAATTATTTGCTCCAAAGAAACTGTTGGTCTTATGACAGCTTTGCAATGTGGAATGAGCTGAAAGCAGGCTCAACTGACCCAGTTATAACAACATCCCTGAATCTGGAGATTCTTCTGGCTTCTGATGGTTGCTTTTCTTGTATTTGGAAAAGTTCACAACATGGCTAGAAGAAAAGAGAAACATCTTTGACTAAGTCTGCACTAGAGGAACTTGTCAGAGATCTTTTACTATTTTCTTCTTTTGTCCTGAGCAAGAGAGTCAGGGATAACAAACCATCAGGAACGTATTTGTGACAGTTGACTATTAACAGTTGACTATTCCAGCTAATGTTGATGGAAGAACAACAATGGTACTTCTAAAATTTCTATTTTGTAGTGGATTGTAGGTGGCAGTCTGATCAAAAGAGATAGCAGAGGAATTGTGTGATCCTACTGTTTTAGTAGTAAGACTGTATGTCTATGAGGGGATAACACCAGTTGGCCTAAAGGAGATTACAGACAGCTGCAAAAGTCTCCCACTCTTACCCTTTGCCACTTTTAAAAGCCACTGCTACTTTGGTGACCATTTTGAAAGTTTCCTCTTTGATCGTTTTTGTATTTCATGATGTGTAATAATTAGTGGAAAATAATATAGGTTCTAGAAGGACTATTCATTTGAAAGAGAAATAGCCTACACAAGTGTGGATCAAAGTAACCTACCTGATGAAAACAAACCAAAGTATTTATTTGTACTAGTGGCTGTTGCTCCAGTTCCTTCCATGAGATCTAAATTAGTTCTATTAAGTCTAATTCCCAAAGAAGCTTTCATTTTCTGGGTCCATCTGCCAAAATGGATTGCCATTTGTGATGGACCCAGAAAGTAGTAAGCATATTGAGCAAATTTGCTACAGACATGTCATCTGCCGCTGATATAGGAGTAGACATTGCATAAGATTTCTTTGAAAGGAAGAACAAACTAAAAACTAGCTATTGAATTTCTAGCTACATGAATTTCTTATTAGTGTTGAGGTGCCATGGGGGTGAACATGAACATTCTTCCTTACCAAGCCACCCAACAGATAGAAGAGGGAAAAACAATTCCAGCATTCAGAAAAAGAAGTCAACACCTGACTCATGTGCTTTCCCTGTGTTTTCTCCAGAGCTCTGTGGTGAATATTCTGTGCTGGTAATTGTTCCTAATCAACTGAATGAAAGAGAAAGCAAAAGTAAGAACAATTCCTTGCTGTATATTTACCATAAGCTCAGTTCTCCTCCAAGATAGAGGACACCAAGATGAATCTTAGAAATGATCTTTTTATACATTTCTTCCCACCTATTACCCAGTTTTCCCAATTGCTCTTTTTTGAAAGTGCTTTTAAAAATACTTTCCCTGCAAATGTATGCAGCATAATAATCTGATAATAATAGTATAATCAGCATAATCTTTAATAGTCACTCTCGTTCAACCTTTACCAAGTTCTAACCATGCTAGAAAATAGATATTGAATGAGTAGAACAGTCCATCTCAGTCACGTCACTTAGAACCACCACCATGAGTGTGTGATAACACTTTGAAAGCTGGTGCTTTGATCAAGGTCAGAGTTGGGTTTAAAGGCGTGACACAGGAACAAACAATGCAACTTTAGTGATGGGGAGAGAGGAGATGGAGTGGCTAAACTTCATTAGTGGGGGATCACTAGGAGAAGACCCTCAGACCCCTGCCCCGAGATCTGTAAAGGACATGGAGTTCAGAAGCACTTCCGCGAGGACGTGTTTATTACAGTCGTACTTAGCCCACTACTTAAACTACTCCAGATGTGTTCTTAAGCTGCCCCTCTTTGTCACTAACTTGAGTCATACTTTATTCCTTACAGTCTAAGAATCCTAATGAGAGGCACTCAAAATATTTTCACATCTTTGAATCATCAGACTTTTAACCAACCCTCTTCTTTCAAAGAATGATTGGAGGAGATGGAAAAACAAGAAGAAAGTTAAGGAAGGTTCTACTATTCTTCTGGGATCAGTTCAGTTCAGTTCAGTCGCTCAGTTGTGTCCGACTCTGCAACCCCATGAATTGCAGCACGCCAGGCCTCCCTGTCCATCACCAACTCCCGGAGTTCACTCAGACTCATGTCCATCGAGTCAATGATGCCATCCAGCCACTGTTGTCCCCTTCTCCTCCTGCCTCCAATCCCTCCCAGCATCAGAGTCTTTTCCAATGAGTCAACTCTTCGCGTGAGGTGGCCAAAGTACTGGAGCTTCAGCTTCAGCATCAGTCCTTCCAAAGAAATCCCAGGACTGATCTCCTTCAAAATGGACTGGTTGGATCTCCTTGCAGTCCAAGGGACTCTCAAGAGTCTTTGTAGATATGCCCAAATCCATAAATGTAGGCTTGCATCTGCTTATCAATTGCATGTCCTAATGAGCATCAATTTTCTATGTGTCTGAGGTAAATTGTATAAACTAAGAAGTTTTGAAAAAAACAGGAACCATAATGAACCTAGGATTAAAACTGAAAGTGATTGGTGCTTCTGATTCTTTAATGTCTGTAAGAATATTTGAGGTGAGTTCTCATAATGTAAGTTCTGATTTCTTAAGCGTAAGATGGGCCTAAGACTTTGCATTCTTACAGTCTTCCACATGATGCCATTCTGACTGATCATTTGTCAGTCACCTTTTGAGTAGCAAGGATATAAAAATGAGGTGCAGCTACACAACCAGTCTCATTTATTCTTTGTAGGCTGGTGAATAAAAATGACCATTAAAACCAGATCAAGTCACCATTTCTGATCTGTGTGGCTTTGAGCAACTCATTTAACCCATTTAGCTTCTTCATTTGAAAAATGATGATGATATTTCTCTTGCTCATCTCCATAAAAATACAAAATGGTAGATGATGCTGGTGCTGCAAGAGGGCTCGAGGCCCTGGGAGCCCTGGAATAGGAGGCCACAATAGCTTCTGCGGAGGCTTCTGTAGTGGCATCTGTGACCTAGGTTTCAGCTCGAGAGCTTATGGAGGCAAGGACAAGGAGTGGCTCCCTGTCACCAAGCTGGGCTGCCTGGTTAAGGACATGAAATCGCCTCTTTGGAGATTTGTCTCTTCTCTTTGCTCATCAAGAAATCACTGACTCTTTCCTGGGGGCATCCCTCAAGGACAGAGTTTTGAAGATTGTTGTTCAGTAGCTCATTTGTGTCCAACTCTTTATGACCCCATGTACTGCAGGGCTCCAGACTTCCCTGTCTTTCACCGTCTCCTGGAGTTTGCTCAGACTCATGTCCATTGAGTCGGTGATGCCATCCAATCATCTCATCCTCTGTTGTCCCCTTCTCCTCCTGCCCTCAATCTTTCCCAGCGTTTGAAGATTATGATGTGCAGAGGCAGACCTGTGCTGGCTAGCGAACCAGGTTGAAGGATTTTGTCCCCACTGAGAATTATGACAGACATATTGCTTTGGGTGTCAGTTGCTCTAAGGAGGTAGCCAGGGCCATCTGTGGGACCATCGTCCTGGCCAGCTCTCCATTGACCCTGTTGGATGAGGCTCCTCTGGTAACAAGATCAGCAAACCCCACACCATCCCCTGCAAGGTGACTGCCCACTGTGGCTGTGTGCTGGTGCCTCTCATCCCTGCCCCAGGGGTGCTGGCATCATCTCAGCCCTTGTGCCCAAGAAGCTACTGCTGATGGCCAGAATTGACAACTGCTACCCTTCTGCTGAGGGCTGCACCACCACCTTGGGCAACTTCACCAAAGCCACTTTGATGCCATTTCCAAGATCTACCTGCAGTTCACCCCTGATCTCATTATAAAGTGTTCACCAGGTCTCCATATCAGGAGTTCACTGACCACCTTATAAAGACCCACACCAGACTTTCCATGCAAATAGCCCAGGCTCAAGCTGGTAGCCACCACCTAGTTTTATGAGAAAAATAAAGTGAATGAAACCAGAAAAAAATTTATCTTTCAGGATGATTCTGAAAATTAAGTGATGTAACATATAAATTTGATAATAGCTTTTAAGCAAATAACATTTTTCTAATGAAAAAGCATTTTGAACAATATGCAATTTCCAATAGTAAGTGTCAGAGGGGAAGAAATGCATGATTTCTGACCTAAAGAGTTTGTAAACCAATAAGAATAAAAATCAAAATGTCTATAAATTGCTAAAATAGAATATACATTGAATAATAAATGTCATAAGAGAGGCAAAAACAAAATGCTGTGGAGTTGATAGAAGGAAAGGTTTACTGAGGGATGGAAGAATGAGAAAGATGGAGAAATAAAGGAAGGCTTCAACAAGGAGTTTGCATTTGAACTAAACCTGAAAAGGTAAGTAAAAGTTCAGCAGGCAGAGAAGATGAAGAGTGTCATTTAAAGCAGAAGTAACAGCTGTAGACACCATGATATTGTGAAAAACAGTGGCCTTTTAATGACATTTCCAGAATTCCAGTGTGTCTAGAACTAGGTCAAATTGGGAGAAGAGGAGGAAGATGAAGCCAGCGGCACCCAGAAGGGAAAGATCTCATATGCTGTGCTGAGTTCCTGGGATGGACAGCACCTCCCTCCTATTACACATCTCATCACACATTATCATAATTATGTATTAGCTCAAACATGACTCTGTACCTCGACTGCAAATGTCTGACCCATAACAAGAACTCAGCGAATTGTTGTTGGCAGAATCAATGTCTAAATGTCTAAGGGAGAGAGTTTCTTGCAGTAGGATTGAAGGCCTTAATAATATTGCATAGCTAGATCCCACAGTTGCCTATTCTGGTTGTCCTGCAGTGACCCCAGCCTATAGATTTGCTCCAGCGTAAATATACTCCTTAGACACCCAGCATTTTTTATTTGGAATGATTGTTACATTATATAACAAAACAACCATCCCATTATACGACCCATTGCATGCATTCCATTTGGCGTCCCTGTGATGATTCAATCTCTGAGTGGCGCTTAAGATGGGAAAGGTTGAGAGATGCTATTATACTCTAAGCAGATTGAGATCATCAGATGAAAACTACGGTGTGTCAGCATGGCATCCGCCATGGCTTGTAACGCAAAGTTCAGTAATATAGCTTGCAGCTACTAGTTGATTAGAACAGCTTTCTAGGCTAGGACGTCTTAAACACACAGAAGCATGGGGCTGCTTACTTCCTCACAGAAGCAGAGTGATAGTCTCCAGTGAATGATATGGTTTCAATACAGAAATTTTGCTTACATCTCACTTCATTTCCATTCCATCTATTGATTTTTTTTTTCAGGATTGTGCACATGTATTGGAATACCTTTATTAAATTCCCTAGGCATTCTAAGTAAACACAAATAGAATAAAATTAGGAACAACTGTAAGGGAACAATTGTAAGTAGACCCTGCCTTCATATTATATGAGGAATAGAAACCTTGAATTTATCAGATGGAATCATTTAAGGGCTGGCTCTAAGCAGAATGGGAAAGAAGGCAAAAGCTTATTTTCTGCGGAGAGAGGAGAGTGCAGAGGTCAAGGGCATGGGCTGTAGGTAAGCTACTTGGATTCCAAACCTTACTTGAAGACTTCCTAGCTTTGTGATTTTGGTTACATTGTTCAATCTTTTATACTTCAAGCTCATCCTCTATAAAGTAGAGATTATAATATTAGTTAATCCATAATGCTATGGAAAGTTAATCCAGGAAATATTGCTTGGAATAAAGCTGCCACACAGTAAGAGCTTAATAACTATTAGCCATTCTTACAGTCTCCAGGGTCTCTACCCCACTAATTCTATAACTATCCCCTACTTCCAGACTCCCTCATTCCATATTTCTGGTGCTCCCCTGTATCTTCTTTCTTCTCATTTCTAGCAAGAGTTTGAGTCATTTATGTTTGTGTAATTGTGTCCCCACAAAACGTTGCCCCGACAGAAACCTTTTTATTTACCTTTTATTTCTTACTGTAGAAAGAAAAGCTCTTTTTTTAAAAAAAAATAAATTAGGGAATTCACAATGTTTATAATCAAATGAGAGGCCTATTATCCCAGCCCATACCTAAAGCCTCTGTAGTCACAGCAATGTACATTCATTCATGCAGCAGATATTAATTGAAGTGTTCTATGCGTCAGAGACTCTTGGATGCTCAGAGAGGGCAAAGATAACAAGGCAGGGGAGATGCTCAGTATTAGCTGGGGAGCGTGAGAACACCAGGAAGGGGAATTTAATCCAGCCTGCTGTAGGGGAGGAGATGGGAGCAGGAAAGGCTTCTCTTCATCTGTCAATACAGAATCCCTAGGATTATTTAATGCTGAGCATCAGTTTTCCTCTAACTAGTTACAGGACAAAGTCTTCTTTCTCTTCTCTCTAAAAATCCTGGAACTATATCCCTCCACACCTTTACAGTGCTCAAAGGACAGGGGAAAAAAAAAAAAATCTAATGTTTCCCTACCTCACGTATTGGCGACTTGGGTCACAGGAAGGAAAACTTTGCTTCAGGCATTACTTACACTGTGAAAACAGCAGGAGTGCAGTCATGCATCCCCTTCTCTTCACTGTGCCTCCTGCAAAGTGCTTACTGAGCATGCATAATCCATGTCAATAACGCTAGGGAAAATGGAGTTTATATTAATAAAAGACATTGTGTCTCTGTTCATGTGGAAATTAAAGGTTGTTGAAAGATAAGATGTATCCTACAACAAAAATAGTTAAATAACAATGAAATGAAACATAATTAATTCTCAGTGAATTATTCTATCAGTGATTCTTGATGTTCTGGAACAGACATCAGTTAAGATAGCAAATACTGAAAGTTTCATCTCAAGCGCCACTTCCTACCAACTGGAAGTAGATGGCTGGAAAACGGTGTAGCCAGGGATTATCTTACTTTGCCAGACTCAGAAGGAAGTAACTTTGGGACTAGTGTTCATCATGCCATAGGAATGGGAAGTGTGAGCGCTTCCCACATCTTTGCCATGGTGTGCTGGCTGTGTGGGCTTCCCGGGTGGCTCAGTGGTAAAGAATTACCTGCCAGTGCAGGAGATGCAAGAGATGTGGGTTCAATCCCTGGGTCAGGAAGATCCCTTGGAATAGGAAATGACAACCTATTCCAGTATTCTTGCCTGGAAAATTCCATGAACAGAGGAGCCTGGAGGGCTACCAGTCCATAGGGTTGCAAAGAGTCAGACAGGACTCAGCATGGCACAACGGCTGGCTACATAGTAAGCTACATAATAGCAGGATGGTTAAGAAAAGATGTTGCAGTCTAAAAGACCTGAATTCTGCTCTTGGCTAACTGTTGTTAAGTCACCCAGTCATCTCCAACTCTTTGTGACCCCATGGACTACAGCACACCAGGCCAACTCTGTGCTAATTCTGTTTCCTTGGGCAATTTATTTAACTTGTCTGAGCCTCAATTTTTTTAAAGGATAAGTGGAGGTACTATTGTTTACCGACTCTCCCAGATCGGTCCCCAGCAAAGGTCTCTCTGCCTGGTGCCATTTGTGCCAATAGGAGACTGCATTTGGTTCAGAAGCAAAGGGAATGTTTTATTCTTTAATCAAAGAATGGAGATTTGCAAAGTTGCACTGCAAATTCTTCCTTTGTGTAGATGGGAGAGTGATTGGATGGATCCGTCTTTAAGGCATGAGGGATAGTTGCCAAGTTACTAAGAAGGGAGATTTGCAAAGTTGCACTGCAGAGTATATGGTCTCCCTAAAAGACCATGGCCTGTGGGGCTGCTTTATTTGTTTTTTGTCCGCAGGGAGTGAGTTGAGTTCTCACGGTTGTGCGTAGGTGCGCACTGCTCATGGTTTCAGATCCCAGTGCCCGGCGCAGCGACTCCACCTCCATTTTAAATTAAGGTATCAGGAGCACAGAGCTTCTGCTCATAGATCCCCAAACTGAGATTCTAGGCACAACCGTTTTTCAGGAGAAACACTAGTCTGAACAGTCAGGTGCAAGGCTGCTGCCCGCAGTAACCTATGAGCAAGTGACACCAAATGAAGAATAAAGGAAAAGAAAAAGGTTAGACTTTATTATCCAGATTCTAATTTTATTCCCCAGAAATTGTTAATGGGCTTTGCCAGTGACAAATTCCTCCTCTGTCTTTTGTCCTGCTCCGTATTCCTCCTCTCATCTTCTGTAATTACTTCCTGCTAATTTGAGGTGTCATCGTAACCCTGGGTAAATGAACAGAGCTTCTCCCCAGGTGCCTTTACGTCTGTTTGATTGTGACCAGGCCTCACCCCTGACCATTTGTATCCCTGGGTGACCACCTTTTGGAGACAAAAGATGCCAAGATATATTTAAGATATATGGTCCAGATATTAGCAAGAGAATTATGGTCACATGTCACATTTTTCCTAAAAATGACAGTGCCTAGATCTTTTGCCTGTAGGCACAAGTGTGCCCTGATGGTGAGGCTCAATGTTGTGGTTGAATATCCCGGGTCTCCCTTGTGTGGGGTTTTGAAAGGTAAGAACTTCAGGTCAGAGAGAGGTTCACATGAGTAGTCAAGGGGTTTATTGCCTCGGGTTGTCTCTCTAGAGGTTGGGGCCTTGGGGCCCTCTTCACTCAAGTGTGATGTCCCCAGAGTGATCCCTGCAGCTTCAGGACCAACCTAGTCCAGTTTTCTTTAGCTTGACTAAGGCTGGTTTCAAGGTCTGATTGGATCTCTCTACTTTCCCCATTAGTTGGGGTCTCCAGGCTGAATGGTAGCTCCATTTTATGCCCAGGGCACTCATTACCCCCTTTGTCACTTGAGACAAAACCATTGGACCTGTATGACTTTGTAGAAATCCTGGGAGCCCAAACCTGGGGATTATTTCTTTAGGTAATGTCTTAGCCACTGCAGCTGCCATTTCAGTCCTAGCAGGAGATACTTCTGTCCACCTAGAAAACTAAGTCTATTAGCACCACGAGATACCTGAAATTGCCCAATACTCTTGGCATGACAGTGAAAATCTGCCAGTCTTCTCCAGCATGTGTCCCTCTGGTTGCATAAGTGTTACCTGGGAGCCTCTTAGCGGGGAGGAGGGGTATGGTGTTGGTGTTGTTCATGGTGCAGATGAGGCCTGTCTCAACTATCCAACTGACTACGCTTTTCATGCGAGAAGTTACCGTGACCTAACTAACCAATTACCTAGGGCTTCCCTCTTATAGTGAGTTCCTTGATGAGCCTCCCTGAGGGCTTGACAAGCTGCAGTTTGAGGAAAGAAGTATCGCCCATGCTCGTTAACTAGCCACACATGGCCTCCTAGATGTCTGCTGAAGCTCCATCTTCACGCTTTCTCTAATTCTTCCTTTGTGTAGATGGGAGAGCGATTGGATGGATCCGTCTTTAAGGCATGAGAGATAGTTGCCAAGTTACTAGCTCTGGGGCCACCCTTTCGGCAGTTGCGTCTGCCTTGTTATTTCCCTTTGTTACCTCCGCATCCTCTTTCTGGTGACCCCTATGGTGAATCACTGTTACTTTTTTGGAAGCTATACTGCTTTGAAGAGCTTTAATATGCTTAAGCCATGTTTTACTTGTTTATTCTCTGCAGTAAGCATACTTCTTTCCTTCTAAATAGTCTCGTGTACGTGTAGGATGATATGTGTAAGCATACCAGGAATCTATGTAAATATTTAAGATTCTCTCTGGCCTGACTCCAGGGCTCAGGTGAGGGCTCTCAACTCCACCTTTTGTGAAAAAGTTCCTGGGGTAGACTTCTTGCTTCTGTGACTTGACTCTGGAAGGTCACTACATATTGCTCCTTTTTTTTTTTTTTTTTTTTTGCTCTCTCATAAAGCTGCTTCCATCTGTGAGCCATTGCTCTTAGGTGTTTGGGAGAGGCTCACTTCCTAGGCTAGGATGACGGGAATAGATTGTATCTATGATTCCTATACAGTGATGCTCCAGAGGTCCTGTTTATGTGGGTAGCAGGGTGAGAGGATTAGTGGGTGACAGGTTTATGGTTGTCCCTGGGTTGTCTAAAAGCATAGACTGAACTTGAATCAAACTTCTAGAGTAAAGCCATTGTGTTCCCTTAGAGCTTTAATGAAGCCCGAACCTGAGGTGGAGGCCATATAGTGATTGGCTGACCAAGCATCAACTTTCCAGTCTTCTTAAGCAGAGTTGTTAAGTAGCTGCTACTGCCCGTAGGCAAGGAAGTCATCCCTTAGCAGTTAGATATAATTGTTTGGAGAAATAAGCAACCACTCCAGTAAGGGGTCCCAGTTTTTAAGCTAATACCCTAAGGGCAGTTCCCCTTCTGTCACGAATGTATCAGTCAAAAGTTTACAGTCCATGGGGTCCCAAAGAGTTGGACACGACTGAGAGACTTCACTTTCACTTTCACTTTTCAGGAGAGCCAGAGTTCAGTTCAGTTCAGTTGCTCAGTTGTGTCCGACTCTTTGTGACCCCATGAATCGCAGCACGCCAGGCCTCCCTGTCCATCACCATCTCCCGGAATTCACTCAGACTCATGTCCATCGAGTCAGTGATGCCATCCAGCCATCTCATCCTTTGTCGTCCCCTTTTCCTCCTGCCCCCAATCCCTCCCAGCATCAGAGTCTTTTCCAATGAGTCAACTCATTTTGCATGAGGTGGCCATAGTACTGGAGTTTCAGCTTTAGCATCATTCCTTCCAAAGAAATCCCAGGGCTGATCTCCTTCAGAATGGACTGGTTGAATCTCCTTGCAGTCCAAGGGACTCTGAAGAGTCTTCTCCAACACCGCAGTTCCAAAGCATCAGTTCTTCAGTGCTCAGCCTTCCTCACAGTCCAACTCTCACATCCATAGATGACCATTGGAAAAACCATAGCCTTGACTAGATGGACATAAGTCAGCAAAGTAATGTCTCTGCTTTTGAATATGTTGTCTAGGTTGGTCATAACTTTTCTTCCAAGGAGTAAGCGTCTTTTAATTTCATGGCTGCAATCACCATCTGCAGTGATTTTGGAGCCCAAAAAAATAAAGTCTGACACTGTTTCCACTGTTTCTCCATCTAGGCATAAAGTAGTTGGTTGATCAATTCTTGAAAGAATCCTTTGTATTCTCAATTATATAAAAAGATTATTATCTTTTCCTTTGACTTTTCAGATAGAGGCTTACTTAGTAGACCATAAGTAGAGACCCAGATGCCACAAAATCTGGCTATCCCCAGGGAACCCTTAAGCTGTCTTACAGTTTTAGGAGGGGCAGAGCTACAAAAAGGCTTCTGTCCTGGGTAGGCTTTTCTGACCTGTAAGAATGAAGCATTGTCTTGGACACCTTTTATCCTGTATTGACTAGGTTGTTCAGAGTGGTTAGCAATTTTTTCAGAGGTCTCTATAAGTTAGAACTGGCAATCAGAATGTTGTCTATATTCTGGATTCCTTTCTCCAAATATAGATCTTTTAGGTCTTTAGCGAAAGTTTCCCCAAAGATGGTGGGGGGGGTTTTGAACCCTAGGGGCAGCAGTATTGTTTTTCATTTTTTATTTGGCTGTGGGAGTCTTAGTTGAGGCATGCAGGATCTAATTCCCTGACCAGGGGTCAAACCCGAGTGCCCTGGATTAGGAACGCAGAGTCTTAACCACTAAGCCACCAAGGAAATCCCTGTATTGTTTTTGTCATGTGTTTGGGCCCTGCCACTCAAAAGCAAAAATTTCCCGTGACTCCCGTTTCTAATCCAGAAAACCAGGTCCTGGTGGGCAGTAAAGTGGCCAGCAGGGTGCAAGGGTTAGATATACTGGGTGTATATCCTCAGTGGCTTCACTGACTGCCTAGAGCTCCGTACCATCTGGTATTCCCCATTGGGTTTTCTTAACAGGAAGAATGGGGGTGTTACAGACTGACTGACATGGTCTAATAAGTCCCTGGTCAATTAGGTCTTGTATAACAGGGCAGTGGGGCTTCCCTGGTGGCTCAGAGGTTAAAGCATCTGCCTCCAATGCAGGAGACCCGGGTTCGATCCCTGGGTCGGGAAGATCCCCTGGAGAAGGAAATGGCAACCCACTCCAGTATTCTTCCCTGGAGAATCCCATGGATGGAGAAGCCTAGTAGGTTACAGTCCATGGGGTCGCAAAAAGTCGGACACGACTGAGCGACTTCACCCTCACCTTCACCTAACAGGGCAGTGCCCAATAAGGCCTCTCATTGGAGAGGGTACTGCTTTCCTTTGGGTCCTGTATGTCCAGGTTTACATGGGCTAACACAGGCCTGGTGCCTGCAGCTCATTCTACCTGTTCTTGGGCCCAGACCTTGGGATTTATTCCAGAGAGACTGACTTGCTCTGTCTGGGAGCTTTATCCTCAGACATTAGCATTGTCATCCTGTGCCCTTTGTCTAAGGGGACACCAGTCTCCAATTAGTCTCCCTTTAGGTGAATAGTAGCCCCTGATTTATCCCTTTTTGGCAGGGATATAGGGCCTTGGGGGGCATATAAGAATGTGTTTGTCCAGTTTACATTCTGATGGCTCTGTGAATACCTGTTCTTGGGATTTCCCTGATAGCCTCATAATTTTACAACCCCTGTGACTGAGTTTGCCTGATTTAGTATTCAGAATGGAGTAAATGGCACTGGTGTCAACTAAGAATTTGACAGGCTTTACTCCTGTGTTCAGTGTCAGCTGAGGCTCTTTAGGGGTCAACTGGAGTTCCAGGTTAGGAGCCCTTAGCCCCTTCATTCTACATTTGGACCATCTGCTTTCAAGAACGGTGGCCAGGATTTGCCATTTCTGTCCCCTTTGAGGGTCCTCCTTGTTTACATATGGTGCCCTCTTTGGGTTCCAGTTTCCTTGGCTTGCTAGCCCTTGGTGGAGACTGGAGATCACTCACTGGAATCAAGTCTCAGTGGATGGTTAGTCCAGATTCCTATGCCAGCCAGTTGACACTGGAGGGCAGCTGGTGTGTGAGCTGGCCTCTAGACTTTTTACCTTCTGACTTTTCTTTCTGTATATCTTCATTATTAAACACGTGGTAGGCAGTCTTGGCTAGGCAAGAAGTAGAGGTGTTCTGGTTCTATTTCCAGTTTCTGAAGTTTATACCTAATGTCAGGGGCAGTTTGTGAGATAAAATATGATCTCAGGATTGCATTCCCTTGCAAGGACTCAGGGTCAGTGGAAGTATAGATTCAGAGGCATTCCCCGAGGCACTGTAGAAATGCCAAAGGGTTTCTGTTGGCTCCTGATTGATTTTCTTTATCTTATTCCAATGGACAAGTTTCTCTCCTGCTGCCTGGATTCTTTTTAGGATCTCAGGATCATATTTTTATAATGCATCTTTCACCCTCTTTCTCCATTGTCTCAGTGGTCCCAGTTAGGTTTATTATCTGGGACCTCTTGATTCCTCAGTCTGCAGATAGTATGACCTGCACTGTTTCTGTTCTCTGTGTCTGCTTCATCTCATGCTTTTGAAAATAACATAGGGTTTTCTTTCCTTCTTAGGAATACTTTGAGGAGGCTCTAGATGTCAGCCCAGGTGGGGTCATGGATCTGAAGGATTCTCCTACTCAGATTCAGGAATGTATCTGAATTGGCTCCTCCCTCAATCCCTCACTAGGACTTTTCCAGTTATACAGATCAGAAGTGGTCAATGGGATGTATACCTTAATGAGCCCTGCTTCTCCATCCGGGACCTGCCTCCAAAGGAGTACTTCTCCTAGAGGGTGTGGACCCTGACTGGTAATTAGTACCACTTTGTGGACTTGCTAGACTGGGTTCTAGGGGAGAGAGCTTGTTATGGAGGGAGCCCCTTGGGCATGTGGCACAAATTGTGACATAAGAAGGAAGAGGGAAGGGTGGGAAGAAGTTAGGGTGAGAGGGTTAGGGAAGAGATCAAGAAGGTCCTCCTGGGGAGGGTCAAGGGACTGGTAGGAAGCTTTTAGGCTCCTTTGGTATTTCCTCAGTGGAGGAGAGCAGACATCCCTTTTGAAGTTCTTTGTTCTGATGTAAGACCGTAACAAACTAGACATAGTGAATTTCACCCCATTTCTTTTGTCTCTGACATAGCAGGCCCAATTAAAAAATGGTGTTGTAATTTAGAGACCCATGGACAGGCCACCTTTCCCCATCTCCTAGCAGTACTGGGGCCAGGCTGTATTATTCATGATTACATGTTTTGGGGTCAAGGAGTAATAACTGAAAAACTTCAAATTCTTCAGGATGTACCCTAATGGTCAATCCTTCAGTCTGGTAGACATTTGTTTCTCTGTTTCTTAGATGTTCTATTATGAATTTGTTTCCAACTAGTGAGGGAGTGATTTGTTGACATGCAAATGAGAAAATATTTGACCCAAATAAGATTGTCTGGTTCAGGAGATTTGGAACCAGTACCAGACTCTTAATTGGATTCCTCAAAAGACCACAGTAGGAGGTGTCTGAATGGTACACTTGATAAAACTGGGGTTCCCCTTGTAGTTTGAATTTGTAGTTTGAATTTGTTTGAGAGTGTCAATCCCTCCCCAGTGAGAATATCCCATGGGAGATTAGACGAGGCCACATCTGAGCCAAAGCAGCTTAGCAACATTAATCCCTGACTGGTTTGGTCTGTTGGGGAGTATCCTGTCTATCTGAGAGAGCGGTTTTCTTCCTCCTTTCAGCTGAAAAGGAGTTTTCAGAATTCACACAAAGTGAAGGCTAGACATCAGAAAGGATTCCCATGGAGTACTCAACAGATCGCTGAGGCAGCTGGTATCCTCTACTGATACTGGGAGGAGAGCCTGTGGAATCTCAATCAGTAAAGAATCAGCCAAGGTTCATCTCATAAGCAGTGTGAGGAGGAGAGGTTGGGTGGTGGGTGTTTCCTGTTCTTGCCAGTAGCTCCCAGGGCTTCCCAATAATGGGGTTGCTGATCTTGTGAGTGGCTCACAGGGTTCCCCAGTACTGACTAGAACAAGCCACTGCTGCCTTGCACAGGAGTCAAGATAACAGGGCTACTGGTGAAACAGTGGGTAAGACTGCTACAGCTCTCTATTATCCACAGGTCCTCAGCATCCCCAGGTATCTGGCACCTTGGGAAGACCAGCCAGATGCAGCAGGCAGGCACACATGAGATTCAATCTCTGATCCCCAGTAATGCCACAGTATGGTCCATTCAAGAGGATACTCTGGGGGCTATGCTGTACCACTTGGATATCAGGTTGCTGGTCCAAGTTGCTCTGGATTTGGCCAAAGGCTGCCACCCTTCTACCCCATCAGAGTGAACTCAAAGACCAGAGTTGGTCATCCTCATGTAACCTCCCCAAAGCCTCTGCCATCCTATCTCTGGAAGTTGGGGTGAGTCAAGAGCCTAGTGGGTACGTGCAGATGGAAAAGGCCATGATCTGGGTCACTGGAATTTTGTTACCTCCCCTCCTGAGTTGGTCCTAAACAAGGGTCCTTCTGCCTAATGTCATTCAATTCAGAAGCAAAGGATAGCTTTATTCTTTAATCAAAAAATAGAGAGCTGCAAGCTTATACTCCGGAGTACTTGCTCTCCCCAAAAGGCCATCAGCGAGGCTCTTTCATAGGGTTCTTGTCAGTGGGGAGGAGGCAGAATTCTTACTGGTCAGTCATAGCTGTGCTGCCCATGGCGCTCCAGATTGAAGTGCACATAGTGTGCCTCCACCGTCTTGAGTTGAGGTGTCATGGTCCATGAGCAGAAGTGCTGGACACAGCCATTTCACGCTAGAAACTTGATCTGAAGTGCCAAGTGCAGGGCCTATGTGTGTGGTGCTCTATGAGCAAGTGAAACTAGAATGAGCACAAAGGAAAAGAAAGTTAGACTTTATTACCTAGATTCTGTCTTTATTCCCCAAGAATTATTAACGGGATTTACCAGTGACGCTATTATCTCATTCCATTAAATTCCATGAAAGAATCACATGTCTCTCATTCATCTTTATAACCCTGGCATGTGGCCCAACAAATAGCTGTCCTGCCCACATGCCTTTACACATCCACACACTCTCACGTGTTGGAAAAATTCCTTGATGAAATTGGGACTTGAGAAGAACCGTAAAGAACAGGTAGAATATTGAGACTGCCCTGGTTGTCAGTGGTTAAGAATCCACCTGCCAGTGCAGAGACATGGGTTCTGTTTCTTGCCTGGGAACTAAGATTTCTTGTGGCTAAGTCTGCGCGCCACAACTGCCTAGCCCACAAGCTGCAGCTACTGAAGTGTGTGGAGACTGTGCTCAAAAACAGGAGAAGCCACAGCGCCGAGAAGCTCACCCACAGGAGCTAGATAGCAGCCCGGGCTCACCGCAGCTAGAAAGAGCCTGCTCACTGCAACAAGAGCTCGTACACCACAACGGAGAGCCCATGCACCACAACAAAGACCCAGCAGAGCCATAAATTGAAAAAAAAAAAAAGAATCTATAGAGTTCAGAAGAAAATACTGTAACCAGCACATAAATAAATTTTTTAAAAGAATGGGTAGAATTAATACATCAAGGAACGTGAGAAAAAAATTTCTCCTTGAACCAAAAGACCTGGTAAAACGTGGAAACCAAAATGAGTATGACAGGGACTAAAGAGGAGACAGGAAAGCCAGAAGGAAAAATAAATAGCATCCAGACACCTTTAATTTTGGAAGACGCTAAAATCATCTCATCGTATTTTGTTTTGTGAAGCAAGAAAAGTGAGGCTCGGAGGAGTTTAAATAACTTACAGTGGTAGACATTGGCACCGGTGAGATTACAACCCGGATTGCCTGACCTGTATTTCAATGCTCACTTGAGAAGGGACTGGAAGAAAATGCTGGGAAGTCAGTCAGAAGTCGTATGGTAGAATTCTCCATATGCAAAATTCGCTCCTTACATAATGAGGATCTCTCTTAGCTGTTACCGGCAGTGTAAGCAAGGTTAGAATGAAGTTTCCTGGACAGCCTCTTTGAGAAGCATGACCAGGGAAACTGGGGTCACGAAGCAAGCACCATTGGTTAGCAAGCATGGTTCCTGAGAGAGCATGGGCTAAAAAATGCCAAGCTAATACAGGGAAACAACCCACTTGATTTGGTAAGGGGAGACACGATGGACTGATTGCTTGATTGAAGCAGAGACTGTATGCCAAAGAGAACTTCCTCCTCCCTGAAATACCATATTGCGTTTGTATTGTGTCCAACACTAACAGAAGGTAAAACCTACGCATAATACTACGATGGTTACTTTGGCTCTTTTATTTTATTTTTTTATGTTTCTATTACTCACAGAATCTATCCCTCTGTGTTTATGGCCAGATAGTCTTATTTTATAATGGAGCAACAATTAAATATGATTAGCACTGGTTTCTTGACCACCGTTGTTTCACTCGAGGGTGTCCTAAAATGTGGAATCAGCACCTGACATCTTCCCCAGAAAGGTAAATGTTGCTCATTTTTATTTGTCATCTAATAAGTAAAAGCCAGATTTGGAGGTGGAAACTTCAGAGTGCAGTTGCTTCATCCTGAGAAAATGTCGGTGTCTGTTTACATCCAGATATTAATGGAATAATCTCTCAGATCAGTCAGAGTACTCGAGACACATCAGTGATACATATGCCCCCATTGTTCTTAATTAGCTTCTGATTAAAATGTCTTCTCATGCTCTTCAAGCTTAATTGTTGTCATTGAGATCCATGAAAGTACTCTTGCAAAGATTTCCGCATCGAGAATTAGAGGCAGGGGATCTATAGTGAAGCACCACGTCCCTGGGAAGTTTTTCTCTCTTTCCTAATTATAATCAGTCTCTGACTGCCATAATATAAAAATTGTAATACCCAGGTAATGGACACCCTGCAAACATACTGTGGCTGTAATATCTGAGTTCTTCGGGCAAAGGATCCCTGCAGGGGCAGTCATTGTGCTCAGCAGTGCTCAGCAGTTCCGTCCAGAAGTTTCTTCCATCAGTGGATAGTGTTTACTCCTCTTTTCCATTGGGATGTAAGCATTGCAGAGCAGCAGTTAGGCCTAAATTCCTACATGGTATTCCTTGCTGTGGACCTTCAGATTGCCTACTCTGCATCGGTTTCACCTCTTAACCCCGTTAACAGCGCTAGTTTTCCACCTTGGGAGCATATCACAATCTACCTGAGAGAGATTTTTAAAACCACTGATCCCTAAGAATTATCCTTGACTAGTTCAATCTGAATCTTTGTACAGAGGCTAAGAGCAAGGGCTCTGAAATCAGTAGCCCGAGTTTGTATCCTGGCCCTACAATGCAAACTTGGGGTGTTTAAGCTCTCTGTGCCTCAGTTTTCTCAAGGATAAAATCAAGTTATAACAGTACCCATCTCATGGGAGTATGGTGAAAATTATAGAGTAAATATTTGTGAAATACTTAGAATAGTAGTTAGCACATAATAAACGTCATTTAACAATTTGTTATGATGGTGGTAAAGATGACCATGATCACCATGATGGAGGGAATGAAATGGTTGATCAAATTGTGTTTGAAGTCCACCCTACCTCTGAAAATTTAACAGTAAAGAACCAACAAACTGCTTCTATTTTTAAAGTCTTTTTGTGTTCATTTTTCCTATTATTTGAAGCTTCTTAGATAAGGCTGAGAAGCCTGTGGGTAGTGCACGGATACGATAGAAACAACCACCAGGCTGTGACTTAAATGAATTCTGGTTCCGAGTGCTACTCTACCTAAGGAGCATTGATTTCAGAAGACTTGGCAGCACTAATTTTATGAGAGTCTGTGGAGTTGACATCTTGATAACCTACCAGCTGAAGCTCCAATACTCTGGCTACCTGATGTGAAGAGCAGACTCAGTGGAAAAGACCCTGATGCTGGAAAAGACTGAAGGCAGCAGAATAGGGTGGCAGAGGATGAGATGGTTAGATAGCAACACTGACTCAGTGGGCATGAACTTGGGCAAACTCCAGGAGACAGTGGAAAACTGGGAAGCCTGGCGTGCTGCAGTTGATGGGGTCGCAAATAGTCGCACATGATTTAGCAACTGAACAACACAACAGCTAATACTTTTTGCTCCTCAGTTTTATTTTTCTAAGAAATGAGGAGGCTGAACTAGAACTTGAAGGATAATCAAACTTAAGGAGCCCATGTTTTTATTATTTCCTGGAGGCCAGGGGCTAAATTAACTCAGGATAAGAGCATTAGTGGACCAAACTTTGTAGTGACTTGCACACAAGATTTTCTTTCTTTTCAAAAGTTAGTTTCCACTCTGTCCCTGAGGATGAATAGGAAGGAAGTGTTCAATGTTTCTGATTTTCAGAATGGAAACCACGGCAACAGGAGAAAACCATTCCAGAGTGGTAGTGATGAACACAGAAATTACCTGTCTTTGTTACACGTTTGGAACAGAGCCATTCTACAATTGATCTGTGTATCTTAAGAGCCTATATACACAGCATTGAGATAGTTTTTTCAATAGAGGAGATGTAGAGGCAACATTTTAAAATAAACTGTCCCTTGCATCTGATTACCTCCCGTGCAGCGCATCCAAGATTGGTTGTGGTAACCTGAGTGTGCACATCAGGGTTTTAGACCATGGACGTGCAATTCCCAAATATCCATGTGAGAACTGAATTCTGAAGCAGAGAATACAAACCACTTACAAGTTTAATGAGGCTGACAAGTGGGTTTAGTTCAGCCTATAATTTACTTTGACTTGAATTAGAAGCCAACTTTTTAAATCAGTTTGCAAGTAAAAATTCTATTTTTCTGGACTCTGTGGAAAAAGCTGGACGATCTGGTAACACTGAGCTGACATTTCTCCATGGCACTAATAGGCTGTTACTGACTGGCAGCTGCCCCAAGACTTACCCAGTTTGCTGCAGTGCCTACCCCACCTAGCATCAGCTGAACAGGGAGGCTGACAGTGTTTTTTGTCCAGCTTTTGCTTTTTCTGCTTCACTCACTTCTTCCAACTGCTTGACCCTTGTAGATACTTGCGTTTGCAACCTTAGCTTGTCTTTAAATTTTGTCCACATCCAAACTGATACACCTGAATTCAGTTTTTTTTTTTTTTAAATTGAACAGAAGTGTAGATGGTACAGTGAGTAGGGGTGAGGAGTATTGGCTACATGGTGCCATGCAACTGGTTTAGCTGTTTTACTTTCCAGAAATCTCCAGTGATGCTCTATAGACACAGAAATGTAGTGAATTATATTTTGAACTTACGGTCTTAGACCTCTGTGTGTCTCAAAGAAGTGACAGTTCTTCAGATCACCTACTGAGCTGAATTGAGGAAGAGTTTTCTGGCATAGAACTCAAATTACTTTATAGATTAGCCTGAAGCCTTCTCTGCATTTTCCTCATTTCCTTTATGGAGCTTAAGTCAGAAATAGCTTTTCTAGTACCGTCTATTAGAAGCACATGAAATGTCAAGCCAGATTTATGGATTAAGAAATTGACATTGGATCATAATTCAGTTTCGAGTAGAAGGAATGAGAATGCCAAAAATGACTTGGAGCCAATTCCTTTTGTGGTCACAACAAGAACAACAATAAAAAGAGAGTGTTGGTTTCTAAGTCAAAGCCCCTCCTTCCCTCCACTCCTGCCCTCAGCTCTCTTTTGATATGTCTACAAACTACACAAATACAGAATATACAATTAAAATGGACACCTAAAATCTCCTTGCTACTTAGCCTTTTCCCCCTACATACCTAATTCGGAACTTCTCCTCTCTGACCACCATTTCTTTCCTTATTTCCCAGCTCCTCACTTCTACTGAATTCTGCCTTTGTACGTAGCTATCTCTTTAACTAAACTGTGGCTGCCAGAGGGGAAACCCATCTTGTTCATCATTGTTACCCCAGGTCCTCTGCACACTGCTTGGACACCATAGGAGCTCAAAACCTATTTGTGGTTACATAAATAATTGGTGACCTCCAGTCCCTCAAGCTGCTGCTGCTGCTGCTGCTGCTAAGTTGCTTCAGTCATGTCCGACTCTGTGTGACCCCATAGACGGCAGCCCACCAGGCTCCCCCATCCCTGGGATTCTCCAGGCAAGAACACTGGAGTGGGTTGCCATTTCCTTCTCCAATGCATGAAAGTGAAAAGTGAAAGTGAAGTCGCTCAGTCGTGTCCGACTCCTAGCGACCGCGTGGACTGCAGCCCACCAGGCTCCTCTGTCCATGGGATTTTCCAGGCAAGAGTGCTGGAGTGGGGTGCCATTGCCTTCTCTGGTCCCTCAAGCCCCATCTCTAATTCCAGGATTCCAGCTTCCTTCTTGTTCCATTTACCTCACTACCAAACCTGAACACCATGGTCAGCCATGTTAGTGAATTCTTACGTTTCCCTGTCTTCCATCTCCCTTGACCAAGTTCAATAGACTTGGTTCAATAGACCGTCAATAGTTGGTGGAAAAAAATATTTAAAGGCATATTTATTACTTCTAAAGAAACGTACATTATAAAATAGTAACTGATGTTTCATAAGCATATGTAATGCTAGTATTCAGTTGATTCTTATTGACTCTGCCACAGGGTATGTCCTCCCAATGTTCCAGATCTTCAGCTTCCCCAACACTCCATGCTCATCCTCCTCAGGCACATTAGATGACCTAACCTACTTCTGAACTTTAGGTAACCCAAATCAAGTTCCCTTAGTTCCCTGTTTCCCTTTTCAGAACATCATTGCGTTATTCCTTCTCTTTAGTTTTCTGTTTGTCCTTCTTTGTCAGCTAATTGATGCACTTACTCATTGGTTCCTTTCTATCCCATAATCTCGAGAACCTTTTTCTGACTCTTTCCTCTGTGCGTCCCCCTTTTTTTTCTCTTCCCATTTCTCGCTTCTGTTTTTGTTTGCAGTTTGTCTGCTGTAGTTTGACTTTCATCTGCTTCACATGTCAAAAGTAGCTCTTTTGAAGGTTAAAAATGTCACGACTGTCAAAGCCAAGCCTTTTTTAAACTGTATTTCTCTTAAACATTTGCATTTTAGCCCCATGTTTATCACTTTCTTTTCGCATCCTTTTTAACAATAACTTTTAGAATGCCATCGCATTTTGATTCCATTACTTTTTCGATTTCTTCTTACAAAATCCCATTTTTGCCTTCTTGTCCTACACTGTTAATCACACAGACTCATAATGAACTTTGATTCTTTCCTTGCCTTTGTACCCTTTGTGCCATCAGCGCCCAAGTCTTAAAGTGTTCTTTTAGGGGGCAAGATACACATTTAACTAGTTGTGTTGCCATGTATTACTCAATTTGAATATGTCAGTCTCTTCTTAGAAGCCTGAGATGTTCAAGCTGCATTCTCTGGAAAACCTCAAATAAGTAATAAATTAAAATCAAGAATGCGGCTGAATCCGAAAAACAGAAAAGCAGTTTTGTATTTGGCATATGACAAGTGAGATGATAGTTAAGCATATTTATCTTCTACCTCTACGTTTAGACGGGGATTTAGTTCAGAGAAAACTCATACTGTATGGCCAATCTTCCCTCCACTCCTTTCCCACGGAGGGGACAGAAAGGAGAAATGAATTCTGTGTATGAAAGAGGATAGTTCTTCCTCGCAAGTGAGATAAACACAACTCAAACAAGCTCAGGCTGAAATGGGGGATTTCTTAGCAAGAATAAGTAAGCCTGGCGAAGAGAAGCAATGACTCTGGAACAACCAGAACAACTGACTCAGATAGCATGGCTCCTTATCCCTGGCCCATACTTCTCTTTCACTTCAATTATATTCTCTTTGGCCAGCTTTATTGATGATGCTTGAGTCATAGCAACTGGAAACCTGGGTTCACATATTCTCACTTTTTCCAACAGAGAAAAGAGGAAATTTTCTTCTGTTCCAGTTAAAAAAAAAAAAAAAAAAAAAAACTAGGAGAGACTTTGATGGACCAGCTAATAAGTTAATCCTCATGTCATTTTGCTTGGTTGGGCACATAGGGCCATATAGGAAGCTCGCAGCTCTCATTCACTTATAATACGTTTCAGAAGATGTGGGCCTCTGTAGTACCTCACTCAAGCCCACATCTATCTGTCCTGATCCAGTACATGATCCCTATTTAATAGAAAGATCATTTAGATTTTCTCTCAACATTTAAGTATCTTTTTTTTTTAAACTAGGACAGTTTGATTTTAAGCTTTGAGTTCAGAAAATTCAACTTATCCTAGTTTAAAAAATTGGTATTTCATGCATTTTGGCCACTGGGTTGAAAGTGAAGGATTAAGTGCAGACTTTTCCTAGTCTTAGAATCTCAGAAATCAAAATTACTTCAGCAGAATTCTCCACATGGATTCTACGGCAGTGGTTCTTGTGTGCACTTTACAGATGGTAGAAAATTTCATGAAAACTCTTAGAACTGACCATTAGGGCTAACCTGAGGTTGAATTAACAGCATGCTGGCACAGGCCTGACGGAAGTACAGGTGTCGAGTCCTGCCATTTCTCTGCTGTCTCCACTGCGGTTGTAGACATTGTCATTGCTACCATCTTACTTACTCTTGAAGCCACTAGGAACCCTTGTTTCTCCATCCCTAGATTTGAGCTCAGGAATATGAAAGACAGGAAAGAATGTCTTTGTCTAAGTTCCACATAGAGTTTTCTGTCACAGATTACAATTCACTCTATATGATATCTAAATAATTAAAACTTATATCAAAGACCTGGATAACATACTTACAAATCCCAGGTCCTATTTTGACAATCTTTTGTCAGCAAGGTCTTGAAGGGAGGGAAAAAAATCAGCATAATAGGTTATGAGTAACTACATGTGTCTGAGAATAGATGTAGTGGAAACTTCTGACAGCCAAACAATCAAAAACAGAGATGGCTGCCAGAGACCTCCATGCTCTTCTCAAACAGAGATCTTCTTTTTTGGATGATGTGATTGAAAACAATTTTCTATGTAAGACACAAAAGCCACAGTTGAGAAGAATAATAAAGGGTTACAGCATCAGAAAATTTCTTTCCAAGCCATCTAAAAACACAAAGGCGGACAAAAATCAAAGCTTGGAACAAGCCGACACATAACCTAATTCATGAATTCAGCTTGCCTCAGCTGGGGCTGCAGCTTTTTTTTTTTTTTCTTAATTGGATACTCAAGGTCAGTTGTTGCAAATCAGTAATTGGTGATCTATTGTGTTAAACTCACATGAGCAACAGTCAATTCTGTAGCAGCAACTGCTTTAGGAAGAAATTGCCCTTCGTGCCTTCAGCATCCCAAACAAAAATAATATACTAATGTATCTGCTAAGTACTGATGAGAAGGATGTAATATGCTTTTCCGCAGAAATGTCTTGCAATTTAGGATTAATTAATGTCCAATTATTGTAAGCTGTAACTAATAAATTTTAAAAGTCAGCTCTACACTTCCATTTTGTAATGTTTTTATAAAAGGGAACATTAGATGTTTTTAATCTTGTCTATTCCTGCAAAATACCCCAGATAACATGCTGTTTTGCATTTCAAATAATATATACTCATTTAAATGCAAAACCAGGGTCCAATCAGAATAAGATGGCAATCAAATTACAATATTCAATGACGAGTTTTCCAAGCTGACTTCATTAGTAAACTATCATGAATTTCAAGATCTTACAAGGTTTCTATTTGTTTGTACAACTGCAAAGGGCTCAATTATGGAGCTCTGAGAGAGTCTAAAAATAACATCAGACTAATTAAAAGTTTCAACAGGATTTGGGCTAGCACTCTTTTGAAACTCTTTTTAATCTGTTCGGCTTTCCAAATGGACTTTGGAAGCTACAGCTCCTTTTTAAATATGTTAAAGTAAAAACAACTGGCAAAGGAAATACAAAGGAGTCTGTAGCCTTCCTCTTCCTGTACCTAAAATGACAGAGGCCAGTGTGCAGCTCTGTGTAAAAAGACTTGGCCAGTGGTGAAGGCGCTGCTTCCACATCCTCCTGGACTCTTAAGGGGACTCAGCTCATTTTCTGACATTATTGTGCATGTTGAAAACAAGCTGGGAGAATCTGTAGCTTCAAGTTGCTGAATCTTTGAAAAACTCAGGCAAGAGGTTCAGTCTTTGAAGTCATTTTCCCTTTGGGAGGTAAGATCCAGGTAATCAGGAAAAACTCAGGAGGGCGGGCTATTATGATAATACTCTGCCAGTGCAGTTGTGGCTCGTGATGCTCCATCGTTTGGATTGTGGAACTTGTGGAGACTCCCAGCAGAGCTTCCATCTCAACAGGCGCTTGCTTTGCGTGACAAACAGGACAGTGACAGGATAGGGGATTAAAGGCACCTAGAAGCTGAGACTCCCCTATTCATCAGAGAGTGCAGTAGTGTGGCTCATTAAAGGTGGTTTTTATTTTGTTCTTTTCCTTTACATTTCTCAGTTTGAACTGTCTTTTTTTTTTTTTTAATTTACTAGGTAAAATGTTAGAAAGTTATTGTTTGCAAAAATGTTGATTTTTCACCTTAAGGAATCACAGAAATGAATTTCACTGATTTCAAGGCTTCCAAAATTGTATGGATGCTACATTTACTGAACTCCTATTCTGGAGGTTATATAGGTACCAGGGCCTCTGTCATTGCCACGGAAAAACATTAGAGTGAGCTATCAGCTTAAGGAAGAGTACAACCTTGTAATTTGGTCTTACCAATACATGCATGCTCAGTGATGGCTGACTCTTTGCTCTCCAATGGACTGTAGCCCACCAGGCTTTTCTGTCCATTCAATTTTCCAGGCAGGAATACTGGAGCAGTTTCCTGTTTCTTTCTCCAGAGGATCTTCTAGACCCAGGGATTGAACCCTAATCTCTTGCATTAGCAAGTGGATTCTTTACCACTACACCACTTGGGAAGCCCCTTATGTTGTACTAATTAACATGCAAGCCACTATGGCAAATGGTGTTTTTGTTCCTATGCCATTTAAATGAACAAAAGAAAGATTGTGACCAAGGCAACAACATCATCATTAAACCAAAGGAGGCAAGTTGTGCTTGTCAAATCCTCAGTGTAATAGTTGTAAGCCTCATTTCAGAGGCTGAATTTCCTTTAGAGGACTTCCTTCATAGTTAAGTGTTTTTAAGGGCAATAACCCATGAATAAAATATCTGTGAGTGAGGGAACTCTAAACTCTTATAAAGCTAACTCAGTTATCTATGCAAATAGAAGCAGGGGTTGCATAAATCAACAATTTCCAAAGTGATTCCCTTTTTTAAATTGAGCCAATAATTTCTACATTTCGTCTTCTCTCTTCAACAAAACATCTTTTTTTATTCTCCCTAACCAGAGCTGTGGCTAAAGAACAAAACAAATCAGCTTGAATTTCATCTCATCTTCTTTTTTCATCCCCAAAAGAGTCTGATCAATGGCAGTGGTCAAAGGATAAAAGCAAAAGGCCCGAAAACCCCACCAAATAAATAATCAATCCTTGAAGAATCTAGTATTGGGTGAATTCATATTCTCATTTTCATCAGACTTATATCAATAGTTAGCAAATTCCAATCTTAAGGCTATCCAGAATCCTGACAGAAATTACTTAGTGCTTGGATTCACTTGTATAGGGTTTTCTATGTGACTGGATTTGTGCCGAGTACAATCTAGATTGGTCTTTACAGAAGAAGTTATCTCAAAGGTAAGAAAAAGGACTGAATGATCAAAGAAAATAATAGAGCACCATAAAAAACATAGAAGCCTTTTAAAAAGTAGCTAAATCCCGTGGAGATTGTTTGTAGCAGTGGGAGAAAAAAGTACCATAAAGTCCAATAGGTGAACAGAGATAATGAGGGAAAAATTTGCCACACTGTTTCTATCAAAGGTATATCAGAAAACATGTGAGAAAATTATCGCTTTGTGAAAATATTCAGTTCAGTTCAGTTCAGTTCAGTTGCTCAGTCTTGTCAGACTCTTTGCAACCCCAAGAATCACAGCACGCCAGGCCTCCCCATCCATCACCAACACCCGGAGTTCACTCAGACTCATGTCCATAGAGTCAGTGATGTCATCCAGCCATCTCATCCTTTGTCGTCCCCTTCTCCTCCTGCCCCCAATCCCTCCCAGCATCAGGGTCTTTTCCAATGAGTCAACTCTTCTCATCAGGTGGCCAAAGTATTGGAGTTTCAGTTTTAGCATTGGTCCTTCCAATGAACACACAGGACTGATCTTCTTTAGAACGGACTGGTTGGATCTCCTTGCAGTCCAACGCACTCTCAGGAGTCTTCTCCAATACCACAGTTCAAAAGCATCAATTCTTCAGCGCTCAGCTTTCTTCACAGTCCGACTCTCACATCCATACATTACCACTGGAAAAACCATAGCCTTGACTAGACGGACCTTAGTCGGCAAAGTGATGTCTCTGCTTTTGAATATGCTATCTAGGTTAGTCATAACTTCTCTTCCAAGGAGTAAGCGTCTTTTAATTTCATGGCTGCAATCACCATCTGCAGTGATTTTGGAGCCCCCAAAAATAAAGTCTGACACTGTTTCCACTGTTTCCCCATCTATTTCCCATGAAGTGATGGGACCGGATGCCATGATCTTCATTTTCTGAATGTTGAGCTTTAAGCCAACTTTTTCACTCTCCCAAGAGGCGTTTTAGTTCCTCTTCACTTTCTGCCATTTTTATTTTTTATTTTTATTTTTTTTTACGTTTCAGTCGCTCAGTCTTGTCCGACTCTTTGCGACCCCTTGAATCGCAGCACGCCAGGCCTCCCTGTCCATCACCCGGAGTTCACTCAGACTCACGTCCATCGAGTCCGTAAGGCCATCCAGCCATCTCATCCTCTGTCATCCCCTTCTCCTCCTGCCCCCAATCCCTCCCAGCATCAGAGTCTTTTCCAGTGAGTCAGCTCTTCACATGACATGGCCAAAGTACTGGAGCTTCAGCTTTAGCATCATTCCTTCCAAAGAAATCCCAGGGTTGATCTCCTTCAGAATGGGTGGTGTTATCTGCATATCTGCGATTATTGATATTCCTCCCAGCAATCTTGATTCCAGCTTCTGCTTCTTCCAGCCCAGCGTTTCTCATGATGTACTCTGCATGTAAGTTAAATAAGCCGGGTGACAATATACAGCCTTGAAGTACTCCTTTTCCTATTTGGAACCAGTCTGTTGTTCCATGTCCAGTTCTAACTGTTGCTTCCTGACCTGCATATAGGTTTCTCAAGCGGCAGGTCAGGTGGTCTGGTACTCCCATCTCTTTCAGAATTTTCCGCAGGCATGGGATAATGTATGACCCCATCTGGAAATATTGCAGAACACTCCTATTACATGTTACCTACACGCCCTGTTCTTTTATGCTACTTACAGTTTGAGACCACCTTACATATGAACGTAGACAGTAATATCCTTAGGGGTGATAAGAAAAAAAGAGCTATCTTATCAAATAATTTCTATTTTTAAAGGAAGCTTGCCCCATCTAACTTATGAACATTTTAAATCTCTCTTGACTATTAATGTAGAAGAGATTTTAAACATGGTTACATAGCAGTTTTCTCATTGGGGGTATGCCTGTACTTTTCTAAGAAAAATGCTATTAGATGAAATTGGAATCATAAATGAAGATAAATCATGCTTTTGGAAAAGAAGTGATAAGTAGAGAAATTAACCCAGTTTGTCAACAGAAAATGTGGACTAGGTGCCTATTAGAAATAGCTTTGCCTTAACTAGGAGAAAGATACACATATGAACACACATGAACACTTGTCCTTTTAGTATCTGCTCAGCATTTGCATGCCTTTCCCAACGGAAAATTCCTGGATCCTTCCTGGGAATTATCTTTTTCCCAGTGAATACTAGAAGCACCTCTTTCTCTTTACCTATTAGGTGGGCATATGAGCCTTACTAAGCCAAAAGGATGTTCACTCCCTGGAATCTAACAGGAGCAACATGATCAAGAGATAGAAATTGCTTAGAGTTCTCTACTAAGAGTCAGCCTCCTGGTCAGACTCTCTTGCTGTTACGGTTGGCCTTCTAAATCCACAGTTTTTCCAGTAGTGGATGTAGAGGACCAACTGTACTGTGCTGTTTCATGTATGGGATTTGAGTATGCTTGGATTTTGGTACCCACAGGGGTCCTAGAACCAATCCCCATGATGCTGAAGGACAATTGTATTGTGTTTTCTGCTCTTTTTTTCTAGCACTGCATTGGTACCTGTTCACTCTCAAGCCTGGGTCTTCAGGCTCCTATACATTCTCTGAGCTTACTATATCTGTCCCATAAATTTCCTTTTGCTAAAGTTAGCCAGAGTCCATTTCTGTTGCTTTCAACAAAAGAATTATGACATATGGAATCTTTAAGGCAGCTTAGGAACTGGGAGGACATAAAATGTGGAGCGAAAAAGAAAGGATCAATGTCAGTAACACAGAATTTTAAATCAGACCATTAAATAAAGAAAGCTGTTGTATGTCGGTCCTCACACTTACTACAGGAGTCGTGGGAGGTAAAAGTGATGCTGAGAAGACAACATCCCCCCGAAGGGATGCTTTCCTTAATGCCTATGCCTGACAAGCACTTCTGTCCTCAGAGAACACTCTCTGTGAAGGACTTAGACCGATGGTGCTCAATCTTTCTCCACCCCAGCACACCACGGGGAGGAGTAAGAGACTCGTCAACACTGACGTCCCCTGGTAGCAGTAATTCTGAGTTCTGGAGGCAGATCAGAAAGGGTGAGGGGGCTGGAAAAGCCCTTTGGGTGATTGGAAATCTTCTCTTCCCCCACACCTGTCAGCTTTAAAAGACAGCTGCTTTTGATGTTAGGAGACAAGTTGAAATAAATTTGGAAAGTAGGATTAAGCACTGATTTAAAAAAAAAAGACACAAAAAATATACCAACAGTGAAACATAGGGTAGTAAGTTTTAAAAAGCAGTTTAGTGTTAAGTTTCTTTATTCAGACACATTATTTTAAGCTTGAAAACAATGAGGCACAGAGAACTAGAACTTTCCCAGGATTATATAGCCATTCTGCTAAGGCAGGAATTAGGGCTCTTGGTTCTTAAACCGTGGCCCTTTGGACTAAGAAGTCTACGTCCCTTTTTAAAAATCTTTCTCCAAATAATATTCTTAATGTGTAAGAGTGGTTACTTACCTGTCAAAGATTCATCATGGTATATTAATAAAAATATATAGCAAACCTCCAATTTATATATATCTACCAGAGGCTCAAATTAATTTTACATTAAAGAAAATCACTATCAAACTTTTTATGTGATAATTACTGACAGGATATTTAGGAGCACATCTGGGTATAAATTGAAGTATTTTAATATTAAAAAAATGAATACCAGTCCACATTAAAGACTATAACTTCAAGTATATTTCATATTCCCTCTGAGATAAGACAATATTATGAAAATCTACATGTGAAACTGGCTTCAGTAGAAGCTAGACCACTTTTTTACACAAAAATCATTCTTTCTTTGTTTTTCCAAAGTGAAAGTACTTGTACCGTTTTGGATAGTCTTTGGAATTTTATTCTGAGTGATCTTTCATTCTTCTGTATTTTTTAATGTGTAGAGACAGCTGATAGAGTTATCAAGCAGTTATCATTCTATGGTTTCCTATGCATTTTTTCTTTCTATTTCATATCATTCATTGACGATACAAACAGATTTGTCTTTTGACTAAAATTCCTTTTTTTTATAGCTCATAATTTCTGAATAACATGCTCTTCTGTGATAAAGACCCCTGAAAAGCATCATTATTCTACTTTTATCTGTATTGAACTACCTGTTTCATCTATTAGAATTTAAAAGGTTCTTCCTTTTTTTTTTTTTTTTCCATTTCTGTGTCTGGCTACAGTCCTCTAATTCATCTCATCTCTATTACCTGGTGGGATAAGGCTTTGACTTAAATTGTGGGTCTAAAGAAAAGCACATTATTTAACTTATCTTTGACAATCAAAAAATATTCCCAGGCAATCTTATTATTTTGGCGATGGTGGCAAATGTATATCATTTCGCACTTCCAGTGCCGATCTGATCTTTCATACCCATTGCCTCCGGTAATGCATTGCTATACGAGATGTACTGAAATAAACTATTAATATTTGTTCTTTGGTTCTTTCAGTCCTGTGTTCTTTATTTGCTAATGGGGTTCCACATGCTTTGCTTTTCAAAACTCCTGTAATTGCTGCATAGAATAGTAACTGTCTAGCTGATCTCGCCCTTCGTGAACACTGACCATTGTAGTCTACAGTACAACAAATGAGTAAAAATAACTCAAAAGAGGTAGAGATTTTAAAATAAAGTTGTATTCAGAGTGGGGAAAGCACAATTTGGATTGGAGATTGACAAAAGCAAACAACCAAGACTTTTCCAAATTCCTGGGACTTGCACAAACTCCTACGCTTTGGGGTTTAATATCTGGAATATGCTGGAGCACTTTAAAAATCCTGTGCCCAGGCATGAAGAGGAATATTGTGTATTTTTATTCCTGTTCAGTCCATTAATAGTGGTGCATATATACTGAACTCCACTGGCTAATAACTTTGTTCTGTTTTCCCTGACCTCCCAACTTTGACTCATCCATACTAATTTTATTTTGTTACTTGCATATTATTTACAAAACACCCAGGAAAAGATAGAACTCAGAGTTTAAAAAGTGTTTGAATAGAATTCCATTTAAAAGAGTACAGAGCCAAAAGGAATACTGAGAAATATTTAGTTAATTTTTCTAACTTCTGCAGAGCAATGCCTAGACCATGCCTGAAAGGCAGAAATCAATTTTCCTTATAAAAACCATAGTTCAGTTCAGTTCAGTCACTCAGTTGTGTCCGACTCTTTGCGACCCCATGAACCGCAGCACGCCAGGCCTCCCTGTCCATCACCAACTCCCAGAGTTCACTCAGACTCATGTCCATCGAGTCAGTGATGCCATCCAGCCATCTCATCCTCTGTCGTCCCCTTCTCCTGCCTCCAATCCCTCCCAGCATCAGAATCTTTTCCAATGAGTCAACTCTTCACATGAGGTGGCCAAGGTACTGGAATTTCAGCTATAGCATCATTCCTTCCAAAGAAATCCCAGGACTGATCTCCTTCAGAATGGACTGGTTGAACCTCCTTGCAGTCCAAGGGACTCTCAAGAGTCTTCTCCAACACCACAGTTCAAAAGCATCAATTCTTCGGCGCTCAGCCTTCTTCACAGTCCAACTCTCACATCCATACATGACCACTAGAAAAACCATAGCCTTGACTAGATGGACCTTAGTCAGCAAAGTAATGTCTCTGCTTTTGAATGTGCTATCTAGGTTGGTCATAACTTTCCTTCCGAGGAGTAAGCATCTTTTAATTTCATGGCTGCAGTCACCATCTGCAGTGATTTTGGAACCCCACAAAATAAAGTCTGACACTGTTTCCACTGTTTTCCCATCTATTTCCCATGAAGCGATGGGACCAGATGCCATGATCTCCGTTTTCTGAATGTTGAGCTTGAAGCCAACTTTTTCACTCTCCTCTTTCACTTTCATCAAGAGGCTTTTTAGTTCCTCTTCACTTTCTGCCATAAGGGTGGTGTCATCTGCGTATCTGAGGTTATTGATATTTCTCCCAGCAATCTTGATTCCAGCTTGTACTTCTTCCAGCCCAGCGTTTCTCATGATATATTCTGCATAGAAGTTAAATAAGTAGGGTGACAATATACAACCTTGACGTACTCTTTTCCTATTTGAAACCAGTCTGTTGTTCCATGTCCAGTTCTAACTGTTGCTTCCTGACCTGCATACAGATTTCTCAAGAGGCAAGTCAGGTGATCTGGTATTCCCATCTCTCTCAGAATTTTCCACAGTTTATTGCGATCCACACAGTCAAAGGCTTTGGCATAGTCATAAAGAGAAGATAAATAACACAAAATATTTTGATGACCTGTTTAAGGATATCTCAGTCATTCCTATTAGAAAAAAAATCTTGTCAGACCTAACAACTTAATATCAAATATCCTAATTAAAAAAAAAAACAAAACACAAAGAACAGACCTTATTACCATGCTGTAATGAAAACAGCCCTGGAATCATAATCTGAAGCTGTAAGTCATTGTTTCTTCCTAGCTGTGGGCCTATTTCAAGCCACTAAACTCATGTGAGTCTGGATTTCTTCCTCTGAGAGAAGAATTATATCAGCATTATTTGTTAAAGAAGCATATTCACTTGTTGAAATTTACTATCATCACTATCATTATCAAGGACAATAACCTGCTCAATACCTACTAAGTAAAGTGCTGTTTGCTAGCTAATGTGAAGAACAGATCTATATGGTCTCTGCTAAGAAGAAGCTGAGCACTTAGCAGAGAGAGGATATGCTTGAACTAAGTTGCTTTAGTCATGTCAGACACTTTGTGACCCCCATGGGCTGTAACCTGCCAGGATCCTCTCTCTGGGGGGTTCTCCAGGCAAGAATGCTGAAGTGGGTTACCATTTCCTTCTCCAGTTTGACCCAGTAGTCATCATGGGACTTTCTTTCATTGCTTTCCTTTGTGAGATCTTTTATTTTCAGGACACCATGCTTTCTTACTTGAGATTACTCCTTTGTCTTAATGAACCACATTCTCCAGTAGCCTCCGGTGACACAGGTGAGAGTCTCTCCTTCAAATCCAGACTACCAAAGAAAAGAAGAGGTCATCATTTAGACAAGCTGATTTTCTTAGCATGGTCTCAACTGGTTGCCATATCATGAAGAGACACTTTGTGTACTTTTTTTTGTTGGCAGGGATATTATATCTATTTGGTAATGAAAAGAAACTCAGTGGTGGCCTTCTTTGTCCACGGGTGTAGTAACTCTTGTACACAAGGATGGTGGGATGAGTTGCCAAGGATCTGTCTGGTGTGCACTGATCTGATGTTTTCCATAGGTGGTGCAAGTGTCCTTGGAAACTGGCGACTTAGTTGTTGGACCATCTGGAAAGGTCGCCTTAACCCATGGAGTATCCTTTCTTTTTCCTCGCTTTACCCCTAGCTGCAAGACCCAGTTAGGCCTGGCATCACCAGATGGGTTCCAGTAGTTGCATTACCACAGCCAGTGGATATCTCTTCCGGGAGAGCCAATGACCCCTTCTTTGCACTCATGACTTAAGTGAGAAAAGTAAGTTCTACTGACATTCACAGGAGGAAAAATACATTCACTGGAGTAGCCAGAACATCAGCACATTCCGAAAGACTGTCACGTGGCTTTTGAAATGAAGATAAGGCCATAACGAGGCTCATTCCTTAAACACAGTATTCGGACTGAACAGAACTTAATTGGGAGTAAAACGAACTCTTCTATTGCCTTTCATTAGAAATGACATCACCCATGTATTCATTCAACAAATAATGACAATTTCTCTATAGTGTGCCAGATTAAAGAATATAAATTAAAGTAAAATGTACTTGTATTCTGATAGAATCTTGCAGTTATATAGAAGGAAACTGACCGAAACTAAAATAAATCAAATTATTTTCTCTCTTGACCCAGATGAGAAATGTAAGAGCCAGAATTCCAAATAAGTTGTGACTGGTTGCACGTACAGTTCTTTTTCTCCATCATACCTCACATTCTTTCCCGTATTCCATTTTGTTCCTCTTTCTCTCTCATACCCATACAGGCATATACAGGCATAAAAGTAGCATAGTAATATTCAATAATTAACTCAGTGTTTTTTTTTTTAATCCTTTTCCTCAATCTGTTTTCTCACCATTCAAGCAGATGGAAGAGCTTACCATATACAGTGAACTGAAAGAAGAGCTGATGTGAAAGAACAACGGGTCAATTTATTAGATTTAGATTTTTTTTAGATAGATTTTGAAAATCTCTAGCTAAAGTAATGATCTTTAAAGTCATGGTATTTATTTTCAAGAGCCAAGTACTTAAGAAAGAAAATGTTTCTTTTCTTTTTTTTCATGTTCTTATTTCAAACACTTAGTTTTATGTACTAAAAGACAAACAAATTGCAGAGCATGAGCTTATAACTAAAACCAGTGTTTCGCAAAGCATGGTCTGCGTATCAGAAACATCCAGGGTATGTCATAAAAATGCAGGTTATGGAGCCCTATGCTGAGTCTAGAAGGATGGGGACAGAAATGTGAATTCAAGTAGCTTAATTATTTTTACCTGTAATAAATTTTGAGTAGTTCTGCTTTTATTAGAGAAAAGACACAATAAAGTAATCATTTTTTTCCCATTCAGTAGAGATAAGAGGCCCACCAGAAAGCAGACTATTGGAAGCACATTGAGTGATTTGGGATCTTTGAGCGAGGTGTAGAACTCCACCTGTGCTAACCAGGGGAGATGGTGGGATAACAGAAACACACTGGAAACCTCGGAGCCTTTGGGAAAGCTCCAAAGCAGACAGGATCGAACTGTGGTTTGATTTCCAGATTGTTTCACCTCCAGGATGCCGCAGACCTTACTAGAAAACCCGTTTCACCATCACTCCAGAGTAATAGTAGAGCAATAGCCAGTGAAGGCACAGATAGGGATCTGCCTTAGAAAGCCTCACAGTCCTGTGTACACCAGGGGCACCTTCAGAGGGTGTAATGGTGCCTGAGAGGGTGGGCAATCAATAAGAAGATCTTGCAGTTAGCCTAACCAAATGGTGAGACTTGAATTGTGCTTCCCCTCCTCTAAAAGATATATTGGAACCTTAAACCCTAGTTAGGGCTCACTTGTAGATAGACCTGACTTGTAGATAGAGTCTTTACAAAGGCACTTAAGTTAAAATGAAGTTATTAGAGTGGGCACTGATCCAATTTAATTGTTGTCCTTTTAAAAAATGAGAAATTTGGACTCAGAGAGAGACAAACAGAGCAGGAAAACAAGGTGAAGAAACACAAAGAGAAAACAGCTATCTCTAAGCCAAGCAGAAAGATCTGAAATAAATCCTTCCCTCACAGCCCTCAAAGGGAACCGGTTCTGCTGACACCTTGATTTCAGACTTCTAGCCTCCAACATCAAGTGGAAATGTGACTTGGTTTGCAGTCTTCCAGGGGAAATAGAGCCTGGAAAGCCAGACTATGATTCTTTCTGTTCTGAGATCCTCAAATTTACTCAGGGTTTCCACTGATCTTTCTGTCATCTAATAGTAGTGAGAATAACAGGGGCCAGAGACTAAAGTCCAGGACCAGGTGAGAAGCGCCACACCTCAACTAGAGGCAGACAGCAGCACAGATGGCATGCAAATTCAGCATCTCTCAGTGCCTGGGGAGTGCATGAATCCTTCTACTCTGCCCTGGGGGGAAGGAAAGTGGATCAGGGAGAAAATCTGAATAGGAAGTGTAGTTTCCAAAATACTAGTTCTCATAGGAGAAAGTAACAGCGTCATCTCCACTCTGACTCACCATCAGCAGAAATGAGAACTTGAGAGGTTAGCCAGGATAAAGAAACAAAATATAATATATATTTTCACATAAACTTAGTTTGTAAAGAATAAATACATATGTTATTTTCATTTCAGGAAATAAACTTGGCAAGTAAATGCTGAGAATACAAGGGTGAACATCTCTGTTTATTAATTGACAAATGGTGCTGAGGCAGGATGAAGCACGCTGCATACGTCATTGCCATTTCTTACATCAGACTCACAGGTGGGTATTAATCATATCATCAACCTACAGCAAATCAATAAACAGGACTGTCAAGATTGTATCATGTCATTGTTAGTGGCTCATGAGTAGATATCAAACTCAGATCTATTTGCCTCTAAAAAAGCCAAATAACTGCTTTTTATTTGTTAGGCCCTAATGTGTTTTAAGGGTTTCCCTGCAGGATCACATGGTAAAGAATCTGCCTGCAAGGCAGGAAACCTGGGTTCAATCCCTGAGTTGGAAAGATCCTCCGGAGAAGGAAATGGCAACCCACTCCAGTATTTTTGCCTGGGAAATCACATGGACAAGAGAAGCCTGGTGATCTACATTCCATGGGGTTGCAGAGTCGGACATGACTGAGCGACTGAATACCCAGTATGTTTTAAATAGAATAATATCAGAGTGGTATTAAATTGCAATAAATAGTTCCATAAGTGTCATAAGAAATGCATGAACAGAATGAGATAGGAGCAGGGACTCACTACTGCCAAAGGTCTTGGGAAATGTCATGCTGAAAAGTTTTTTTTTTTTTTTCCAAAGCTGTGTTTGAGGTAGGATAAGAGTTTTGGAAGCAGTGAATGGGAGGGAAGGAAGGTGTTCCAGGAGAAGGAAGTCAGAAGCCAAGCCTGAGGGTTATGAAAGACTGTGGCTTGTGCAGAGGAGGTTGAGAAGCTGGACTATCTAACCACAACATGGGTCTGCCAGGGAGCAGGTCTACCCTGGGGAGGTGGGTTGAGCCAGGATGTGAAGGCATTGCAGAGTCATGCAGTTCTATAAGTACAGAAATGCTTGTGATCAGATTTGTGTTAAGGAGGAATTAACTTAGGGGAAAATCGAGTATAGGCTTAGGGAGATAAACGTGATGGGAAGACACAAGGGTGAGGGGACAGGGTTGCTTTGCATAGATCTGGGAGAAACATATTGGCCATAGAGGTCAAGGCACAGATTTTGGAGTCACTCTTGAAGTGCAATTAGCAGAAACTGGTGGTAAACGGTATGTTTGGAGTGCAGACGAGTGCATTGTTGTTGTTTAGTTGCTCAGTCATGTCCAACTCTTGGTAACCCCATGGACTGCAGCACACCTGTCCTTCCCCATCTCCCAGAGCTTACTCAAATACATGTCCATTGAGTTAGTGATGCCATCCAACCATCTCATCCTCTGTCATCCCCTTTTCCTCCTACCTTCAGTCTTTCCCAGCATCAGGATCTTTTCTAATGAGTTGGCTCTTCGCATCAGGTGGCCAAAGTATTGGAACTTCAGCTTCAGCATCCAATGAATATTCAGCATTGACTTCCTTTAGGATTGACTGGCTTGATCTCCTTGCAGTCCAAGGAACTCTTAAGAGTCTTCCCTAACACCACAGTACAAAAGCATCAGTTCTTTGGCACTCAGCCTTCTTTATGGTCCAGTTCTCACATTCATACATGACTACTGGAAAAACCATAGCTTTGATTATACAGACCTTTATTGACAAGGTAACAAAATGCATGCTGCTGCTGCTGCTGCTGCTGCTTGCTGCTGCTAAGTCACTTCAGTTGTGTCCGACTCTGTGCGACCCCATAGACAGCAGCCCACCAGGCTCTGCTGTCCCTGGGATTCTCCAGGCAAGAACACTAGAGTGGGTTGCCATTTCCTTCTCCAATGCATGAAAGTGAAAAGTGAAAATGAAGTCACTCAGTCCTGTCTGACTCTTCGCGACCCCATGGACTGCAACCTACCAGGCTCTTCCATCCATGGGATTTTCCAGGTAAGAGTACTGGAGTGGGTTGCCATTGCCTTCTCCAAAAAAGTGCATAATTAGGTCCTTATTTTGCAAGATGGGTGGATTGGGATGACTGTAAACATTACAGGAAATTGAGGCACAACCTCAGTGCAGTCATCAGCATTTGTATAAGATCTTTCAGGGAAAACTGTATACAGGGAGAAGAGAAGCTAGCCAAGGAGCAGAGGCCAAAAGAAGAGCAACATTTAAAATCTTCAGTATAATGGAACTCTTGGCATGTCTTCACTCAGACTTCAAGATTTTTTTTTTCTTAAAATAAATGCTCTGAATATTCAAGAAATGTAAGGTTTTAATGGAAAGAGTTCTGATGTAGTAAGAGTTCAGTGCCAAATTTGCCACTAATTAATTATGTGACCTTTGACACATCACTTAATGTAAGTCAGACTTGGCATCCTCATCTGTGAAACTAGATCTCCAGGTCTCTTTTTCCTGCTTTCAAACGCAGTGATTCTCGTTGGATTAGTTTCTTTGATTAGAGAATTTTAATTGAAGCATATCATAGGCTATTGTGCCATGTGCTTCCCAAATGTTAGTGATGGGAAAAAACATTTTAATGATGATCCCAACTTCATGACTACAGAAATTTCAGACTTTTGCACCTCAAAGTCATCAGTAATTAGACCTTGGCATTTCTCTCTGTTTCTAGCATTACAGAGAACAAGTTCTACAGACTAGAAAGATGACGTGACACACTGGGAATACAAGAAGATTTGTCAGGACTGGGTGGAAGTTTCCTCAAATTGTCATTTTAATTTAGTGACATAACAGTCATCATTAATAGTGTCTGTGCACAGAGATGCTGCCTAATGTAAAATTTTCTTCATTATTTGAAGAGATTATGTTCTAAGTAGGATATAACATCTGAACATTGAATTCTTACAACAGCAGTATAAAATCTTACAACAGCAGTCTTCCAAAAACAATCTCAAATTGCTCAGCCTCTGGGCTCTGCAATGAGGGAGAGAGATAATGAATCCCAGAACCTTTCCCCCAAGCCCCGGATCCTCCCATTCCAAGTGTTATACATAATTTTAAAGCCCACCATCTTATACTTAATGTTCCTCAAAGAGAGAAACTCTTGAGTTTGTCTTACGACTTATCATAATAAGGTGACCCACTTTTTAAAAGGTGCCCCACTCTCTCAGAACCCTGAGGAATTCAGGTGAAGCCTTTGCAAGGTGAATTAACAGCCCAAAACATAACCTTATGCCAAGCTTCTAAGTCAGAGAAAATCATTTCAACCTTCATCCAGAAATGAAATGGTTATCGATTGATATGGAAGATACTGTAACCTTTCAGATTAAATTAAGAAATGTTGCTGAACACAATTAAAGTTTTTCTAATGTAAAGCAGTTTGCAAAGTGCATTTTTGACTAAATTCCATCTCTGAGGTTAATTACCATGTCTAGGGTCCAGGAATAATAGATTAAGTGGAAAGTTGGCTCCAAAAGTTAAAGAATGGGCAGAAGCAAGAAGTATCCAAAAGTGATTTATGTCCTACTGATGAATTTGGAGGAGGAAAGCCAAATAACCACACCAGGCTTCTATGCTAAAGGGTTTACGCCAAAGGAATGGTATAAAATTAAAAGGGTATTCATTTCTTCAAGTGGGACAGGGGCAGCTCCACATTTTGGTCACACTTAGAAATTCTCTCATTCTTGCTAGTTAGGCTAAAGTCAGAATGTCTTATTGAGTGTGCTGGAGACATCCTAGGCAGTATGAACAGCTTTTGTTCTGAGGAGCTCACAGTTCTTAATGGAGATCAATGTGGAAGTGATGCTGAAAAGCTTGGCCTCTGTACACAGGTGCCAAATTGAATCTTGGAGACAGAGTTTTAGATGAAGCAGAAAACAATAGCTTTACTGCTCTGCAAGGCAAGAAGGGACACAGCAGGCTCCTGCCCTGTGTATTCCAACCCAGGGCTCTTTGGTGAGGGGATTTATGGCAATGCTTCAAAGGTGAGGTTGCTGATAAGATTATGGTGTGTACAGGGCCTGTGCTCCTCTAATCTGGTCTCAGGTAATCTTTTTTTTTTTTTTAATTGGAGGATAATTACTTTACAATATCATGATGGCTTTTGAGCTTCTCTGATTCATTTAGACTGGCTCAGGTGGTCTTTCTGGTATAAAGAAGGTTGACATCTTCCATTTGCTGGGTTTTAATTCTATAAGGTACTTAAAGACATGGTTATATGACTGTGTCCCCCAAGGCTGCACCATTGTTTCTTGGCTATTTCTCTCTTAACTTTGCATTCCTTCCATTCCCTGATTAGCAACTGTTCAGATCTACCCTCTGGAATTTACCCTTTGAGAAGATCATAGAGGCTGGAGTCTGTTCTCCACAAGAAATGGGGGACACAGAAAGACTTCCATGCCCCAGAGCCCCATAGGGTCCTACTCAGTTTCAGAAGCTCAGTTAACTGTATGAAAGTGAGCAAGAAAGGATTGTAATCTCTTAACCACAAAGTCTGTTTCAGGCTGACAAGTGCAGGGTGATACTCTAGAGAAGCCAAAAGGACCTGAGGTTTTGTCTTGAATATATGATATCCAGCTTAACTCTACCCCTTTTTTCTCATCTGTAAAAATGAGTTGGGCTGAATGCTTTCTAAAGTTCTTACAGTTCAATAATATACATTAATAATATTTTAAAGTTAGAAAAATAAAACATAAATAAACATCTTTAAGCTCAGTTATGCATGTCCTTGCTATGATCCTGCTTCACTAGAACCATTCTAGATAGAGAGCATGCACTTTTAGGGAACTCCAGCTAAACTTGTTCTCATATAAAGCAGACTTCCAAAAAGAGAAGCCAAGAATGGGCCCTTTAAAAGTGTAGCTCACTGCAAAAACAGCAAAGAATATATACTAAAAAAATAGACTGAAAAGGCCTTCATGACACATTCCGTGAAAAGATGCCCTCATAACTTTTACCAGTTAATTGATGCATAAAAGGTTGTGAAGATTAATGTACATCAAAATCAAAACTAAATTGAATTTTTGACATTTTTGCAAATAAAAACCCCAAAGAATACATAGGTGCCTTTTGATTTGTCACAGCTGGAAGACTCTGAATCATGAAGCGCTCTAGGAAAGGCCATTAAATAGCGTTAGATGGTTTGTCAGTGTGGAGGGAAAGTAATTGAAGAACCAAACTGTGTGTATGGGCATCGCATTTTAAAATATTTACCAAACACACGTAAAGTGAGTCTTTTTCTTTCACAACTAAAGCACCAAGTGTTGATTAGGTAGTCAACAGGAAAATTTTATAATTTAAATTCTGTTTTTAAAAATTCAGTCAGATTAAATAATCTTTGCTTAAAGATATTTCTGGTCTACATTTAAAAGAAATACCATCAAAGCTATTTGCTCTTAATGGGGAGAGAAAAGATTTAAAAACCAACCACTGGTCTATGAGAATGACATTTGAAAACAGCAGTGTAATATGAAAGAAGGGTAAAATAAGAACCAAAATTCTTAGTACTGGTTCAATAAGACTATGAATTTGAAAATAATTTCAGATGACTTTTTTCTGGTACTCTTAGCCTCAGTCATAAAGGCAGTCTTTTATTTTTTAAGAAACAGTGATGAAATAAGCAAGTGTTAGAGAAGGCAATGGCAACACACTCCACTACTCTTACCTGGAAAATCCCACGGACAGGGGAGCCTGGTGGGCTGCAGTCCATGGGGTCGCTAGGGGTCGGGCACGACTGAGCGGCTTCACTTTTGCTTTTCACTTTCATGCATTGGAGAAGGAAATGGCAACCCACTCCAGTGTTCTTGACTGGAGAGTCCCAGAGACAGGGAGGTCTGGTGGGCTGCCGTCTCTGGGGTCGCACAGAGTCAGACACGACTGAAGCGACTTAGCAGCAGCAGCAGCAGCAGCACATCATTAAGTCAATGAGGTTCCCAATTTTGTTCTTTGAAAAAGAATACAGAATACTAATAATACTACTGATGAGGTAAGTGACATGCTTTTTGTAGTAGATAGCAAATGAGGAACATGTAGATCAACACAAGGTCTATACTGAGATTCAGACACACAGGGCCCACAGGTGACCTAATCATAGGGTCTGTGGGTTTCCTGATGGTCTGATGTGCCCCAGGAAGAGGTCCATTGCAGCTTATGAAAGCCGTCCAAATAGTTGGATTCACCTGATTCTACTCATAAGAACTTAAGGTTCTTCTTTCCTTCTTAGGTAGGATTTTTTTTTTTTTTTAATATACGATTAGCAAGTAGACTTGGCTGACAAAAGCAAGCCAGGAAGGGACTTGCATTTAATAATTCCAGAAAGCTCTCCTAACTATCTCCAATATCTTTATTTCCAGTGTTTACTTTAGTAGTTGGCAAAGTACAACTGTTCACAAGATACAAGGGTCAAAACCAAAAAACAAACCTGGGTTTGAAAAGCTAACTTTACACAGAATGGAAGGAAGGCACTGTTTCTATTCTTGGAAGGACAACAGTATTTTGTTTTAATCACTTGCGAAGGATCTGAAACTCTAAAATTCTAAATGAGGTTAATAAATCACGAAGAGTTAATATGAAAACAAGTTTCATAATCAGCTTGCAAATAAACACTGCTGCATATTCTATTAAGGCTAGTCCCAGAGCTGAGGCAAATCAGGAGAGATTTTTCATATATTCCCACAGTTCAAAGCTTTTAGGTGGAAATAGATTATGAGAAAACATTTTAATAAACAGCACCACTATTTACTAAAATGGTAATAGCAGCAAGCAATCAAAAGCTATCTAAACAGAAAGTCCCTTTTCCCTGTATGGAGTTTTCCTCACTCTTCAGACTACCTGTATTTTCAGAATCACCTGCAAAAGAAATCTGAGACAACTAGTCATTACCCACTGAAGTTACTCCTACTTCTCACTGAGCATGAAGTACTTACTTATATCCCAGCTCTTGCAATTAAGAGTCTGAATAAACTTAGATTTCTCTGATGATTCCCTACCTTTCCCCTAATGCTAATAATCTATAAGAACATGAACAATGTGAAATGAGCTTTCCTACATACCTCAATGAAGATTCCATGTTTCTACATTTGGTGGGTAGATGACTGAGTTAAAAGACAAAATGGTGATTTTAGAAAACATTAATTATTTAAATTTTAAATACAAATTGTTTGCAGGAAATTCAGGTCAAATTTTGGTTCTTGAAAATGCTTGTCAAGAGGTCAACATTAGATAGTAGTTGCAGCCACCCAAAAAGAGATGATAAAGTAAAAAGAAAGTTGAGAACTACAGTATATAATCATAGTATTTAAATTTGAGGAGAAGAGTGCGGAGCTTATAAAAAAGACCAGAATGAGTAGTAAGAGTCATCAGTTAGAAGAAACTCAGATAGAGGTAAGAAACTTATTATTTATTGAATAGGAAGACTTTTGAGTAATATAAGAATAAATATTGTCCATTGGATATCAACAATATTGGTGACCCTAGAACATACTGTTTCAATGGGAAGTCATTGTAATAAATTGAAAAGAATGAGAAGTGAGAAGTTGAAAATAGTAACTATGATACTTAGTCCTGAAATGCATACTCCAGGGACGGTGAAATATAGGTTTTAATCCCTCCTCGAACATTGAAGGTATGGCCTTGAGCAAGTGAATTAACATCAAATAGCTACAGGTTTCTCTCTGTGTATTTGAGGACAATAATAGTACCACCTAGAGTTTTGTGAAAATAAATGAGATATTATATATAATCTGCTAGGATGACACCTGGCATATGGTAAGTACTCAACAAATGTCAGCCCTTATTTTGAGATGGAGAAGGAAATGGCAACCCACTCCAGTATTCTTGCCTGGAGAATCCCCATGGGCAGAGGAGCCTGGTGGGTTATAGACCATGGGGTCACAAAGAGTCAGACAGGACTAAGCTACTATCACATTTATTTTGAGAAGAAGAAAAATATAAAATCAAATGTGAGTTGGTTTTGTGTCCTTTGTTACTTTGTTTTGTCTTGGAATTTGTGTGAATAGGTATGTCTGTGTATATGGGTATATGAATGTTTTAGTTGGGATTAAATTGAGCCCATTTATAGGCTGAAGAAAATCAATCAGTAAACAAAGAAAAGAAGTGCCTGAATTCTTCTTAGGTAGGGAAGGAAGAAGAAACTTCAAAGAAACTTTTACCTGAGAATTGGGAGAAAAATGATAAGAATTTCCTGATTATTTCCCATTCCCCATTAGCTCTGGTTTCCCCAGTGGGCACAGACTCAGCTCCCTCACAGTTCAGGTTGTGCCTGTCTCTCCCCAGAATGAACCCCCATCAGCATCCCCAGATACAGTGTCACAAAGGGCTGGAAAGATTATGGTGCATGCTTTTGAGATAAGATACGGTCAGCTGAAGGTAAACTGAAGCCTACACAGAATGAATGCTCTGGACATGACTGATACCACAGATAAGGGAGGCCAAGTGTGGTTGGTGAATAAGAGTCATCTGACACAATTCATCCATTGTGATGTTCCTGCCTTTCATTAAGTCCAGTCCTTCAAAGGACTTGATAGGGGAAGGGTTTGTGAAGCAAGATCCCCTTTTTCTGCTATATGGATCATAAGGCCTTAATTCTATCACTTATTCCAAATTTTCTCAAGCTGAGCCAGCTAGTCTGACTGCTTGCTTATGGGGTGACATAATGAAAGGTATGATGCCTCAGTGCTTTTGCCATTGTTGAATGGCAGTTGCCATTTACCAGTGTTACTAGGCAGGAGGAGAAGGGGATGATAGAGGATGAGATGGTTGGATGGCATCACCGACTCAATGGACATGAGTATGAGCAAGCTCTGGGAGTTGGTGATGGACAGGGAAGCCTGGCGTGCTGCAGTCCAGGAGGTCACAAAGAGTCGGACACGAGTGAGCAACTTAACTGAGGATTAAAATATGGCAGGGAATGTTCCAGTTAATGCCTTTGGTTCCAGGTAGTCTCCTTCCTGTCCTTATATGTAGCAACATTCCTAGCATCTCACGGCAATCAGGAGCTTCTTTCTGTCTGCTGGCATGGACACTAGCACGGCCATCCTAAAGTGACCTGGGAATAACCATAGAATCAGAGTCAGTAGAAATCTTAAATCTAGCAGAAAACCTAAACTGTGGCATGAGACTGCAGAGGAAGCTCACTAGACCCGCGCACATGCAAAGCCCATAAGTGCAGGAAAATCAACACAATCTTCAACCAACAGGGAAAGTAGGGATGTTACCCCTTGTCAGTTCTCTGTTCTTTGATAGGAGTCACCTCTGGGAATGAAGACCTCTAGATCTACATAACTTAAGGTTAAAAATACAAATTCTGTAAATGGATCCCTGGAAATGGTGGTGAGAGAGCCAATCTTACATCCAAGGCTTATTTTCAACTTGGATATTGTAAATTTTGAGGACACAGTACTATATATTGACTGCTGATTAGCACTTCAACACTCAGGGTTTTGTTTCTAGACTAGCACCCAAATGATATTTGAATAGGCTATTCTCATCCTCACTGACTGCTTCTGTGGAATACATGTATTTATGTTAGGACTAGTCTGCTCCATAGTCAACAGAGTGATTGCTATAAATTGGGTGCCTTATTTGAAGACAATATTGTACAAAAAACCATCCCAGTCAAAAAGGCATTGTATAAGCGCTTATGTGATGGTGGGGTGGAGGAACATGGGCATTAAAGGTAAACGCAAATCTGGAGTAGATGTCAGTCCCTCTATAAACTCTTGCTGCCACTTCCAAGCTGGATAGGTTTTGGCAAAATCTGCAAGCCACCCAAATGGCTGGCTGGTTTTCTCCAGGATAACACCATAGACAGAAGTCACCATTAGTCTTTGATGCTGACAGTGAGGTATTCAGATGTGTAGTAGCTAGACCGGTCTTGGGAAGAAACTTCATATTTCTCAAACCATGTATCATTTGAACTCTGCCACCTTTTCCTTTTCTTCCAGGGCCTACTGTGTAAGCACTGCAATGACTAGAGAGAAAAGCTATAGCTCCACAAAATAGAGCATGGGAAACCTCTCAAGGCTAGACTTATACTTTCTTTTGAAACCCCTGAGTCTGATTTTGAGCAAAATCTGTCCAGTAGCTGCAGGAAGTGAGTGTCTTTCTAGATGCTGCCTTGGAAGACCTTCTGCCTTTCATAGCATGTCCTGAGATGATAGTTGTCTGATCTAATGTTGTCATTTTCCTGGCTCAGTTCTTCCAAAGTGCAAAACATTAGCCAACTTCATAATCATAAACTCAACATTGTCCACTGATGTGTCAGAACCATGGAATAGCCCAGGGCTTTGCCTTCCACTGCCCGCCCCCCACCACGCCCCACACACACACTTGGCCTATTCCAGTGCCTGGGCATCAGCTTCCCTGCCTCCCACACCATGGCTAGAAAGGGCCTCATATAACTTTCGATATGTGACCGAGGGAGATGCTGTCAGAATGAAGTGAGTCAAAACAAACTCGGAACTCCACACCTGGAGTCAGGCACGTTGTAGAGACTGGAGACGGTGCACAAGGGAGAGCTGATTCAGAGGAAGGGAGAAGAATACACAGGGAAAAGGTCAAATGAGAGGTATGTGGGGAATCTGGAGCTAGACTCCATAATGGCAGGGTGCACAAAGAACTTGTTCTTGGGCAGTGATCTTATTACATTTAAAGTTTGGTACACTCCTACAGTATAAAGTGCTTTCCCATATACTTCCCAAATCTCTAAAAGCGCAAAGGCAGAAGGCCTAGAGGAAGTGAAAATCAAGAGACTCTTATGATGCCTCTCCCCAGAAATTGGAGAAATATCAGAAGAATATTTTAGAATTCTAATGGGATTTTCTTTTTTTTAAGTGAAAGTGTTAGCTTCTCGGTCCTGTCTGACTCTTTATGACCCTGTGGACTGTAGAGCACCAGGCTCCTCTGTCCATGGAATTCTCCAGGCAAGAATACTAGAGTGGGTTGCCATGCCCTTCTCCAGTGGGTCTTCTTGACCCAGGGATCAAAACTGGGTCTCCTGCATTGCAGGTAGATTCTTTACCATCCGAGCCACCAGGGGAGCCCCATAATATTCATGACTGAAAAGTATACAAATCCTAGGTGTATATTCTTAAAGTGAGGAACCCTTTATAATCAGTACTCATATTTTTTAAAAATGAGTCTCACTAGCATCACAGAAGCCTGCCTTGTGCTCCCTTCTAATTCCTACAAGGGTAGTCATTTATTTCTAACACCATAGCTTGGTCTTGCCTCTTTTTTACCTTGCTCAAATGCAAACCCAAATTTGGGGCCAGGTTTCTCTCACGCAGCACTTTGTGAGATTCTGCAAGCCATGGAGTTTTTTTGAAAATTAAGGTGAAGACCCTTGACAGCTATGGCTTTGTTTCCCACTTGGCTGTGAGGGCCCAGACTGTGCTTTATTCATCTTTGTCTCCCCAGCACCTGGTGCAGTGCCTAAGATCACGATAAAATAGTACCATCTCTTTTTATCCACCATAGGATTGACTAAAAAGCCAGCCTTTTATCAGCCTGTTATAAATGTGTGTGGATTCTGAGATGGCAAAATTATTTTTAAATATTAACTTATATCTCTAATATTGCTACTGACATCTCAATCTATAAATGCCAATCTTTAATATATAATCTATACATGCGTGCTTTTCTTTGTCTATTTAACTTTTATTGAGAAAGAGGATTCTTAGTTTTTCAACCAAGAGTCTGAAAATAGTATTAAGAGATGAAAGGGACCTAGTGATGATGTGATAGGGAAGGAGATACTCTGATTTCTAATATGAATACAGCACATTGTGAGAAGGAATGGATATTACAGAAGGACTGAATTTTCTACCGTCTCTTTTTACCAATATTCTTGTACCTGCATAAACATATATATATATTTTTATGAAGTTTGCTTAGTTACAACTGTCGACCACACTGAAATTACAGATTTAGGGATTTTGATATCATATTTATCAAAGATAAAAGCAAATTTTATAAATTTAAGCAAAGAACACAAAAGCTAATCAAGATTTTACAGTGACTGTAATAATGACTAATTATAATTATAGTTTGTTTTGTCTTTGTAGAAGCTATATATGGGCTTAAAGATCATGGAGACATTGTTTATAAGTTTCTTATTTTCCTAGAATAGAGAACACAGTCTAGCATGATTGCCATGAAAACCCATTCTCTTCATTATTGTAAGTTTAATAGTAGTGTTGACTAAAATGTATGTAGCTATAACTTAGATATAGTAATAGCAGTAGTATAATAGCATGCTAATGATTATATAATAATAGCATAACTAGTACTCATTATGTGCCAAGGATAATTCTAAGTTCTTTATATACTGTATGTTAAAATTAAGTATTTATATATTAACTTAAATATTGACATATTTAATCCTATACAGCCCTATGAGGTAGGAACTTTATCTCCATTTTACAATTAAGACAACTGAGCCTCTTAGAAATTAATAAACAAAATCATACACTAGAAGCAGAGCCAGAATATGAATTCAAGCTTTGGATTCTATGGTTTTAACCACTGTGCTATTCTGCTGCGGACTAAACTAAAGCAGATTGTTCTCATTGGTATCTAGCTTTTTATGAGAGGACTTCAACAGGATTCTCCTAACCACATGTCTCTTTTATGTGAACCTCGTGGAATCCTGGCAGATAATGTATAAAAAGTCTGGAAGGAGGGGCAGAGAGGAGGAAAAATGAAGAACAGGCAGATACTTCTGAGTTGGACTTGGAAGGCAGGGTGAAGGAAGTGGGAAGTGCAGATAAGCCAGGTAAGTGTCTTAGACAGTGTGACTCTGGGTACCAGCCCCAGCAGTAAGGAAATAATTCTGAACATACCTCCCAGAAGAAGGAATGTGAAAATTGCATAATTATTAATAATCTAGTCTAAAATATAATTGTTTCCACAACAGCATAGATATTAAATCTTTGCTTGGCTATCAGATCATTAGAATGAATATTAAAATATTAAAAATTAATACAACCACATTAATTTTTTTAAACAGGAGATAAAGTCACTCTAATGATCTTAAGCATTAGAATGAAAACTGAAAAAAATTAATAAAACTAAGTGACCAATTCTGGGGTGATCGTATGATGGACGAATTACTAATCAAGAGAAGTGAAGAAATCTAATTACAAAAAAGAGACATATACTCCAAAGTGCTGGTCTATATATCCAAATGGCAGTTTTCTTCCTCTGTCTCTCCCCACACTCCTATTCCTTTCTGCTTTAGAAACAATGCTGGTAAAAAATTTAATTTCTTGGGCTGTGCATCTTGGAGTTAACTTATCTGAGACTCTCACCAGGGCCTCTAAGACTTATATGTATAAGTTTATTAATTGATATTTTATCATTAAAGGAAGATATATTATTAATTAAACAAAACTGGATGTTACAATGAAGTCCCAGAACTCCCAAATCCTGTGTGGAATTAATAATACATTAACACTTTTAGGTAATAAACACAAATTGGAAAAGTGACTCCATGTCCCAAGACACATATGTGGAATCACTTATGCAACATTAATGAGCATGTAATTTATTCAAGACAAGAATTCTTAGATGTTATTCTGCATCTTTATGTAGTTTGCCGTTATGTGATTGACCCAGAGCATGTACACAACATATATTCTAAGGGCTTTAACCTTCAGAATTCGAATTAAATATATGCACTTTGTACATACTTCAAGAAGTGTTTGGCAGATTTTATAAAATATGTTTCAAAGCATGATTGCAAAAAATCAACTTTTTTAGAAAAGCATATTATGAGTTTTATATTAATAAGCCATATAAATTTAGCAAAATTTCATCTTATATTTGAGAGAAATATTTTGAGTGTGGATGAATCAAGGATTTATCAATTATTGTTTAATTTCCAATTAAATTTGACAGCATAGTTTAAACATTGTCTATATGACAATTGGAGCTTACCAAAAATGGTATGGTATGACTATTGTCAAAAAGCTTATAAGCTTATTGGAAAGACCCTATCTAGGGCTATATAGTACAAATACCACAAAACTATAATGTGATATTTTGTCCAGTGTTAGTATGTATTTTGGTAAAAATGAGAGAGATTTCCATTTGACCAGAATAGAAGACTGAAGTATTATATAAAAGGCAGTAAGGCTCCTGGGTAGCTCAAATAGTAAAGAGTCTGCCTGCAGTGCAAGAGACCAGGGTTTAATCCCTGGGTCAGGAAAATCACCTGGAGAAGGGCATGGCAACCCAATCCCATATTCTTGCCTGGAGAATTCCAAGGACTGAGGAGCCTGGTGGGCTCCAATCCATGGGGTCACAAAGTGTTGGATGTGACTGAACAACTACTACTTTGCTTTACATCACTTTAAGGCTCCTGAGCAGGGAAGAGTAATAACAATATGAAACTAAATTAGGTTGGGGGAAGCTTGAATGAAAAAGTCTCTAAGAAGGATGCAAAGAGTGGACCTAAATGAAAATGCTCATGTGCCCTGAACCAAAAGCAAGGATAAAAGGAGTTTGCCCCAGGGCTTAGATGTTCATTCAGCAGTTACTTATCATACTTGTATTGTGTACCAGGCAGAGTAGTAGGCAAAGATTCCTGACCTCCTGGGACTTACTTTCTAATTAGGAGAAACAAAATTATAGTCAGTAAATATAATATTAAGTACATGGCTTGATAATCAAGTAGTTTAGAAGTGATAAGAGATATGGGAAAAAAATAGAGCTCAATAGGAGGGGTAGACGATAAAGGGGAGAGAGTGGGTTGTACATTTAAAAGTTAAGTAGGATAGGCTTCGTTAATAAAGTGTCAGGTGAGCAAAGACTTGCAGACATCTGGGGGATGAGTGCTTCAGGCAAAACAGTCAACACAGTGGCCCTAGGACAAGGGAAGTGCAACTCGGAGGAGAAACAGCAAGAAATTCACTTGGGGAAGTGAGTTTGGGATGGATCCAGCCAGGGGACACTAATAGGAGATAGGATCACCAAAGTAAAGGGGCCAGACCATGTAGGGCCTTGTAGGTAACTCAAACAGTAAAGAATCTGCCTGCAATGCCAGCAACCTGGGTTCGATCCCTGAGTCGTGAAGATCCCCTGGAGGAGGGTATGGCAACCCACTCCAGTATTCTGGCCTGGAGAATCCCATGGACAGAGGAGCCTGGTGGGCTGCAATCCATGGGGCCACAAAGAGTCAGACATGACTGAATGACTTAACACACTAAACAGTTTCAAACAGATTAATATGTGGTATTACCTTAAATCTTAAAAGAGTTACTCGGACTGCTGTGTTGAGGATAGATGATGAGTGATGTTGGGAAGGTACAGGTTGAAATAAATTATGAGACTATGGCAAACATCCATGTGAGTCACGCAGGCTGGTTTAGGATCGTTCCACTGGAAGTGGAGAGAAGTAATCAGAATTGTTTCCAAATGTGTGTGTTTGGAAGCCTCTGGAGATAGTGGGGTGACCAGGTGCTAATACAGTCTCTGGGCTTGATGAGACAAGCAGGGGAATGTTTATTGTAAAGTCTATTTTGTAAGAGAAGGCACACAGCCAGTTCAAGGTAGCCTTGAAGACAGGAGGCCAGAGCATACATATTTTGACCTCATTCTCCTCTGATCCTTCCCTTCTCACTAGATGCCTCTAGAAGGCAGGGGGCACAATCTATCAGTGTTATCCATACAGGTCAGCCTCATTGCACCAAAAGGAGTACTAGAAAAAAGAGGGGCTCTTGAAGGGCAAATGAAATGAAAATGGCCCCCATATCCTGGAAGCTGAATGAAGACAGTGTATCAAGGGGGATGGAGTGATATGCTGTTCCAAAATCTGCGAGGACCACAGATAAGATGAGGACAGAGATCTGTGATAGGATTTAGCAATGTGGAGTTCATTGAAGAACGTGAAAAGTGGAGTTCTGATAGAACACTGGGGACAAAAGCTAGATTAAATTGAAGAGTGAATGGGAAAAAATTGAAGACAGGGTAAGAACAACTCCTCCAGAGCCCAGCAAGAATTTCAAAGCCCTGTGCTTAAATGTTAGAGCAGCAGAAATAGTTTAAATGATGAAGTAAGTTGCTTCTGGATGTGGATATGGCTGGGATGTAAATGACAGTTATATCACCATCCTTGGCCTCTTTCACCTAACGAACATCTCAAATCAATGTGGGCTGCCAAGTTCATGCCTCCAGAAGATACAAAAGAAAGCTGGTAAAACACATATTTGCATTGTTATCTTTTTGATACACTTTGCACTGCTTTATAAATACCTCAAGAGTAAGATGAAATAAAGAACTTGGACTGTTCATTCTTGCCTATTCTTCAATATAAATCCGTGAAGCCTATGTACTGTTTTCAGGTAAGTAGTAAAGGCTATTGTGATAATACAGGCATAAGGTACTATAAGCCTGGTCAGGGCAGTGGAAGCAGAAATTTAAAAAAGATAAGATTTTGGAGATAGAGTAATTAACAAACTTGCTTTTGACCTAATGTCTCCTTGAAATTCATATGTTGAAATTCTAGCCCTCAGTGGGATGGTGTTAGGAGGTGGGCTTTCAGGAGGTAATTAGGTTTAGCTGAGATCTTGAAGGAAAAATCCTCAAGATGAGATTAGTGTCTTTATGAGAAAAGAGACCTGAGTTTGTCTTTTCTGTGACACAGAGAACACATAATGAGAGAATGAGCATGTTAAGAACAGAACAAAGGTCCTTAGTAGATACCCAATATGCTGGTACCTTCATCTTGGACTGTCTGAGCACCAGAACTGTGAGAAATAAGTGCTTGTTGTCTAAGTCAGTCTATGAAATGTATTGTACCAGCCCAATCTGACTAATACCAAAAGATGGCTAAATGACTGGGTTTGGGGTTGAAAAATAAGGAGGAGCCAATGTTTTTCCTGGTTTTCTTAAACAGTAAGGAAAAATTGTGATTCCGCAGACAGAAGCTTACAAGTTTTACTAAGAAAGCATAGGAAGGAGTTAGGAGTGCACTCAGAGAACAGCTGGTTTGAAAGAATGAAAATTCCTTTGTTGAGTGTAATCTGTGACAAGCACTGTAATACGCACACCCATGAATATCATCTGATGGAAGAGCTTGAACATCATAATGAGAGAGAGGATGTGAACTTGAACCTAGGCATTACATAAATCCCCCTGGTGGGGTGCTTGGGAAGATGCAAATGGGGAGAGAAGTGATGCAGAGAGGCTGGAATCCACACCCTGAAACTTGTGCAATTAGTCTCCAGAAACTAAATATTTGTCTTTGTGTTTACTATTCCTTATTGTTTTTCTACCAGTTCATGGAATTTTGATTCCTGATCTTTGTCTTTTGTATCATTAGTTTTCACTTCAGACTTTTGGTTCTCTAGAAAGTTTTCTTTCTACAGCATCATTTAGGCCAGAGTTGCTGGGAGAAATATCAATAACCTCAGATATGCCGATGACACCACCCTTATGGCAGAATGTGAAGAGGAACTCAAAAGCCTCTTGATGAAAGTGAAAGAGGAGAGTGAAAAAGTTGGCTTAAAGCTCAACATTCAGAAAACGAAGATCATGGCATCCAGTCCCATCACTTCATGGGAAATAGATGGGGAACAGTGGAAACAGTGTCAGACTTTATTTTTGGGGGCTCCAAAATCACTGCAGAGTGTGACCGCAGCCATGAAATTAAAAGACGCTTACTCCTTGGAAGAAAGGTTATGGCCAACCTAGATAGCATATTGAAAAGTAGAGACATTACTTTGCCAACAAAGGTCAGTCTAGTCAAGGCTATGGTTTTTCCTGTGGTCATGTATGGATGTGAGAGTTGGACTGTGAAGAAAGCTGAGCACCGAGAATTGGAATTGATGCTTTTGAATTGTGGTGTTGGAGAAGACTCCTGAGAGTCCCTTGGACTGCAAGGAGATCCAACCAGTCCATTCGAAGGGAGATCAGCCCTGGGATTTCTTTGGAAGGAATGATGGTAAAGTTGAAACTCCAGTACTTCGGCCACCTGATGAGAAGAGTTGACACATTGGAAAAGACCCTGATGCTGGAAGGGATTGGGGGCAGGAGGAGAAGGGGACGACAGAGAATGAGATGGCTGGATGGCATCACCGACTCAATGGACTTGAGTCTGAGTGAACTCAGGGAGTTGGTGATGGACAGGGTGGCCTGGCATGCTGTGGTTCATGGGGTTGCAAAGAGCTGGACATGACTGAGAGACTGAACTGAACTGAACTGAAGGCTGTTGAAAGTCACAAGGCAGGGGACAGATCCTTGTGACAATTGCTATTGAGTGTTCAGAGCAAAAGGCAGATTGAAGGAGTTAAGAGTATAGCTATGAAAGATGCAAATTCAAGATGCAAAGAAATAACGGACACTCTTTATTCAAAGAGCATAATCCTCAAAGTAAAAAAAGAACAAAAAAGGAAAAAGACCTTGATCTAGTCAGCTTTTATTTTTTATTCATATGATGAAAGATTAGTGTATAAAACAATCAATAATTTTTCTGTATACTAGCAATGAACAGTATGAATTTCAAATGAGAAAACTGTATTCAGTTCAGTTCAGTCACTCAGTCGTGTCCGACTCATTGCAACCTCATGAACCTCAGCATGCCAAGCCTCCCTGTCCATCACCAACTCCCTGAGTTCGCTCAGACTCCAATCTCTCCCAGCATCAGAATCTTTTCCAATGAGTCAACTCTTCCCATGAGGTGGCCAAAGTACTGGAGTTTTAGCTTCAGCATCTTTCCTTCCAAAGAAATCCCAGGGCTGATCTCCTTCAGAATGGACTGGTTGGATCTCCTTGCAGTCCAAGGGACTCTCAGGAGTCTTCTCCAACACCACAGTTCAAAAGCATCAATTCTTCAGCGCTCAGCCTTCTCACAGTCCAACTCTCACATCCATACATGACTACTGAAAAAACCATAGCCTTGACTAGACGGACCTTAGTCGGCAAAGTAATGTCTCTGCTTTTGAATATGCTATCTAGGTTGGTAATAACTTTTCTTCCAAGGAGTAAGCGTCTTTTAATTTCATGGCTGAAATCACCATTTGCAGTGATTTTGGAGCCCCAATAATAAAGTCTGGCACTGTTTCCACTGTTTCCCCATCTATTTCCCATGGAGTGATGGGACTGGATGCCATGATCTTCATTTTCTGAATGTTGAGCTTTAAACCAACTTTTTCACTCTCCTCTTTCAGTTTCATCAAGAGGCTTTTTAGTTCCTCTTCTCTTTCTGCCATAAGGGTGGTGTCATCTGCATATCTGAGGTTATTGATATTTCTCGCGGCAGTCTTAATTCCAGCTTGTGCTTCTTCCAGTCCAGCGTTTCTCATGATGTACTCTGCATATAAGTTCAGTAAGCAGGGTGACAATATACAGCCTTGACGTACTCCTTTTCCTATTTGGAACCAGTCTGTTGTTCCATGTCCAGTTCTAACTGTTGCTTCCTGGCCTGCATACAGATTTCTCAAGAGGCAGGTCAGGTGGTCTGGTATTCCTATCTCTTTCAGAATTTTCCACAGTTTATTGTGATCCACACAGTCAAAGACTTTGGCATAGTCAATAAAGCAGAAATAGATGTTTTTCTGGAACTCTCTTGCTTTTTCCATGATCCAGCAGATGTTGGCAATTTGATCTCTGGTTCCTCTGCCTTTTCTAAAACCAACTTGAACATCAGGAAGTTCATGGTTCACCAATTGCTGAAACCTGGCTTGGAGAATTTTGAGCATTACTTTACTAGCGTGTGAGATCAGTGCAATTGTGTGGTAGTTTGAGCATTCTTTTGCATTGCCTTTCTTTGGGATTGGAATGAAAACTGACCTTTTCCAGTCCTGTGGCCACTGCTGAGTGTTCCAAATTTGTTGGCATATTGAGTGCAGCACTTTCACAGCTTCATCTTTCAGGATTTGAAATAGCTCTACTGGAATTCCATCACCTCCGCTATCTTTGTTTGTAGTGATGCTTTCTAAGGCCCGCTTGACTTCACATTCCAGGATGTCTGGCTCTAGATGAGTGATCACACCATCATGATTATCTGGGTCGTGAAGATCCTTTTTGTACAGTTCTTCTGTGTATTCTTTCCATCTCTTCTTAATATCTTCTGCTTCTGTTAGGTCCATACCATTTCTGTCCTTTATCAAGCCCATCTTTGTATGAAATGCTCCCTTGGTATCTCTAATTTTCTTGAAGAGATCTCTAGTCTTTCCCATTCTGTTGTTTTCCTCTATTTCTTTGCATTGATCGCTGAGGAAGGCTTTCTTATCTCTCCTTGCTATTCTTTGGAACTCTGCATTCAGATGCTTATATCTTTCCTTTTCTTCTTGGCTTTTCACTTCTCTTCGTTTCACAGCTATTTGTAAGTCTTCCCCAGACAGCCATTTTGCTTTTTTGCATTTCTTTTCCATGGGAATGTTCTTGATCCCTGTCTCCTGTACAATGTCACAAACCTCATTCCATAGTTCATCAGGTACTCTATTTATCAGATCTAGGCCCTTAAATCAATTTCTCACTTCCACTGTATAATCATAAGGGATTTGATTTAGGTCATACCTGAATGGTCTAGCAGTTTTCCCTGCTTTCTTCAATTTAAGTCTGAATTTGGTAATAAGGAATTCATGGTCTGAGCCACAGTCAGCTCCTGGTCTTGTTTTTGTTGACTGTATAGAGCTTCTCCATCTTTTGCTGCAGAGAATATAATCAATCAGTCTGATTTCAGTGTTGACCATCTGTTGATGTCCATGTGTAGAGTCTTCTTACTCAAATAAAAAACAAAGTTCAGCTCAGTCGCTCAGTCGTGTCCAACTCTTTGTGACCCCATGAATCACAGCATGCCAGTTCTCCCTGTCCATCGTGAACTCCCAGAGTTCACTCAGACTCACGTCCATTTTGTCGGTGATGCCATCCAGCCATTTCATCCTCTGTCGTCTCCTTCTCCTCCTGCCCCCAATTTCTCCCAGCATCAGAGTCTTTTCCAATGAGTCAACTCTTTGCATCAGGTGGCCAAAGTATTGGAGTTTCAGCTTCAACATCAGTCCTTCCAATAAATACCCAGGACTGATCTCCTTTAGGATGATGGACTGGTTGGATCTCCTTGCAGTCCAAGGGACTCTCAAGAGTCTTCTCCAACACCACAGTTCAAAAGCATCAATTATTTGGCGCTCAGCTTTCGTCATAGTCCAACTCTCAACATCCATACATGACCACTGGAAAAACCATAGCCTTGACTAGACGGACCTTTGCTTTAAAAAGGAAGCTCTTGGTTCACATATTGCTAAAGCCTAGCTTGAAGGATTTTGAGCATTAGCTTGGTAGCATGGGAAATGAGCACAATTGTATGGTAGTTTGAGCATTCTTTGGAATTCTCCTTCTTTGCGATTGGGATGAAAACTGACCTCTACCAGTCCTGTGGCCACTGTTGAGTTTTCCAATTTTGCTGACGTATTGAGTGTAGCACTTTAACACATCATATTTTAGGATTTTAACTAGCTCAGCTGGAATTCCATCACCTCAACTAGGTTTGTTTGTAGTAATGTTTCCTGTGGCCCACCTGACTTCACACTCCAGGATATCTGGCTCTAGGAGAGTGATCACATCATCATGGTTATCTGGGTCATGAAGATATTTATGGTCTTGTTCTTCTGTGTATTCTTGCCACCTCTTCTGAATCTCTTCTCCTTCTGTTAGGTCCTTGCAGCTTCTGTCCTTTATTGTTCTTGAAATGTCCTTTATACTTGCTTGAAATGTTCCCTGGATATCTCCAATTTTCTTGAGGAGATCTCTAGTCTTTCCCATTCTATTGTTTTCCTTTATTCCTTTGCATTGTTCATTTAAGAAGGCCTTCTTATCTCTGCTGTTCTCTGAAACCCTGCATTCAGTTGAATGTATCTTTCCCTTTCTCCTTTGCCTTTCACTTCTCTTCTTTCCTCAGCTATTTTTAAGGCCTCCTCAGACAACTACTTTGCCTTCTTGCATTTCTTTTTCTTTTTTTTTTGGCGTTTCTTTTTCTTTGGGATGTTTTTGGTCACTGCCCCTTGTACAGTGTTACTAATCTCTGTCCATAGTTCTTCAGGCATTCTGTCTACCAGATCTAATCCTTTGAATCTGTTTGTCATCTTCACTGAATAATCGCAAGGAATTTGATTTAGGTCATGCCTGAATAGTCTTATGATTTTCCCTTCCTTTTTAATTTAAGCCTGAATTTTGCAATAAGGAGCTCATGATCTGAGCCACAGTAGCTCCAAGTCTTGTTTATGCTAACTGTATAGAGCTTATCTATCTTTGGCTTCAAAGAATATAAGCAGTCTTATTTTTTTGGTATTGACCATATGGTGGTATCCAAGTGTAGAGCTGTCTATTGGCTTGTTGGAAAAGGGTGTTTGCTTTCACCAACATGTTCTTTTGACAGAACTCTGTTAGCCTTGGCCCTGATTCATTTTGTACTCCCAGGCCAAACTTGCCTATTATTCCAGGTATCTCTTGACTTCCTACTTTTGCATTCCAACCCCCTGTGATGAAAAGGACTTCTTTTTTTTTTTTTTTTTTTTTTGGTGTCAGTTCTAGAAAGTATTGTAGGTAGGTCTTCATAGAACTGGTCAGCTTCAACATCTTCAACAGCAGTGGATGAGAAATAGACTTGAATTACTGTGATATTGGATGGTTTGCCTTGGAAATGAACTGAGACCATTCTGTCATTTTTGAGATTGTACCCAAGTACTACATTTCAGACTCTTGTTGATTATGAGGGTTACTCCATTTCTTCTAAGAGATTCTTGCCCACAGATTTAAATATATGTTCACCTCAGTTAAATTCTCCCATTCCTGTTCATTTTTGTTCAGTGATTCCTAATATGTCAATGTTCAGTCTTCCATCTCTTGCTTGATCACATCCAATTTACTTTGATTTATGGACCTAACATTCCAGGTTCCTATGCAATATTTTTCTTTACAGCATCAGACTTTACTTCCATCACCAGTCACATCTACAACCAGGTGTAGTTTTTGCTTTGGCTCTGTCTCTTCATTGTTTCTGGAGCTATTTCTCCACTCTTCTCCAGTAGCATATTGGGTACCTACTGACATGGGAAGTTCATTTTTCAGTGTCATATCAGTATTGTTCTTTATAGCATGGGACTTTACTTTCACCACCAGACACATCCACAGCTGAACGTCATTTCCATTTGGCACAACCACTTCATTTTTTGTAGAGCTGTTAGTAATTACCCTTTCCTTGCTCTTCCCCAGTGATCTTCTAGTACCATATCTTTTCCCCTTTTCATACTGTTTATGGGTTCTCTAGGCAAGAAAGCTGGAGTGAATTGCCATTTCATTCCCCAGTGGACCGCGTTTTGTCAGAGCTCTTCACTATGACCTGTCTATCTTGAGTGGCCCTGCACAGCATGGCTCATAGCTTCAAGTTACATAAGCCACTTTGCCCCAGCAAAGCTGTGATCCATGAAGAGGTATTAGCTATGAGGGAGATCCAAATAAATATTTCAGTGAGATACAGCTACACAGCCATTTAGAAGAGCTATAATCAAGAAACTGGACAATACCTAGGAGTTATTAAGGAACTTGGAGAAACTGGAACTCTCACATGTTGAAATGGGAATGTAAAATGGTATTGACATTTTAGAAGACTGTTTGGTAGTTTCTTAATAAATTAAACACAAATTTACCACATTACTCATAAGTTCCTCTCCTCTCAATTCCAATATCTACCCAAAGTGAAAACTTTTGTCCATTCAACAACCTGAATGTAAATATTCATAACTGTGTTCTTCATAAGAGCCCAAAGGACAAACACAAAGTGCCCATCAGCTTGTGAATTCATAAACACAGTGTGTATGTTTACACAATGCAATATTATGTAGGAACAAAAAGAAATGATTTGCTGATACATGCTACAACACAGATGGACCTCAAATCATTGCACTAAGTGAAAGAAGCCAGACCATAATGTTCGCGTGAAATTTCTAGAAAATTTTGTTCATGTGAAATTTCTAGATAAGGCCAAACTATAAAGAAAGAACAGTAATTGCCTGGGCTTAAGGGTGATTGCAAAGAACATCTGTAAATTGGCCCAAAGGACAATTATGATTTGATGAAAACGTTCAAAAACAAGGTTGTGGTGTTGACAGCAGAACTGTTTAATTTACTAAAAAATTATTAAATTGTGCACTTACAGTTCTTGAATATTTGGTATGCAAATTACATCTCAGTAAATCTGCTAAAAATTCAAGTAGATTTTCAACAAAGGGCAATACATCAGTATTCACATGCATGGTCAGAGTATTTGAAATACAACTTTAATTCACCCCAGAGTTATGGTACCTAGGGAGATTTTGCTTTGCAGTGCCTTGTTAAAAATAAATTTTTTACTCCCTTCTTTACAATGAGAGTTGAAAAACCTACATCAATAATTAAAAGACATAGTGTTTTTTTTATATTTTGACAAATAAATATGTGATTGAATATTTAAAATAGCTCATGAAAGCTAGTTAATCAAGTGTTTTTTACATGACATCACCATCTATGATGTTAAAAATGAATTACTTTTTTTTAAATGAAGTAACCAGTTGCTTGAGTCAAATACACAAAGCCTTAATATTTTCCCAGAAAATTCCTTTCTTCATGCTATCTTAGTATTTTAAGATAATGATAAATGCAAATAAAATATGTTACTAAAATTTCTTCCATAATCTCACCAGAAGGGCATTTTATTCATTTTAATTTTAGTTGTAGTACAATGCCCACAACATAAAATTTGCCCTCTTAGTGCTTTTATACCTGTGTTATTCAGGGATATCAAGTATATTCATGGTGCTATGCTACCATCAGCAATATCCATTCATAGAACTTGTTCATCATGCAAAACTGAAACTCTGTACCTTTTAAACAATAGCTGTAAATTCCCACCTCCTCCAGCCCCGGTAACCACCATTCTGTTTTCTATTTCCATGGATTTGATTGCTCTAGTTATCTCATATAAGTCAGATCATACAGTATTGGTCTTTTTGTGACTGGCTTGTTTCACTTAGCATAATGTCTTCAGGATTCTGTGTTGTAGCAAATGTCAGAATTTTCTTCCTTTTAAAGGCCGAATAATACTCCATTGTATGTATTTACCACATTTTCTTTACCCATTGATCTGCCAATCGGTGCTTGGATTGCTTGTACCTTTTGGTTATTGTGAATAACGCTGCTATGAACAAGGCTATACCAATATCTCTTTCAATTCTTTTGGGTATATACCCAGAAATGGAATTACTGAATCATATGGTAGTTCTATTCTTAATTTTTTGGAAAGCTACCATAATATTCTCCATAGTGGCTACAGCATTCCGTAGTCCCATCATCAGTGCACAAGAATTCCAATTTGCCTATATCCTCACTAATACTTGTCACTTTCTCCTTCGTTTATTAAAATAGTAACCACCCTTAATGTGTATTATGTATCTTAGAACACAGAATTCCTGATCCATTTCAGTATTACTATATCTGACTGATAGTAAACTATTGCTGATCAAACTTTATGAACTTAACCTAATGGAATATAACTAAAAGATTCAGTTGTCACATTCAGAGTAGTGTGTTAGGTCCTTGCAGTCCTTGTGGGATATGCTATGCACCAACTTGGAAACAGTATATTGGAGCAATACTTCACCTAGAAAAAACTTGAACTCTAAATGGGATCAGTCTGAAAGACTTTTTGAAACCAAAGTAAAATAAAATCCAAAACTTATTCAATGTTTTAACCATGGACTATTTCTAATCCCATAAACAAATGAAGCAGACCAAGTCAGAACCAAGTCCACAAAACTCATAAAATCTTTCTTTAAAAATGAGGCATTTGATAAATGTTTTGAAATAAATAAGAATTTAAGTAATATTTCATTCAGGTCAAGTCTCTGAATGATAGTGATGTTGGCAGTCCGAATTCTGGCTGCAAACCTTCCTGTATCCCATCCTGTTCAAGCTTAGATATTAATACATGAATTAGCGTGCTTTCAGTTTTTTGCTTATTATGGTATATTTTCATGGAATATCAGGGATTCTTGGTCAACATTCATCTTCTTTGTCAGCTAGTTTCCCCATATCGTTTCAGTTGATCTTTGTCTCCTTCAGCATTATCTTCTCATGTAAATTTAATTTTGAGAGTTCTGTTCTCTGTTTCCTGGTGTTCTGTTTCTTTAAAATTTCTACCTTTTTTTTTTCTTGCCAAAATAGAGGTACTTATTTTGGGGTGTCAGGCAACAGATTCATACAAATGCATGTTGCTGACAACTGTCCTACCAACTTACAGTCTAACAAAAACTTAGCAATAAGACTGATCCTGATGCCTGATTAACAGGTCTCTCCCTAGTGCACAAGGCAACCATCAGCAGCAGACCCACTTCTCCCAGGAGAGTGTAGACACGACAGTAAACAGTCTACATCAAAGGCATTTCAGTTCCGCAACAAGCCTTTCTGCTGCGGGTAAGTGATATACACCCAAACAAAACATTAATCAGAAGACCCATTTCATGTCCCTTGGGGAATCAAAGCTATAGCAGGCTAATCCTGCTCTCTAACTGTGATTTTGAACATTAAAAGAGTTCCTTTAAGGAAATGTAAAGACTGAGAAAAGCAACACAAATCGAATAGGGATTTCATGATAATATGAAGTCTCGCTGTGAGTAAACATGAGAACATTGTAAAAATTTAGCTCTTTTAATTAGGCCCATCAACTCAGACTATATTTGAGGCCATCTCTGACAGGTCTCAGTTGACAAAGAGTTGAGAATAGTAGAGAATATGGCATTTACATTGTTCCCAATAAGGACCCTTTGGCCTGTTTGAGTGAAGTAGTTTGTTTATTCATTTGTTATTTCCTGCTATAATATAGAATTTTTTTAAAAAAAGAATCAGCAGTAAAGTGTGAAAGTAAGACATGCAGAAGTAGCATTTGCTTTCCAGGCATGTGGAGAGGGCTAATGTGAAATTTTCCAGCTCTCCACTCATGTTTGGAAATGTGGATTTTGATTGTGTTGATGGAGGCCACCTAAAATTGAAGGTGCCTAATCTTTGGTCTGTCATCCTAATTTGTACTCTAGTGAAAAACAATGGCTTCAATCCACCCGGTATCCTACCCTTTATTCTTCTCTTCTACTATTATCCCTCAATCTGTAAATGTTAATACGCAAGATAGGTCCCAAGAGGGGTAGAGGCTGTGAAGATTGTGGCAAGTTGTAATGATTTGGCCTTGTGCTTTCCTGACTGTCATATAAAAGGTGAAAACAAGAGGGTAGCTTTTGGAGTAGCTATGCTTTTCCTTGACTGAATTAGAGGAGAGAACAGCTCCTACTGAGGTTTTGACAACCCAGGAAGAAGTTAAAGCCTTAAATGCAAGTTCACTTGCCTGCTTTGCTTACGATAAGATGATACTGTTATCATAAGTGTTAAAATTGTCATATTTGTGCTAAACTAGCACATAGGAGGTGGGTTATTTTTTTAAAGAGAGAGGCTGAAGCTTCGATAATTTGGCCACCTGATGCGAAGAACTGACTCATTGGAAAAGACCCTGATGCTGGGAGGACTGAAGACAGGAAGGGAAGGGGGTGACAGAGGATGAGGTGGTTGGATGACATCACTGACTGGATGGATATGAGTTTGAGCAAGCTCCGGGAGTTGGTGATAGACAGGGAAGCCTGGTGTGCTGCAGCCCAAGGGGTCACAAAGAGTCGGACATGACTGAGCAACTGAAGTGAACTGAAATATTTCCTCACTGTGTTTGTAATTTGAAAATGAATGAACATACTTTAAATCTTAAAACAGACGAAGTCTGAGGTTGGCTAGATATGGTTGTTCATTGTTCACTCACTCAGTCCTGTCCAGTTCTTTGTGACCCCATGAACTGCAGCAGGCTAGGCTTCCTGTCCTTTACGATCTCCTTGAACTTACTCAAACTCATGTCCATTGACTCAATGATGCCATCCAACTGTCTCATCCTCTGTCACCCCCTTCTCTTCCTTCCCTCAATCTTTCCGAGTATAAGGATCTTTTCCAGTGAGCTGACTGTTTGCATCAGGTGGCCAGAGTATTTGAGCTTCAGCTTCAGCATCAGTCATTCCAATGAATATTCAGGGTTGATTTCCTTTAGGATTGACTGATTTGATCTCCCTGCTGCCCAAGGGACTCTCAGGAGTCTTCTCCAGCACCATAATTTGAAAGCTTCTGTTCTTGGGCTCTCAGCCTTCTTTATGGTCCAACTCTCATATCCATCCATGACTACTGGAAAAAGCATAGCTATGACTGTATGGACCTTTGTCAGCAAAGTGATGCCTCTGCTTTGTAATGCACTGTCTAGGTTTGTCAAAGCTTTACTTCCAAGGAACAAGCATCTTTTAATTTCATGGCTACAATCACAGTCCACAGTGATTTTGGAGCCCAAGAAAATGAAATCTGTCACTGTTTCTACTTTTTCCCCATCTATTTGCTGTGAAGTGATGGGACTGGATGCCATGATCTTAGTTTTCTGAATGTTGAGTTTTAAGCCAGCTTTTTCACTCTTCTCTTTCACTCTCATCAAGAGGCTCTTTAGTTCCTCTTTGCTTTTTGTCATTAGAGTGAGGTTGTTGATATTGCTCCTGATAATCTTGATTCCAGCTTGTGATTCATCCAGCCTGGCATTTCACATGATGTACTCTGCATAGATACGGAAGCAATAAATTATTTTTAGAAATCATGCATTCATAGAAACATAATGATAGGTGTCCTATAAAGACCATGAAGTATCTCTTACACAGTTAATGAACATATTTTGTTAAAAACCAAAATCAAAACAGAAGTCTTTCTAGGGAGGTGAATCTTATTCTTAGTAATTATATAATCTTCCTTTTGAGCTATTAATATTTTCATAAAGAAGTTACTCTTTTCATCTCATAGTACTGTCTTTTACTTAGGACATTCTTGAACACCCTAAAGCCCTTCTCTTCCAACCAAACAAGTAAACAAGAAACATTTGTCTCTTCATTTCTTTATCTTGTTGTAGTGAGAAGGAGTTTCATGGAAATGGAGGAAAAAAATAATCTCTTCAATTTTTCCTTACCAAGGAAATAGACAGGCCCAGACTTAGTGAACAACTTTCATGCCATGAGTTATAAATATTAAATATATTGTAAAAATCTTCATATATGCATTAACATCTTTATTGCATTCTTAATCGTGAACCATTGTACCATATTTTTCTTAACTTATTCTTATTTCCTTTATCTTTAATGTAGAAGGAGATTGATTACTGAAGTCTGTGGTATGACATTTTTCTTTTATTAATAGTGCAAATTTCAAAAAATGCACATTTTGATTAATTTTTTTTTACTAGGTTTTTGCAGAAAGCAATGATTCCATTATATTCAGAGCTAGTCAGATACTCACTGTAATATATTGGTCAAGTTTATGTTTCAGACTAAACATTTTTGGTGACAATTTTTAAATAACTCAAAGCAGAAACAGGAGAAGATATAAAGAGTTTGTTAATAAGATTTTAAAGAAACATAGGGTAACCTGCATCTCTTAATCTTGAAAGTAAATATCTAAGGGAGATTTAATGTCTTTTCACTATTCTAAAACAACTGAAAAAAATGTGTCCAGTCTATGAAATACAATTGAGCTAAATAAATTTTGTCACTGAGTCAGGTTAATACATATGATTAGTCTAGCAACTATACACAGAAAATCTTAAAATGGCTCAGAGGACAATAAAATAAGATTACTATTTACACTGAAAACAGAAGCTGGGACACTAAGTTTACTGTAGTAGTATGGAAAATTGCACAGGATAAATTATTCAAGATTTCACTTTGTTTGTAGAAGAAAAAGGAGAGTATCTGTAAGGGAAAAAAAGAATGTCTCATTTTTGTTAAAATCCTTGATTAAAAAATCAGATAATAGTTATTTATATCATTAACTCTTCTTATTGTTATAGAGATAAAAATATCCATTACAGTATTTGACATGGTATATTGATAATGTTCACAGGTCTAGGAAATGCTTGGTTTTGATAGACAGCAGTCTATATACTCCCTGAGGGGAAAGCAGAAAAGAAAAAAAAAAAGCTATAAATAAAATGTGGTATCCAGTGTTCCTAGCTCTTAGGAAATGGTGTACATCCACCTTTCCTCTAATATTATCTAATATGTTTCTTTACATCTTATAGGAGAAGACAGAGAGTAACAGAGTTTGAGGAATTAATTTTCTTTAAGATAAAATCCAAAGAATATCTACCTAACCATTTCAATATTTCAATACATTTACTGAGCAACTCAGTTTCTTTACATTGCCTCTTCTAAGTCACATAGGAAGAAATATTAGGACAGGGTGAACAGTCTTGAATTCAGTAGTATTAGAGATAAATTATAAAATATATTGGTCTTGGCATATGCCTATAATATTGATGGGAGTATATATTAATATAATTTTTCACTGGGGAAATATGAAAATATACTCTCTAAAAAGGTCACATTTTTGAAATAGTTATTTCACTGGAAAAAATAATTTCTAAAGATATATAAGTCTGAGCTATAGTTGAAAACATTTTTTAGTAGCCAAACAAAAAATAAAGTGTCCCAAAAATTCAGCAATGGTGAAATAGCTTTTTAAATTATGGTGTTTCTACCTGATAATGTTATACATAACTTACAATTATTTTTCAAAAAAGATTAGATATGTTGAATAATATTTATAGAGTGATAGAAGTTGAAACACCAAACACAAAATTAAACAATAGGGTATAATTATAAATTTATAAAAATATTGTTAGAAGTAGCTAAATCTGTAGGGTGGGATTTGGGCTCTTGTTTCTTCTTAACATGTTTCTAGAGTTTGGCAATGAATATGTATTAGTTTCTGATCAGAAAAAACACTTATTTAAAAATATTTCCTCCATCAAATAGAATAATAAGCAAGTAATCTCACTTGTTGGCCCAGTGGTAAAGAATACATCTGGAGACACAAAAGAAGTGAGTTCATCCTCTGGGTCGGGAAGATCCCCTAAAGTAGGAAATGGCAACCCACTCTAGTATTCTTGCCTGGAAAATTTCATGGACAGAGGAGCCTAGAGGGCTACAGTCCATGGGGACGGAAAGAGTTGGACACTACTGAGTATGCATGTATTTTCCCTTCCTTTCAAATCTCATCTGTGATAACATAAATATCATTGCAAGTAAGGAACTCTGAAAATCTTTTAAGACCTGGTTATGAACTACAGGCATGCCACATCAAATTGGAGGCAACCACAGGATTTCTGGATGTGGATAGATATGAAAGAGGGTAGGCAAAAATCAGAAACCAAATACCAAAACAACAGCATCGATACCCATACATGATTAAAAACTTCCATTAAAAATGAATTTAAAAATAGTGAACATCCAATCTAGAGAGGTGAAACAAAATGCCTTCAAAGGAAATATTGAAAACTCTTCTCAATTGAACAGAATGCAAAAGTAAAAAGAAGCAGAAAAAGAATGGTATATAAAAAACACAAAATATAATGATAGTAATAACAAATATGTCCCAATGGTATGCTGCTGCTGCTGTTGCTGCCAAGTCACTTCAGTCGTGTCCAACTCTGTGTAACCTCATGGATGGCAGCCCACCAGGTTCCTCCATCCCTGGGATTCTCCAGGCAAGAATCCTGGAGTGGGTTGCCATTTCCTTCTCCAAGGCATGCATGCATGCTAAGTCGCTTCAGTCTTGTCTGACCCTGTGCGACCCTATGGACAGCAGCCCACCAGGCTCCTCCGTTCACAGGATTCTCTAGGCAAGAATACTGGAGTGGGTTGCCGTTTCCTTCTCCTAGTGGTATGCTAAAATATGTTTAACAGCTGTTTTCTTTGGAAGAGTAAAAGGCCCTGGTTTGTAGAATTTGTGAATTTCTGTGGTGTGAATAATTCTACCATGCTGCCATGGCCTATTTCCAGTACTACTGTGATGTCACTAAAAGCAGAGAGATGTGCACAGTTTTTGTGCTGTGGTACACACTGGATCCTGAAACCATTGAGTATATATGAGTAAACCACAGTACAGTAAAAAAGAAATGGAAATGGAAAAAATTTTCCTATTCAAAGGTAAAAAATGTTACCAGGTATCTACTTCCAATTATTCTTCATACACAAGATTTGAAAATTAAGAGTTAACATATACCATAATATACTAATCAGAAAAAAATAGACAACATATGCACTGAGATTGAAAAAATAAATATATCAGAAACAAAAATACTCAAATTTTACTGTAAAATGCACCAAGGTATAAAGGAATTAATAGAAAAAAAAGTATATCGCATAATAAACAGTTCCCAGGATATCAATATCACAAGTTTGTACACTCCTAATAATACTGCCTCAAAAAGTACAAAGTCAGTTCTATTGAAACTAAAAGGAGAGTTTAACACATTTCTATCAGAAACTTATAAATCAAGTATATAAAATAGCATCAGTGAACTTAAACTAATAATTTTTTATTGACTCAATAGGACACAAAAACATTTTGAAACTCACATAAAATATTTACAAATTTTACCAAGTAGTAGCTCAGAAAAAGAACTCTTAGCATATTTCAAGAGTAAATAATATACAGAACATATTTATCACAATTTAATTAAATTTGGAATCAACAATTCAAAGGTGTTAACATTTTTATGTTTAAAAATTAAAAGTGATCTTCTAAAAAGCAACTAAGGAGGAAACCATAATAAAATTACATATTTGAAACTTTGCAACAATAAAATATTTACAAATCAAAACTTGTGGGAAGCATCTATTAAAGTTTATTTAAAAGAATTCCAATATAGGGAACTACTTACTGGAAATAAAAGAAGTTTTGTAAAGGTGGAAAAGTATAGTGAGAAAAAGTAAGGATTAGAAAAATGCTTTAAAGAGAAATTGACACTTGAGCTGCATTTTGAAGAATAAATAGAAATTTGTCAGGATAATTTTGGGGAGGACAGCATTTGAAGTGAAGGGAGCAACATAAGTAGTCAGCAAAATATTAAAGAACATGATGTGTTTGGGGAAGCACAAGTAATCTGGTATTATGAGACGTTGTGTCAGGGGATAAAATTGGAAAATAAGTGGTGATCATGTTGTCTAACCTAAGTTTATGTGTCTGACATGCAGTAAGGCAAAGCAAACTGAAACATTGGCGTTTGGAGCAGCGAAAGGTTTATTGCAGGGCCTAGCAAGGAAAGCATGGACTTGTGCTCAAAATACTTAAACTCCCTGATGGTTTTTAAGGGAGATTATTTATTTATTTAAGGAAGATTTTTCAAAGGGAGAAGGTGGGGTTAGGGCTGCAGGGAGGGTGGTGTTCCAGGGACCTTGTGCTCAGCCTGAAGTTCTCATCCTGCCTCCTGGGTGGGGGCTTAGTTCCTTTAGAAGAACTCAAAGGTACATATTAAGTATATTCCTTGAGGGGGAACTAGGGCTCTGCTTTATTGCTAAACTATTGTTTCTTAACTACATTTCCTTTGTTTCTGCATTCCTTCACCTCCCTAAGCAGTAACCCTTTGAATCTACCCTTTGCAATTCAGAGAGAAGGTTTAAGAGACTTCAGAGAAGGCGATGGCACCCCACTCCAGTACTTTTGCCTAGAAAATCCCATGGACGGAGGAGCCTGGTAGGCTGCAGTCCATGGGGTCGCTAAGAGTCGGACACGACTGAGCGACTTCACTTTCACTTTTCACTTTCATGCATTGGAGAAGGAAATGGCAACCCACTCCAGTGTTCTTGCCTGGAGAATCCCAGGGACGGGAGCCTGGTGGGCTGCCGTCCGTGGGGTCGCACAGAGTTGGACACGACTAAAGCGACTTAGCAGCAGCAGCAGCAGCAGCAGCAGCAGCAGCCTTTTTCTTGCAAATAATAGATGGGGAACATGGGAAAGCCCCCCCCGACCCCCAACCAGGGTTCTGCTTGTTCAATCAGACATTGAAGATTTTTCTTTTAGAAAATACTGAATTTCTCAGATTTTTACCCTAAAGTTGTTGATAACACATTAGAATTTTAAACAGGTACATGACAGGGTCAGTTTTGCAATTTGGAAGGATCATTATGGAACCATCATGAAGGAGTGATAGTTGCAGAGATGAGCATGTTAAGGAGGTGACCAGTCTAAAGCACCGTGATCAAGAATGAGGCTATTGAAATTATCTGGATATGATATTATATGTCCTGCATTAGAAGAGAGACAGTCGAATTAGAGAAAGGACGTATTTGAAAGTCAGAGAGAAATGACAGTGAACGAGAACATCACAGTTGATTAAATATGGAAAGTAGATGAGAAGAAAGGGCCTGGAATTAATGTTTGGTCTCTGCCTTGGGTGGTTTGTTAAATGATAGAGAAGTCTTCTCAGGTTGCCCTAATAAAATACCATACACAGGATGACTTAAACAGACATTTATTTCACACTTCTGGAGGCTGGGAAGTCTAAGAGCAAGGTGCCAGCATGGTAGGGTTCTTTCAGAGGTCTATTCTGTTGGCTTGTTGGTGGTTGCTACATGCTCACATGGCATTTTCTTTTGTTTGCCTGAAGGAGAGAGAGAAGAAAGCAAACTCCCTGGAGTCTCTTTTAGAGGCATTAAACCCACCATGAGGGCCACATTGTCATGACCTCATCTAACCCTAATTATCTACCAAAGGCTCTATCTCCAAATACTATCACTTTAGAGTTAGAGGTTCAACATATGAATTTTTAGGACACAGTTCACTCCTTAGCAGATGTTAATATGAAAATGTGAAGAGAAATAAAGGAGGAAGACAATTTGCCCAGGAGGAATAGGGGGTAAGGCTAAAGAGTATCAGTTTAGTTTTGGATATGATGGTGTTTAATTTTGAGTGCTTTTAGGAAATGCAGGTGAAGATTTCTGGCAGACAGCTGGTTATGTAACTAGAATTTTCAGAAAGTAATGGGAGAGTGAGGGGTGAGATGTGATTTGGAAGTATTTATTTATTGCTTATATACATCTAAAGGAACAAGTGTGATAAAAAGAGGGCCGCAGATGGATCCCATGGGAACACTGAGATGTGGCCCATACATAGAGAGAGAGTGAAGGAGACTGGGAAGAGGCTGAGGGATGGGAAGAGAAACAAATCTGTGTTGTCATAGAAACAAAAAACATGATTGTTATCAGCCATAGAATGTTCAAATAAAGATTTTATTAATCTGATTTAGGCATTAGAATGTTATTGGGGAATTATTCCTAGGACAGTATCTCCATCTTAAATTAACTTTCATTGATTTAGTTATGCCCATCTCTTGCTCCAGGCTTCCTAGGTGGTGCTAGTGGTAAAGAACCCACCTGCCAATGCAGGACACAAAAGGCTCATGGGTTAGATCCCTGCTCGGGAAGATCCCTTGGAGGAGGGCATGGCAACCTGCTCCAGTATTCTTGCCTGGAGAATCCCGTGGACAGAGGAGCCTGGTAGGCTACAGTCCATGGCGTCACAAAGAGTTGGACACAATTGAAATGACTTAGTACACACACACATCCTTTTTTCCACTGTGCCTAAGCATGACCCAGAATAGTCCGCCTGCTACCCTAGTTCTGATAGTGCAGAGAAGGGCCTAGTTCTGATAGTGCAGAGAAGGGCCTTGTTTGCTCTTAATGGTTAGCCCAGATAGTAGAATCTCATGCTAAATCAGTACTTTTTCAGATGCCCTCTGTAACCTGAGGTTGATTTTCTCTAATCCAGACCACTTTTTTGAACAAACCTCCTGGACCTTCTGCTTACTGCCCCTTTTTCTCTGATTCCCCAGTGCTGTCCCTTGTGCATCTTATCCTACTGCTTCTAGAAGGAGATCCCTGCTCCCTTCTGGATGCTTTGTACGTTTGATACATTCTGTTTCATGACCTGCTGCATCATTCCTCTGTTCCCTATCACCTTTGTAGAGTATTCTTTCAGCAGAGCCTTCTGATTCCTTAGAATTGCTCTTATAAGGCAGTTACTGCTGGTGTTTGCAAGTTCATCTTTACTTTTTTTTGAAACCAAAAAGGGAAAAAAATAAATAAAATAAAGGAATCGGCTTCAGCTCAGAGGAAGCATTCTGGGAAGAGAATGCAGGCAGTCCTGTGATTCTGCATCTTAAACAGGGGCCTTTCCTCATGATGAGAATTACCTTGGCCTGGGCTGAGCCTTCCCAAAGGACCCTTTCCACTTAAGCTTTTTATTAAAAAAGTAAATTGGGATTATTGTATTCCCTCACTTTACATTGAAAGTAAAATTTTTTAAATTAATTGTGGCCTAAACTGATAGCAAACAGAGAGGTTCTAATAGCAGCCTGGCGGCCTCTTGTTTAGCCAGCAGAGATTTCAGTTATTGCTTCTGGGAATGGCTTGGCTGAGATATTTTTAATTTACATTTTTTCTTCCTTCTAATGAAGGATTGAATTATGACTTACGAGAAAATCCCCAGTGTCTTGGAGAGAGAGAGAGAGAGAGACGTTGACTAACTTCCTCTGACTTGATTGGAGTGCAGTTATTTATTTGAAGCTAGTTTTAAGTCACAGGGGTGGCATTCTGAAGGATTTCTGCACATAGGGGAGCACTATCCAGAAAATGTCGTTGGCTCCCCTCAGGAGCCCATTGTGCTCTGACTTCAGCACAGTGGGCAGTGTTGTAAAAGATCAGAAGGGTTTCTCTGTACCAGTTACTTACACTCCTGGAATGTCCATCCCGACTGGACCAGTCAACCAGGGTTCATAGTCAGAAACAGCTCTGGCCTCTCTGAACCTGCCTCTGCCTTAGCAAGTAGGGAATTCCAAATGGCAGCCTCTCCATATAGCCACCACCTGCTAAGGGAACAAGCCCTAACAGACAGAACAGATTTGTAAATGGTAATCTCTGCTGTAACAATCGTTCTCTGCCTGCTACATAGTGGGAATGGTAAAAATGTGGATATTGCAAAACGTAATTACTGGCCTGGAAATGTTCCTTCTGTGGCAGATGGTAAGATCAAGAGCAGAAACAGACATGTCCTTCCGCAAACCAAGGGTAATGGTTACACAATAGGCTTAGGTAACAGCCGCTAGAGGAGGTAGCTTTAGGTAAAACTCAGTTATGTGTATTAAAAGAACCTCTTTGAATCTGGACAGCTCAAGGAAAAATCTCTTTTGAGGACACCGGGCTTGAGTCCCACTACAAGCATGGGATACCCAGTTTACACTTCAAGAACAGAATGGGTGTGTCAGCTTTGTCTGTGTTCTAAGGTAATGCATTCTAGGTGTTTCCATATTTCAGGGAAAGAATTTAAGAAGAAAGAAAGCAACAGCAAAACTGAGAACAGAACTCGAGCATCATGACCTTGGAAAAGCATTTGGTCTGTGCCTCCAGTTTTCTGAAAGCAGCTTTCAACTGCAAAAATATTTTCTGAAGTTGCCGATTAGAGAAATCTGTCCTGAAGCTTATTTCAGTTTCCTCTTGCTGCAGTGCCAACCAGTATATGGTATCTCATGATGCACGTTCCTTTGTTTAGCCCACCTTATATATAACTGTTGCACTTCCAGCCCTTACTGCAAAGATAGAGCATTTTCCTAAGGATTGGATGAGACGCACTGCAGATTCAGTTAATGCATTTTTTCTAAATGCGAGAATTTTTTTTTTCCCAAGCACTGAGCCAAGTAACACATGGAAAAGAGCCTTTAATGTTTTGTAGAAAACAGTCCCCATTTGGTAATATACACTGCAAGTTGAAAGATGGCATCCTGGCTTTTCCAATCGGTTCTAAAAGACTCACTATTTCCTATTTATTGTTTCTGTTTGGCAGAGCTCAGATTCTTAAAAGCAAGAGGGAGATAATTTCCTAAAGAAATTGAATTTTCTTTCTGATAATTAAGGCCTTGAGAGTCCAATATTTAGGAAAGCTCCAACCAAAATAGGAAGATTAAATAGAAACATTTTATTTTTTGATGTCACCCAAGTTAAGCCTAAAAGACAATGGAAAGTAGTCTCTCTTCTCATATTGGTGCAGTCATCAAATTATTTAGATCACGTGGTACATAAATAGTTTTGCTCTTAGAATTTCTTGTTTGTTTCAGCTGGACATATTGGTAGACAGTAACTACCCATGAGAACTACCATGGGTCTCTCAACATTATAAACTCAACAGATGATTTGGCATCAACAACAGAGTGTTAATAATCACTGTTCTGCACATCCAATGACTAAGTATAAAACCACTGAGAAGGGCAGTTATCCTTGTTGCAGTCTTAAATGAAAGAGGTATGAGTGAAACCATAGCCAAGGTAAATAGGTGCCCCATACTCCAAATGCCACACAAGAGATGCCTCCATGAAGATCACAAAGAAATGATAAGCATGAAACTGTGTCACACTGATGTCACTCAGTGGTGGTTTGTATGTTTATGAGGATACCCATGGTAGTATTCAGGTTTTATGCCAATTTTTTAATGAATTGGGAGCCCATGGTCAGGATCACATGTCATTTGGAAACAAAAATGTGTAATGCGATGTGGGTAGCCCCTTCAGCTGTTTTGTTCTTCTTCAGAGAAGGAAAACATGCTTTTCTCTTCGTTCCTATAAATCTGCAGTGTAGACTTGAGAGCCTGCTCTCTGATTCCTTTGGTTCCTTACTGTCTTTATTGTGTGTGCTAGGCTGTGCTTTTATATTATGAATGATGTTTTAAAGATTAAGATTCTAGACAACGTGCCATATCTTACTCATCATGACAGCCCCGGAAGCAGGGTAATTGGGAGTGGGGAGGCAGAGAGGGCTGAGTGAGTTTTTGCCCATGGATGTGACTTCCTATGGGTAAATGAGCATGTAAAAGCAGAAACACCTTTTCAAAATAGAGTCGAAATACTGTTGTCAAACTACCAAGCTTAAATTTACACTGTGTAATATCTGTGACTGACCTACTGTCTAACTGCTTGCAAATGGTTTCTCCTCCAAGCAGAAGTAGGTAATGAGAATTTTATTCCAGCAATTCTCTATTTCAAACAGAATTCTGTAGGAGGTGCTGGTCTCTTTATACATTATTAAATCTCTCACTGAGGATTTTTTTCCCCTGAAATCTGACCTAAGGTTTTCATTGGAAACTATTGAATTCTGAGTTGATTTGGAGTGCCTAGCAACTTAGATGAGCTGCATCAGTTTGAGTTAGATTTCGTGTTCCATGTACTAAAGTGTGTTTCCAGTGTCTGCCAGAAAAATCTGGGACCTTCTGTCCTCTGCCAGCCCCACCTCACTGTGCCGTGGCTGCGCTTTGCTCATCAGTATGAAATGGGTGCCCTGTTTCCAGCGGAAATGAGTACTGAGTAGGAAGCCCTCTCTTCCCTACTTCCATGATTCCTGCCAGAAGATACATGTACCTATAGAAGCTAGTCGTTTGTCTTCGCTCCATCTCGTCCTTCTGTGTCCCAGCTCACACCTGCTCTACAAGGAATATGCTGCCAGTTACCTAAATGCGGTCAGAGAACTAAATAGGATCTTAATAAATAGGGGAAACAGATGGAGGCTAGAAGCTTTTGCAAAGTTAAAAGAATGGTGTGCTTAATAGACTAAATGCTTAATAGCAGTAATAGCTGCCAAGTCACTACATAACTCACTAATATGCATGAACTGTAGCAGCAAGAAAGCGACTGCTTTCAGTCTCAAGGACTTTCCTAAAAATTCAAGGTTGTAAGAACCTAACCTAGAGAATAATTACTTGTCCAGACGTGATAACAGACTCTGGCAGAACAAAAATGACAGCTTGATTCACAGACAAATATAAGTCGGTCTTGGATGTCTGGCTTCCATTTTTCTGAGGAGAGATAGATGTCTTTAAAAAGCCTCAGCAGTGAACATCCTGTCAGTTTAAAAGGTCAGACACTGAAGTGTATCAGAAGAGATGATGCTGCACACACCATTGAGAGAAAAGAAATTGATTTCATTATCCTCGTTCATCTGTTATGGATTAATTCAGTTCCCAATATTGTGGCAATTAAGGCACTTTTGTATGCTGTCCTGACCTAGTTGAGGAACCAGGTAATAAACAGCAGTACCAGGCAGGAAGGCAACTATGGCTAAGTTAAAAATCCTTAGAAATAAATGCCGTTTGGAACAGAGTTTGGAATTTAGGCATTCAACTGCAAGTGACTAAGAAAAAAAGAGCACAAATAAAAGACAACGCCCAGAAACACTTCCCTGTATGTCAGAAAGTGAATTTGCATTTTGGGTAGCCAGTCATCTACACCAGGGCTTGAAAACAGTCCTGTAAGAGACATTTTGCTATTCATAGGGGACAGTATAGAAGTGACTGAGGGGGTATAAAAATGCTGCAAGACTGGTACCTTCCCATGTCAGAGGGCTGATTTTCTGCCAGTCCAAACTTCTCAGTAGTTTAAATGCCGCATCTCGAAAGAGAATATAGCAGATCCTCCTAAACCAGCTCCTTCTGATTTTCTGTTTGCTCAATCACTCCAGCTTAAAACCTTCATCATCATGTTAATCTGGTCATCTAGGACCCCTTAAATTACTTGCCAGTTTATATTCATTCTGCTTCCAGTGAGTTCACAGTGTCATCTCTTCCTTTCTTTCCCCTCCCACTTACACAGTCCTCACAGAAGCCCTTATTAACTCCTCACTTGGACAACTGTAATGGCTTTTTAACTGTCTCCTCACCTACCCTTTCCAAACACCAGTGCAGTCTACTCACAACTGACATATTAATCCTGCTAAAGTCTTTCTTTAATCATGTCAACCTCTTGCTCTAAAATGTCAGATGGCGTCCCAATGACTACTAAATTAGTACCAAGTCTTCACCCTTGCATTCAACGCTCCCAAGGGTAAGCCTTAGCTGCTCGTTTGTGCCTGTCCCATTAGTCTTCCATGCCCCTTTTGCTCTGATCAGTCCAGACTGTGAGTCAGTCCTAAGCCACTCTTCCTGAGTAGCTGCATTTGTGTTTCTGCTCATTCTTTTCCTTCTTGGGATGTCCTTTTCCCTTCCTTTAGCTCAGAATCCAACCCATTCTCCAAGGTCAGTCATGAAACGCTTCATAGAGCACTTCCTGACTTTCCTCTACTGAACATAATTTATCTCTGTTATTTATACCTCTCTTTTGGCACAGATCATAACCCCATGGAACAGTTAAAAGATTGCAAGGACTTAGAATAAGAAGATCTATTCTACTTTTGCCTCTTATGAATTGGGGCAAGACATGGAACCTTTTAAAAATCTCAGTTTAGATAGTCAAATTCAACAGATATTTATTAAGAATCAACCCTATGTTTGGAATGTGTCAATGAACAAAACAAATACCTTACATTATGGGAGGAGGAGACAAACATACAGGCATTTCAAAATGTACAAAGTAAATAAATAACTGGTATGGCATGTTGTAAGATGATCGTTAGCATGATTTTTAAAAAGAACACAGAAGATGGGAGAGGCAGAGACAGGTTGAAATTTTAATTTGGGTTATCAGGGTAGGCCTTATTACAAAAATAGTATTGAAGCAAATGGTCTTAAAGGAGGTAAAGGAGTTCACCACATGTCTATCTGGGGAAAATGCAATCCCAGCAAAGAAAACAGCCAGTGCAAAAAATTAGGAGTGGCTGGAGTGGAATGAGTAAGGAAGAGACTAATGAAGGAAAAATTTAAAGAGATAATGAGAACAGAGAAGAGATTTGAAGGCCTTGTAGTCCATTGCAAGGCTTTTTATTTTATACTGTTTGTGAAATGGGAGCCACTTCAGGTTTCTGGCATATCCAAGTAATCTGATGTGCATTTTAGAAGGGTCACTCTGACTTCTCTGTTGTGACTGTGGTGGAGAAAGTGAAAGCAAGGAGACCAGTCAGGAGTGTATATATGAATATGGCAAGACATGATGATGGTTTAAGTGAGAACAATCACAATGGAAGTAAGGAGAAGTAGACAAAATCTGGATGTAATTTCAAGGTTTCCTTATGGACTGAATGTGATATGGAAATAAAGAGAGGAGTCAAGAATGATTGCAAGATTTCTGGCAAAATGGCATAATGGAGTCGCCATCAATTGAGATGGGGAAGAGTGGGTAAAGCAGTTTCGAAATGAAGGCAAACATCAGGGGTTCAGTTTTGAACCTACTTGGACTTTGAGATTTCATTTAGGCATCCAAGCTAAAAAAAAAAAAAAATGTAGGCAGTTGGAGGTATACAGCTATGAAATGGAAATAGTAAATCTTACAATATTCAACAAACACAGTTGACCTAAAGATGAAATATGATGAGATTATGCATGTAAATTTTATATTATTTACATATGCTATCCTGTCTTTCCTTTCTATTATTATTTAGTCTTTTTGTATATAATTTATGTCTGATATGTATTCTGAATCTTCCTGAAGCCAAACCTATGATCATTTTATTTATCATTCATTTTGAAAAAAACATGTATTGTTTGTCTCTTTTTATAAAAAATACAACTTCACTGCTGTAGTGAAGATAGTGACAGATGTTAACCAAACTTACTGTGGTGATCATTTTTCAATATATACAAATATCAAATCAGTAACTTTTGTACCTGAAGCTAATATATTATGTCAATTACACCTCAATAGAAAAATGAAAATGTAAAAAATAGCAATAATCATAAAAAAGCAAGTTAAGAATAACTACCTGTCATCACATCACTTGAAGATAAAAACTGATAATATTTTGGTATATCTTTGAACTTTACTTGAGTATTTCTTGGTGTTTCTTACTTTGAGTGTATTCCTCTCTCATGATATTTGTTAATATTATAATCTTTTACACTAACATTTTAAAAAATATTTACTCTATTGAGTTAAAATATATATTTCAGGTTTTCAAAGGATAGACCTGTTTAAAGGAGACATACAGAAATACATACTTTCCTGATTTCTTTACAACCTTTTTTGTTCCCTTGGTTAGTTACACCAAAACGTAAATCTAAGATTTTGAAGTCACAGTCTTTCTTGATATCATATCTTCAATATTGAAAAAAAAAAAAAGCTGTTTGCCCCCCAAAACCTATGCTAAAGCTTTCTCAGTAATTGCTACATACACACTGATTCAGCTGTGTGATTGTTTTTGTCAGGAATTTTTAACCTCACTCCTGACTCTATTTTATGTGTCAATTCTTATTTTTCTTTTTTCCTATACTACCTAATTGTATTTTTTGTGCCTTTTTAAAAAATTTTTATTTTTACTTTATTTTACTTTACAATACTGTATTGGTTTTGCCATACATTGACATGAATCTGCCACGGGTGTACATGAGTTCCCAATCCTAAACCCCCCTCCCACCTCCCACTCCATATCATCTCTCTGGATCATCCCTGTGCACCAGCCCCAAGCATTCTGTATCCTGTATCTAACATAGACTGGTGATTTGTTTCTTACATGATAGTATACATGTTTCAATGCCATTCTACCAAATCATCCCACCCTTTCCCTCTCCCACAGAGTCCAAAAGTCCATTCTAAACATCTGTGTCTCTTTTGCTGTCTCACATAGAGGGTTATCATTACCATCTTTCTAAATTCCATATGTATGTGTTAGTATACTGTATTGGTGTTTTTCTTTCTGGCTTATTTCACTCTGTATAATAGGCTCCAGTTTCATCCACCTCATTAGAACTGATTCAAATGTATTCTTTTTAATGGCTGAGTAATACTCCATTGTGTATATGTACCACAGCTTTCTTATCCATTCATCTGCTGATGGACATCTAGGTTGTTTCCATGTCCTGCCTATTATAAACAGTGCTGCGATGAACTTTGGGGTACACGTGTCTCTTTCAGTTCTGGTTTCCTCGATGTGTATGCCCAGGAGTGGGATTGCTGGGTCATAAGGCAGTTCTATTTCCAGTTTTTGAAGGAATCTCCACACTGTTCTCCATAGTGGCTGTACTAGTTTGCATTCCCACCAACAGTGTAAGAGGGTTCCCTTTTCTCCACACCCTCTCCAGCATTTATTGCTTGTAGACGTTTGGATCGCAGCCATTCTGACTGGTGTGAAATGGTACCTCATTGTGGTTTTGATTTGCATTTCTCTGATAATGAGTGATGTTGAGCATCTTTTCATGTGTTTGTTAGCCATCTGTATGTCTTCTTTGGAGAAATGTCTGTTTAGTCCTTTGGCCCATTTTTTGATTGGGTCGTTTATTTTTCTGGAATTGAGCTGCAGAAGTTGCTTGTATATTTTTGAGATTAGTTGTTTGTCAGTTGCTTCATTTGCTATTATTTTCTCCCATTCAGAAGGCTGTCTTTTCACCTTGCTTATAGTTTCCTTTGTTGTGCAGAAGCTTTTAAGTTTAATTAAGTCCCATTTGTTTATTTTTGCTTTCATTTCCAGTATTCTGGGAGGTGGATCATAGAGGATCCTGCTGTGATTTATGTCAGAGAGTGTTTTGCCTACGTTCTCCTCTAGGAGTGTTATAGTTTCTGGTCTTACATTTAGGTCTTTAATCCATTTTGAGTTTATTTTTGTGTATGGTGTTAGAAATTGATCTAGTTTCACTCTTTTACAAGTGGTTGACCAGTTTTCCCAGCACCACTTGTTAAAGAGATTGTCTTTACTCCATTGTATATTCTTGCCTCCTTTGTCGAAGATAAGGTGTCCATAGGTGTGTGGATTTATCCCTGGGCTTTCTATTTTGTTCCATTGATCTATATTTCTGTCTTTGTGCCAATACCATACTGTCTTGATGACTGTGGCTTTGTAGTAGAGCCTGAAGTCAGGCAGGTTGATTCCTCCAGTTCCATTCTTCTTTCTCAAGATTGCTTTGGCTATTTGAGGTTTTTTGTATTTCCATACAAATTGTGAAATTATTTGTTCTAGCTTTGTGAAAAATACCGCTGGTAGCTTGATAGGGATTGCATTGAATTTGTAAATTGCTTTGGGTAGTATACTCATTTTCACTATATTGATTCTTCCGATCCATGAACATGGTATATTTCTCCATCTATTAGTGTCCTCTTTGATTTCTTTCACCAGTGTTTTATAGTTTTCTATGTATAGGGCTTTAGTTTCTTTAGGTAGATATATTCCTAAGTATTTTATTCTTTTCGTTGCAATGGTGAATGGAATTGTTTCCCTAATTTCTTTTTCTACTTTCTCCTTATTAGTGTATAGGAATGCAAGGGATTTCTGTGTGTTGATTTTATATCCTGCTACTTTACTATATTCATTGATTAGCTCTAGTAGTTTTCTGGTGGAGTCTTTAGGGTTTTCTATGTAGAGGATCATGTCATCTGCAAACAGTGAATGTTTTACTTCTTCTTTTCCAATTTGGATTCCTTTTATTCTTTTTCTGCTCTGATTGCTGTGGCCAAAACTTTCAGAACTATGTTGAATAGTAGTGGTGAAAGTGGGCACCCTTGTCTTGTTCCTGACTTTAGGGGAAATGCTTTCGATTTTTCACCATTGAGGATAATATTGGCTGTGGGTTTGTCATATATAGCTTTTATTAAGTTGAGGTATGTTCCTTCTATTCCTGCTTTCTGGAGAGTTTTAATCATAAATGGATGTTGAATTTTGTCAAAGGCCTTCTCTGCATCTATTGAAATAATCATATGGCTTTTATTTTTCAATTTGTTAATCTGGTGAATTACATTGATTGATTTGCAGATATTGAAGAATCCTTGCATCCCTGGGATAAAGCCCACTTGGTCATGGTGTATGATCTTTTTTAATGTGTTCTTGGATTCTGATTGCTAGGATTTTGTTAAGGATTTTTGCATCTATGTTCATCAGTGATATTGGCCTGTAGTTTTCTTTTTTGTGGCATCTTTGTCAGGTTTTGGTATTAGGGTGATGGTGGCTTCATAGAATGAGTTTGGAAGTTTACCTTCCTCTGCAATTTTCTGGAAGACTTTGAGTAGGATAGGTGTTAGCTCTTCTCTAAATTTTTGGTAGAATTCAGCTGTGAAGCCTTCTGGACCTGGGCTTTTGTTTGCTGGAAGATTTCTGATTACAGTTTCAATTTACGTGCTTGGATGGGTCTGTTAAGATTTTCTATTTCTTCCTGGTTCAGTTTTGGAAAGTTGTACTTTTCTAAGAATTTGTCCAATTCTTCCACATTGTCCATTTGATTGGCATATAATTGCTGATAGTAGTCTCTTATGATCCTTTGTATTTCTGTGTTGTCTGTTGTGATCTCTCCATTTTCATTTCTAATTTTATTGATTTGATTTTTCTCTCTTTGCTTCTTGGTGAGTCTGGCTAATGGTTTGTCAATTTTATTTATCCTTTCAAAGAACCAGCTTTTGGCTTTGTTGATTTTTGCTATGGTCTCTTTTGTTTCTTTTGCATTTATTTCTTCCCTAATTTTTAAGATTTCTTTCCTTCTACTAACTCTGGGGTTCTCCATTTCTTCCTTTTCTAGTTGCTTTAGTTGTAGAGTTAGGTTATTTATTTTACTTTTTTCTTGTTTCTTGAGGTATGCCTGTATTGCTATGAACTTTCCTCTTAGCACTGCTTTTATAGTGTCCCACATTTGGGTTGTTGTGTTTTCATTTTCATTCGTTTCTATGCATATTTTGATTTCTTTTTTGATTTCTTCTGTGATTTGTTGGTTATTCAGAAGCGTGTTATTCAGCCTCCATATGTTGGAATTTTTAATAGTTTTTCTCCCATAATTGAGATCTAATCTTAATGCATTATGATCAGAAAAGATGGATGGAATAATTTCAATTTTTTGAATTTATCAAGGTTAGATTTATGGCCCATGATGTGATCTATCCTGGAGAAGGTTCCGTGAGCACTTGAGAAAAAGGTGAAATTCATTGTTTTGGGGTGAAATGTCCTATAGATGTCAGTTAGGTCTAACTGGTCTATTGTATCATTTAAAGTTTGCGTTTCTGTGTTAATTTTGTTTAGTTGATCTGTCCATAGGTGTGAATGGGGTATTAAAGTCTCCCACTATTATTGTGTTATTGTTAATTTCCCCTTTCATACTTGTTAGCATTTGTCTTACATATTGCGGTGCTCCTATGTTGGGTGCATATATATTTATAATTGTTATATCTTCTTCTTGGATTGTTCCTTTAATCATTATGTAGTGGCCTTCTTTGTCTCTTTTCACAGCCTTTGTTTTAAAGTCTATTTTGTCAAATATGAGTATTGCTACTCCTGCTTTCTTTTGGTCTCTATTTGCGTGGAATATCTTTTTCCAGCCCTTCACTTTCAGTCTGTATGTGTCCCTTATTTTGAGGTGGGTCTCTTGTAGGCAGCATATATAGGGGTCTTGTTTTTGTATCCATTCAGCCAGTCTTTGCCTTTTGGTTGGGGCATTCAACCCATTTATGTTTAAGGTAATTATTGATAAGTATGATCCCGTTGCCATTTACTTCATTGTTTTGGGTTCGGGTTTATACGCCCTTTTTGTGTTTCCTGTCTAGAGAATATCCTTTAGCATTTGTTGGAGAGCTGGTTTGGTGGTGCTGAATTCTCTCAGCTTTTACTTGTCTGGAAACCTTTTGATTTCTCCTTCATATTTGAGTGAGATCCTTGCTGGGTACAGTAATCTGGGCTGTAGGTTATTTTCTTTCATCACTTTAAGTATGTCTTGCCATTCCCTCCTGGCCTGAAGCATTTCTGTTGAAAGATCTGCAGTTATCCTTATGGGAATCCCCTTGTGTGTTATTTGTTGTTTTTCCCTTGCTGCTTTTAATATTTGTTCTTTGTGTTTGATCTTTGTTAATTTGATTAATATGTGTCTTGGGGTGTTTTGCCTTGAGTTTATCATGTTTGGAACTCTCTGGGTTTCTTGGACTTGGGTGATTATTTCCTTCCTCATTTTAGAGAAGTTTTCAACTATTATCTCCTCAAGGATTTTCTCATGGTCTTTCTTTTTGTCTTCTTCTTCTGGGACTCCTATAATTCGAATGTTGGAGCATTTCATATTGTCCTGGAGGTCTCTGAGATTGTCCTCATTTCTTTTATTTCGTTTTTCTTTTTTCCTCTCTGATTCATTTATTTCTACCATTCTATCTTCTATTTCACTAATCCTATCTTCTACCTCCATTATTCTACTATTTGTTGCCTCCAGAGTGTTTCTGATCTCATTATATATTGACTCTTTTTTATTTCTTCTAGGTCCTTGTTAAACCTTTCTTGCATCTTCTCCAGGCTATTTATCTGTGATTCCATTTTGATTTCAAGATTTTGGATCATTTTCACTATCATTATTCAGAATTCTTTCTCAGGTAGATTCCCTATCTCTTCCTCTTTTGTTTGGTTTTGTGGGCATTTCTCCTGTTCCTTTACCTGCTGGGTATTCCTCTGTCTCTTCATCTTGGTTATATTGCTGTGTTTGGGGTGGCCTTTCTGTATTCTGGCAATTTGTGGGGTTCTCTTTATTATGGAGTTTCCTCACTGTGGGTGGGGTTGTATCAGTGGCTTGTCAAGGTTTCTTGGTTAGGGAAGCTTGTGTCAGAGTTCTGGTGGGTGGAGCTGGATTTCTTCTCTCTGGAGTGCAATGGAGTGTACAGTAATGAGTTATGAGATGTCTATGGTTTTGGAGTAAGTTTGAGCTGCCTGCATATTGAAGCTCAGGGGTGTGTTCCTGTGTTGCTGGAGAATTTGCGTGGTATGTCTTGCTCTGGGACTTGTTGGCCCTTGGGTGGTGCTTGGTTTCAGTGAAGGTATGGAGGCATTTGATGAGCTCCTGTTGATTAATGTTCCCTGGATTCAGGAGTTCTCTGATGTTCTCAGGATTTGGATTTAAGCCTCCTGGTTCTGGTTTTCAGTTTTATTTTTACAGTAGTCTCAAGACTTCTCCATCTATACAGCACTGATGATAAAACATCTAGGTTAAAGATGAAAAGTTTCTCCACATTGAGGGACACCCAGAGAGGTTCACTGAGTTACATGGAGAAGAGCAGAGGGAGAGGGTAGTTAGAGGTGACTGGAATGAGATGAGGTGGGATCAAAAGAGGAGAGAGAAAGCTAGCCAGTAATCACGTCCTTATGTGTGCTCCACAGTCTGGACCGCTCAGAGATGTTCACGGAGTTATACAGGGAAGAGGAGAGGGAGGAAGTACACAGAGGTGGCCAGGAGGATAAAAGGGGGGAATGAAAAGGAGAGAGACAGATCCAGCCAGTAACCACTTCCCTAAGAGTTCTCCACCACCTGGAACACACAGAGATTAAGAGTTGGGTAGAGAAGAGAAGGGGGAGGGAGGAGGCAGAGACAACCTGGTGGAGAAAAAGGAGAGTCCAAAGAAGGAGAGAGTGGTCAAGCCAGTAATCTCACTCTCAGGTAAAATTGGGTACTGAAGATTGGGTTTTTAAATGTACAAAATTGATAACAAATACCAAAAAGCAAAGATTAAAAATCTAGAGTAAGGTTGGATTTTCAAAAATACAATATTAAAGAAAAGAAGAAGAAGAAAAAAAAAGTCATGAGAATTATTAAAACAACAACAACAACAACCACAAATATATATATATATATATATGGTGTTTGCTTTAAAAATAGGGTCTCTTTTTTTTTAAGTAATAGTAGGTTATAAAAATTAAAATTAAAGGAGGAATAGAGGACTTAAAATTTTACAAAAGTTTTTTAAAAAAAAGAAGAAAAAACAAAACAACATCAACAACAAAAAAAGAGAATGGTCGTAAAAATAGTAAAGATATTTCTGTGACTTTCTCTGATGTTGTGGGCAGTGTGGGGTCACTTCCAAGGCGGTTCCCTCTGTTTAGCTTCTTCTGTTTGCTGGTCTCTTCAGTGTCTGATTTCTGCCCTGACACAAGGGGGGCGGTGGTGGACACTTTTTTTCTTTTTTAGGCTCACTTGTTCAGTCACACTGTGGGGAGGGAGGGATGCTGCAAACAAATAACACTGGCGTGTGCTCGCAGTGTCTCAGCCTCACTGGGCCTGCCCCTGCACACGGCCCACACCGCTCAGGCTCTACGTTGCTCCTCTGGGAACCGTCTGAGGCCAGCCCTAGGCTGCATGCACCTCCCCGGTCTAAGCCACTCAGGCTCGCTCTCAGGTAGCCCTCAGAGGCGCAGATTCGGTTGGGCCTGCGTTTTGTGTCCTTCCCAGGACCGAGTCGCTCGGGTGTTTGGCGAGCGCGGTCGCTGCGGCTTATCGCCTTTCCCGTCCCCGCTGCTCAGTTTTCTGGGTGTACCGCTGGCGCCCCTTGTGAGGCGGACGGTGACTGTCCAGGACCCCAAGACGTCTTAGCAAAGAAGCCTGCTTGCAGTGTGGTAGGTAGAGTCTCTCCGGTTGCTTGGTTAACCAGCCAACCAACAACAGATGTGCTTGTACCATGGAAGCACAAGCTAGATATGAATGACTGTTAATGGGCTGTAGCTCCCAGGCGAGAAGGAGGAAGGAATATGTATGCACAGAATGATGACTTTAAGTACTCTTCTAGTTTTAGATTTCATAAGCTGTAGAAATGATGTAATTTTGCTTTCTTAGATTTGTATTTCTTAGACTGGCTCATTGTGGAACAAAAATGTATTCCACAATTATTTTCTAGTGGGAAGGGTAAAAATAATGACTAATCGAACATTGCTATAAAAGCCAACACCTATGTTGGCTGCCCAAGCTGCAGTGTATTTATTTATTGTCATTATTAATATGATTATATTTGTATTTTGGGCAGTAATTTGGCTCAGTATTAACTTTTTCTTTTGGAAGAGAGAAAGGTTTATTGCAGGGCCAAGCAAGGAGAAGGGGGCAACTTCAGTATTAACAGTTTAAGATAAAAGTGTCTCCAACCTTTTTTCCAATTTCTGTCTTCTGGCAGAAATCCTATTCATAGTACTAAATTATCTTATAATATAGGGATTATTATGTATAGTATATAACATATATTATACTATATTATATATACTATATAAAAATCTAGTAAAATTATAATAAAATATAGGCAGACAGGTAATTTACTCCTAGTAGTTTGGTTATCCAAATATTTAATACTTCAATAAAAGCAGGTGTTGAATTAGTGAAAAAAATAATCTCCAGTCCTCATGGGTTCTTTCTGTTTGGATAGAAATAATTAATATTTATGAGGAAAATAAATAGATATGAACATCTGCATAAAATATCATATATACTTTGAAAAAAAATGAAGTCTAAGCCTAGGGTAGCAATGGATAAGAAATAGGCAAAGGAAATATACATACAGAACACAAACATCATCTCAGAGTCTTCTCCAACACCACAGTTCAAAAGCATCAATTCTTCGGCACTCAGCTTTCTTCACAGTCCAACTCTCACATCCATACATGACCACAGGAAAAACCATAAATGAGGGTCCATAATTATTAAAATTAACTCTATCTCTATGGCCTTACACTACCTATTGCTTTTGCAGAGAAAATGGTCTTGATAAAGCAGCAAAATATAATAAAAATTATCCTGCGATGAATATTGTCATATTGGGTTTTACATTACTTTAAAATGTGTAAAATAAAGGTTAAAAAGTGGTATTTGGGAAAACAAAGTCATGAGAAGTTCATTTTTAAAGAACAGGGCAACCAGATTAAGAGTAAAGTGACAGCGTTACTATTGTTTGTCATTAAGATTATTACAACAGTTGCTGTACGTCTTGACTCACTGTTTTGCTTCATACTGAAGCATCATTCTTTTTGAGCACCACAAATGGTACAATCAGCGGACAAAGAGACAACAGTGCCTGAATCTAAATCACTGGCACTGAACTCAGGGAGACCACTCATGGAGCAGACAATTCATTCTCATTTCTAGTTGGCTAAATTACCTGGGGTCAACACAAGGACAAAAATTAAAAGATATAATGAATGGTATATTCTACAATATGTGGTCTGGCAAACAGAGTTCTGAGTGTCAGTAGCTGCATTATTGCAACAGGCAACAACAGTAATGTGCTCCATGTCTAGGGGGTTCCAGCTATTAGTTTGGGTGACAGCTCCCTTTTGCCAATATGGATAGTCTACATTGAGCAGGACTGCTAGTGAAAAATTTCCTTAGCATTCTTGAGGCAGGTAGAAAAAAATCTCTCTTTCTAACCTGCTACCATCCTTGCCTATTATCCAAGATCTTTTTCTATCAAGTTTGATTCTGATCCCCTGTCACAACTTGTAGAAACATTTCAAACAGTGTGGTCTAAATATGCTTAATGGTATCTTCAATTTGGATTCAAAAGGAAAGTTACTTAAAGAACAATGTCTATGACTTCAGGGGCATACATAGAAGTAGAAATAAATGGCCTTTCCAGTAGATCAAATGCCAAAACTAAATTGAAGTATTTCATATGCTGGAGAAAAATGTAATTTATAACATATGTGCCACAGATTGTGGTGAAAGTTCTGGTAATAATAAGTCAAAGCCACTGTTGGTTTAAATGACATATTGTTTCCTTTTTTGTTGAGGGTTCATATTTTTCATTTACTGAATTTATCTTTTTCTCCTGTATGAGGAACAGATGAATCATAGTTCTACAAGTGCTGCCTGAACTAATAAAAACTAATAATGCCATTTGCAAAATGGCCAAAAGTTTTGTTTTTTTTTTTAAGATTTTAATCTTATATGCCTGCTGCCAAATTCAATCATGTTTTAAAGCAAGCACTAGGTATGGCTTCTCTTCACTCAAGAGTAGAATGATAAAAATCTTTGTACTCCAAAGTGCACTCAGAAAATTGGACAGTCTATCTGGTAGAACTGGACACATTCAACAGGATCTGCACTCCAGCAGATACATTGGTTTTCTGCATGGCTCATAAATGTGCCTACTTACTACCTCCCAGAAAAATTGCCAGAAGTGGGCTTCCTGGAAAGACTTTCCTTATTTCATAGAAAATTAGAGATACCAAGGGAACATTTCATGCAAAGATGTGCTCGATAAAGGACAGAAATGGTATGGACCTAACAGAAGCAGAAGATATTAAGAAGAGGTGGCAAGAATACACAGAATAACTGTACAAAAAAGATCTTCACAACCAAGATAATCACAATGGTGTGATCACTCACCTAGAGCCAGACATACTGGAATGTGAACTCAAGTGGGCCTTAGAAAGCATCACTACAAACAAAGCTAGTGGAGGTGATAGAATTCCAGTTGAGCTATTTCAAATCTTGAAAGATGATGCTGTGAAAGTGCTGCACTCAATATGCCAGAAAACTTGGAAAACTCAGCAGTGGCCACAGGACTGGAAAAGATCAGTTTTCATTCCAATCCCAAAGAAAGGCTATGCCAAAGGATGCTCAAACTACTGCACAATTGCACTCATCTCACATGCTGGTAAAGTAATGCTCAAAAATCTCCAAGCCAGGCTTCAGCAGTACATGAACCATGAACTTCCAGGTGTTCAAGCTGGTTTTAGAAAAAGCAGAGGAAACAGAGATCAAATTGCCAACATCGGCAGGATCATCAAAAAAGCAAAAGAGTTCCAGAAAAACATCTATTTCTGCTTTATTGACTATGCCAAAGCCTTTGACTGTGTGGATCACAATAAACTGTGGGAAATTCTGAAAGAGATGGGAATACCAGACTACCTGACTTTCCTCTTGAGAAACCTGTATGCAGGTCAGGAAGCAACAGTTAGAACTGGACATGAAACAACAGACTGGTTCCAAATAGGAAAAAGAGTTCATCAAGGCTGTATATTGTCACCCTGCTTATTTAACTTCTATGCAGAGTACATCATGAGAAAGATGGAAGAAGCAAAAGCTGGAATCAGGATTGCTGGGAGAAATAACAATAACCTCAGATATGCAGATGACACCACCCTTATGGCAGAAAGTGAAGAGGAGCTAAAAAGCCTCTTGATGAAAGTGAAACAGGAGAGTGAAAAAGTTGGCTTAAAGCTCAACATTCAGAAAATGAAGATCATGGCATCCAGTCCCATCACTTCAGATGACACCACCCTTATGGCAGAAAGTGAAGAGGAGCTAAAAAGCCTCGTGATGAAAGTGAAAGAGGAGAGTGAAAAAGTTGGCTTACAGCTCAACATTCAGAAAACTAAAATCATAGCATCCGGTCCCATCACTTCATGGGAAATAGATGGGAAACAGTGGAAATAGTGTCAGACTTTATTTTAGGGGGCTCCAAAATCACTGCAGATTGTGACTGCAGCCATGAAATTAAAAGACGCTTACTCCTTGGAAGAAAAGTTATGACCAACCTAGATAGCATATTGAAAAGTAGAGACATTACTTTGCCAGCAAAGGTCCGTCTAGTCAAGGCTATGGTTTTTCCAGTGGTCATGTATGGATGTGAGAGTTGGACTGTGAAGAAAGCTGAGCGCCGAAAAATTGATGCTTTTGAACTGTGGTGTTGGAGAAGACTCTTGAGAGTCCCTTGGACTGCCAGGAGATCCAACCAGTCCATTCTGAGGGAGATCAGGCCTGGGTTTTCTTTGGAAGGACTGATGCTAAAGCTGAAACTCCAGTACTTTGGCCACCTCATGCGAAGAGTTGACTCATTGGAAAAGACCCTGATGCTGGGAGGGATTGGGGGCAGGAGGAGAAGGGGACGACCAAGGATGAGATGGCTGGATGGCATTACTGACTCTATGGACTTGAGTCTGAGTGAACTCCAGGAGTTGGTGATGGACAGGGAGGCCTGGCGTGCTGCGGTTCATGGGGTCGCAAAGAGTCGGACATGACTGAGCGACTGAACTGAACTGAACTGAACTGAACTGAGGTGAGTATTAGGATGAGTATTTCAGATAACTGGAAGAATTCAGACTACCACGCACTTGATTGGAAATAAGTGGCTGAACACATCCATTCCCCCTACCACTAAAATGAAAATAATAAAACTATACAAGAAATTAATAAATCTATAACATCTGTGGCAATAAGCAAGACTGCCTGAAATGTCTAGGACAGTTTGAACAATGTCTGAAAACTGGAAAGAGACCCAAAATCCGTATGGCAAAAAATTATCCCAGGGCACAGGCCAAGTTCCTTGTTGTTTAGTTGCTCAGTCATTTTTGTCTCCTCTGTGACCCCATGGATTGTAGCCCACCAGGTTCCTCTTATCTATGGGATTTCCCAGGCAAGAATACTGGTGTGGGTTGCCACTGACTTCTCCAGGGGGTCTTCCTGACAGGGATTGAGCCTGCATCTCTTAGGTCTCATGTGTTGGTTGGTAGTTTCTTTACCACTAAACCACCAGGGAAGCCTAGGAAGCCTTAATTAGGGTATAAAAAGGAAATAAAGAAAAAGGCAAGGTAAACATGTTGTCAGCAATACCCTAGCCTGGTGATAGCAAGAAAAAGAATTTGGAAGAATGCAGCAGGGGTATAGAACAACATGTTTCAAATATTGTTAGTATGGAAACTTTGGAGTGCTGTGATGATAGTATAAAGGCAGAAGCTACATCTTGGGGCTTTCCTTACATAGCAGTACTCTCATTCTGGAGAGCTGCACTGACCACTGACCTTCAGGAAGCCTGAGTGGGGAATTTGTGATACAATCCAGAGCTGTGTCCATTCACTTATCCTCTCCATCTCTTGAACAATGACCTCTACCTCTTCATCACAACATTTTTACTATCCAATTATAAACCAGGATAGAATAATTGCTAAAATGACCAAGTCCTGAGTCACAGTCTCTGGATTTAATCTAAATATTGCCAACTTAGTAGCTGTGCAACACTACATGATTACTTAAGCTCTCTTTACTTCAATGTCCTTTCCTGTAAAATGGATTTATATTAGTATCTACTACTAGGGTTATTGTATTTTATAAACTAGTATATGTACTCAGCACATAGATAAGCACTGCATGTTCATTTTTTTATTATAATGGAATTATGATTATTAATTTGAAAGGAAGAGTTGAGAAACTTAGTGTAAGAAAATATGAAAGAAAAGAGAAATAATGAAATAGAAGAGATTAAAGAAGAAAAGAAAATTGAGAATGTTAAAAGATGGGGAAAATAGGTTCATCTATGTAGTCAGAGTTCCACTAGCAAATGGAAGTGAGAAAATTATGAAAGAAATAGAAAATGTCCCTGAGTTGAATATCTGTTATTAAATTAAAAGAGATTCCTGGGTACAAAGAAATAAAATTTTAAAAAGAAACACAAACTGTCTTATGAAATTTCAGAAGTATAAGAATCAGGAGGAAAAAAAATTCTGAATTTTTTCAGAAGAAAAATAACAGCTTACCTAAACATGAATGAAAATTGAACTTGCTTGAGGCTTCTCATGAGCAACATTGGAAGCCAGAGGTCAATGATGCATTGCCTTCAAAGTTTTTCAGGTAAATGACTTTGAAAGAAAATACTATGTCCAGCTAAATATCAATCAAACATGGCAATAGATATACATACACACAAACACACACACGCACACATACACATATATATTTGCAGGCATATGACTCAAGAAGTATACGTCACCCAACTCAGATGTATTTTTTTGAAGATAAGCTTAAGCAAAGAGAAAAAAGGAATTGAAATAAAAGCAAGATATAAGAGATGAAGAATTGAGGAATAAACCTAGATTGTCATGAGAGGATATTATGAACTGACAGTTTGTTAGTAGAAGTTACATATAGCAGAAAGTCCTAACTGGTTTAAACAATAAGAAAATTTGTGATTTCAAAAATGAGAACATTATGAGTTAGTGAACCTCCAAGGTTGATTAATTCATTGGTTCAATTTTGCCACCAAGAATCCAATTTCTTTTCAATTTTCTACTCTGCCACCTTCTGAAAATTTCCCCACTAGGATCACAGGATGGCCAGTGCATTTCAGATGTCACATTTAGATGTGAGCAAGTCCAGCAGGGGAAGGGGAGAGAGAGAGAAGGGAGTCTCTTCCTCTGTGTTCACCCCCTTTTCTCCACTTTTATTCAGTAGATAAAATATCCCAGAAGCCTCTAACATATTCACTTTTATTTATCATTGGCCAGAATAGAGTATTTATATATCCCTAAGCCAACCACTAGCAAGGAGAATAAGATTATCATGATTGTTTAAGAGAAAACAGAAAGTTTGTGTATGTAGCAGGTCCAAGTTCATCAAACTGTGTACAATAAATATGTGCAATTTTTACATCAATAATATCTTAATAAATCTGTTACTTTTAAAAATTTTATGTAGTTAATATTTTGAATTTTTTTATTTAAAAAGTTCTTTTGGTTGTGTTAGTTTTTCATTGCTGTGCATGGGCTTTCTCTAGTTGTAACAGCCGGGCACTGCTCTTCATTGTGGGTTGCAGGTGTCTCATTGTGGTGGCTTCTCTTGTTGTGGAACGGGCTCTAGGGCACATGGGTTGCAGTAGTTACAGCATACGGTCTTGGCAGTTGTTGTGCATGGGCTTAGTTGCCCCACAGCAAGTGGAATCTTTGTGGACCAGGGATTGACCTGCGCCCCCTGCATTGGCAGGTGGATTCCTAACCATTGGACCACCAGGGAAGTCCCTGTTACTTAAAACAAAACATAACAATAACAGCAACAAATATGACCTTTTTCTTCAAGGAACATAGAAAAGGATAGATGTTAGACTAAGAAACATGATTTACAATTGAAATTGGTGCAGATGGAAAAAATTCAGCTGGTACATGTTAGAACCCAAAGTCAGTAAGCCATATGAATAATATTCTTGACAATAAAATTGATACCTTTACATAGGTTTTTTGATTCAGATGATTATGATTAATGATGAAGAGAAGAAGGCATATGCCTTTTCTGTAGAGAATAAGAAGAGCGCTAGGGAGTTAAAAATTCTAAGAAGAAGGGAGAAAAAATGTACAAGGTCATGTTTCAGATATGAACATGATAAAATATGGTCTGAATCTAAGTGTGGGAAGTGTCTGACTCAGTGTCCTGAACCCAACCCCATTGGTTAGGTAATTCAGAGAAGACTGACAAATAGCTGAGTTAATGAGTAGTCGTTTGGGATTTATCAGTTCTCCATGATTTATTTTTTTGGTACTCTGAACCTCATTTATCTTTTTTATAGGATATTTTGTCTACATATTAATCAATTTCTTTTTTTTAAATCGTCATGAAAGTAAGTGTAAGTTTTGAAAACTCTTCTTTACAATCAAAGTGTAAGTAAGTAAGTGTTAGTCGCTCAGTCGTGCCCGACTCTTTGCGACCCCATGGACTGCAGCCCTCCAGGCTCCTCTGTCCATGAGATTTTCCAGGCAAGGATACTGGAGTGGGTTGCTATTTCCTTCTCCAGGGGATCTTCCCAACCCAGGGATCAAACCCGGATCTCCTGCACTGCAGGCAGATTCAAAACAATCACAATCAAACAGAGGTTTCAAATTGTTTGATATTTATATCACATAAGCACTTTCTTCTGATTTCTTTGTGATAATGGACTCAGTTTTACTCCCTGGAACCTTAAACTATTAAAGAAATACACAGTTTAAACAAAAATGAACTCAAACTATGATCATAACTTTAAGAAAAAACTTTTAAGAGTTAATATCTATTGTGTTGAAGAAACAAAGTTCAGACATCTTTTTCAAACTTACTACAGGTTTTTTGCTATAACTAAACTTAATAAAGTTTCCCAGGGCTTCCCTGGTAGCTCAGATGGTAAAGCATTTGCCTACAATGCAGGAGACCCGGGTTCAATCCCTGGGTTGGGAAGATCCCCTGGAGAAGGAAATGGCAACCCACTCCAGTATTCTTGCCTGGAGAAACTCATGGATGGAGGAGCCTGGTGGGCTACAGTCCATGGGGTCGCAAAGAGTTGGACATGACTGAGCGACTTCACTTCAAACTTAATAAAATTAAAAACATTTTATTTTTGTGAAAATAAAAAATAATTCAGTTCATTGGCCGGCACATGTCTGCATACCTGTGGTGTAACTTATCGAAACTGGGCCTCTCAACTATCTTAATAAAGCTGAGTATCTTATTAAGGCTGCTCTTCTTTTTCAGCTGTGATTTTCCACCTGTGTGTGTGGGTTTGACTCATCATGACCTTAGATATTGCAGGGGATAGTCTATAGAAGCCAAAGATGACTGGTTGACTTCATGGACCCAAGCAAACGAGACACTACTGGTTTCTGCCCTCTTGATAACTTATATCTACCCAACACATGTAAAAAATCATACACACCCAGCAGGGGAAAGCCTCTCCTGCACTAACCAGGTTTTAAAGGATTAGTTAGATATCCTCTAGATAGATAGGCTAGGAAATAGAGAGTAGGTTGTCTCTATCAAAACTTAAGTTCAAAGGTTTCATTAGTGAGTGAATACAGTGAGTTAAAAGAAAACATATAGGTATGTGAGTATTAAATAACTTAAGAGCTACATAAACTAAAAACACATCTATCTCATGCAAACTTTCTGAAATAATCCATGTAAAATTGCTCTGGAAATTGTAGAAGAATACTGTTAATGTAATTATCATATTTCAAATATAGCTAGATTGTCAGATCATTTAATGTATAAGAATGAAAATATTTAATTTTATCTTGAAATCACTTACTTAGAACTACATACTACAAAGTTGAATTAATGTACTTTTTTTCACATCTTTTTAGATGAATGAGTTGTAATCAATTTCAGTCCCTGTTGCACATAATAACAATTAGACCTTATTACTGCAAGGAAGGCTTGAATATTTTTTTTCCTCTTTCCCCCTTAATTCTTCACAGAGAAATACCTAAAATGTTTCTCAGTCATGTCCCTTCCTACTCATTTCATTAATCTTCCTTCTAGAGTTCATCAGCGCATCACACCTAAACTAACTGCCTCCCAGTGTCCCGGCTTGGCCTCCTCTCCATCAGTTCTTTGATCCATCTTTGTCATGGCTAGTCAAAAAGCAATTCTGATTTTATCACCCCAACTATTTTGCACAACCAACGTGGTAAGAAGGAAATTGTAAGCATAGGGGTCAGAATTTGAAGGAAGAAGGCAAAATTATTATTATTTATGGATGAATTGGAAAATATCAGTGAGCGTTGACCACACAGTGCCTTCCTGAATGGAAGCCATATTCAGTTTTTTATTTCTGTTGCTCCATTTCTGAGGGTATCCTAATGACTGTTACAGGGTAATTCCCTTTCCTCTTCCTTTTTCTTCCAAAGATAATCCTGATGTTTTTACTTTCCACAAAAAGTGGGTAAAGTGATAACTGTAATGAGAATTATTATTAAGCATTTAAATACATAGACTCTTTAGTTAGTTGTACATAGAATTAGGAAAAGCAAGTCAAAGTAACAGTATTATAAGCTGTTACAAAGAGAGGGACAGAGCATGGTTTGTCCTTAGGTTTTCTTTCAAAATTTTTTCTATGTAGTTGGTGCATGATTCTTCTAATTAGCATTGTTCTTACCACAAATAACCTGCTTTCTTTTAAATTTATAAGCATGTCATTGCTTCATGGGAATAGCAGAGCATTTCTCTGGCATTTTTAATTGTTTATTTATAAATCTAATTTACTCTCCAATCTTGTGAACTGGCTAGCTACCTTCTCAGATAGCCTCAGCTAAGGCATAATAGGAAATAAAACAGCAAATATTCCTTAGAGAGAGGGCTGCACAGAACCTGTAGGCCATCACCAGTAATGATCATGACTAAAGTTTAATGTGTGTGTATGTATATTAATAAAGTACATATCTATATATTTAAATTTTATGTGAAATCACGCTCATGACACTTTAATTAGTGTACTCTTTATTAGTCAGAGATATCCAGAGAAACAGAACCAACAGGATGGATATACACACACACACACACACACACACACACATATATATATTTCTTACTTTATTCTTCATCCCCAGATGGAAGAATTTCCTCTTTGATGTTAAGATTTCTAAGTTGTTAACACCAAGAATCATAGTCTTCAGAGCAAAAATATTTTAAGGATTATGTGTTGTTATAGGGCTTCCCTGGTGGCTCAGATAGTAAAGACTCTGCCTGCAATGCGGGATACCTGGGTTCAATCCTGGGGTCAGAATGATCTCCTAGAGAAGGAAGTGGAAACCCACTCCAGTATTCTTACCTGGAGAATTCCATAGACAGAGGAGCCTGGCAAGCTGCAGTCCATGGGGTCGCAGAGTCTGACAAGACTCAGCAACTAACACTTCCACTTCATGGATTTTTATGTTAATCAGCGACAGTAACTCTATTAAAGACATTAGTGAAATGTTTGAAACAGTTCATTCGTGTGCCCTTCAAACCCTCTCAGCCCCATGTCTTTCTCAAGCCACCTCAGTGATGACCAGGCCCGTGTGGGCTTTGAGAAGCTCTGTGCCTGGTGCCGTCTGGGTCTGTGTCGTGTCCCTCTGGTTTCCTGCTCCAGAGCCTCTGATTCTGTGTCACAAGCAGTCCAGGAACCTCCTCAGCACTCATGCATGTGCAGACCAGAAGCTTATGAGCCACCTTTGTCCGTTGGGGGTGGGGGGTAGGGAATGTTTTCCCCAAAAGGAACACCATAAGATGCTTTTCATAAGATGCAAGTCTTAGTACCATTTGCCCCGTGTGGTGGTGAACTGGAAAATACAAACTTGTATCAGCTGTGACATTTATTGCCCTTCATTCCTTCTATTTAACCGCCTCCTCTCAGGTACACTAACCAAACGGCCTATATACAGCTTTCTCCACAAGCTGCGCTTTTAAGGATACCCAAGTTAAGATATAAATCACTTATATTCCCATACCTTGGTTTTTGGAACTCTGTGTCTTGACTAAAGGAATAAGTGTATTCGTTTCTGGTTCAGAGTATATATCACTTTGTAAGATGATACCTCAGCCTCACAAGTTGTTTGCACCTGACACTCAAATATACTTTAATAATACATTCTACTGGTATATGCCACTGGTTATTTCTGGATCAAGCAGCAAATTATGACAATTACCATTTTATTGCCTTAATTATGTTTTAAGCATAAGTCTAAGTAATCACCAGTGCTATGTGAGACACTGTTGTGTGGTATAGGGTATTCAGTAATTTCATGGATGATTGTTGAAAGAAACATTGTAGGTGGGAGAAAAAAGCTCAAACCAATAATAGCTATGAGAGAGTCAATTTCAAGGTAGGTTGATAAGAAGTCCCAGCTCCCCAACAAGGAGAGAGGGGTCTGGGGCTTTTGAAAAGGAGATAGGGGTCTGGAATTCGCAAGGAGGATAAAAGGACAAACATTTGTTTGTTTGTTTGTTTTTTCTTTAAGCCCAGAACTGATGATTGCATAACAAAACAACTCATCTTGCTCAAGGATATATTTTCCCTTAAACTCTGTACCTATGATTATATAACAACAATGTGTCCTGCTTGAGGACATGTTTCTCCTTCATGAGAACCTTCTGACTAATCCTGTCATCTTAAAATATATATTATTGGGTCTGGTGAGACCTTTACAACGTTGAGACATTCTTTTGATTTATTGTAATAACCAATTAAAAAAGTATATAGCTCCCTTGCTAAGACTAGCGAGGGGGGCACTCTCTGCCCCCTTTCTCTGTCCCTTTTCACTGTAATAAAATTTCTGCCAAAGAAGAGCCCTGAGTGGTCAAGCCTGGACTCTGGTCCCAAAGCTAAATCTTCTTCTTTGGAGATCATGAATCCAACATCATTCACTATAAGCTATTAGCTATCTGTTTGAATATGGAAAAATTGAAGTTCCTTTCATGGTTAAATAAATCACATATAATCAGCCTGACGTCTGGCATCTAAGTGTCCATCAAGAGTTAGGGTTGGGGCTATTGACAAATGGAAACTCACCAATAGCAGCAGCTTGATTGACCTAATGGAAATTTCCTAAAGGAAATCCATATTATTGAACTCATGCCAAGTCTTCATTCTTCCCAGCATCATCACTTCAAACCTTTTCTCTCTTTCTGTTGTGGAGTACCAACTTATGGTACCGAATTTTACATAGGTCTTATTTTCAAGCCACAAGAGCTGTCAGAGTTCCTGGCTCAAAGTCAAAAGCTTGTTAATGACTAGAATCTAGATCAATTACTTATTCCCAGGGTGGATGAGAGCCCAGGAGAGAAGTGTCTGCTACTTTCAGCTGTATCCCAAAGCTGATACCCAAAGCAGTGCCACTGGTTTGGGAATTCCCCAAACATGAAAGCATTCTCACATGTTCACAACCCAAAAAGAAGATAACAAGTTTCCACTGCTAGGATTTCCAGTTTCTTGTCATTGATACGGCTGTCCTTTTGGGTTAAAATGCAATAACTTCTTTCAAAAAGAATAATCCCGCCTCAGGTTGTTTAAAGTTGGGAAACCTTCAGTACACCCCAGTGTGAAGGTAGCATATAATAAAGAACAGGATTACCTTTCCTAACTACATCATCATCATCATTCACAAGTTTTTATCGATTGCCTCTTGCCAGTCATTGCATTAAGGACAAGAGCACAGGAAGACAGACAAGGCCCCTGTGCTTGAGGACCTTACAGTCTACTAGGAGGGGACCTCACGATTGATTAATTACAGTTGTGGCAATGTCTTGAAGGATGAATATAAGACACTATGAAAGAAAATAATGAGAAAACATGGCTTGTCTTGCTGGGTCGTGGCATGATCCTTGAGGAACTATATTTATAATGAATCCTGTGAAAATAGAAAGATGTATCAACACTGAGAAGGTATGTTTGTGCCAGAGTCACAGAATCCCTGACTATTATCCTCTGGTAGTTCAAGAATTTCCTGTTCCTTCATGTTTATTTAATAAAGGATAAAGGCTCTTTATGTAAAGGTATGTATTGGTGTGCAGGCTGGACTCAATTTAACTACATTGTAAAAAATAAGTGTAAAACAAAACATTTTATGCTAAAGGAATCACCCGTATGGAGTGATATTTCCCTTGTCCCAGCATTTCTTTGGAAATGGATAGCTCTAGCCTATTGGACAGGAGATTTTGTCATCTGATGTAGTGTCAGTGCTCTCCTCAATGAGAGTCTAATGTACCATCCAAATCGTTGCTTTACTGCAAATAGAAAGTTAAAATTGTGCTGATTTTTTACTCCTTCTGCACTTTCTTTCCATTTTGGCAGCGTGGCTTTCTGGCTGGTTACTTTAATCATTTTAAGTGCTTGAACTAAGAACCCATTTAACACTTTCCATTAATAAAGAAAAATGTGGTCCAGGAATAACCAACTTAGAATCTTGGAGGTCCTATAATTTAACCTCCATCCAATTCAGGGAACTCTGCGTCACTTGTCTGACAGGTGGTTACTCAGGATCAACTTAAAACCTTCCCGAGATGGAGAGTTCTGTAACTTCACATGGAAAGGAAGGGTCCAAATGTGTTGAACTAGCAGAATCAGTCCTAGAATCTGGACATCACACATCTGTATCTATCAGGCAGGTTCATGTGTCGGTGACAGAGCATCCCAGTCCAATGAATGGTGGCCTAAACACACCAATACTTCTTTTTATTTTATGTAAAAAATGCCTGGCAGATGGCAGTGGAGGGCTATTATGGAAATTCTACAAAGTCGTCAGGGACTCAGGATCTTAGGCCCCTTTCAGTTCCAGGCTGCCAGACCTCGGCCTTTATCTACACGGACCCAGATGGCTCTTTGAGCTCCAGCTCTCAGGTTTCATTTCCAGCTGGCATGAAGGGTGAAGGGACCATCCTTTAAGAAAGGTTTCAGAAAGCTGGAACAAAATTCTTCTATACATGTCTCACTGGCCAGAATACAGTCACAGGAAATACCTGATGCAGAGGATACTGAGAAATGCAGTCTTTAAGCTGCCGTATGTGCAGATAACAGTTGTAGGTCCTACTACTAAGGAAGATGGGGAGGGTGAGACTTAGAGTAGAATAGGTGTTGATAGACAGGCCTTTACTGCAAAAGGCTAGATAGTAAATACTTTCAGCTTTGCAGGCGCTATGATCTCATATGCAAATACTCAACTCTGCTGTTGTAGTGCAAAAGCAGTCATAGCCAATACATAAATAAATGTAGTTGTGTTCCAAGAAAACTTTGTTTGCAAAAGCAAGCAGCAACGAGATTTAACCCAGTTGCCAACTTATACTGTGAGTAGACAGATTTCCTGGGGATTCCTACTCCCTTTCCGGATCCCCAGGCTGAGAGCCTGATGTGGGGCCTTGAACCTTCTCAACGGTGCAAGAACTTCTTTGATATTATTGTTCTCCAGTTTGTGGGTTGCCCACCCAGCAGTTACAGGGTTTGGTTTTACCATGATTGCACCCCTCCTACTATCTCCCTGCAGCTTCTCCTTAGTTCTTGGATGTGGAGTATCTTTTCTTGGTAGGTTCTAGTGTCTTCCTGTTGATGGTTGTTCAACAGCTAGTTGCGATTTTAGTGCTCTCACAGAAGATGAGAACACTTTCTACTCTGCCATCTTGAACCAATCTTGAGCAGACAAATAGAAAGATGTTTCACATTGATTCATGTATCTGAAGACAGCACTTACTTTGTTGATAGCCTTTATCATATTGTTGGGTCACATTAATATGTTAGCAACTAGATCCTTGGTTCCATTTTACATGCAATGCTAATTAAGCAATGGTTTTTTTTCAAACCTTATGTTTGGCTTTGATCCACTGGGTCTTTTCTGCTGCCATTGGTGAATTTGTTATGCCTTCAACATCTTTCAAATTGCTAATGAAATTGTTGGATAGAATAGTGATAGGCATGTTACAGGGATTTTTCCCCACAATTGAACTCATAGATGAACAAAACACTTTGGGAAGTACTATATCTGTGGTTGGGGGGCGTCCCAGGTTCTGCTAGTGGTAAAGAACCTGCCTGCCAATGCAGGAGACACAGGAGACTCAGGTTCAATCTCTGGGTCAGGAAGATTCCCTTGAGGAGAGCATGGTAACCCATTCAAGTATTCTTGCCTGGGAAATCCCATGGACAGAGAAGCCTGGCAGACTATAGTCTATAGGGTCACAAAGAGTTGGACATGACTGAAGCAACTTATGTATATCTGCAATTCTCAACACTTAATGCTCATAAAAATCACATGAAAATATTATTAGAGGTCTAACTCCCAGAGTTACTGCAGCCATAAAATTAAAAGACGCTTACTCCTTGGAAGAAAAGTTATGACCAACCTAGATATTATATTCAAAAGCAGAGACATTACTTTGCCGACTAAAGTCTGTCTAGTCAAGGCTATGGTTTTTCCTGTGGTCATGTATGGATGTGAGAGTCGGACTGTGAAGAAGGCTGAGCACCGAAGAATTGATGCTTTTGAACTGTGGTGTTGGAGAAGACTCTTGAGAGTTCCTTGGACTGCAAGGAGATCCAACCAGTCCATTCTGAAGGAGATCAGTCCTGGGATTTCTTTGGAAGGAATGATGCTAAAGCTGAAACTCCAGTACTTTGGCCACCTCATGTGAAGAGTTGACTCATTGGAAAAGACTTTGATGCTGGGAGGTATTGGGGGCAGGAGAAGGGGACGAAAGAGGATGAGATGGCTGGATGGCATCACTGACTTGATGGACGTGAGTCTGAGTGAACTCTGGGAGTTGGTGATGGACAGGGAGACCTAGCGTGCTGCGATTCATGGGGTCGCAAAGAGTCAGACACGACTGAGCGACTGAACTGAACTGAACTGAACTCCCAGAGATTCTAGTGTTAAGTGGGGTTTGCAATCTTTAGTTAAAAAGCTCACCAGGTAATTCTCACCAGGTGCATCCAGGATTAAGAACCACTACTCTGGTGTATCGGAGAAGGCAATAGCACCCCACTCCGGTACTCTTGCCTGGAGAATGCCAGGGACGGGGGAGCCTGGTGGGCTGCCGTCTCTGGGGTCGCACAGAGTCGGACACGACTGAAGCGACTTAGCAGCAGCAGCAGCAGCACTCTTGTCTATGGGGCATTCTTCTAACTTCCTACACTTATAGGTAAACCAGGCAATAGGAAACAGCTCAGCGAGCAACTCAGGCTCTGGTCCTGAAGATCCCTGCAAAAGAGTGAGGGAGGAAGATGTATGGAAAGCATAGGAGTAGGGGAGAGGAAATTCAATCAATATTCAGAGGTGGTAAGGATGTAATGTAGACACCTGCGGCTCTGTCCTGCCTAAATAAATGAAAATAAAACACCCTTTAAAAAATTGTATTTCTTCTAAGCTTACCAAATTAAAGGCCTAAGATCATTGTCTTTCTGCCCAAGGCTCTCTTCAGTGTGCCATTATCTTTAACTATCGTATGGAAAGTCATTTTTTCAGAATGTCATTCATTTATTTATTCTAGTATCTTACTGAGTGTTTCCCTTGGATAGTTTGATGTGCTAGATAAGCAAAAACTTTTCTTTTTATCATGTTGCATAGAGGGAGAGAAAAATAAAGAAAGAAACAAGATAAAATTGTATTCATCCAGTCCCAGTGTGTGGATGTTCTACCTGAAATATATTTAATTCTTAAAATTCTGAAAGAGAAAGATAGTCATCTGTGTTACTGATGAGGAAACTGCAGCAGACACTGTAATCTAACGGAGTCCATCCCTACCCTTTCTCTACATCCTTCGTTGACATCCAGAGCTATGGCTAGTGCAGTTTTGTCGATGGAATGTGACGGAAGTAGTTGACAATAGGCACCAAAATGAGCGGTTTCTAGATGCCAGTCACTGTTCTGTGTATTGAGAAGCAACCAGCCATTCATTTCTGCCTTCTCGCATTTATGACAAAATTTAGGAGATGAGATGCTCTTTCTCTCACACACGAAAACTAAATCATAGCAGAACATGAATGATAAAGTGCTAAATAAGATCAGATATTAAAGAATGTAAAATGTCTGTCCCTGAGATCTTTCTTAAAAGCAAATCTCATAATGTTCCTTCAATGTTTAAAGTCCTTCAACTGCTTTCAATTTATTCTAGGGTGGTCCACAAACTAGGTTTAGAATAGGAAACCTCTTTGGATCACATCTGTCTTTACTGTTGCCATCCCATACCCCACCCAGCCCTGTATTACTCCGGCCTCATCCAGCCCGCATGTTACCTTTGCCAAGAAACTGTCTCTGGTGACATAAATAGCCACTCTTCCTCATTTGAGTGCACTCATGGAATCTTGGTTGCATTTCTCTCATAGCTCTGACAACACTGAATTAAGCATTTCTCATTATTTATGCACTCTCCTTCTCTGTGCAATTTGGTAAACTTAAATTCTTCCAGGAGACATTTTTTAGTAGACATAGTAGGCTGCCCACTCAATACTCATTAACTCAGTCTTTCTTGTCAACACAAACTAGCTTTATCTAAGTATTCATCTTTCAGGGAAAGTGTATTTTCATTTCAGGAGTCAATCCTAGATTTGTATATTGGTTTACTGCCAGTAATTGGTTTAGGGATGGAAAAGAAACACAATTCTGGCCAACAAGACATGAAAGACTGTCAACTGGATGGCAAAAGACTCCTGAAGAGATTTCTTCTCTTTTGAAAAGTGACAGAGGAACAGAGTCTTTCTTTGGACTGCATTATGGCTGGAATTTCTGTAGGAAAATGTGGCAACAGAAATATATAAAGAAGCTGGGTTTTCTCAGTCTTCATTAATTGGGTGAATAACAAACTCTAGAGCCACTCTGCCTAGGAGGATCTTGTAACCTGCAGCTGGAGGTATCCAAAATGATACAAAACTGCCTCTTTCATTTTTCCTATTTTATTCTGTATAAGCAAGTTAAGGGTTCAAAATAGTTGACTCCCCAGTTAATCACTAGGCCTATGTTTTTCGAACATTAAATATCAGAGACTTAATATTATCCAGGGAGATGTTAAAGTCAGCAATGTCATCAGTTCCAGTTGCTAGTTTTTAAGATTAAACAATGTAAAAATACATTTAAAAAAAATTTTAAATGAAGAAACTGGAGAACCTCTGAATACTTTTGAGATGAGGATTTCTACCAGTTAGTAAAGCCCAAATAAAATGAGGTAGCTGATGATTTAACTATACAGTAGATCTCTCATCCAATTTAGTGCCATCATGATAATTTTTAGTTGTATGATTTGTTTTTAGTAATATATTAATTTTTAACTTATATCCACAATGAGCATTTGGATAGATCAAAGAGAAATAAGGGATGCCAGTGCTAAAGTACAAGTTGATGGGAAGTGTAAAAACAATACTAACTACAAATTTGCTTCGTGGGTTCTACGCAAGATCCATTTCCATATGTTACATTTATCTGTTCTAAATTCTGCTCAGTATCGAAAGATGCCTCTAGTACTATGGAAATTAAACAGATAAATTCTAGTGATGATTATATCTAATTTGGCTTTTCATTTGTAGGGAATAAAAACTCTCCCCACCCACAATCTGTTACTTGAAGAGAAGAGCTTATAAATCACAGTTTAAAATTCTCATTTTTTTTGTTTCATCATTTTTAAAGAGTGGAAATTATAAGCCCCTTGATTTTTGAAGTGTAAAATGTAGAATGCTAAGCAAGTTCATGAAAAGCTTTGAAAACTTTTATGTTGTATATGTTTACTGTCCTCTCTTGAAGTATAGAGAGCTTTTTGGTCATTTTTTAAGTGTTTAATTTAGATCTAATTTTAGACTTAAAGAAAATTTGCAAATGCAAAGTAGTACACAAGACTACCCAGAATGCCCTTCACCCATCCTCTTACACTTATCTAACCTTAGAATAATTATCAAAGGTAAGAAATCAACACTGGCACAGTACTATAAACTAGAGACTTTCGTCACATTTCACCAATTTTCCATAAATGTCCTTTTTTTGTTCCAGGATCCAATCCAAGATCTCACATTTAATTTAGTTGCCATGTGTCCTTGGTCTCCTCTAATTTGTGACGATTCATCAGGCTTTTCTTTCATGACCTGATGTTTTCTTTTTATTAGATTGAGTCTCTGTAATATTGGGAAGGATAACAGGTACTTTGTACCTGTCAGGAGTAGATGATATCAATATATATTTCCAGTAACATTAACTTTGATCACTTAGATAAGGTGGTGTCTGTCAGGTTTCTTCACTGTAAAATTACTATTTTTCCATTTACAGTTAATAAGTATTATGGAGAGATACAGCTTCACTGGTAGCTCAGCTGGTAAAGAATCCACCTGCAATGTGTGAGGCCTGAGTTTGATCCCTAGGTTGGGAAAAACCTGGAGAAGGCAAAGGCTACCCACTCCAGTAGGAAGAGGTACACTTCATAATTAACAAATATTTGGGGTAAAATAGTTATCCTGTTTCTGTATAAATTTTCACTCTCTGTATTTAGCAGCCATTTGGTGGATGTTTCTTGCAGCAATTACTACTGTGGTATCCCTACCTCCCCATTTATTTATGTATTCAGCTTTCTTTGTATATCTCTTTGGATTCATGTGTACCTATGTTATGCTTTGGGGTTAGATAGCAATATTCATTGTTATTATTATTTTCACTTTCAGAAAACATTTTTTTATAGGATCTTGCACACTTCAAAAACCAAATAGAAAGTTGTAACCATGTCAGAGAACCTGAATATCCATAGCAATATGATTATAATTTAATATTCACTGAGTACCAGCAATAAGCTAAATTTTTTTTAACTCTTTATTTTATATTGGAGTATAGTTGATTATGGAGAAGGAAATGGCAGCTCACTCCAGTATTTTTGTCTGGGAAATCCTATGGGCAGAGAAGCTCAACAAGTTAGTTCATGGTGTCGCAAAGAGTCAGACATAGCTTAAGCTACTAAACAACAAAATAGTTGATTAACAATGTTCAGTTAGTTTCAGGTGTACAGCAAAGTGATTTGGTTATACAGATATATGTATCTACTATTTTTTCAAATTCTTTTCCCATTTGTGTTATTAAATAACATTGCACAGAGTTCTCTGTGCTATACAGTAGGTCCTGGTTGGTTATGCATTTTAAATTTAGCAGTGTGTACGTGTCAATCCAAACTCTCTAACTATCCCTCCTCCCACCCCCCTGGCAATACTCTTATTATTTATTTTGCTGTTTAAGTTGTATCTAGTTGGGCCATCATGAGTTCATGTTGATACCTCTGACTACAGTCTAAAATCAACTACATGATTCATTTGGGCCTCCCCTTTTTGCCTATCTACAACTTCTTTTTCCTAGGATGAGAACCTTTGCTGACATTATCAAGGCATATTTACTTACTTGCTTAGTATATTTATAGTTTAAGAACTGATAAACCATACTTCTGGGAGAAAAACATTTACCAAATAAAATGTGAAGGTAGTATAAAATTATTTCTATCTATATAGCTTTATAGAATCTAATCAAATCACTTTTTATCAAATATACTTACCTGAGTTCATTTCTTTCCCATCCTCTTTATTCATTTGTAACTCAGGATTTTCTTCTAGACTATTTTCTGGGAGTTTGATAATTTTACATATTAACTCTAGGCTAAGAGGAACTAAAAAGCCTCTTGATGAAAGTGAAAGTGGAGAGTGAAAAAGTTGGCTTAAAGCTCAACATTCAGAAAACGAAGATATGGCATCTGGTCCCATCACTTCATGGGAAATAGATGGGGAAACAGTGGAAACAGTGTCAGATTTTATTTTTCTGGGCTCCAAAATCACTGCAGATGGTGACTGCAGCCATGAAATTAAAAGACACTTACTTCTTGGAAGAAAAGTTATGACCAACCTAGATAGCATATTCAAAAGCAGAGACATTACTTTGCCAACAAAGGTCTATCTAGTCAATGCTATGGTTTTTCCAGTGGTCATGTATGGATGTGAGAGTTGGACTGTGAAGAAAGCTGAGTGCCGAAGAATTGATGCTTTTGAACTGTGGTGTTAGGACTCTTGAGAGTCCCTTGGACTGCAAGGAGATCCAACCAGTCCATTCTGAAGATCAGCCCTGGGATTTCTTTGGAAGGAATGATGCTGAAGCTGAAACTCCAGTACTTTGGCTACCTCATGTGAAGAGTTGACTCATCGGAAAAGACTTTGATGCTGTGAGGGATTGGGGGCAGGAGGAGAAGGGGACGACAGAGGATGAGATGGCTGGATGGCATCACTGATTCAATGGACTTGAGTCTGAGTGGACTCCGGCAGTTGGTGATGGACAGGGAGGCCTGGCGTGCTGCGATTCATGGGGTCGCAAAGCGTCGGACACGACTGAGCAACTAAACTGAACTGAACTGAGATAGTTCACTTTAGTTTTCATATAGGTTGAAACTTTTGTTTTGCATACAAATGTCCAACTTTTCCCACTACAGCTTTTGAAGAGACTAGTCTTTCTCCATTGAATTGCATTTGTGCTTTTGACAAAAACCAACAACTATAACCTACTATATCTGTGTATATCTATTTCTGTTTCATTGACCTACAGGCCTTTAAAAAATTGTTTTTATCGAATGCATTTGAATCAGTTTTAATAAGGTGAATGAACATAGAGCCTATTATATAAGTGAAGCAAGTCAGAAGAAGAAAAAATATGTCACATATTTACTCAGGCATATGGAATCTAAAAGGATGGTCTTGATGAACCTGACTTCAGGGCAGCAATGGAGATGCAGACATAGAGAACAGGCTGATGGACACAGCCGGGGAAGGAGAGGGTGGGAAGAATGGAGAGAGTAGCGAGGAAACATATACATTACCATATGTAAACATTACCATACGTAAAACATATAGCCAGTGGGAATTTGTTGTGTGACTCAGGGAGCTCAAAACCAGTGTTCTATAACCTAGAGGTGTGGGGTGGGGTGGGAGGTGGAAGGGAGATTCAAGAGGGAGGGGACATATGTATACCTATGGCTGATTCATGTTGATATATGGCAGAGACCAATACAATATTGTAAAGCAATTATTCTCCAATTAAAAAAATAATAAATATCAATAAAATTTAGAATGACAGAAAAAACCCTTTTATCAATGTATTATATTGACAGGAAAAAAAAACCCTTTTATCAATGTATTATATCTTCAATATACAAATTCAACACACACATTGTTGGATGTATAGATAACACTTGGGGGATTTTATTTAAACAAGTTTTTAAAATTTTGAATTGCAGTCATTCATGGTTGATCTATAGAAATAATATTGATTTTTGTATATCAATCTTGTATCCTGAAATCTTGCTTACACACTTGCTTGTTTGAACACATTTTTATAAGTCCTTTGGAATTCTTCACATAGTCATCTGTGAATAAAGACAGTTTTATTTCATCTTTTCACCTTCCTTTTCTTTCTTCTTACTATATTTTTGTACTGGGTAGAACTTCCAGTCCAACGTTGAATGGGAGCATTGAGAAAATATTTCCTGTCTTGTTTCCAGATGGAGATAGTGCCTTCACTCTTTCACCATTCAGTCTGATGTTATCTGCAACTACCTTACAGGTATACTTTACCATATTAAGAAACGTCCCTTCTATTCCTAGTTTCCTTAGAGTTTTTATCATGAGTTTTGATGTTGAATCTTATCAAATACTCTGTGTCTTCTGAAGATGATAATGAGTTCTCTTTAATAAATAATTTTCACTCTTATGTTTGTTGTTTTCTTCCTCCTTTGGTTTTACTCTGCTCTCCTTTTGTTTTTTTCTTAAGATAGAAGCTTAGATTATTGATTTGAAACCTTTCTTTTTTTCCAGTATAAAAATTTAGAGAAGTGACATCATCAAGATGGTGACATAGGCCATTCCCAACTTCAGTCCCCATCACAAAAAAGACCACCTGTCAACTATTCATAGACCAGACACCATTTCAAAAATCCCATAACCCAAAGATGAGGCAGACATACCTCCCAGACAACACAGACCAAGGCGGACTGTGTCAGAAGGGTAAGAGAAACCATCTCTCCCAGGCCGTCACACCACTGCACCAAGGGGGCTTCTCTAAGCCACAGCTTCTCCAGTGGGATAAAAGAGCCCAAGGTGGACACTCAGCTTCCTCAGTGTTGTAGGACACTTCCCAGGAGGCTCATTTGTTTCACCTCTTGGGAACCACTAGAGGAAGGAACCTACAGAGCTTGGCCATTGGGGATCCCATAGAGACTTAGAACAGAGGCAGAGCTTACCATAATCAGAGTTTGGGTCTTTGCTGACTGTATTTCTGCTTCCAGTGGTGCCTGAGCAGAGATCCCAGCCACCAGCTCTACTCATCTGCAGAGTCAAGTGACCTCATCTGGCCCAGAAGCTCAGTTGTCAGTTCTATTTGATTTAGATCCCTAGCCAGTGAGCCATATCAACCATGGAACCCATTCTAGGTTCCTAACCAGTAAGAAGAGCAAATTTGTAGTCCTATTCCAATGATGATCATAGCTTCCAGTCCTGCCCTGGCAGGAAGCATGGTCTGGCAGCCATGGAGCATATCTGAAGGCCTGTGTGTCAAGAAGCCAAGTCAGCAACCCTGTTAACTATTGAACATAGCCTCTGGCACCACATAACCAGGAAATCTGAACAGTGACCCTGAGTAGCCTTGAAGTGCAGCCTATGGTACCTTTGAGCTCTGGAACCTAGTCTGCAACTCCATCCTGCTTCAGAGCCTAGCAAGTGATACTGCTAGGCTCAACCTCAGAGGCTTGGGACTCTGCATAGCCTGTGGCCTCACCTGACCAAGGAGATCAGACAGTAACCCAGCCTGACAGTGAAGCATCTCCAGCATCATCCACTCTGGGAGTGGGCCATTGACCTGGCCATTGAGTTCACCCAACAGAAGAGCATGGAATATACATATATCAAATCATTATGTTGTACACTTTAAAGATACACAGTGTTTTATGCCAATTATATATGGCAACCCACTCCAGTACTCTTGCCTGGAAAATCCCATGGATGGAGGAGCCTGGTAGGCTGCAGTCCATGGGGTTGCTAAGGGTCGGACACAACTGAGCAACTTCATTTTCACTTTTCACTTTCATGCTTTGGAGAAGGAAATGGCAACCCACTCCAGTGTTCTTACCTGGAGAATCCCAGGGATGGGGGAGCCTGGTGGGCTGCTGTCTATGGGGTCACACGGAGTCAGACACAACTGGAGTGACTTAGCAGCAGCAGCAGCAAAGCTCAAGTGAGGAAAAGAATTTATTGCTATCAGTTTCTATCTAAGCGCTGCTACATTGCATCCATCAAATTTTGAAATGTGGTACTTTTATTTTCATTGAGGTCAAACATTTTAAAATTTCCATTGAAATTTCCTCAGTAACATATGGGGGCATTAGAAGTATGTTGTTTGTTTTCAACAATATTTAGGGGTTTATCAGATAATTTTTTGTTATTTATATTTCTAGTTTGACTCTGTTATAATCAAGCATATACTTGGCATTTTTTTTCTAGTATTTTAAGTTTGTGGATGTTTGTTTTACAGAGACAATATGGTCTATCTTGGAGACTGTTCCCAGTGCTCTAGTGAAAATATATATTCTGCAACCATTCAGTAGAGTTTTCTACAAATGTGAATTAGGTCTAATTGTTCTTTATAACTTCTGTATCTTTACTCACTTCCTGTATACTTTATCTGCCATATTCTTTTGAAAGCCAGATGTCTTATGTAGTCACTGGAGATTGACATAAATAGTTTATGCCTAGAAATAAGCATTCCTTCTTCTCTGATAGGACCTTAGTGTGCAGATTTGAGTGTATTATATTTAGGAGTTGGTGTGGGTTGAAGGTCTTATATTGCTATAGTTATCCCTAGGAACCACAGGCATCAGATTCCTGTAGTGACTGTGTTTACAGGCCAAGGAGCTGATTTGACAGCAATATCTACTTTACCTTTTAGGTCTTTCCCTTCAACTATTCCAAGACAGGATCTCTTTTAGGTCTATCAGCGGTATCTAACTGTTATTTCCTCCTGCAAGCTCATCAGTGGGATAGAGGGAAGGGAGAGCCATGGTTCAGAGGGAGTGGGGAGCATTTTCTGTTGTTCTGATTAACCCCCACTCTGAGGCAGGCACCTGTCCCTGGTGCCATTTTAGTGCTTTTCCCCGATCCCACCACTTAGTCCTGGGCCCTCCATGTATTCCTGTCCCTCATGAATGATAGCAGAGAAGGCAGTGGCACCCCACTCCAGTACTCTTGCCTGGAAAATCCCGTGGACAGAGGAGCCTGGTGGGCTGCAGTCCATGGGGTCGCTAAGAGTTGGACACAGCTGAACGACTTCCCTTTCACTTTTCACTTTCATGCATTGGAGAAGGAAATGGCAACCGACTCCAGTGTTCTTGCCTGGAGAATCCTAGGGACGGTGGAGCCTGGTGGGCTGCCATCTATGGGGTCGCACAGAGTCGGACATGACTGAAGCGACTTAGCAGCACCAGCAGCAGCAGCAGCAGCAGCATGAATGATAGAGATATTTCTCTCCCTGTTGCTTTTCCCAGAGTCCATGAATTTTCACCTAGGTCCTAAGGGTAAACATGTTTGTTGACCTTCATGCCACAAATTAAGACTTTCTTTATAGGGAAGATAAGGGAAATTGTCTAGGTGGAGTCTTAAAATACCTATCCTGCATAAGCTGCTGTTCTCCCTGTCTACCACCACTGCCACAACAAAGTCTTTTTAAGTGTTCTTTCCTCATTATTCTGTGAAAGCATGATGAGGTTAATGGAGAAGAAACCTGAGTGTCCTTCACACTCTCCTGCCAGCCACATACACCCTTTACCACCGTGTGATCTACTCCAGCTGAACTCTCCTTACTCTGGCCCTCTACTCCACGTAAGGAATCATTCACATCTCTTTGCTCCCTTAGGTGCCTGTGTCTCCTTGGATTTGTGACCCGTGTATTGCCTGTGCCTCCTTTCTCCAGTGGATTTGAAAAAAAGTCATACATTTGCACTTTTTCTGGATTTTTAATTATTCATTTATTTTTTAATTATCAGGGTGAGAGAGATGCTCTCACATCCTTGAGCAGAAACCAGAGCCATTTAGGAAGCTTTTAAGGGACAGTCTGGTTGAAAGCAGGAACTGTGGATCTTGTCTTAAAGCTGTGACTGTATAGGATTTTATTTATGAGTAAGAAATTGTCTCAAATCAAAATGGGGAGGAGGAGAAGCTGATAGGAACCAAAAGGTGAATTGACAAGTCCCTCCCACCCTGTGCTATCTATCACTCTACACAGCTGGGTCACTGTGCCCACGCGACTTACAGATCAAAACGCTGTTAACGTCCTCATTCTGGCCATCTTCGTTTCTCTCTCACCCACCTTTTGCAGTTTCTATCTCTGCTGTTATCTCTATCTGTCTTTCTCTCCACCATAACGCGAAGTAAAATGGCCAAAACAGGGCCGCACCCCTTTGTCTTGCCAAACAGTGAACTTTCTAAACAATGGGAGCAAAATAATGAAACTCTGTCCCTGTCATGCCTTGGGGGTATGGTTGACAATTTTTGGATTTGTTTGGTTTTTAACTTTCTGTCATGAGCCACCTTGTCTCCATTTAGAAATCCACACAAGAGTGGCTGTCTAGTTCTCCTTCCCGCCCTTTCTCCGTTGGAATCCCACCAGATGATACTGTTCAAAAGTGATCAAATCACTTCAAAATATTCTAAGGAAGCTCATGACTGTATATGTAACTGTGGAAAGGTTTATAAGTCAAAAAATACTGTAGACGGTAGAGTCTGCCTGCAATGCAGGAGATTACAAGTCAATCCCTGGATCAGGAAGATCCCCTGAAGAAGGGAATGCCAACCCATTCAAATAGTCTTGCCTGGAGAATTCCGTGAACAGAGGAGACTGGTGGGTTGCAGCCCATGGGGTCACATAGAATGGGACATGACTGAGTGACTAACACACACAGACTTGTATAGGCTTTAGGAAAATGTGTAGGTTGTCTCCAAGTTTTGACTTCTGCTCACTTGTTCTGACCCTTTGTGCAGTAGTGTGATAATGTTATGCCCGAATTTAATCTGCACTGCAAGTGTTTCCCCACTGGCCTTTCATGGTTGTATATACTGTTTCCTCTTTGCTCTGTGATGGTTTCTCACTCCCATGCTGTGCATTCATAGGTCCATAATTGCCCATTCATAGGTCCATATGCCCCTGTTCATAATTGCCCAGGCCTCCAGGAACCTAAGTCAAGTTCAGAGGTGTTGCCTCTTGTAGTCTAGGAGAAGAGTTTGGGCATCAGTGTCTGCCACATGATGCACTCTCATTAAGAGAGTAATGTGTGACTGAATAAAAGAACAAGCTAACAAACTAGCCGGAGTCCCAGCCATAAAAGACTTCTCATAAAGAAGTAACTTGAGCTAAGTTTTGAAGGATGTTTATATCTAAGATTGGTAAAGAGGTGAAGCGAATGCCCTAAAAAAATACATAAATCATCCTCTATACCAACACTCCCTTTGCTGCCTTGCCAAGATTAACATCGTGTCAGTACATTGCTGGCAGCCAGTGTCACCATCATTTTTCCTCCTCTGATCTCTACCTTATTTCTTAGATACTTTCGTTTTGCTTATGTTGATAATTCAATACTGCAGCTTCCTCTGTGTTTCTACTGTGCAGTCATAGAGCTCACTTTTGATCTTGCATCAGCAGCCCATTCACTGATGAATGCCTGAGACCTTTCATATCCTTTATACCTGTTATGATTCACTATCTTGGATGCATGATACTTGCTCTTGAATTTTGTGAAAACTTTATTTTTTCAGCGTTTCTCACTTCATCCAAACCACCTGTTACTTCCAAGATTCTACCTTGGGATGCTTCAGTGCTGACTAACCAGCACCCTCGTATCATGGACTCTTCAGTAAACTGGCTAAAGAAGGTTATCCCAGGAACACCCCATTACTGGATCATTTCTATCATCTGCTTTGCATCAGCACCCTGGCTGATATTTTATTTATATCTATATATATATATGTAATATATATGGGTTCCCCTGGTAGCTCAGACAGTAGAGAACCCGCCTGCCAGTGCATGAGAGTTCAATCCGTGGGTTGGGAAGATCCTCTGGAGAAGGGAATGGCAACCCACTCCAGTGTTCTTGCCTGGAGAATTCCGTGGACAGAGGAGCCTGGTGGGCTATAGTCCATGGGGTCACAAAGAATCAAACACACCCGAGCACGCATGAACACATTGAGAGCTCTGACTTCATTTTATACGTAAGTGTAACCCCATGTGGCATGGGGGAAAACTTCATAAAGTTTTTCTCCCTAACTTTCAAAAATTATGTCTTATTTTATTGTTGGGATCTTTTTACAATGTATGCATTATCAAATCATCATGTACACTTTAAACATATTATAACTTTGTCAATTACACCTCAATAAAACTGAAAAAAAATCTGCTTTGCACTTTTTGTTTTTTTTACCTTACAATATTGTATTGGTTTTGCCATACATCAACATGAATCCACCATGGGTGTACGTGTGTTCCCCATCCCGAACCCCCCTCCCACCTCCCTCCCCATACCATCCCTCTGGGTCATCCCAGTGCACCAGCCCCAAGTATCCTGTATCCTGCATCGAACCTGGACTAGTGATTAGTTTCTTATATGATATTATACATGTTTCAGTGCCATTCTCCCAAATCATCCCACCCTCTCCCTCTCCCACAGAGTCCAAAAGACTGTTCTATACATCTGTGTCTCTTTTGCTGTCTCACATACAGGGTTATCATTACCATCTTTCTAAATTCCATATGTATTCGTTAGTGTACTGTATTGGTGTTTTTCTTTCTGGCTTACTTCACTCTGTATAATCGGCTCCAGTTTCATCCACCTCATTAGAATTGATTCAAATGTATTCTTTTTAATGGCTGAGTAATACTCCATTGTGTGCAAGGGTGCCCACTTTCACCACTACTTATTCAACATAGTTTTGGAAGTTTTGGTCACAGCAATCAGAGCAGAAAAAGAAATAAAAGGAATCCAAATTGGAAAAGAAAAAGTAAAACTCTCACTGTTTGCTTTGCACTTTTAAAAACATCTCTGAATTATCTCCAGCAAAGTGAAAGGTAGGGTTTTCATGTTTAAATTTGTCCCCCAAATTTACATAGACTTTAAATTTGAACTTGAAGAGTATACTTTGAAAAATTTAATGTGTAATTTCACAGCATCAAGCAACAAGATATAAAGTATTTCCATCACCTATCTCAGAAACTTCACTCTTCCTCCTTCTCATCAATCTTGCCCCTAAAGTCACCAATATATTTATTTTTATCACCATAGTTTGGCTTTGCTATTCTCGAGTGTCATGAAAGTGGAAACATACTGTGTTTACTTTTAGGCCTTGCTTCTTTTGCTCACTGTAACCTTTTAGGGATTGTTTAGTGCATCAATTAAATGTTCTTTAAAAAAATTTTTTTAACAGTTTTCCATTCTAATAACTTACTACTATTGGTTTATCCACTCCTCCAATGATAGTTGTTTCTAGTTTTGGTCTCTTCTGAATAAAGCTGTTTCAAACAGTCTTGTGCAAGTGTATCGTGAGCATATATTTTCATTTGTTTTAGATAAATACTTGTGGTAGGCAGAGTAATGGCCCCTCGTATATCCACATCCCCAGATCCAGTGAATAAGTTGCAAGGCGAGGGAAATTCTGGTAGCAGATGGAAGTAATGTTACTAATCATTAGCTGACCTAAGGGAGCAGGGCTTCCCATGTGGCTCACTGGTAAAGAATCTGCCTGCCAATGGAGAAGATGCAGGAGACCTAGGTTTGATCCCTGGGTCAGGAAGATCCCCTGGAGGAGGAAATGGCAACCCACCTCCAGTATTCTTGCCTGGAGAATTCCATGGAAGGAGGAATCTGGCAGGCTACAGTCCATGGGGTTGCAGAGTCAGACACTACTGAGCATTGGGAGCGCAAAGGAGCACGCGCTGGATATCCAGGTGTGCCCAATATTATCACTAGCATCCTTATATCAGGTAGAGAAACGCTGGAGAGTCAGTGCCAGAGAGATGTGGTGTGGGAAAGAAGAGACTGGATGTTGCTGGCTTTAAAGGTAGAAAGAAGCTGTAAAGCCAAGAAATGCAGACAATCTCTAGAAGAAGGAAAAGGCAAGGCACGAAAGTGAATTTTCTCTTTGAGCCTCTAGAAAGGAATGGAGCCCTGGCGTCACCTTGATTTTAGCCCAGTGAGACCCATTTTGGACTTCTGGATTCCAGAACGGTAAGGTAATCACTTTGTTTTGACTTTAGCCACTAAGTTTGTAATAGTTCCAACAACAAGAACGTTACATCAGTGAATGAAATGCTGAGTCATAGGGTAGGCCTATAGTTAACTTCATAAGGAACTACTGGATTTTTTCAAGCATAGTAATTTACATTCTCTCCCATCAAAAATGCATAAGAGTTTCGTTGCTCTAAAACCTTGCCAACATTTAGTGTTGTTCATTTTTAAATTTTAGCCTTTTTGTTAGGAGTAAATGATTATCACATTGTAGTATTGACTTGATGACTAATGATATTGGGCACATTTTCATGTACTTGTAGTCCATTTCTAAGTCTTCTGGGAAATACCTGTTCAAGACCTTGACCTGTTTGTGTTGCTTATTATTTGTAAGAGTTTTAAGTATGTTCTAGAGATAAATCCTTTATCACATACAAGTATTGTCGGTACATTCCTTCCACCTGTGTCTTGTCTTAACATTTTCTTTAGGGCATCGTTGGTGAGCAGATACTTTTAAATTTAATCAAATCTATCTTTATAGTTTAATATTTAGAGTTTGTTGTTCCATGGCTAAAAAGCCTTTTTGTCTAACCCATGGTCATAATATTACTCCGTTGTGTAGGGTAGCACTTTTATAGTTTTAGTTTTTAATTTTTGTATGTGACATGAAGTAGCAATCACTGTTTTCCTTACTTTCATTGCAAACTGTTGAAATGACTTGCTTTTCCCCATTAAACTGCAGTGACGTCATTAGACCACGTAAGTATTTATTTCTGCATGTTCTATTTGCTTCCATTGATCTATTTGTCTATTTGTGTTTCAATGCTGCACTGGTTATTGTCACTTAATAGTAATGCTTAAAATTAAGTAGTATTAATTACTTAATTAAGCTTCCAAACCTTTCTCTCTTTTTTTGATGATTGCTTCATCTATTCTAGATCTTTTGACTTTATTTGAGTTTTAGAATCAGGTTGTCAATATCTATGCTATGTCTGTATTCTCTTTTACTTCAATTACTTTGAATCTCTGTTTGGAAAGAATGGGAATCTTAAAAATACTGAATTTTCAATTCATTAATATGGCATGTTTCTTCTTTAATTAGGTCTTTAAATTTTCTCTTAAAGATTTATAATTTTTAATATAGAAGACTCAAATATATCTTTCATTAAATGTATTCCTAAGTATTTTGTGGGATTGTTTGGTGCTGTTAAATTGTGTGGCTTATTAATATCTTCCAGTTCTTTGCTGGTGTTAAAATCAGTTGATTTCTGTATGTTGACCTTGTATTCTAGGATCTTTCTTACTCATTAGTCATAGTGTCTTTCTGGGTTTCATAGGATTTTATACATACATTATGATGTAACTATGTCATCTATGTGTAGACAAATTTATTCTATTACGCTGCTCAATGGACATGGGTTTGGGTGGACTCCGGGATTTGGTGATGGACAGGGAAGCCTGGCGTGCTGCAGTTCATAGGGTCCCAAAGAGTCGGACATGAACTGAACAACTGAACTGAACTGAGGAGATTTAGTACAGCTTTGGATAGAATGGTATAAGTGAATACCTTCACATTGTTTTTGATAGTAGGGAAAAAGTGGAGTATATGTCAGTTTCAACTGTTATGTTAAAGGATGGTTTTTCACAGATGTCATTTATAATTAAAATGCTTGTCTATGCTTAGTTTAAGAATTTGTCATGAACGAGTGTTAAATGTTATCTGCTTGTTCTTTTGCTTCAATTAAGGTAATTATGATTTTTATTCTCTGCTAATGTGACTTTTCTCTTTTTAATCTTGTCACAACCTTACAATCCAGGGATAAACTCCATTTGCTTCTTTTTATATAATGCTAGATTCCATTTGCTGTTAATATTCGGTTAAGAATTTTTATTAGTAGGTTGATAAGAAATATTGGTCTGTAATTTTATTTTTATTTTAATGTCTTTGTTTAGGCTGCTTTTAAAGTTTCATAAAAAGACATAGAAAATACTGCCGCACTTTATTTTTCTAAATGATTCATGTAAAATATTAATCATTATTAAATATCAGGTAGAATTTACCAGTGAAGTTATCTAGACCTAATGTTTTCTATGTGGGAAAATATTTACCTATGAATTACATTTCTTTAATAATCTGAGAAGCATTCAGGTTTTCTATATTTATCAGTTTTAGAAAATTTTTTTTCTAGAATTTTTGTCTTTTTCATCTAACTTGTCAAATTTATTTGTGCTAAATTGTACATAGTAATATTCCTTTAATTGAGTATGATGTGCTTACATGCTATTTTTTAGACTTGGTTTACTTAGGGTTTATTGAAACTCTTGGGTCTTTGTGGTACTATTTTCCACCAAACTTCGGGTTTTCAGTTGTTTACTAAGTATTTTTGTCTGATGCATTCTTGATAATTTTCCCTTCCTGGTACTCTGTACTTATATTTGCACAATATCATCTCATGGGTAATTGAGATTTTGCTGGTGTTTTCAATATTTTTCTTTCCCTTCAGTTTGAATAATATTATTGATCCTTTAACATAGTGTCTAATCTATTGTCTAATATTATCTAATTTGTTAGATTAGATAATTTAAACCATCCAGAATCCTTTTATTTGATATCACTTTATTTTTAACTCTAGAATTTCCATTTCTTGTTAGTTTCTATTTCTTTGAGATTTGTCCACCTTTTCATTTAAATCCTTGAGTGTGTTTATAATAGCTGTTTTAAAATCTGTATCTGCTATTACTCATATCTATTTTTAAAATTATTTTTCTTCTTGATTATGGGCAACATTTTCCTGCTTTTGTCTCATAACTTTCCATTGTATATATTATTTCGTGGAGAGTTTCATGTACGTTATCTTCATTTTAGTCCTGGACACGACTGAAGCGACTTAGCAGCAGCAGCAGCAGCAGCAAGTTTTATCTGACAACTGACTGATCGATTATTTTGATCCTTTAAACTTGGTTTTGTGCTTTGTAGGAAGCGTTGACTTCGGGACATTTTTTCTCAATTAGATCTAGGGTATTTCCTTTCCTCTGGGTCATGATTTTTCCATACTCTTGACTGGATATCTAGATTGTTCAGTGAGGTCTGTCTACTCTAGCTGGTCCAAATTCTGACCTCTTTTAGTCCTGTGCAATATCCGATATCACTTCTGCTCTTGGCCTCCTCAAAGTCACTATCTGCTAGGCCTCATGGACAATGCCCTGTTCATGAGCACTTGGCTCTCAGCCAAGGACAGAAAGTGAACCCTCATGCAAACTTCCAGAGTGCCCTCCCTGTACAGGATACAAGAAGAATACTTCACTTTCCATCCTGTGTTCCTCCAGTTCCACCTGCCTTGGCCACTTCAGATGTAATCTACAACTCCTCCCCTGAGATTTCTGCTTTCTCCTGGACTTACCTCATTACTGCAAAGTTGTGGAAACTGTCCCATATAGACGTTTGGGAATAATAAGCCTACCTCATGGATTTTCCTTTCTCTCAAGGATAATAGGGCTGCTCAGTTTCCAATGCTTGAAAGTTATTCTCATATTTTTTCCTGTTTTCATAATTATTTACATAGGAGAGTAAGTTCAAAACAAGTTAGTTACAGTTTCTGGAAGCCACAGTTCTCTAACATACTTTTTGAGTTCCTTCTATGTATAAAATAATGTGTACATTATTTATGGGGCAGAAATAAAGTTTTCTTCCATCTGAGAGATAAGAAGGGTCCATATATAACTACAATATGAGACAAGTGACTTTTTTAAGTTCCTGGAATGCACCAAGACATTTTCCACCTAATAACTTAGCAAGTCCCTGTGTCTCAAATACTTCCCTCTTCCCTTAACCTGAATAACTTTTATTCATCCATCAGATCTCAGCTGAAATGTCACTTCCTTGGGAAGTCTTCTCTGACTTTTGCCTCTGTATTATTTTCTTTAATCTTATTCTTTCGCATGATAGCCTGTAGTTTCCCAATACAACTCTTACCACAATTTCTCCTTATACATATATGTGATTATTTCTGTATTTCATAAATGTAAGACTAAGTAAATTTTTTACTACTATATCCCTAGACCTATCACAGTATTAAAGTAATATTATAGTAATATTAAAATAAGACTATAAGATATTTCTTTAATGGAAAATGAAGGCATTATAATTATCATAATCAGCATGGAAAATAATTATATTCTCTCTGACACTCATTTCCCATTGGATAGATCAGAAAGGGTCTTAAGAGATGGAATTTTAAGAGTCAGAGATGGGCAAGGGGGCTTTCTAGACAAGCTGGCATGGGTTTAGAACATAAAAGTCATAATACATGGGTTTAAAACATAAAACTCATAATTCAAAAGTCATAATTCTCTAGACCTGTTTTTCTAGAGAATTAATTGGAATGAATTCATTAGGATGACAAAAAGAAATAAAACTTGGAAGGCAAATGAGTTTAGAGTCCTAATCTTAACACCTTCATAATAAAAACCAATGTGTAAAGCATAAATCTCTGCATATTACCAATTGTAATATTTATTTTAACTATTTAATTTATCTTTAAAAAGGTAGTATTACATAGGAATTGCTGTGAATAATTTCATAAGAAGACATTGACTGAAAAAACTGATACCCATGAATTTTAGTGCCTCAATTTGAAATGCAGTTTTGTTGAGAAGGATACCCAGAAATCAGCTGCTCTGTCAGACCCAATAAAGCATAAACTTTTCTACCCATGATTCATAGCCATGTTAGTATTAAATAAACCACAGGACGTGTGACGTGACATGGAGATGGGATCCTTAAGCGTGTGGGATATAATACAGTTCTGGAAACCTACTTGTAATTCACCTCTTATGCCTGAAGGAGAATCTTTGGAACCACAAATGAATGCTTATGAGGGTTCCATGAAAACAAAGAGCATAGTTGGGGTGGGTACTGGGAAAATGGAATCCAGATACCATCCCCATCTGATACTTTTGGTATATGCATGCTCCAGTTACTTTCCCCATTTGCAGTTAAGCACTAACATATAAATGAGTGGTCTATCCATTGCCTCATGCTGTTAATTTTTGAAATATTTGCAGCTGAGACTTTCTGCAAAGCAGTCAAAGCCACCTCCAGGAACCAATTAGTCTCTTCCTATTACCCCAGTCCTACTAGTGAAACCCACTCAGTCATAGGGATCATGATCAACCCTATTTACAGGTCCTCCTTGGTCCACTGAACAGAACAGATATGATTTTCCTCATCTTTACTTTCTCCAAGCATTGTCCTATACCTTGAAAAGTGGAGTGACTCTATAATTAAGTTACATGGTCGGTGTGAGCAATTCTCCACCCAAACTGGTCAGTAACTAACCTTTCTGCAAGAGGATTTCATCTCTCCTGACGCCACCATAGTGTGGAAAAGCGGAGGTATGACCAGCAACTCTGGTCATTAGCTGAATTTGCATTTTCAGCTTCCTAAGTTCCCAAATTCTTAGCTCCCAAAAGTTGAGCTGACTTAGACTGGTCCTTCTTTCCAACCAGCTAAGTGCTACTTGTCTTTTCTCGACTTAAAGCCATTTCATTGGGAGGCCTCCCCTGAGACTCCAAACCAGATCAAGTTCTCCTGCTATATCTGTCTAGCATCTTGACAGCAGAAAAGTGGTAGCATTTCACGATTAAGAGAGTGGCCTTCTTGGGAGCCCAACTGCCTGCCTTTCAACCCTAACTCAAGTTATATTAGCAGGTAACATGTTTTTAACTTCTCTGTGTCTCAGTTGCTTCATAGTTAAGATGGAGATAATGCATCTATCTCTTAGTGTTGTTTTCAAGGTAATTTTATGTAATTTATATGTAAAGCTCTTAAATCATGGGCATTATTTGTCAATTATTGTCACAACTTTTGATTATTCATTTATTTGTACTTGGCTCATTCATTAAACAGTCAATTTAGTAAATGCCTGCTATGTGCCAAGCTCACTGTCAGATGTATATATATAATGTGTGTGTGTGTGTGTGAATAAAATCTCTGCCTTAAAGATTTTTGTCCTAGTGTTCTAGATAAAAACACAAATAATAACTTTGAATGTTATATAGTATATGAGAAAGTGATTCTTAAAAATAGAAATTTTATTTTATTGGATGGATCTAGAGGCTGTCATAGAGTGAGGTAAGTCTGAAAAATGTGTATTAACACATATATGTGGAATCTAGCAAAACAGTATACAGATGAATCTATCTGCAAAGCAGAAATAGACAGATGAAGAGAATAAACATGAAAACCAAGGGGAGAATGGGAGATTGAATAAATTAGATTGGAATTGACATATACATAACTACTATGTATAAAATAGGTAATGAGAACCTACTCTATAGCACTAGAGGAAGAAAAGGTAGTCTGTTCGTAAAACATATATTGAAACTTAAAAATGCATTTCAGTGTACTTTAGGTGCAGACAGATACTGTTTGATTCCACTTAGACAAGGTACCTAGAATAGTCAAATTCATAGTCAGAAAGTATACTGGAATTAAATATATATATATATTGGTAGGTTCCAGGGACTGGAGGTGAGGGAGGAGGCAGAATGAGGAGTTAGTATCTAATGGGTAGAGTTTCAGTTTAGGAAGGTGAAAAATTAGGGCAATGGATGATGGTGAGAGTTGTACAACAATGTAAATGCACTTGCTGCTGCTGCTAAGTCGCTTCAGTTGTGTCTGACTCTGTGCGACCCCATAGACGGCAGCCCACCAGGCTCCCCCATCCCTGGGATTCTCCAGGCAAGAACACTGTAGTGGGGTGCCATTTCCTTCTCCAATACATGAAAGTGCAAAGGGAAAGTGAAGTCACTCAGTCGTGCCTGACTCTTCGCGACCCCATGAACTGCAGCCTACCAGGCTCCTCCGCCCATGGGATTTTCCAGGCAAGAGTACTGGAGTGGGGTGACATTGCCTTCTTAGTGCCACTAAATTGTATAGTTAAATATTGTTATAATAGTATGTTTTACATTATGTGACTTTTACCATAGTAAAAAAAATTGTTTTACATAAATACAAATAGAAAAAAATAGAGCCAAGTAAAGAGAATTGGGAGTACTTAGAGAATGGATTGTAACTTTAAGTGAGTGGCCATGGAAGGCCTCTTAAGAGAATGTAGCAGTGGAGCAAAAACAGAGCAGATTTCTGGGTGAAGATTGTTCTCATGACAGGACAAATGCCAAGGTTCTGAGGGAGGTCTGGGTGTGTGTGGCCTGTGGAAGGGAAAGGGAGGCCGATGTGGCTGGAGAATGAGCAAGAGAAAGGAGGAGGAAATGAGTTGGTGGCCCAGGCCCTTTAGGCCAATGTAAGGGCTCCTACTCTCGGTAAAATGGGAGATGTTTCAGGATTTTTAGCAGAGAAATAACAGTCTGACTTGTGTTATGAAAGCATCATTCTTGCTCTGTTGAGAATAGACCATGTGTGAGAGTGACATAACTTAAAAAACAGAAGACCTGTTAGGAGACCATAGCTGAAATCCACACGCGAGAAGACTATGGGTAGCAGGGGAGAGGTGAAGATGTAATCAGATTCTGGATACCTTGTGCAAACAGAGATAGCAGACTTCTTGACAAACTGTTGACAAGGGTGGCATAGAGAAAGATGATAATCCATGAGAAAATTAGTCACGACCGTGTTCATTGTTGTTTCTTCAAATGAAAAGATGCCTGATGTATGGTTGTCACCATCATTCAACAGAAGTAGGTCAACAGTATTCTAAGAGATGGAAGTTTAAGCTAGAGTTTCAATTCATTCTTAATCAAATCTTTTCAAAATTATTCTTAACCAGAACACTCCTATTCCTAAGAGATTCTTAGTAATCAGTAGGTTGACTAATGGTAGCTGAAATCAGAGCACAAGGAGGTAGAGTACTTTAATAGATATTTTTATTACAAACCCACATACAATCAAATAGCCTATCTTGCATAGTACTCCTCCCTTGAGGCCTGAGTCACTGTCATTCTTCCCTGTATACACATTAAATACACCTGGGCACTTGTAGCAGTTTTCACATACTCATTACATATGTGATATTATCACCTTGCCTATCCAAGTCTTGTTCTTGGAGCCACTCAATTTAAAATCATTTTTGCGTGTACCTAATCCTGTTTACTTCTATTGGTTTTTATTAAGTTTTGGAAGAGAGGCACACTGACTAGGAGTTTACATCTAAGAGGGTATGTTTAATTATTTTGCCCCCTTTTCAATCCTTGTCCCTCTACAAATGTACCAAGAAGCTTCAAGAAGTTCTAGGAGCTGGAAATGATCTCTTGACTTTCCCATAGTTTATTCCTACTTAATATCATCCTGTGTCAGTTCTTTAATTGTCTTCATAAAATGACATAATGCCTATTTGACAAAAGGTAGAAAATGTGACTTCATAGGTTTCCTTCTCCTCCAGTGGTAAATTAGACTTTCCTTCCCTCTTCACACTGTGACATGGTCCTCCTGGTGACCCCAGCACACATTTGTGTATTTTGAAGCTGGGAACAGAACCAAGGAATCCAGGTTGAACCAATACATTTGGCCTCATTAGCACTAATAGCTCAGGACTTCCTCATAACTGGTGGGGGAACTTTTTTTTTTTTTTTTCGGATAATGGAACAAATGCCACAAAATTCACACATACTAGTATTTATTAAACACCTTTATCTTTCATAGATCATTTTTTGACTAATTCCCTAGCAAGTCAAAAACTCCAAACGAATGGCAAACGTTGCTTTTACAACCAGCCAGCTGACCAGAAGTCTTTTTTTCAACTATTGTAACCAGTGAAACAAGACCAATTTGAAACCTATTTAATTTAAAACCAAAAGGCAGGTATCTCACACTCAGAAATCTGGCATCTTTTAAATGATTAGCTCTTTGGGAAAGTAAGTATGTTCTGTAAACTCATAGAATTCTGATATCTCTTAAGAGCATTGGAAAGCCTGTATCTGAGAGGACTTGCCTCCTACACATAATGTTTTTTTCCTTTGTTTTTAATAAAATGCCTATGGACTTAAATAGGCTTCCCTGATAGCTCAGTTGGTAAAAATCCACATAAATAGAGGGATATAAAACAGCTGTATGCAGAAATACCCAAAGCCACCTCAAATAAAGAGGTGTCAGCCATAAAATTATATTGATTAGAAGTGAAAACACCTTATTAGGTGTAAGATCATTTGGGGGGCTCACTGACTGTAAATGTATGTTCCCAGCTTCTTTAATTAAATAACAAGGGGAAATGGAAAAACACAAAAATTATCATTGCTGGGGTGAGAAAGATGTGGTGTAATAATGGGGGGGAAAAATCCTTGATTAAATGCGGCATTACCATGCATCAATAGCATCATTAGCTGTTAGGCTTCAGGATTTTTAATAAGGAATCAAAGACCAAAATGAGAATGATTTAGAATCTATTATTCAGGAGGCAAGAAATTGGAATGATAATCATACCAAATGAGCCAAAAATAAGGGATTAAGAAAAGGTATTTAAAAGTGAGTAAGAATAAAATATACAAATTTAAGCCAAAGCAAGCTAATACCTCATTACAATGACTTGACATTTAAAGCAAGCACACAATTCCAAATCCAGCTCTATGAAAATCACTTATTATTAATAAAATCTGCTAGACACTCTCTGTGGTTGCAAGTACTTTAGAAGTGACTTAACTATTTTGATATCTAAATTTGACAGTTTTCCCATAAACAGGAACTTTGCAGAGAGGCACAGTACAGGCAAGACCTTTTTCTACTAAAAATCCTAAGTGATGACGTCTATGTATCGACCCACCTACCTGTTTGTTTACCTATTTATCTCTCCATTCAAATAGCTTGCATCTCTGTAATATGCCCACACACCAAAAGAAATGCTACAAACTCTAAAAATCACCTAATATCTTTGAGAACAGATGGGTTAAAAGAAACCCTCCATGGATCTGTGATGTGTGGGACTTTAATGCTTTGTTCCTGTGCAACACACAAGAAGTAAATCAAACATTTCAAGTACTGGACATTAATAATATCCCCATCCTCAAAGGAGGACCCACTCCTAATGGAAAGATTATTCTCCAAACCTCATCAGCAGTGCCAGCCTCAAGGTGACTCACTCTCCCACCTGAACCTGCAGCAATTTCTTCCTCCACTGCTCTTGCCAGACATTAGCTGTTGCCATCCTCCACAAAGGGACGTTAATAGTCTTGAAGGCAATATGCTGTTTTTGTTCTTGCTTCCTTGTCCCCTCCCTTATTGCTCATTAACTTATATCTGCCCTCTAGGAATATAACTAAGTAATCATCTAAGGTGAGGCAGAGAGCTCTTGCAACTTCACAGATAAAGAATAGAGGGAAAAGGTTTTTTAAAGTAAATTATTAAAACCAAGATAACTCATTATTCATGAACCAGAGATCAGCTACTCCAAATGTCCTTAAAGTTGGTGATCGTCAATGTCGTATACTACATTGGAACTCATTCTGGATTCAGAGTGCAGTTATAAATGCCACTTTCTCACCTCTTAAAATGTTCAGTCTATTGACAGAAAACACGCACAAGGTTAGCAGCGATGACAAAACATGTTGAGATAACACACAAACAGCTTGCCCTCTGGGTCGTTTAACATGGTGCCCTTTAGTGCTTAAAAGAGAGCATTTCTTTGTTTCTTGCAGGGAAGGTTGGCTAAATTCAAGTGTATCATATATTCAAGCAAATACATACTTCGCCGTGGTGCGTGGACACTCTGCTTCTGTGTCAGACTCTGTGTGACACTATAGACTGTAGCCCGCCAGGCTCCTCAGTCCTTGGGATTCTCCAGGCAAGAATTCTGGAGTGGGTTGCCATGCCCTCCTCCAGGGGATCTTCCTGACCCTGGGATTGAACCTGTGTCTTCTACATCTACTTGCATTGACAGGCAGGTTCTTTACCAGTAGCACCTTCACTTCTCTTGGAGTGGAGACAAGTGGAGACATCCTATCCTGCAAGACTGCCAGACTCTTAAGTGAATTTCAGGGTTACTGAAGGGGTTAAGACTAAATTTTCTGAATGTAAAAAATAAGGAAAAGGAAATCTCTTGGGAGAGCAGCATGCTATGGTATGGCAAACCCTAACCCTCCTATCCATTCTTCTGTAAATTCCTGCAACGTGGGGTTGAGTCTTGCTTGCAAAATGCCATGTAGGAATTTTCACTTCCTCTGTCAGCCAGTAAAGAACTTTTGGACAAGCTGAACAGAAAACTCTTTTTCCAACTCCTGTGTTATGTTAGATATTGGATTCAGTGTTCCTTTTCGAAAATGCTTTCTTTGACCCCTAGCCATGACACACTCCATTCCAATTTATAGTCTCCTTTATACACGGAGAAGAAAATGCAGTGAGTTGTTCGATGCCTATTGTCTGGGCTGTAATGATGATTCAGCTAAGGTTTGCCGAGGGTATTGACATTCTTAGAGGAAGGGCACTGAAGTGCAATGCACAGGCCTCTGGGAAATCTCAGTCTTTTCCTCATGCAAAGATACTCTCAGATACTTCAGAACTGTGGTAATATTATGCCTTGGAAGATGAGGAAAGTGCTTTTATTTCCCTGCAGGTGGGACAACATCTTGACAACTATAACAGTTTTTACAGAGTTTCTAAAGATCAAATCCACCAAAAGAAAAAAAAAAAAAACTCTTTATCCTAAAATTTTCTTATTGAAAGAAACTAATCATGCTGCCCTGCTCCTTATAAACCTCCACTTAAGGTTTCTACTATAGTCACTTTTCTCTAATGAGCACAGATTTCCTTTTAAACTCACAAAAATAAGATGTAGACCATATTAATGACTGGGCAGAAGAACTGGAGTTTATTTTTTGGTAACATATTGCAGAATGCAGAATTAAGGGCAACAGAGAATGAGATGGTTGGATGGCATCTCTGACTCAAGTTTGGGTAAGCTCCCAGAGATAGTGAAAGACAGGGAAGTGTGGTGTGCTGCAGTTCACGGGATCACAAAGAATTGGACATGACTTAGCAATTGAACAATGATATTGCAGAATATTTCTCTTTATATGAGGATAATTTTTATAGCAAAAGTAGCCTAACTTTTTGCTACTCTGAGCTTGGTTGTATGTCCAGTGACTGCTAAAAGCATTGGTAATTGACCAGGTCAATTTGGATTCGAGCATCTGGGTAGGAGGCTGGCTTTCAGAACTAGAGCAAAAGGCCAGGTCAGAAAGATTCAAACTACACTTTAAAAACTTGAGTTTTTGTGGAGATGACATTGACAACAAGTGTATTCTCACCTAGAAATTATATTCCCAAGGATATTTTCTAAGTGTTGATTCTCTTCTTTTTTTTTTCATCAAACCTGTTCCAATACTGCCATGCCTGAAAAACAACATATGTACTTTGCAAACGCTTCTTAAATTATGTATGTCCCCTAGATAGTCTCCATACCTCTAAGAGTATTTCTCTTTTGAGTATAGTCCAGGAATTTTTTTTCTTCTCCATTTGAGAGATTTAAGAAAATCTATAATAAATCACTTTTAGTCATTATTTAACCTTATACTGTGGTATTGTTACCTAGAATTAAGCCCCCCACTATGCTTTCTCCTTGAAGTCGTATGCCTTGTCTCTGTATTGTAGCAACTTTTTCTTATTTTGGCCAAGTCCACAGCACCTTTAAAGGGACCTTTCTTACCTTCTTAAAGCAGCACCTGGAAGATTTCCTTTTTCTCTACCTCCCACTCCACCCCTCTTCCCTCCTCTCTCTCTGCCACAAAGAATTCTCTTCAATCTCATAAGTTCACCTGCCCCGATTAGAAAATAAAAGGCTACAGTCTATCTGGACCCTTGGAAAGTGACGAAAGTCTCTATTCCAGAGATTTTTCCAGAATGAGTTTTCTCATTCCACCTGAATCCTGGCTTTACATTTCTTGTCCCATCTAACACAAAGGAGATTTGCTTTCGATTCTTCTCAGTAACAGGTCATCAGGTATGCGGTATCCAGTTTCAGAACTGAGCCCTCATGGGAGAATTTAGTTTGAAAGACCAGTTGTGAGAACCTGCTGAATACCTCTGCCGCATGTCTAGGCATACAAGACCATGTATGTATGCAGCAAAACTAAGGAAATGGGGTTCTGATGGACATATGAAAGAAAAGTGTGGACTGAGTGGTGGATGTGTGTGTTTTTCTAAACTTCTGTGCGGGAGGAGTGTGTGAGTCCAGTTAATTCTACCCCTGTCTGTCTTCTGCTGTGATAATGGAGATGGAAGTCCAGGTTCTCATCCACCCACTGGTACTTGAAATGTAGCAGTGCCCTTAACAGGTCATTTCCTATTCTAGAATCTAACTTTCTCAACTGATTGTGTGCTGCGTGGGACTAACATAGTGTCCTGTCTGACTCAAGTACCAACTACATATTTAATTGTACTTTTACTGATTTTTTTGTCTGACTTATTTAATACAGATTTTTAAAATTTAATGGTAAAACTCTCATTTTTTTGCCTAATCCAGTCAAATGTAACACCACAAAAGTTTACTGAATTACCATCCAAATTCCTTTCTTCCCTGGGAGGAATAACTGGAACTATAAAGCAAGGCGAATATAGCTCTTGTAATTCACTGTAGCTCTCCGATACACATACAGTACAGAAAATGCATGACTGTTTATATCATGTCACATTAAAACCAAGAAGAGCTTTAAATGGGCAAGATTCTGAGGATAGTGAGATTCTATTGTGTACTGTTCATCTCTGATGCTTCTCTTATGGTCCCTTAGTATCTACATAAAAGTTTTTTCTTTTATAATTTAGGTTAAAAAACTTCTGTGAATTAAGGAGCATATCTTCAAATGCTCAGTATGAAGAGATGATTGGTTGACTGGCCAACATCCAGTTCTTTCATACTCATAGCTGACATGTCTTTGCACCTAAAAACCTGTGGTGCTATAGGCTGAAGTCATTACCTAGTGAACCACTTGGGAGTGAGGCTGGAAATCTCATCTCTTTTTTCTTAATTAATAGCTCACTCATTATGAATCGTCCTTTTTTTTTTATTCTTCCTCTTCATGGCTTGGATATCACCTTGCATATGCAGTCCATTCTGTTTTGTGATTCCTCTGTTTTAATAAACTCGACCAAATTACAAAAATATGATTTGGTACCAGTTTTCTTTGGAAAATAAACACCATTTAGAATATATTGGTATGAAACAGGCTCTTATGAGTTTGCCTGGAAACTCTTCCTGAGAGAAAATTAATTCAAAGATTCAATGTCTAATTACAAATTCAATGTTGAAATGTAAACCACATGTAAGTTCAGGCATGCCAAGTGATTTTTTTTCAGGCCCTATTGCTCTTACAAAGGAAATATTATCACTCTTGGTATATATCATCACCGATTAGGGACATAATCAGAGTTATATTAACCCCAGCTCTTCATGCAGGGAGTGTGGCCTCAAGAATTCGAATTGCATCCATCAACTCTTCTTTTATAAAGTATCTATTAAACATCTATCAATATGGGTGCCAGTTAAAAACAAAAATCTTGAGCTCAGCTCTGCTTACTTTTTCAAACCACGGTCTCTCCACCCCCTACAGAAAAAGGAGACATAATAGAATTTTTCGAGTGGACAATGACTGAATATGTAATTTGGAAATCTCTTCGGGCAGTTCTGAGAAACTCATCCATACTCATTTGAGAAGCCCTGCTCTATATTCTTTCTGTTGGAAATCTCGTTTACTCCCATGGCTTCAAATAACTTTAATATGCAAACAACCCTCAAGTCTGTACTTGAACATTGTTTTTCTCCCCTGAACTCCACAACCTTCTGCCTCTAGATTGCCTCCTTTAAAGTGGTTCCTCACATAAAACTTCCTCAAAATCACACTCAGGGTCAGCTGCTCCATGTATTGAATTTTCCCTTGGTTTCTATTTCATTAGTTATTTCTGTGTATATAACTACTGCTATTGGAAGCTTAAAATCATCATCGTCTCTTCCCTTCCCTGTGTCATCGAACTTCATGTCTTCTCCGTCTGAGTCTAGTTAGTTCTTTACCGACAGTGTCTCTAATCTGTCTCTTGTTCTCCATCTTCATTATCACCCCTTAGAGACAAAACCCCTATTGACTGGTATCTGAACAACTGCCAGTTGCCGCATGGCAATCCCACCCCTGGTACAAGTTCTTCAGTTACCATTCTAAAACAAGAAATAAGATCATTTCACTCAGTTCTTTAAACTTTGATGGTATTTTTGTCACCTACCAGATTAATTTAAACTATAATGAGTGATATAACACTCTTCAGATTGTAACTGTTTCATAACCTGCCACTTTCTTTCTCCCTTGAACTTGAAGCATATAAAATGTCTCTGGATTTCTGAAAAACCTTTTTCCTCCAGTACCTCTACATACTTGAAGTGACTCTAGTTCGTAGGACAACTTGGATTTGTAATGCAGCTTAACTCGCTAACTTTCGATTCACAGTATATAAATTAAGAATAGCAATAGCCATCTTACAGATTTGTTAGAAGATTATTAAGGGAGGTGTTTCTAAGGCCCTGAATACATATCCTAGTACAAAATTAATGTTCAGTAAGTGGTAGCTGTTTAATGCTGTTTGCTTGTACCTGACAGTTTTAATTTAGCATTATATTGTGAATATTTCTCCATGCTATCAAATGGTCTTTGAAAATATGATTATAAACTGCTGCATAGAAATAAATTACATGGATATACCTTAATTTATTATGCCAAGTGCCTATCGGCAGACATGTATATTGTTTTCAACTCTTTACTTTTATAAATAACACTATAATAAACATCAGCATACATAAATCTTTGAGGACACTTCCAAATATTTTCCTAGGATAAATTACTGGAAGTAGAACATTTTAAGACTCTAGAAACTTAGTCAAACTACTTTCGAGAGAGACAGCAATTGATGGTGCCATTAGCAGTGTATGAGAGCTCTTTCACTTGCACCCTTTCAATTATACATAGTATATTCTTTCTTCTCTTTCAGTCTCTTTACTAGTATAATGATATCTCACTTATTTTTGTTACAACCAAACACTCCTCCATATTTAATCCACTAGGCTCTTTTAGTAACAGGAACAAAACCCATTTGCCTTGAAGAATCTTGGAAGGTTTTATTGACCTGTCTTTTGGCCTCGTGGGAGTAGACTCTGTAGATTTCAAACTTTGTCCAAAAGGTTGTCTTACCTTCATTTAACCACATCTTAACTTAATCACCCCTACCAATCCCCAATTGGTAATCCTACCAATCCCCAATAACCAACGTGTTACTTTGCGTGCTCAGTCATGTCAGACTCTTTGCGACCCCATAGACTGTAGCTTGCCAAGCTCCTCAGTCAATGGGATTCTTCAGGCAAGAATACTGGAGTGGGTTTCCATTCCCTTCTCTAGGAGATATTCCTGACCCAGGGATCAAAACAAGGTCTCCTGCATTGCCAGGTGGGTTCTTTACCACTAGCGCCACCTGGAAAGCCCTAACTAAATATAAAAGCCATTTTATGATTTCTTGACATTCATCCCTTGTACCACGCCCTCAAAATATAAAAATCTTTATCCCGTGATAATTATTAGGAGTAATAGAAGGGATGAGAGTACGTAACCTCAAAATTTTGAGCTCAGTCAAGGTTCTGTTCGAATCACTGGTATCAGTGGCCCTTATCTGGCATCAAGATCAGTTAAACACCAAAAATTACATCAATCCTACTTGTCCACTGGCAGAAAAGATAAATGTAATATTATTTCATACACTGATTACTAGCTAAGGAAATGTCAGATGATATAGGCTATATAGTTCAATAGGATTATATTTTATAGTCGTTGTCTCCCCAAGGTCAAGCATACTGTAATCACTCAAAAAAAAAAAAAAGTTGAATGAAAGAAAAGATGCATATAAACCAGATTTGACTTTCAACTACTTTTACTTTTCACTTAGCTACTTTCACTTTCTTGTAACAGCTCTCAAAATAGAGGGAGAGGGTGGGATGATTTGGGAGAATGGGAATTCTAACATGTATACTGTCATGTAAGAATTGAATCGCCAGTCCATGTCTGACGTAGGGTGCAGCTTGCTTGGGGCTGGTGCATGGGGATGACCCAGAGAGTTGTTGTGGGGAGGGAGGTGGGAGGGGGGTTCATGTTTGGGAACGCATGTAAGAATTAAAGATTTTAAAATTAAAAAAAAAATAAAAAAAATAAAAAAAAAATAAAAATAAAAATAAAAATAAAAAACAATGACAACAACAACAACAAAAAAAAAAAAAAAAAAAACTTCCTCTCAAAATGTGTAGTTTGCATGTATTGAATTGATAATAGATAAACAAAGTTTCTGATTTCACTATTAGCCTTCACATATTCTCCACTCCAGTATTCTTGGGCTTCATTTGTGGCTCAGCTGATAAAGAATCTGCCTGCAATGTGGGAGACCTGAATTTGATCCCTGGGTTGGGAAGATCCCCTGGAGAAAGGAAAGGCTACCCATTCAAGTATTCTAGCCTGGAGAATTCCATGGGCTGTATAGTCCATGGGGGTAGCAAACAGTTATATATGACTGAGCAATTTCTCTTTCACTTTCATTCTTTTGTGAAATATCATAGCATAATATGCTTTAATATGTTGTGACATATGTTCCATGTATCCTGTAAGCCAGCAAGTCTGCTTGTAATTTAACCTGAGAAAATAAATATAGAATTCCAGAAATAGAAAATGAATTAAATATTCCAGTGTGTGTTAACAAGCAAACAGGGGAGAAAAGAAAAAATTCATATATTCAAACATATGGAATTAATTAAATATACTGCAGAACATCTACACTTGAGTACTATCCAGCCATTGAAACTGGTGTTATAAAAGAATGTTTAAGCGCACAGAAACTATTTTTAATAAGTGAAAACATCAGGTCACACAGCTATACACAGAATAATATCCTGTCTCCCTGTCCTCTCTTGAACGTGTCATCAGTGATTTTACCAAATGATAGGAAGGTTACTAATGACTTCTGTGCTGTGAACTGTCCAGTGCTCAGTTCTCAATCCTCTTCTTACTTGACCTGTTGGCATCATTTGACCTAGATGACTGCACCCTCCTCCTCGGAATGGACTCAGAACTTGACTTAAGGAGAACCATGTGTTCTTCATTCTCTTTCTTCAAAGACGTCTCTTCCTCAGCCTCCGTTGTTCATTTTGTATGTCATATCTTAAAATATGAGTTCCCAGTCCTCAGTCTTTGATTCTTTCTACTTCGTCTTTACTTGCCCCTAGGTGATTCCATTCAGTCTTATGGCTTTAAACGCCCTCTGTAAAGGCTGATGTTAGCCAAATTTCAGTGCTAGCCTGGACCTCTAGTCTGAACTCCAGACTCGGCACTTGGCTGTCTATCTGATGTTACTAGTTAAATATTTAAAAAGCAGTTTTGATTAAACTTAGAAAATGAACTCCTGATGTTTTATCCTCAAACCTATTGCTCCCACAATCTTTACCTTATCAAACAATGGCAACTCTATTCTTTAAATTAAGTGGTGATAATAATAACAGAGTAAAGTGGATTAGGGCCCTCAGGGATGGGAGAGGGAGGATTGAAGAGAAAAGATTTACATATTTAGTTCTCCCAGTTTTCTTCTAAATCTGTTTGAATAGGCCAACATTGGTTGGATCATTGAAAAAGCAAGAGAGTTCCAGAAAAACATCTATTTCTGCTTTATTGATCATGCCAAAGCCTTTGACTGTGTAGATCACAAGAAACTATGCAAAATCCTGAAAGAGATGGGAATACCAGACCACCTGACCTGCCTCTTGAGAAACCTATGTGCAGGTCAGGAAGCAACAGTTAGAACTGGACATGGAACAACAGACTGGTTCCAAATAGGAAAAGAAGTACGTCAAGGCTGTATATTGTCACCCTGCTTATTTAACTTCTATGCAGAGTACATCATGAGAAATGCTGGGCTGGAAGAAGCAGAAGCTGGAATCAAGATTGCCGGGAGAAATATCAATAACCTCGGATATGCAGATGACACCACCCTTATGGCAGAAAGAGAAGAGGAACTAAAAAGCCTCTTGATGAAACTGAAAGAGGAGAGTGAAAAAGTTGGCTTAAAGCTTAACACTTAGAAAACGAAGATCACGGCATCTGGTCCCATCACTTCATGGCACATAGATGGGGAAACAGTGGCTGACATTTTTCACTGACTTTTTTCGACTTTTCCCAGTGATTTTTCTGGGCTCCAAAATCACTGCAGATGGTGATTGCAGCCGTGAAATTAAAAGACACTTACTCCTTGGAAGGAAAGTTATGACCAACCTAGACAGCATATTCAAAAGCAGAGACATTACTTTGTCAAGAAAGCTCCATCTATTCAACTCTATGGTTTTTCCAGTAGTCATGTATGGATGTGAGAGTTGGACTATAAAGAAAGCTGAGCACAGAATTGATGCTTTTGAACTGTAGCGTTGGAGAAGACTCTTGAGAGTCCCTTGGACTGCAAGGAGATCCAACCAGTCCATCCTAAAGGAAATCAGTCCTGGGTGTTCATTATAAGGACTGATGTTGAAGCTGAAATTCCAATATTTTGGCCACTTGATGTGAACAGCTCACACATTTGAAAAGGCCCTGATTTTGGGAAAGATTGAAGGCAGGAGAAGGGGATGACAGAGGATGAGATAGTTAGATGGCATCACCAACTCAATGGACATGTTGCTGCTGCTGCTGCTAAGGTGTGTCAGTCATGTCCGACTCTGTGTGACCCCATAGATGGCAGCCCACCAGGCTCCTCCATCCATGGGATTTTCCAGACAAGAGTACTAGAGTGGGTTGCCAGTACCTTCTCCACAATGGACTTGAGTTTGGGTAAACTCTGGGAGTTGGTAATGGACAGGGAGGCCTGGAGTGCTGTGGTTCATCGGGTCGCAAAGAGTCGGACACGACTGAGCAACTGAACTGATTCATAAGGTTAAGTTTAGGCTTCAGTAGCACCAACTTCTGCAATTTCCCTCTCTTTTTAGTTGCTAAGTCATGACCAACTCTTATGATCCCATGAACTGTAGCCTGCCAGGCCCCTCTGTCGATTAGATTCTCCAGGAAAGAATATTGGAGTGGCTTGCCATTTCCTTCTCCAGTAGATCTTCCTGACCCAGGGATCGAATCTGGGTCTCCTGCACTGCAGGAAGATTCTTTACTGACTGAGCTACAAGTCTGCAATATTAACTGTCAATATTTCTCAAAAAAGTAATTCCTGAATTGACATACAAGTGATGTAGATTAATTTTAAAATCCAAGTCTCAAAATATTAGGCTTATTTAGAGTAAAAATTCTACCCTATGGTAAAAAGTTCCATTCAGTCACTCACTTGTGTCCAACTCTTTGCAACCCCATGAATCACAGCACGCCAGGCCACCCTGTCCATCACCAACTCCCGGAGTTCACTCAAACTCACGTCCATCGAGTCAGTGATGCCATCCAGCCATCTCATCCTCTGTCGTCCCCTTCTCCTCCTGCCCCCAATCCCTCCCAGCATCAGAGTCTTTTCCAATGAGTCAACTCTTTGCATGAGGTGGCCAAAGTATTGGAGTTTTAGCTTTAGCATCATTCTTTCCAAAGAACACCCAGGGCTGATCTCCTTCAGAATGGACTGGTTGGACCTCCTTGCAGTCCAAGGGACTCTCGAGAGTCTTCTCCAACACTACAGTTCAAAAGCATCAATTCTTCAGCGCTCAGCTTTCTTCACAGTCCAACTCTCACATCCATACATGACCACTGGAAAAACCATAGCCTTGACTAGATGGACCTTTGTTGGCAAAGTAATGTCTCTGCTTTTGAATATGCTGTCTAGGTTGGTCATAACTTTCCTTCCAAAGAGTAAGCATCTTTTAATATCATGGCTGCAATCACCATCTGCAGTGATTTTGGAGCCCCCCAAAATAAAGTCTGACACTGTTTCCACTGTTTCCCCATCTATTTGCCATGAAGTGATGGGACCAGATGCCGTGATCTTCGTTTTCTGAATGTTGAGCTTTAAGCCAACGTTTTCACTCTCCTCTTTCAGTTTCATCAAGAGGCTTTTTAGTTCCTCTTCTCTTTCTGCCATAAGGGTGGTGTCATCTGCATATCTGAGGTTATTGATATTTCTCCCGGCAATCTTGATTCCAGCTTCTGCTTCTTCCAGCCCAGCATTTCTCATGATGTACTCTGCATAGAAGTTAAATAAGCAGGGTGACAATATACAGCCTTGACGTACTTCTTTCCCTATTTGGAACCAGTCTGTTGCTCCATGTCCAGTTCTAAATGTTGCTTCCTGCCTTGCATATAGGAAAAGTTAAAAGCATTCTAAATTTCACTTTAGGAACATGAGCATGTCTATGACTGTCTCATCTAATTCAAAATATTGGAACTCCTGAATAGAATAATAAGACAAGAAAAAGGAGCAAAATTATAAGGATTGGAGTGAAATAAAACTATTTTTCAAAGATTTCTCCTACATTCAAAACTCCAATTTTTCTATAAACTGTCTGAATTAATAAGAGACTATTTTACTACATGAAAGATCAATGTGTCCAAAAAAGCCATTTGCATTTCTAGCTGCCAGAATAGGGATAGAAAATATAATTTTACTAAACAGACTAAATATCCTAATGATATTAGTTCTTTCCAATTCTATCTAAATATTCATTGCAGTTTTAGTCATAATCTCAACAAAAATTTTAAAATTTATAGGGAAGAATCGCCAAGAAAAACATTATTATTGAAAAGAATGCAGATAATGGATTAAAGACTTACATATAAAGGCAAAACTTAAATTTTTGAAACAATATAGAATATTCTATTTATGCTTTTGAGAAAGGGAAAGATTTATAGAATAAATCAGAAAAGAAACAATCAATAAAATTAACTATAATATAATTAAGAACTTCTGGTTTTGAAAAGTAGTATTAAAGAAAGCTTTAAATGTACAACTAAGGAGGAGATATTTACAACATAACCACCAAAATATTCATGTACAGAACATAAAAACAACTTCCACAATTTGAGAAGAAAATAATATCCCCCAAATAACACACAGGAAAAAATATTTCTTATAGGAAGATACAAGAATAAAAAGATGCTCAAACTCATTTGCAATCACACCTGAAAACTTAAAAAATACACACAAAATGAGCTACCATCCCACACTGGGCTCAAAAAATTATATAACATAGTTAAGAGTTGGTAGGGACGAGAAGCTCAATAAAAACTCTTAAATGTGACTCTTGGGAGAATAAATTGATGCAAAATTATGGAATTATGTAATAAAGTTTAAAATACACATATTCTGTCACCCAGTATTATCAATCCTAGGTAGTACCTCTTAGAGAAACTTTTGTACATGTGTACCAGGAGACATGAATGAAAGCAATCGTAATTACTTAATTTTCAACAGCAATAAACTATAAGTGAAATGTGTCCATCAAAGGAGGATAAATAGTTATGAAATATTCACATGATAAAACACTCTATCACAGTAAAAGTAAACAGTTCTGTGCACCAAAATGGATGAATCTCAGAACACTGAGTGATTGTAAAACAAGTCCTGTTAATATGATACCACCCATAACAAGTTCAAAAATTGGCAATATTAAAAAAATATATATATGTTGGTTAGGGTTAAAATCAACTCTATGAAGAAAAGCAAGAGAATGAAACAGTTCAGAGTAGTGTTTGTCTCTGGTGAATATTGGAGGATGTTTCCAGGGATGGTACACAGAGAAACTTCACTGTGAGGATGATGGTCTCTGTAAAATGTTACGGGTTCCAGGTGTTCATTTGTATTTCTTTATGAGTTACCCAAGCATTGCATATATACTTTTATATGTTCTGTGTATTTTATGTATGTTAGAACATTTGGCCAAAGTTGACTACATTTTGTTAAAACAATCAAGTACTAATATGTCCTGTTAGTTATATTCTCAGGCAGGAGGAAGCTAGGATATAGTTAGGATGGCCCACTTACTTGTATCCTCATTCCCAACTTCTTATCTTCTCAATGTGTTAGGTGAGAATCTCATGCCAGGTACCTGCCACTTGCCCCCCTCCACCCTTCTCTGCTCTCTTCCCAGCCATGGGAGGGTCACCTATAAAGGCCAAGTGAATGGCCTCTATTTTCTTTGGCTTCTGTTTTGCTTGGGTCAGTGGAGCGTTCTAAAAGGTGATTGGGTGAAGGGACAACAGTGAGATCAAGGTATCCATCACCTTCATTCTTCCCCACCAGAATTGTCTCTGGTTGCCTGATATGTATATATGTGAAAGTCATTCAGTCGTGTCCAACTGTTTGTGACCCCATGGACTGTAGCCTAACAGACTCCTCTGTCTGTGGAATTCAGGCAAGAATACTGGAGTGGGTAGCTGTTCGCTTCTCCAGGAGATCTTTCCAACCCAGAAACTGAACCCAGGTCTCCTGCATTGCAGGTGAATTCTTTACCATCTGAGCCACCAGGGAATTCCCTAGCTGCCTGATGCTCGGAGCTAAATGTCACTGCTTCTCTCAAGGCTGTCAGCCTTACATGACCTCTCCTTCTAGGTTCTGAGAAGTTTCTCATCCCTTCAGATCTAGAGAGCCTGATAGTCAACCTCATATTTAACAGTTGGGTAACTGCGAAATACATGGTTCTCTGAAACCTGCACCTCAATGAGAAACCCCTTTGTAATTAAACCCTCTTGAAGTATTCTGAGCGTAGCATCTAATTCTTTTTAGGACCTTGCCCGGTATAAATTAAGAGGTATGGGAAGAAAATTAAAGGAAATGGCATATAACAATTTTTCTTTTAAGTATTTGGAGGAGCATTGAATAGTTTTTGTTTAGACTCTGACAACTATATTAACTTTTTTTAAATGAGAGAAAAAGAGTGATAGAGGTCTGAATTAAGAGCTATTTGTTCACTTATTCACCAGGGACATGGTATGTCAAACAATGTTAAGGGAAGGCAATTCTGGTAGCTTTATGTAGGGTAAACTGTGGAGCAAGGTTCAAGAAGGAAGAAGACCATGACTTAGCAGGCCAGTAGGAGCTGGCTTGGTGAGATGGTGTGAGAAATACACATTTGAGGGGCTATCCAGGCAGGTCCCTTTATGCTCCTAGTCCCACATGACGACTGTACACCCTGATCTCATCTGGCGTGCCTCGTCTGTGAGATGAATTCTGTCTGCATGTCAAGCAAAGGGATAACATGACATGAAAAAAAACAGAAAGTGAGTTATACAGCTCTTTTTTACTGCCAATAATATTTTAATTTGTATCCTTATCATCGCTAATTGTTATCACCCTGTTCCAGGCCTTTAGCAGCATTTCATATTCCACTTTAGGTGTACTTTGAACCTTCATTGTAGCAACACAAATACTCATCAGTGTGTTGCTCTGCATCCTTTTAAATCGAGTCTTTTTATATTGTTACTTTGCCCACAGTGGACTCTGAAATGTCTGTTTAGCACCATCTGCGGATTTAATTAATGTGCTGTTTTGCTCATCTTCTGGATGATGGATAAAGATGTTGAATAAAATAGAGCTTAATACCATAATGCCTGGCACCCTGTAGCCACTTCCCTCTAAATGAACTCCAGTGCAGTTTGCTTTTATATCTGCTCATGGCCTTTTACGATATTCTCAATCCATCCAGAAAGTGTTCTTGCATCATATTTGGGTTTGCAAATCTAAATTGGAAGTCTCCCTCAGAAGCAATAACTCATCTGTGGGTTGCATTACCTGCGCATTTTCAGCCTAAGCAGTCCATGTGCACGTCAGTTCAGTGTGTAGATTTCTATTATGAGGAAACCTACCCTTTTCTAACACTTTAGAAATTCTCTTAAATGTTCTCACAGTTCCTTTTATAATTTGGCCTTTTCAACGACCAGTGACCTTATAAAGCAGGTAGATTTCTATATTTCTCATGAGGAGCTCGAGACTCTTGAAATTAATTTACAGGAAACTAATGATAGTTCCAGCTTTAGGATTCTGGTTGATACCTGATTTGGTATGCTAACTGGTTGAAATACACTGCCTCAAGTTAGAAATTTGGGGGAAGGACTTCTGCTACTATATCTTCAACTCAGTGTTTGGGAGAGAAACAGATCTTATAAAGGCCCAGCAACATACATTTTAATTTTTCTCAATACTCTTGGGGTGCTTCTTACTGATTCTTAGCTACATACTAAGGCCAAATGAATGCCAAAAGGTAGACCTTGTAAATATTCTTTTGTAGGCAGTGTATACTTGTAGATATGCCCACAGAAAAGCTGAAGCTCCAGTACTTTGGACACCTCATGAGAAGAGTTGACTCATTGGAAAAGACTCTGATGCTGGGAGGGATTTGGGGCAGGAGGAGAAGGGGACGACCCAGGATGAGATGGCTGGATGGCGTCATGGACTCGATGGATGTGAGTCTGAGTGAACTCCGGGAGATGGTGATGGACAGGGAGGCCTGGCGTGCTGCAACTCATGGAGTCGCAAAGAGTCGGACATGACTGAGCAACTGAACTGAACTGAAGCTCATCTTTCTGTTAGCTTAAGAGAATGTTCACGGTAATGCAGAGTCAGCTGGGCTAAGTTATTAATGCCAGTTTATTACTTATGAGTGGGTTGTTCCAGCTGATGTTCTGCTTCATAGGAGAGGTTTACTAGCCTCCCTTAGGCTAGGTCCTCTCCCTGCTACTGCTCAATCATCAACCCCTCGAATTCATCCTAAGGCCATGCAGACCTCTGGCCTCTATTAGCCAGCACTCGTTTCCTCTACAGGGGAAATGCCAGGGGCTGACAGCACATTTTTCACTTAACCTTGCCTCTGGGCTGATTGGCAGTGGGGGGTTTCTCAGCTTAGCTTTGCTGCTGATTTCCAACTCACCACAGGGCTCCTTTGTGCATGAGACTGTCAGGAGCTCCTGGGTATGGATATGTGAGAGACCTTGCTGGGCCCAGCCCAAAAATGATGATAAAGAGCTGGATGTAGGATGAAGGCCATAAACAGCAAAGCTGAGTATTTCTTCAGTTTCTTTCTCTGGCTAGTTCTTAGCACACTGTTACGATCAATTGTAAGACCCTTGGGCAAGTTGTGTATCTTCAGTTTTTCTCACCTATAAGGAAAATAACAAAAGTAGAAACTTTAGTTGACACAATATGTAATGTACCAGAGAAGTAAAATGCATAAACACATATTCTTACATGGTAGCTTTCCTTTCTACATCGTAAGCCATTGAAACTCTACACTACAACTGTCTATCAAATTGTTATAAAGACACACACCTTCTTAACAAATCAGTGTAGCACAACATATAAGCAAACAATTATTTTCAGTGTAGTTTTTATATATCTTTGAATAATCAGAAAGTAAAGTATTTTTTTAGCTTTATGTTAATAAACTTTTAAATGAAAGTCATTATTAACCAAGATAAAAATGGAAAGAAAATGTCTCATGTCTCAGGGCCGTTGTTTAAAGTACAAGGTAGGGTTTGGTGTATGAATTGTACCACTCACCACTCCCCTGTAGGCCAAGTCTTCATCCCAGGGTCTATACAGGAAAGCTGAATCAAATGTGGATCAGACTTCAGCTAGACTGAGTGTAAAGCTTGATTGATAGTAAAACTTTATTGGACAATGTGTCAGAAACTTGAGGCCAAAATGAGACCTCCGTCTCCTTCAAGGATGACCTGGTCCACTCAACCTGATAGTGGCTTATCACCCAGATATCAGAAATAGGTGAGCCACTGTACCTGAGGGATGGGTGGGGTAAGAACAGGTCGGGGCAAGAGGAGTCAGTGAAGGAAAAAGGAAGAAAAAATTGGGGAATTTTCTCTAGTAAGAATATTTAATGGAGAACCCATCCTTTATTTAAAAGTCTCTAAGATATTCAGTCCCATGAGTTATAAAGGAAGTGTGAATAGTAATATTTATTTAGCATCAATTTCATACCAGGCACTTTACATATATTATCTTATTCTCTTCCTATCCAAATCATATGATAGATACTGTCACAAACATCTTACTGATGAATCTGATACCAAGGCAGTTACCTAGGTCACATAGAAAGAGGTAGAGACAGGACTGAGGTCCAGTTGTGGCTGATCTCAAAGCTGTCAGAGCAGACTGCTTATGTCCAGTTGGTGAAAACAAAGACAGACACTATCACATGCTTATAACGTATAATCAGCCAAACTGTGGAACTGGGAAACGAGTCTGGCTGAAAATCCCATTCATTTCCCAACAAGTATTTCTCTGATGCATCTGCCATTTCATGGCATCTCTCCATGCTTATTTGAAATTATAATTTTTTTTAAACCAGAGCTCACCATGTTTGTCAGGTATTATCTAATGATACTGAGTACCACCCACTCCCTTCTAAGCTCTTTCAGGAAGGAGCTAAAATCCAGGAAATTATATTCCACCAACTCAGTATAACTGAGGGCAGGTGTGAGTGAAGGCTGAGCATGCATGGCTTCCAGGCTTCCTCCAAAATACAAACCAAAGCAACATGGTAGATAGTCAAGATCATCTCTTTCCTTGGGACTCCTGCCCTTCTAGATATTCTGAAAGCCAGAGTCCTCATTTTCCGTCCTTCCTTTTGGCTCTTTGAATGCTTGTGTAAGCCTCTAATTTTTTATGTTAGATTTGTTCCTGCTTTGTTAATCTACCTCAAAAGTGAAAAGTGAAAGTGAAAGTCTCTTGGTCGTGTCCGACTCTTTGCGACCCCATAGACTACACAGTCCATGGAATTCTCCAGGCCAGAATACTGGAGTGGGTAGCCTTTCCCTTCTCCAGGGGATCTTCCCAACCCAGGGTTCAAACCCAGGTTTCCCGCATTGCAGGCAGATTCTTTACTAGCTGAGCCATAAGGGAAGCCCAAGAATACTGGAGTGGGTAGCCTAATCCTTCTCCAGAGGATCTTCCCGGGGTTGGCAAATGAGAGCCCATGGGACAATTCTGAATTCTGTTTTTGTAAATGAGATTTAGAAGGACCCAGCCACACCACTGGCAACCCACTCCAGTACTCTTGCCTGGAAAATCCCATGGACAGAGGAGCCTGGTAGGCTGCAGTCCATGGGGTCGCTAAGAGTCGGACACGACTGAGCGACTTCACTTTCACTTTTCACTTTGATGCACTGGAAAAGGAAACGGCAACCCACTCCAGTGTTCTTGCCTGGAGAATCCCAGCGACAGAGGAGCCTGGTGGGCTGCCGTCTATGGGGTCGCACAGAGTCGGACACGACTGAAGCGACTTGGCAGCAGCAGCAGCAGCAGCCACACCAACTGATTTCACGTGTGGCCTGTGGCTGTTTTACCTCTGCAATATCAGAGTAGAGAAATTGCAACAAGAGACAAAGGACCCATATAGTGGACAGAATAATTGCCTCCAAAGATACCCTTGTCCTAATTCTAGGAATCTGTGAATGTTAACTTACATGGCGAAAGAGACTTTGCAGATGTGATTAAGTATTTGAGATGGAAAAATCATCCTGGGTTATCTGGGTGAGTCCAGTATCAGGGTCAGGAGAGGAGAGGGATATAAAGATGTTGTGCTACTGGCTTTGAAGAGAGAAGAAGGGGCTGTAATCTAAGGAATGCAGGTGGTCTTGGAGCTGGAAAACATGAGGGAATGGATTCTCCTCTGAAGCATCCAAGAGGAGCACAGCCCTGCCAACACTGGGATTCTGGGACTTGTGACCTCCAAAACTGAATTGTGTAGTTTTCAGCCACTAAGTTTGTGGTAATTTATTATAGGAGCACTAGGAAACTAGTGGCTGTAAAGCCTGAAATATTTACTATCTGATCCTTACAGAATAAGTTTGCTGACTCCATTTCTGTCAAATACAAATGATGCTGATTAGTGATAGAATCTTATTATCTGGGTCAGAGAACAAACAAGGTTCTCATTGGGCAAAGACTATCATGTCTTTCATTTAAAGACATGACTGTTACCATTAGTAGCAATTACCCAAATCTCACTGGAAAAGCACTTTTAAAAAACCTTTTACTCATACATATCTTCTATTTAATTTAATATGAACCTTTAAAAATTTGTCTATTCCATTGATTTGTAGGAAATATTTGTATATATTCTGAATAGTAATTGTCTGTTATACATGGTGCAAACAACTTACATTTTCTCATCTTTCTATGTTCAACAGTATATTTTTGTATAGAAAAGTTTATACTTATTATGGGAAAATATCAGTCTTGTGTTTTAGGAAACTGTTTCACTTCCTAAGGTCATAATATTTTCCTGTAATTACTTCTAGTATTTTTAAATGTTTCTTTTTCATGTTTAGATCTTTAAAATAATGAAAAGCATCTTTTATTGAAATAACACTTTTCTCATTAAGTAAACAGTCATTAAATTTTGGTTACTGCAGTATTGATAGGAAATGCCAGTTATGGCAGTCTCGCTGGGAAATCATTTTGAAGTATTTTTTTTCCCATTAATTCTTCAACATATGTATTCTTTTTTTTTTACATTCATATTCTTAGTCCCTCTTACATCTGTGCAGTTACCGCATTCTCATCACAGGTGTTCTCCAGCTCCACCATTTTCTTCCATTCTAATGCATTCAGATCGTCTTTCTTGTTCATGACCTTGGTCAGTCCCATCCTACCATTTGCTTTCATTTTCTTCTGACATAAAAGTCAGATATTTCATTAACCATGCAGTATGACTTTCAGTTATTTCCCACCCCTTTGTCTCTTTCTTGCACGTTTTGTTATCCATCATGTTTCTTCCTGTTTTGCTTTCTACTGATTCTTGCTCATTCTTCCAAATGCTTCACAATTTCCGAAAAGCCTGTAGTATGCAATTTAGAATAGCATACACCTGCCCTTTTCTGAGCCTTCCTTTCCTGCCAAGACTCTCTATTGGCTACCGAAAAGGAAGTGCTTGGGTGGCATATCTTTGAATTATACAGGACAGCTTGGCAGCTACCAAAAATTTTCTCCTCAGAGATTGATTGTCTCAGACAATTCTAAAAACACATCTGTCCCCAGTGATTTAATTTGCGTGATAGTAAATCCATTGTAATCTACTCAGATAACAACTTGCTATTTATATCAAACTCGTATCCAATTCTGAGATGTTAAATATAGGATTCTCTACATTTCCTGACACTCGTTTCTAATAAACCATGGCATACGCGAGAATGAACATTTAACTTTATAGAGCCTCAGCTGCAAGGCAAAAGGGTTTAAAGCACCAGGTCATAAGAAAGCCACAAGAAAGGCCTCTATTTCTAAACTAAATAGAGCATTAAAAATTTTTTCAGAGCTAGGAAAGACCTTACAGATCATACATTGCAATCCTTTTTATTTTAGAAATGAGGGAGCTGACACAATTTGGGGACTCCGATAACTCAAAGTCCCATAGCCAGCCAGGGGGAGAACCTAGTTAGAATCTCAGGTTTGTCACTTTAGCAAACAGATCAGTGCTCGTTCTGCCCTGCCATACCCTGAAACAGTACCAGAGCATCCACTATGGACGCCAGGGGTTTCATCCATTTTCTCAAAACAAACATATACTTTTAGAAGCTCAGAAAAATAGTCTGTACTCTATCCACCATATAGCCAGCCCTGAATGATGATGAGCACTTTTGTATGTGAAAGCACGTCAGTGGAGGGGTGGACAGAATGACCCCTGCAAAGAACCTGAGGACTGGACTTTAGAATATGAGGAGGAAAATGTCTTGTTTTATCAAAAGAAAAGTCGCTAGCAAATTTTCTAAATCCAATGTTAATGGATAAATAGCCTAAGTTGGGGGTGTTACAAAAGCTAAATAGCCCATGGTCTTCTTGTTGATTTTTCTGTTCGTCTCAAGAGTCTTTGCAAAGAGACATGGTTCACTCTGAACAGGTGTCAATGACATTAATTAAGAAAAACTAGTGGAAGAAGAAAACTACAATGGTATGTTGTCACTGGTTCTGTAATATCTGAAGCATTTTATCCAATGAGCTTCTTTACCTTCTAACTTAGATCAAAGTTTACGGTCGAAGAACAGATGGGGATTGCCAACATAAGGAAACATAATTACATTATGGAGACAATAGGTAAAAACCCATGACTGTTGTTAAGTTGAATATTTGACTAAACTTTGACCACATATAGCATAGACTACCGTTCAGATGTCTCTACATACTACTATTTCACTTATTATGAACAACCATTCAATGTGGCCTCACACGTGTAACAGTAAGGAGAGAAATCAGTGTTACAATAATTTCCGTAACAAAATGTCATCTGAGTAATTTTATGACTATAGCAGTTAGCTTTATGTCTTAAAAAATAATGTGGTTCATTAATTAATTCATTATTCGTTGAAAAATTAAGCACATTTATAGACAGAAATACCAGGTACAAAAACAATGTAATATAAGTCACACTTCACTAAAATGATAGAATGCAGTAAATGTTTTATGTTACATATTATCCCTCAGTTATTAAACAGTATCCGCCTAATAAAATTAGTGAAGAAAACCCTACTTTTATATTTTTAAATTTCAGAATCTGAAGTTATTCAAGTTTTCTAACCTTTTTTGGGAAAATACTGAGTGAGGATCTGATATATGCCTAACGACATGCCTGGCTCTGGGGAAAAATCAAGGCATTAGTGCAGTGTCTGCATTCAGGAACAGCTAATTCTTTCTGCACATTGTAACCATCCATGGTCTTTTTAAGACTGGTTTCAGCTGGCCTAAGCCTCTATTCAAGGCTTGATGGCAGGTAGACGGTCTGACCAAGAGGTATGTGAAGTCACACTGTACAGTCAGTCTCCCTCACTATATAGAGGAGGAATTTTCCATCTAAGTGAGCCTTTAAGTTCTCTTCTCGATAAAGGAGATTTTACTTTCATAGCTCTACATTTCTCTATGAATTACAGGCTGTCTTCCTACTTTTGAGAGTGAAGGACATGCATATAAACTAAGCCTGTCCCTGGAAAACCTGGACATACACCCATCTTAGTTCTCCCCCCAGGGTCTGCCATTTATAAACTATTCATGGGTGAATAATCAGATCAAGATACTCTACTTCTTAAAATGTTCCTCTGACTTTCCTTCATCATTAGGATAGAATTTAAAATTCTTTGCAAGGCCTGCATGGCCCTAGAGTGAATCAGACCCCAACCGCCTCTCTCCTCCTCACTCCCCGTTCTCCCCGCTGCTCTTCAGCCTGTTGAATATGTTCAGGCTCAGAGTAACTGATGTCTTCACGGCTTTAAACATTCCTCCCAGAGAGCTTCAGGGTCCTTTCTTTTCTTCATTCAGGTCTCTTTGAATGCGACCTCTCAGAGGCACCTTTCCTAACATCCTGTATAAAACAGCAACTCTCCACACAAATATACTTCTGGTACTCTGTTTTGTCTTTCTTTTTTATAATCTACTACTTGACTTATGCTGCCTGTTTGTTGATTGGTTGCCTCTACTCGAGGATGTTAGATATGTGAAATCAGGGACTACTGCTTGTTCAATATTTCATTATGTCTCCAGGACCTACAAGAGTATCTGGCGTTTTAGCGGCACTTGATAAATATTCCTTAAATAAATGTTGACTGGATGAAAATGTGCACAGCACTGACCTTAACTCCTTACAGTATATAATAAGGAAACTGAAATACATGTTATTTAATTTCTAGTCTGCGGATCTTTGCATAAATGTTGGCATTGAATTAAGTACAGTGTTTACAGGAGCCTTAAGAGCCTCTCAAGGGTTACCTGTTTTCCGATGCTTTTCTCAGCTTTTGCACACACGGACTCTGTACTCTCACAGCTAATACAGACCTCAATTATAGCTCTTCTCACACGAACCATCACCAGTCGGAAAAGGATCAAGACACCAGAGAGCAAAGTGCACTTTGGGAGCTAACTAGTAAGTCTGGTATGGGCAGATGGGGTTAATTTGACAGTGGAGATACAGGCAGAAGTTAGATCTTTTTGTAAGACAAATTAGCAATTTGTATTTTATCCTAAGGCAATGAGTGGTCATTCAAGAATTTTAAACTGAGGAGTGATGGGATCAGAGGTGCATTTGCAAAGGGTAAATCTGGCTGGCATGTGAAAGATGTAGGGTACCAAGACTAGCCTTGGAGAAATCCTCAAGCATTCACTGCAGTTGTCCCATCTTAAATGATCCTGGCCTGGCTAAGGCTGGTGGCCATGGGGTGAAGGCCCCTGGATGGATTACCTCTTTGCATCCCTCACGCTTTCCTTTTAATGTATTGCTTCTCTAGACTCAGTTATATTGCCACGAGAGGAAAGAAAATGCCGAGCAGTTGTCTGTAGTAGATATACCCAAAGCCGAGCAACTGAGTAACTGGATTAGTTAATCGAAATTCATGCTTTCTTTCCAGATTGTACCAAATTACCTCTTTTTAAAAATGAAATTTCTAGTGAAGAAGATGAATATATTTAAGGTAGAAGATAAGACAGTGTTATTATAGTTCCAAGGCATTAGTTAACATCATTTTAGTATTTTGTGAACATTCTGATGCCCCATGGACCTACTAAAGGGTCCAGAGAACCTCTACTCCAAAACAGTAGTGGTGATTGAATGCCTGGTTCTGAGTAGGTGTGTTTCAGTTAAGACTGTCATGATAGGAATCATACAGCACGTGTACTTCAATGTGTATCTGAGCAGTACTTGCTTTCTCACCCTCTCTGGTGCCAGGTTTACAGCCAGTGAATCTCAGGGTGAACCACCCTGTCTCATCTGTTCTCTTTCTCCCCTTCTGTGTCTCCCATTGTGTATATGTGTGATAAACATGTGATTCATGTATGTAAGTGTGTCTATATACACATATTTTGAGAGAGAAATTGAGAGGGGGGGAGAGAATATGCTCTCTCCTGAATAGAAAGATGGTGTATGACATGTGAAATGATTTAGAGATGTGAAGGTTGTTCTATATCCTGACAGTAACTGGTGTGTGCATGCATGCTCAGTTGCTTCCGTCATGTCTGACTCTTTGCAACTCTATGGACTGTAACCTGCTAGGCTCCTCTGTCCATGGGATTCTCCAGGCAAGAACACTGGGATGGGTTGCCATTTCCTCCTCCAGGGGATGTTCCCAACCAAGGGATCTAACATGTATCTCCTGCATTGCAGACAGATTCTTTACCCACTGAGCCACTTAGGAAGCCTGAAAGTACTTGGTATGTCCACCATTTTCAGAGTCTTCTTTTGCAAGACAAAGTTACCAGTTAAAATGCGAAAGATGCTGGAGGGCTACTACTAGTGGTAGTCTTTTACTTTAAGTAGTTGATTATATTAGTTCTGTCTTCTGTGGTTAGGGGGACTTTCAGGATAAATGGTGTAAAGGAAATAATCTGTTAGAACAATAGTGCGTATTCACTAGAGAATATTTAGAAAACTCAGTTAAGTAAAAAGAGGAAAACTTAAGTCATTTACAATTTCATCACTCAAGATATAAGCACTTATACTTTAATATACTCTATTTTATATTTCATATTTGGTCTTTAAAATTTTTTCTGAATGGCTACAGAATATTCCACTTTCTAGACATACCACAAGTATGTAAACAATCCCTATACAAAACTTTATATTGCTTTCCGTTTTTAATTATCATAAACAGAATAGCGATACTTTTGTCATTAAATATAAATGCGTTGCTGTGTGAAAGAATTTATTCACAATAAGATCCCTAATACATATTACAAAATAGGTGATGTCTCCTTAGAACTCACCAGCAGTGTGTGAAAAGGCCCATTTAGTCAAATCTTTGTTAAATTTGGAGAGTTTTCATTTTAAAACAATGCTTGCCAAGGTGGGAATACAAGTGGTACTCTGCATTTTTTTAAATTCAGTTTCTTTGATTGCTGATGAGACTGACATATTTTTTAATAAGATGCCGTGATGGTGAAGTAGCAGAATGACTGCTTCCCTCCTTCAAGACTAAGTTGAGGTACACACATAACACCTCTGTGAGAAACCCATGGGTGAAGAGGCTGTTCTGGCTGGTGTTGGAGGAATACAGCTTTGACCTGAGGCAAGAGGCAGCAAGGCAAAGCTGTGGGGGTTACTAAGAAAAGGATTGTTAGAGGTCATCCTGGCTTCTTCTCCTTTATCCTTACTTTAGGACAAGAAAAAGTGCTTGTTGATCTCTACCATGACAAGTAAGATCAGGGCAAAGTGTAAGGTGCTGAGAGAATCTAGTGCGGATGGGCCAACTCAGGCATTCATGCCCCAAAGGCTGGTTAAATGTTATATAAACTATAATAAATATCAGAGAATTAAACTTAACTGATACAGCTGTGCAGATGAAGCATATATAAAACCTAAAGACAAAAATGAAGAGAAGGATAGAAAACAACATATCAGTCAAATGCTAACCTAAAGAAACTACTGCAACCTAATATCAGGTGAGTAAGCTTACAGAAAAATTGCACTTGCAAAGGAGCATGGCATCGTGGTAATATTTCAATTTACCAAAGAGATATAGCAACTTTAAATATCTTTACAGCCAACAAAATAGCCTTATCTTTTTGTAAATAAGTGTTATTTATTAACACTCTGTATGTTTGCAGAGTGTTAATAAATAATCATGGAAAAGGCAAGAGAGTTCCAGAAAAACATCTGTTTATGCTTTATGGACCATGCCAAAGCCTTTGACTGTGTGGATCACAATAAACTGTGGAAAATTCTGAAAGACCACCTGACCTGCCTCTTGAGAAACCTATATGCAGGTCAGGAAGCAACAGTTAGAACTGGACATGGAACAACAGACTGGTTCCAAATAGGAAAAGGCTGTGTATGTCAAGGCTGTATATTGTCACCCCACTTATTTAACTTATATGTAGAGTACATCATGAGAAATGCTAGGATGGAATAAGCAGAAGCTGGAATCAAGACTGGCAGGAGAATATCAATAACCTCAGATATGCAGATGACACCACCCTTATGGCAGAAATTGAAGAGGAACTAAAGGCCTCTTGATGAAAGTGAAAGAGGAGAGTGAATAAGTTGGCTTAACGCTCAGTCTTCAGAAGACTGAGATCATGGCATCTGGTCCCATCACTTCATGGGAAATAGATGGGGAAACAGTAGAAACAGTGGCTGACTTTATTTTTCTGGGCTCCAAAATCACTGCAGATGGTGACTGCAGCCATGAAATTAAAAGAAGCTTGCTCCTTGGAAGGAAAGTTATGACCAACCTAGATAGTATATTCAAAAGCAGAGATATTACTTTGCCAACAAAGATCCATCTAGTCAAGGCTATGGTTTTTCCAGTGGTCATGTATGGATGTGAGAGTTGGACTGTGAAGAAAGCTGAGCACTGAAGAATTGATGCTTTTGAACTGTGGTGTTGGAGAAGACTCTTGAGCATCCCTTGGACTGCAAGGAGATCCAACCAGTCCATCCTAAAGGAGATCAGTCCTGGGTGTTCATTGGAAGGACTGATGCTGAGGCTGAAACTCCAATACTTTGGCCACCTCATGCGAAGAGTTGACTCATTGGAAAAGACCCTGATGCTGGGAGGGATTGGGCGCAGGAGGAGAAGGGGACGACAGAGGATGAGATGGCTGAATGGCATCACTGACTCAATGGACATGAGTTTGGGTGAACTCCGGGAGTTGGTGATGGATAGGGAGGCGTGGCGTGCTGCGATTCATGGGGTCGCAGAGTCGGACACGACTGAGCGACTGAACTGAAACAGGCGTGAAACCATTGCCAATATAGAAGATCTGAACACATTTTAAAACTTGATCTAATTGACATATCAAAAGTTCTGTGCAAAATATATCATATATATGATACATACTGATAAATACATTTCATATATATAATGGGTATGTAGGAAAGAGATCTAGTTGATCTATATAGTCTTAATTGTTTAAAGTTAATATGAAAAGAATAAATAGAAACAAAAGCACAACAATTTTATGTTTCATGTGTCAATCTGTAGAATCTAATAAAAGATATTTCAAGGGAAATGTATAGTCATAAGTATTATAATCCAAATTGAGACGCTGACTGCCATAACTACAGATAAAGTTGGCATTATAGAGTGTTGTCAACAGTCATATTCCAATGTTTTTAAAACTTACATTTAAAATAAATCTAAACATAATTAAGTTGTAGCTGATAAATAATAAAGTTACTATACCTCAGTCAAGTGGGGTATATCCCAGACATGCAAGGCTGGATTAGTATTAGAAAAAACATATGATCATGTTATAGATGTAGGACAGGCATTCTGTTTTATTTTTTATTAAACTTTTTATTTTGTATTGGAATAGAACTGATTAGCAATGCTGTGATAGTTTCAGGTGAACAGCAAAGCAACTCAGCCATAAATAGACATGTATCCATTCTCCCCCAAACTCTCTCCTATCCAGGCTTCCACATAACATTGAGCAGTTTCATGTGCTATACAGTAGGTCCTTATTGGTTATCCATTTGAAATGTAGTGGTATGTCCCTGTCCATCCCAAATTTCCTACCTATCCCCCCCATCCCTGCCAGCAACCATAACATCATTCTCTAGTCTGTGGGTCTGTTTCTGTTTTGTAAATGAGTTTGTATCATATATTTTTAGATTCTGCATATAAGGGATGTCATACAATGTTTCTGCTTATCTAGGACAGGTATTTCACATAATTAAACACTTAACCTCTTAGTAAATTAGAAGAAATTCCTTTAACCTGATAGAGAGGTCTTGTCTTTTTAAACAGATATTCTTCAAGCATCATCTTAAATAAGGAAATATCAGGAGTATTGCCTTTACAATCAGGAAAGAGACAAGCCCACTATCCCCTTTTTTATTCAAGATAATAAGCTCCATTTTGAACTTGTTTATTCAACAAACATGAAGTTTGATAATTCCATGATAGATTATGGATGCACACAATCTCTTATACATTGATCATTGACTTGTAAGTTAGTGAAAGCACTCTGGAAGATAGAATGTTCTATCTCCAAGTTGAATATTCATGTACCTTAGAACCCAGCAGCTCTACTCCTAGGTATGCAGATGATGCCGTGCTCAACATCACAGGAGAGAGGCCCTAGAGTATTCACAGTAGCACTGTTTACAGTAGCAAGAACCTGGAAAAAGACAAATGCATATGAAGGGGACTTCCCTGGTGGTCCAGTGGCTAAGACTCCAGGCTCTCAGTGCAGGGGGCCAGGGTTAGATCCTACATGCTGCAACTCAGAGTTTGCATGCTAAACTAAGGCCTGGTGCAGCCAAATTTTAAAAAAGGCAAAACCAATACAATATTGTAAAGTAAAAAAAATAATAATGAAAAAATGCAAATCAATAGAAGCCAAAAGAATGACCTATTGCAATAAAGCATGGTATCCTTTGTAGGAAAATAAAAACAGTAAAATTCTGTTTTTTAGAAATCAAGTAAATGCAATGAAATAAAGCACTACTTAAAAGGAAACAAGGAAATGACAAAGATAAGATTCAGGATGATAAAATTCAGGTGGTGATAGAGATTGGAGAGCTTCCAAAACAAGATTGGAGAGCTATATGGTATTTTCATGTCCTACCTCTTTTGCGTGGTGGGTTCATGGATGCTTATCACATTATTGAAAATAATTATTGCAGCTAAATAACTGAAAACATAGCATATATGGGTCAATGATGAGGGTATATAATAAATTTATGATTAATCCAACTCTGTGTAACTGATTTTCAAGGAGAAATGTGTAAGATTTTTAGCTATTTGAGTGCCAGAAAATGGTGAGGTAGCAAAAGGACACAGATAATGGGAGGGACATTGAAAACAAACTTTTCTCATTGAGTTTGCCTGGTATTTACCCTACATAGAGCACTCAGGATATTGATGACCACAGCAGGCATAAGTGCACCGCCCGTCAGTGCTACGTGAAATAGCTAGCCGAATCTCTCTGACCCTTAGTGCTTACCTCAAACATACATAAATAAAGTATATGAAACATTTTAGAAGGACAAATAGTAGAGACTTTGTAAGGTACTATAAATAATTATGCATTGGCTTCAATTCAGTTCAGTCACTCAGCATGTCTGACTCTTTGCAAACCCACAGACTGCAGCACGCCAGGCTTCCTTCTCCATCACCAACTCCCAGAGCTTGCACAAACTCATGTCAATCCAGTCAGAAAAGACCCTGATGCTGGAAAAGATTGAAGGCAGGAAGAGAAGGAGATGACAGAGGATCAGATAGTTGGATGGCATCACCAACCCAATGAACATACGTTTGAGTAAACTCCAGGAGTTGGAGATGGACAAAGAGGCCTGATGTGCTGCAGTCCGTAGGGACACAAAGAGTCCTACACGACTGAACAACTGAACTGAACTGATGCCATCCAACCATCTCATACTCTGTCATTCCCTTCTCCTCCTGCTCCCAATCCCTCCCAGCATCAGGGTCTTTTCCAATGAGTCAACTCTTAGCATGAGGTGGCCAAAGTATTGGAGTTTCAGCCTCAGCATCAGTCCTTCCAATGAACACCCAGGACTGATCTCCTTTAGGATGGACTGGTTGGATCTCCTTGCAGTTCAAGGGACTCTCAAGAGTCTTCTCCAACATCACAGTTCAAAAGCATCAATTCTTCAGTGCTCAGCTTTCTTCACAGTCCAGCTTTCATATCCATACATGACTACTGGAAAAATCATAGCCTTGAGTAGAAAGACCTTTGTCGGCAAAGTAATATCTCTGCTTTTTAATATGCTATCTAGCTTGGTCATAACGTTTCTTCCAAGGAGCAAGCGTCTTTTAATTTCATGGCTGCAACCACCATCTGCAGTGATTTTGGAGCCCAAGAATAGTCTCTCACTGTTTCCCCATCTATTTGCCATGAAGTGATGGGATCGGATGCCATGATCTTCATTTTTTGAATGTTGAGCTTTAAGCCAACTTTTTCACTCTCCTCTTTCACTTTCATCAATAGACACTTTAGTTCTTCCTCACTTTCTGCCATAAGGGTGGTGTCATCTGCATATCTGAGGTTACTGATATTTCTCCTGAAAATCTTGATTCCAGCTTGTACTTCATCCAGCCTAGCATTTTGCATTATGTACTCTGCGTATAAGTTAAATAAGCAGGGTGACAATATACAGCCTTGATGTACTCCCTTCTCAATTTGTAACCAGTCTGTTGTTCCATGTCTGGTTTGAACTGTTGCTTCTTAACATGCATGCAGATTTCTCAGGAGGCAGGCGAAGGTGGTCTTGTATTCCGATCTCTTTAAGAATTTTCTGCAGATTGTTGTGATACACACAGTCAAAGGCTTTGGTGTAGTCAGTAAAGCAGAAATAGATGTTTTTCTGGAACTCTCTTACATTTGCCTATTCACTAATACATCCAACAAGCATATATTAAGCCAGAACTCTGTATCCAGATATATTTGAGGCACTGATGATGAAAAGGTGGAGAGTTATAGCCCACATTCCAGAGGAGCCCCACCGTGCACAGGAGACCACATTTTGGCTAATAGTATAAAACCAAAGACCATAATAACTTCTAGGGTCAGCTATTTAAAATTAGAACATTTTGAGAAAATGTAGAGGTAGACATCATCATTGTAGTTATACTAGAGGCGACTATAATGGAACATAAGGAATGACAACCTGGGATAGTCAGAGAGGGCTTCATTATGAAAGTGACCATGATTCTTTGGTGGCTCAGACGGTAAAGCCTCTGTCTACAATGTGGGAGACCTGGGTTTGATCCCTGGGTCGGGAAGATGCCCTGGAGAAGGCAATGGCAACCCACTCCAGTACTCTTGCCTGGAAAATCCCATGGATGGAGGAGCTTGGTGCAGGCTACTGTCCATGGGGTTGCAAAGAGTCAGGCACGAATGAGCGGCTTCACTTTCACTTTCATGATTCTTTGTAGTTATCTTATTAAATGATCTAAAATGTAGTGTAAAGAATAAATTGTTGGCCAACCAAATAAGAGAAGGCACAATATGCACAAAACCATGGAGATGTGTGAGCATGTGGTATATCCTGGGAGTTTTTATACTCTGCTGTGCTAAAGCCTAGATATTATGGGGGGGAGAGTAATAGTGGAAGTAAGTTATGCTAGCCCTTCGATGGTCTGGCCCAGCCCACCACCTTATTTCAAAGTAGCATCCCCATTAGTAATATGAAGATAGATAGTATTATATACAGGCCTACTCTTAGCTTGGTCCCTACTACTAAAATACTCTTTTTCCCCAGTTAAACTATTATTGTCTAAATCACAGTTTGCCTTAGGGACTTGAATACTATGGTTGAAGTTTCCTACCCTTTTTCCACGCTGACTTCTCAAGCTTTTCCATGTTTTTTAAAAATACATCTTAATGGTTTTATAAATGAAAAAATGATTTCTCATAACAGCTTTAAATGTAGAGCTCAGACTTAGTTTCATCCAATAAAAGACATTGTGTCAAAACAACTTTTGATGCCCTCCAAACCAGCTCATAATTGAAAGTGTGGGTGCGTGGTATCAAGTGAGGACCTCTAACAAACCTATTCCACTCACCTATGTAGTAACAGACCCGTGGCTGCTGAAATACACTCCATAGGTCACGGGGAGCTGTACATCATTCATTGCCATACCTCTGCGACTAGAGGCTGCTTGTTTACTCCCAGAGCTGACCTGAATTTGCCTAGCAACAGGATGTTGTTGCTAGTGGTAACCATTCCATGGGGAAATATTTGTTCTGGGTGTTTGGGGTCTTTGTCTTTACAGACACATGGCACTTTGATAGACTTTATGAGTGGTAATGTCTCATCACCTAACATACTCCATTCTTTTGCCTCCTGTGCATGTACAACTTAGAAATGTGTCATTTAGAAACAGAAGCACAGTTTACTTTTTAGGATTGGCCTCTCCTCTGATTTGAATAAATTATTTTTTCACCTAGACCAAAAATAGGTGTCTCACCAAGTCTTATTGGAATTGACTGCCCTCCCACACAAACCCGACCTGTGAGTTCTCAGGTGTGGCCAACATAAGCCATAGAGAATGAGCGCTAAACAAAATTTTTAAAGTAATAATTCAGAAAGCAGAAAAATTCATTTGAAAATGTGCTGTTGAGGCATTTAAGTTATCAGCATGTTAAACTGAGGTTCAAAGATCTTCAGTTTGAAACAATTTGCTTTAGAGCAAGATTTCTTAATCTCAGCACTCCACATTTTGGCTGGATAGCTCTTCATTGTGGAGGGCTGTCCTGGGCACTGAAGACTGTTTATCCATCTCTTATGTCTACCCACTAGAAGCAAGCAGGAGCCTACCTCCTAGTTATGACAACCAAAAATGTCTTCAGAAATCGACAAATGTTTGTGAACCCTTGGGGACAAGATTGATCTTGGTTGAAAACTATTAATAGATTCAATTAAAAGAAAAAAATGTTTAGATGTAGAATTATTAGCCAAACAAGCAAACCAGGCATCATTGATGGAAAGATGAATGAGAATTGAAATTTATTTTTTCCAAGTTAGTGTTTTATTTTCTTTAAATACACAGAAGCAGGATTGCTAGATCATAGGATAGCTCTATTTATAATTTTTTCAGGAACCTCCATACTGTTTTCCGTAGTTGCTGTACCAATTTACCTTCTAATTTTTAGATGTAGAGTCATTAGCCAAACATGCAAACCAAGCATTGATGGAAAGAGGAATAAGGACATAAATTTTCTTAAGTCTTAGAAAACAGCCCAAAATACCAACACTCAATTAAAGCTTCTATTGTGCTTATAGAGGACTTAAAAAAAAAAAAAAAAAAAGACCAATGTGTGACAAGCCAGTGCCTAAAATCATGTTGACAATTAAATAAAATATTTAGATGAATTTATTTTCCACGAGTTCATGTGGAGTCAGTTTTTGTCCTTTGCCTAAGCCTTGTTTGTTGTTCCAGTTATGATGAATTCTGTTGATTATTACCAGCTGGTTGGTAGCTTTCTGTATCCTGCCATACTTTAAGTTTCAACCAGGAGTTATATATAATTGACCATATGAGGAAACTGAGATACACTCAATTAACTGAAGTATGATACTCCCATAATTTTTTAATATTGGTGGTCACATTATGGTTATATAGAACAATGCCTTGGTTTGTTGGATACATGCCAAAGTATTAGGATGGTGAGGGTTGCTTATCATGATTATATGGGCAACTTACTTCTCTATATAATCATTGAGGAAAAAATTCTTTATATTTTGTATATATTGTATTTATATATTGTAACATCTCTGTAACTTTGAGATTATTTTGAGTATTTTAAAAATATAAAAATTTCACTCTGTACATAGGAAGAAAAAGGTAGAGGAAGATAACATATATAATGTGGGTGCTGACCTAGATGTCCATCAGATGAATGGATAAGCAAGCTGTAGTACATATACACAATGGAATATTACTCAGCCATTAAAAAGAATGCATTTGAATCAGTTCTAATGAGGTAGATGAAACTGGAGCCTATTATACAGAGTGAAGTAAGTCAGAAAGAAAAACACCAATACAGTATAGTAACACATATATATGGAATTTAGAAATATGGTAACGATGACCCTGTATGCGAGACAGCAAAAGAGACACAGATGTATAGAACAGTCTTTTGGACTCTGTGGGAGAGGGTGAGGGTGGGATGATTTGGGAGAATGGCATTGAAACATGTATAATATCGTATGTGAAATGAATCACCAGTCCAGGTTCGATGCATGAGACAGGGTGCACAGGGCTGGTGCAATGGGATGACCCTGAGGGATGGGATGGGGAGGGAGGGAGGAGAGGGATTCAGGATGGGGAACACATGTACACCCATGGCTGATTCATGTCAATGTATGGCAAAACCAATACAATATTGTAGAGTAATTAGCCTCCAATTAAAATAAATTAATTAAATTATTTTTTAAAAAGGAAAAAAATATGTAAGGTAAAAAAAAAAAAAAGAAATACACACCTGTAATATTTAGGGGTAAAGAAGCACAATGTCTCCAAACAACTGTCAAATGATTCAGAAAATATATATTCAGAGAGAGAGGAAGGGAGAGAGGGACAAAGGAACAGAGGGAGAGACACACAGAGAGAAAATGGATGAAGGAATACTGGAGTAATTGGCATTTTGCGGGGACAACATTTCTGTAAATTTGAAATTATTTCAAAATTAAAATTTTAAAAAGACAAAAAAAATAATGTGGGTGCTGTCACTAAGTCGACTTAATCTTAACTGAGCATGAGCAGGGAAACCTCAATACATTATTCTCTCAGTAGGTTTCACTTCCTATATGACTCTTACAGTGTGAACATCTTGACACATTTACATTTTACTGGCAATTTCAGTAATTATCAAGGGTAATTTTACTTCTTTTAACTATATGCACGTTTTTCTTTACATATTGCCTTCAGAAGTTATTCTCATAATGAGATGCAACCAGGAAAGAATGAAGAAAACCGAAACGATGTCAATGGAAATTTAAGGAATCTTAAGAGGATGAATGTGTACTGAGGAGGCTAAAGGCAGCCTAGGGCAATGAGACACAGCACAACATTGGAGCCGTGCTGGTCTGAAACCTGGGCTGGCTCATTCTTGAGCTCCTTAGGAAAGGTCATCTATTAAGGGGAGAAACTTCCAGAGTCCCCACTATGTCTAGTTGTCTTTCCTTTTATTAGGGGCTGCTAACAACTTCCTTGTCATGAGTTTCCCAGGTGGCCCAGTGGTAAAAAACAAAAAATCCTCCTGCCAATGCAGGAGATGTGGGTTCAATCCCTGGATTGGAAAGATGCCATGGAGAAGGAAATGGCAACCCACTCAAGAAATCTTGCCTGGAAAAATTCCATGGACAGAGGAGCCTGGCAGGCTACAGTTCATGGGTTGCAAAGAGTCAGACATGACTGAGTGACTGAGCATGCACGTAACCACCTCCATGGATGGTGAGGAGATTGGGTAAATGCAGCAGCAGCTTAGGTGTTTGGGATTCACATATACACACAACTTCTATGCAGAGTACATCATGAGAAACGCTGGGCTAGAGGAAGCACAAGCTGGATCAAGATTGCTGGGAGAAATACCAATATCCTCAGATATGCAGATGACACCACTCTTAAGGCAGAAAGTGAAGAACTAAAGAGCCTCTTGATGAAAATGAAAGAAGAGAGTGAAAAAGTTGGCTTAAAGCTCAACATTCAGAAAACGAAGATGGCATCTGGTCCCATCATTTCATGGGAAATAGATGAGGAAACAGTGGAAACCGTGGCTGACTTTATTTTTCTGGGCTCCAAAATCACTGCGGATGGTGACCGCAGCTATGAAATTAAAAGACGCTTGCTCCTTGGAAGGGAAGTTATGACCAATCTAGATAGTGTATTGAAAAGCAGAGACATTACTTTGCCAACAAAGGTCTGTCTAGTCAAGGCTATGGTTTTTCCAGTGGTCATGTATGGATGTGAGAGTTGGACTGTGAAGAAAGCTGAGTGCTGAAGAATTGATGCTTTTGAACTGTGGTGTTGGAGAAGACTCTTGAGAGTCTCTTGGACTGCAAGGAGATCCAACCAGTCCATCCTAAAGGAGATCAGTCCTGGGTGTTCATTGGAAGGACTGATGTTGAAGCTGAAACTCCAATACTTTGGCCACCTGATGTGGAGAGCTGACTCATTTGAAAAGACCCTGATGCTGGGAAAGATTGAAGGCAGGAGGAGAAGGGGAAGACAGAGGATGAGATGGTTGGATGGCATCACCGATACAATGGGCATGGGTTTGGGTGGACTCCAGGAGTTGGTGATGGACAGGGAGGCGTGGCGTGCTGCAGTTCATGGGGTCTCAAAGAGTCAGACACGACTGAGTAAGTGAACTGAACTACTGTATATAAAATAGATAATCAACCAGGACCTGTTGTATAAGGAATTCTAATATCCTATATGGGAAAAAAATCTGAAAAAGTACCAGTAAATGAATGTATAATTTATTCTGACCAATAAATGAATGTATATAGCTGAATCACTTTGCTGTGGACCTGAAACTAACACAATGCTATAAATCAACTATACTTCAAGAGAAAATAATTTTTTTAAAAATGCACCAACAGAACCATCAATGGAATGGAAAAACCTTTCAGATTAGTAACTTTTAGTCAAAACAGGGTATCAGTGTCTTTGACCAGAACAGTTCCAGCAGGGTCATGGCAGTGGGTTAAAGAGATAACGATGCAGTGACCTTGCATGGCACCAGATTGGGAAGAGAGAAAGGGGTAGATAACAGCACTGGAGGGGCATAAGATTAACAGAAGCATTTGTTTTTTTTTTTCTTTTTATGAGATGAGAGAAGCTTGCATGCATGCTCAGTCACTTTAGTCGTGTCCGACTCTGCAAGTTATGGGTTGTAGCCCACCAGACTCCTCTGTCCATGGGATTCTCCAGGCAAGAACACTGGAGTGGGTTGCTGTGCCCTCCTCCAGGGGGTCTTCCTGACCCAGGAATTGAACCCCTATCTCCTGCATCTCCTGCATTGCAGGCAGGTTCTCTACCCACCAAGCCACCTGGGAAGCCCGAGAGAAGCTTAACTGTGTTTAAATGTGGTGAGAGAAAAACCCACAGAGAGCAAGTAGCAACTTTGCAGGCAAGTAGTTTGGAAGAACAATCTAGAATCGAGGAAACGGAGCTCTTGATGAGTCTGAAGCTGAATCCCAGTAAGAAGTAAAGGGTTCCTAAGCTGAAAGAGAAATGAGAGTCAGTGGTTTCAAGGATGAAGCAGGTCTAGCTCTGTGGAATTCTATGTCAAGTTAGAAGAAGGATTCACAGTATAGCCAAGACAGTGAGGGGTATGGGACTGAAAATATGAGGGATAGAGTGGGTCACCTACAAAGCCATTGTTTATAACTCCTAGGTGTGACTTCTGTGCCTGAGGTAAGGAAGAAAAACCCATGACCATAATTCAGCTTTCCTGTGGGAATCCTCTGTAGAGTCCCTGCTGTATTCTGCTCCCTGTCTGCAAAGATTGGCTACATTTTGTTTCTGATACAATGGTTTTCTATGTTAATTTTTCTTGGCTCAGGAGAGGTTTCTAATCTGACCTAGTAGACATTTCTTAAAGCTTGTTCAGTACAACTACAGATTCTGACCATCACCACCACCATCAGAACTATAGACCAGCTTTGAGAATTCACTTATTAATAGTTCTATAGACAGCAGTTTGGAAAGCCATGTTTCAAGCCATAATATAACCTAGTTCCCAAATTTCTGGAAAGTATTAAATATTCACTTTCAAACAGCCACCTTTATTTTATATCTTACACTTTCACTTGTTTATGGAATTCCCTTTTAATTTTCATGGGTGGAGCCTTAGTCAAGTGACTTGCAAAGCCCAGAGCATAACTTTCCAACCTGGTGATCCTTGAGAAGGGGCTATTTTGAGGAAATTGCTTTTAAAATGGGATTTTTGAAATGCTGCTGACTGTGGTGTTTTAAAGTTTGTACTTATGCCCTTTGGCAAAGAGTGTTTAGGATGTCCATTTATTGATCTAAATAATAAATACGAAGAGTCAGTTTGCTTTGCATTAAATAAATGTGCCATTTCTGCTTAAACATGTATCTCAAATTCAAGCAGATAAATCAAACGTGAAGGGAGAATGAAGACAAACAACAGTAAAAATTCCCAGAGTGGCTAATGAGGAGCAAGGAGTAGATGACCTTTGAATCTTTTCAAGATGATTAAACACCACATCCTTACAATGAGACTCCTCCATCCACACACTCTTCAGTGAGGTTGGGTGTTGTGCCATTATCTGGGGAAGTCAAATTGGACTTGCCTTGAATTAAATTTGTTCTTTGGGTCCTGACATTTATCAATACAGAATGTGTTCCCTAGAAAACCAGTGTCAGCACTTCCAGACCCAGCAGCACTGAATAGTTCCACTTTGCTCTGGAGCACTTGTTCATTATGGCTGGTGCACTCACAGTGAGGTTGGGGGTGCGTGCATGCACCGCAAAGGTAACTGCTGGAGGCTGGAAAGAGAATAGTCAGAAAAATCCAAGGACTCATGGAGAACAGAGGAATCAGCCCCCTTAACTTGTGTAGGTGAGAGCCAGTCCCCTCCTCCCATTTCTTATTGTGTTGTCTTATGTACATTGCAACCCACTGGGTAGAGATTGTAGCTGCTTAATATTCCATTCAGAACCTGCTTCACAGTTGGCATTCAATACATGTTAAATAACAATAATAACACCATATAGAGCCTCTAATTTCAGAAAGTGAGGTCGAAATTGCTGTTTTGAATCTCCGCATTAATGGCACTGGCTCTGGATGCCTTCTTCCTCTCCCAACACTGTCTGTCTCCCGCTGGCTGTTACACATTGTACGCTCACAAAGCCACCACTACTAGCCAATCATCCTGATCAGCTGTCACAAGGGTCAGAATGCATCAGCTCTCTCCACGTGCCTGTGCACACACTCCTCTGTGCACAGGATGACAAAAAGAAGCCACTGCCCTCAGAAGAACAGCTCGGATCCAGCTGCTAACTGCACACCATCACCTTTGGCGTGTGCGCCCACTGCCTGAGCACAGACATGTACAGGAGGGCATTGGAATGGAGAAATCATGAATTCTTCCCCAGCTCTTTCTGGTCACCAACAGTGTCCAGCAAGCAAGGCAGGAGTTCTGCCTACTGGTCAGCATTTGCTTAAAATGGTTGGGTTGAATTGGATGTGGTGGAATGCCTTTTTTTTCTGTAAAGTTGGTCATTTTCTTTCATAAGAAAGATTTCTTCTTATTTGAAGCGCTGCCTGGCAACTGAGAGAGAGCAGTTTAGCTTCAAATTAAAATAGTTGCTGTCAATCAGAAGCTAACTACAAGGCTAGTGGACAGTTTTTTTTTTTTAATTGAAGATATTAATAGATTTTCTTCAGCTATATAAGAAAGGGAAATGCATCTGTAGGAGGGAGGCAATGAAGGAGTCTAGGGAGGGGGCAAAGGAGGAAGGGAAGGAAGGATAGGATGTGACTTAAGTTTAAGGAGAAGTATTCAGAGGGCAGGGTGAGGAAGGGAAAAACACTTTTCCGTTTTGTGTTTTTGGTTACTTCTTTGTCTATTTTACCAGCTCTGCTTAAACTGACTTAGTGTTTGGAAGAATATAATTCATCCCAGAAGGTTTTTCTAATGGGCAAAACACTATCTTTGTTTATGTTAAATGTGGTAGAGATAGATAAATGTTCTAATTTATATTTATAATTGACTCTTTACAATGGCAAATTTTAATTCGAGGATCATGGGGTGACCGTTTCAGCAGTGTGGGAGCTCCATCAGGCTATGCCTTAACTCAGAGGAGGGGTCAGAAGGTGGGCATGGGCTGGGACTATATAATAAATAATACTAAAAGCACTGAGTGCTTACTACATGCCAAGTTCTAAATGCTTTGCATGAAATCATTCCTGTAAATTCTCACAACAAATCAGTGAGAAGGGGGACTGTTCTTTCTATCTTACACAGGAGGAAATTGAGACACAGAGAGACTAAGGAACTTATCCAAGGTCACACTAAGCAAGTCATCATACCAGAACTTTAGCTCAGTCGTTTTAAATTCCAGGAGCTGTGGTCTCAAATGCACATTCAACATTTAAAAAAGGACAGACATGTTACATACTTGGTGTAATTCTATTAGCTACACTGACGCCAGTGACATAAGTAGAACCTCATGCGGCTTTTCGTTACCTGCAAGATAAATTCCTGACTCTTTAGCAGGCACACCGCTGAACTCTGTGTGTTGAAGGTCTGCCATGGTCCAGACACAGCCTCATTTCTAGCCTGTTTCAGTCTCTGCTCTTAAATGGCCTCCAACCAAGCCATCTCAGTTTACTTGCAGCTGGGTTTTTCTTTTCCCCTGTGCTGCCTCATATCTGCAAACACTCATTCCTTGCTTCTGTTTCCCAGAGTCTTCACTTTCTCTCTTCTTTATCTGAGAGATTTGCCTTTCGAATGGCAGCTGAGACTTTGCCTCCTCTGAGAAGGCGTATCTGAATTCTCCATCAGGTTTAAGGATCCCTTCATCTGTAATCCCACAACACCTAGATACCTTACTGCATTGCCCTGTTGCTATTCTTTTACATATTTTACTCTGTCATTTGAATATAACCATTCGGAGACAATACAATACCTTATCCATGCTTTTATGCCTGGTGTCTTTAAAAGTACCTTACAAGTGAGTGTTAGCTGCTCAGTCTTGTTTGCCTCTGCCACCCCATGGGCTATAGCCTGCCAGGCTCCTCTGGCCCTGAAATATTCCAGGCAAGAATATTGGAGTGGGTAGCCATTCCCTTCTCCAGGGGATCTTCCTGACCAAGGGATCAAACATAGGTCTCCTGCATTGCAGGCAGATTCTTTACTGTCCGAGCCCCACCTTATGAGTGAGAGGCATTTAGTAACTACTGGTGAATGAATGCGGAGTGAGCCTTATTCCTCAGGCTCCTTTTCACCCATGAGGTCTCAACCTAAATGTCAGTTCCTATGTGAGTTCTTTTATGACCGTTCCCTTCATTTGCCCTCTGAGGTAAACTAAAGATTGCTAAATTATTTGCCATCCTTTCCATTAAGAAGTGGGTGTAAACCTTTTCCCTTAAGTCTGAGCAGAATCATGACTGCTTAACCAGTGGAACATAGCCTAAATGATGCTTCTCTGGGTGTCCAGCTCAGGCTATCAGAGACTGGCAACTACTTCTTTCTGTCTGCTGGGGTGGTTGTTTTTCAGTTGCTAAGTTGTATCTGACTCTTTATAACCTCATGGACTGCAGCACTTCAGGCTTTCCTGTCCTTCACTGTCTTCTGGAGTTTGTACAAACTCATGTCCATTGATGCCATCCAACCATCTCATCCTCTGTTGCCCCCTTCTCCCTGCCCTCAATCTTTCCCAGCATTAAAGTCTTTTCCAATGAGTCTCCTGGGGTATGTGCTCATGGATCCCAGCTTCCATGCTGTGAGGAAGTACTATGAAAAGGCCCACATGGAGAACAGCCCACAGCCAGTGCTAAATTAAATCCATGCAAGTAAAGTCATCTACTACCATTAAGAATAAGAATGAACCGTCCCAGCTAAGACCTGGCCAAATCGCAGTTTGTTGGCAAAATAAAAGGTTGTGCTAACCCACTCAGTATAGGTTGATTTTTTTGATGTTGTTCAGCAGTATAGAGCTGGAATATTCTCTAACACATCATCCTGTTGATTTTTGCTTGTTACAATACATCTCAATCTGAAAGGGGCATATTTATCACCTCTCTCCTCCCAGTTACCATGCGTGTGTTTGTGCTAAGTCATTTCAGTCATGTCCGACTCTTTGCAACCCTATGGACTTTAGCCCACCAAGTTCCACTGTCCATGGGATTCTCCAGGCAAGAATACTGGAGTGGGTTGCCCTGCCTTCCTCCAGGGCATTTTCCAGACCCAGGGATAAAACCTGTGTCTCCTGCAGCTACTGCATTGAAGTCAAGTTCTTTACCATTGAGCCAACAGGGAAGCTCTGCCAGTTACCACCCTCAGTTAAAAGGTGGTATCCTATCTGTCCTACCCACTTCTACAAATGGTACTAATATGGAACACACACTTGGTAAATCCTTCTTGAATGTTCTTCTTGGAGCTATGTTAGAAGAAAGGTGCCCATAGATGAAACCAGGGTCCTTGGACATTTTGATGAAATCATTTATCTTATGTTGAAAGTTACAGCATACTTTCAAAGATAACTGCATTTCAAGTTCCATGTTATAGGCAATGACAATTACTCCCTTAGACTGACTTTACTAAGGTAAGGTATACATTTTTAAATTTTTTAATAGATTGTTGTTTATCTTAAACCAGATATGTTCTAGTAAGGTGAGGATTGGAGAACAGAGAATGGTGGTATCATGGTAGAAAAGAATGTTTGTGTTTATAGGCAAAATAATTTATAAAAGAAAAAAAAACTGAAAACTTAAAAGGAACTCATTTTTTGTTGGACAATCCTTCTAGAGAACCCAGCATTAATCCATTTCCTCTAAAATATGATTTTTTAAACAATTGACCCTAATAAGCTATGTTCTTTAAAAAATCCTGTCATGTTTTAATTTAGTCTTAAATAATTACACACAGCTCTTCAAACTACAGATCATAAAACTTAAAAAGAAAAATTCACTTTCACAGAGGTTATTTAAATAAAAGAACAAAAAGATGTAAAAGTTTTAATGGCATTTTCCCCAGTAACTGGGCACTTTCTTCTAATGATAAGAGGGGAATCTTGGTCTTGATATACTCATTCCCAGTTCCATGAACAAGTGGGGCACTTTAAGTCCATGTGGGAAATAAAGTATCAAATGATCAGTAAGAAGCTGAACTTTAAATCTACAAGTGCACTTTCCATTCCTATGGAAATTGCACATTCTGTGGAAATGTACTTAGATTGTCATTGTCTAGTCAAATACGGTGAAAATGCAAGTTGAAGGAGCATAATTAAGGTTAAAAAAAAAAGATGCAATGAGAATGGCTGTCTTTCATGAAGCCTAATCAGCACCTTGGACGTGTCTATGGGCACAAGAATGGTCAGACACATTCTCCTGAACCACTGGTCCTCAATTATCATCATTTGTGGCTTGTTATGTAAGTGTATGCACTGTTTCAGTATCCTTGCTTAGGTAATCTGGATGCTCTGTTGAATAGAAATTTTCCTGGAGTGGGCTCCTTCAAATCCCATTGCCTAGGTCTATTTCTTTGATTTCATGCAGCTTGTCAAGTTATCAATAAAGCAGAAATACTACTTTTTTGAAAGAGAGAGAGCTTTTTTTTTGGAAATACAGTTGGTGAATTCTAATGTTAGCTTTAAAGAAGACTTGTAAAAATACCAAATATGCTGTTATATTTTTGTGCATCCACAGAGATAGGAATAATAGAAATGCACTGATAGAAGAATTAGCTTTGCACAGCTAAATCTCCCAATGTCAAATCTCTTCTACAGAATGACATGAAATATAATTAAACTTGAATCCACAAGTATTTATTATTTATTGAACAGCTAAGATGCCCAAGGCAATGGCATACGTTCTGTAAAGGACACAGTGCAATCAACCTATAGTCCTAATCAGCAAGTAGATTTCATTGTGTGTTAATATCTCACCATTTAGGAAAATGAATATAATTTTATATAAATGGATTCAAAGATTGTAAAGATGTCCCCAGAAACATGGGGAGTACAGTTAGACCCTCAAATTCAACTTCCCTGTGCCTTACGGTTTGGCTAAGCAGAAGTGGTTAGGTAGCAGTCCCTTGAGAAACACTGGGTGTAGGCCTGTGAAAATAGCCTCAGAAATAAATTTATTTTCCTAGTACTTTTTACTAGAATATTCCTAATGTCACCTAGTGGCCAAAAATTTTAATGAAATTTTAATAATCTAAAATGGTTGCAAACTTCCAATGTCCTGTCTAGCTGCCTTGCCTACAGGACATGTGACGGGCTCACTTATTTTTTCTACTTAAAGCTATTTCATAAACTTAAGAGGCAGAACACATCCCTGAGGAGATAATATTCAAAAGAAGATATTTTGGATTTCAAGATTCATGTAGGCCATAAAGAGGACCAGGGGAATGCCTCAATCATATCTTCCTACTCCTCCCCACTGTGTGTGTGTGTGTGTGTGTGTGTGTGTGTGTGTGTGTGTGTGTGTGTGTGTGTTTTAACTGCAGAAGTAAGTAACTGTCTCTTTTCATTTGTAAAAATGATTTGAAAGGTTTTTGCTTTCTTATTTATAGAATCAAGTTCACAAAATCAAATTTCAGCAGATGGGTAGGTTTGTAGTCATTGTGCTGTGTTTTGTCTCCTGTTCCTAGAATGCAATTCTGATTATTTCAGAAGCTCATTGACCGTAGGATATAAATGTTCCGTACACTTTTCACATTTGTTTCAAGGGCAAATTTTCTTGCACACAAATGAAAACAGTTCATTATCTTGAAAAACTCCTGGCAGAATGCAGATATACCTCAATAAAAACCTGTTTCACGTCATGACAGTCAAACCCAAATGTGTAGAATGTTACTGTTATTGGAGCTAAGTGTAAAAGCATCAGGGTTGAGATGATAAAGTATTATGCAGGCAATGCCAGGGAACGTGGATGTTTTGCTTAGGTAATGGGAACTTTTTGAACAGTTTCAAGCAGGGGCATAGCACAACCATATTTTCAGTTAAAAAGATCACCAGAAGTAGTATGGAGAAAGAATTGGAGGAAACAAGACTGGAGACCAAGACAGCATTTTTAGTAATCTTGCTTAGAGAAGAAAAGAGTCTGCATTGAGGTATGGCCATGAGAATGGGAAAGAGAAAGAGACAGAACTTCAAGAGAGATATACAAAGCAGAATCATTAGGACTTAGTGAGTGACTAAGTGTGAGAGGAAAAGAGATGTCATAGTTGTTATTTTCATGGCTTTTGGCTCTGAGAGTTGGATAAGGATTTGTGCCATCTCACAGAATAAAACAGTAATGATAAAGAAGTTGTGATTTGGAGGAGACAATAATGAGTTGAAGAACCTTGGAAACATTCTTCAAACTAGGTGCTTGAAATAGTGGTTTGAGGTAACTAGTTCTGGGAAATCAGGAAGAAAGGTTTTGTAAGTTTTTTGTGTTAAATTTTAAATAGCCCTTAGTTCCAAACTGTTGCAGGGAAGTGTTAATTAGTATATACAGGACTTGCAAAATACTAATGATATATTGGTGGCAGTTGATAAGGTCACTGAGGAAGGGTAGGCAGAGGAGAAAAATAGAAGGCTGAGAAGGAAACCATCATATAAAGAAGAGTAGATAGAATGGAAGTCTGCATGGGGATATGAAGGAAATAGGAAAATTATTTAGGAGGAAAGCTGTCCTAGAAGCCTAGCAAAGAAAATGTTTCAAGTATGACAGTTACCTGTAGTATCAAATGTGACCTGAAAGAGAAATATGATCAAAGCTTGCAAATATACAAATATATTATTGTGCATTTGATAATTAGTAAAACTGTTTTCCATGGGGAAGGATACGCTATGCACCCATTTGGTCTCTAATACTCCATGTAAAACTCAACCCCGTGCATGAACACTCTCCTTATCCTGCTTGGGTTCTACTTTCCTGTGCCAAGTCATCACCCCAGAAGACCGTCCCCCATACCTCCCTCCTTGCTTTCCTAGGACAACATCCTGCTCACCTTGATCAGATCCCAGTACTACACTCTGGGCCACCACAACTGTTCCATGCCTTGAGCAAGGGAAGCCCTGAAATGCTTTGCCCCACTTTAATGCCCTTAGGAATAAACTGTCCATGGAAGGGAAGGAAAAAGAAAAAGAAAGAACAAATTTACATAATTTGAATGCGTCTGTGATAAGACCCTGATGGCTACATACTCCAGCAGGCAGCAACTATTTCTCCTTAGAGGGGAATTCTGGATCCATGCAAAGATAGAAAGTGTGATATGCCAGTTTGGCTGGCCAGAAAACTTCAAAATGTTTGTTTAGATTTGTCACTGGGAGAGTGTCTATGGTCTTGGTTAGAACCATTTGGCTGTCTTCATCTGCATTTTTAAATGTTTCAGATTTCAACCTTGGTTTTTATTTCTTCTGTTATATATTTTTTCTGTAGATCTTTTACAAACTATGTTCTTTAAATTGATAGCTATAATTTTCCAGTTAAAATCTTCCATAATTACCAGATCCTTATTTCCAAATAATTTATAATCCCCATTAAATGCTCCACAGGTGACCAATAATGTTTGAAATTTAACTACTGTCTTTCCCCCCAACCCTGACTAATCCTACCATTTTTCACTTTTCTATGAATGGTATCTCTCTTCTCCTGGCCATCCAAGTTAAAAATCTTACACTACTCCATACTCTTTCCTCTCTCTGATTCCTCAAACCCAATGTCTAAGACCTGTCATTTTGACTTCGTAAGTAAATCTCAAATATATCCTCTCCTTTTCATTTTCACTATTATTGCCTTAATTAAATGTTGTGATTCACATCTCTGATCTACATTCAGACTTAAGGAACTCATTCCTTTTGATAGCTAGGATGTTGCCTGCCGATGGCTCACTGATAAAAAGTTTCTTCCAATCAGGAATTTTCCAGAAAGGGAGTTAGCTACCTTACCTAAGGTTACATCCCCTTCCCAGGAGCAACTTACATCCACTGACTACTGGTTGGTGCAGATGTACAAAGACCTTGACCCTCCTTCCACAGTCTGCAACAACTTTGAACAGCCATCCCAGTGACTGAGTTTCCCTGTGGAATGATCAGGAATTTGTTGTAATTCCATTGCAGTTGAATGTCTCCCACTCCTGAGTCCTTCAAGCCCTCACAGGTGTTGCCAAAAGCATACCCAAACTCTCTGTGTGAACAAACTCTTCATCTCACAGTTTGTTTCCTAGGAAATCTGATTGCAGACATAAGGATAATTGATGCTTAGAGTAGACCAAGGAGACAGAATCTACAAAGCAGGTTACCTACCAGTCTACTGGCAAGTCTGAAAGTAGGCTTATCTCGGACATACTGGACGAATTCAATTTGTCAGACTCTCCAGTGGGAAGTTCATATTGTATGGTTCTGGAAGGGAATGCAATAGATACTGCAGTGCATCAGGAATTTGCGGGATTGAGAGTAATCATAAGGACAATGGGGTTGGATAACTGTTGCTGGTGCTATGTAGTCACTGGAGAAAACAAAGCTTGGGGATGGTTAACAAAGTGTTAAAATCAGTCTCCTTGATAGCTGATAAAGGAATTCACAGCTCTTGCAGCTTCAGTTCAGTTCAGTCACTCAGTCGTGTTCGATTCTTTGCAACCCCATGGACTGCAGCATGCCAGGCTTCCCTGTCCATCACCAAATCCTGGAACTTACTCAAACTCATGTCCATCGAGCCGGTGATGCTATCCAACCATCTCATCCTCTGTTGTTCCCTTCTTCTGCTTTCAATCTTTCCCAGCGTCAGGGTCTTTTCCAAGGAATCAATTCTTCACATCAGATGACCAAAGTGTTGGAGTGTCAGCTTCAGCATCAGTCCTTCCAATGAATATTCAGGACTGATTTCCTTTAGGATTGACCAATTGGATCTCTATACTGTCTAAGGGATTCTCAAGGGTCTTTTCCACACCACAAGTCAAAAGCATCAGTTCTTCAGTGTTCAGCTTTTTTTATAGCCCAACACTCACATCCATATATAACTACTGGAAAAACCATAGATTTGACTAGATGGACCTTTGTTGGCAAAGCAATGTCTGTGTTTCTTAGTATGCTGTCTAGGTTGGTCATAGCTTTTCTTCCAAGGAGCAAACATCTTTTAATTTCATGGCTGCAGTCACATCTACAATGATTTTGGAGCCCCCCAAAAAAATAGTCTGCTGTTTCCTTTGTTTCCCCATCTATTTGCCATGAAGTGATGGGACCGGATGCCATGATCTTAGTTTTCTGAATGTGGATTCTTAAGCCAGTTTTTCCACTCTCTTCTTTCACTTCATCAAGAGGCTGTTTAGTTCTTCGCTATCTTCCATAAGGGTGGTATCATCTGCATATCTGAGGTTATTGATATTTCTCCTGGCAATCTTGATTCCAGCTTGTGCTTCATCCAGCCCAGCATTTTGCATGATGTACTCTGCATAGAAGTTAAATAAGCAGGGTGACAATACACAGCCTTGATGTACTCCTTTCCTGATTTGGAAACAGTCAGTCTGTTGTTCCATGTCTGGTCCTATTTGTTGCTTCTTGACCTGCATTCAAGTTTCTCAGGAGGAAGGTAAGGTGGTCTGGTATTCCCCTCTCATGAAGAATTTTCCACAGTTTGTTTTAATCCACACAGTCAAAGGCTTTGGCCTAGTCAAACAGAAGTAGATGTTTTTCTGGAACTCTCTTGCTTTTTCAATTATCCAGCTGATGTTGGCAATTTGATCTCTGGCTTCTCTGCCTTTTCTAAGCCCAGCTTGAATATCTGGAAGTTCATGGTTCACATACTGTTGAGCCTGGCTTGGAGAATTTTGAGCATTACTTTGCTAATGTGTGAGATGAATGCAATTGTGCTGTAGTTTGAGCATTCTTTGGCATTGGAATGAAAACTGACCTTTTCCAGTCCTGTGGCCACTGCTGAGTTTTCCATATTTGCTGGTATATTGAGTGCAGCACTTTAACAGCATCATCTTTAAGGATTTGAAATAGCTCAACTGGAATTCCATCACCTCCACCAGCTTTGTTCATAATGATGCTTCCTAAGGCCCACTTGACTTCACATTCTAGGATGTCTGGCTCTGGGTGAGTGACACGATTGTGGTTATCTGGCTCATGAAGATCTTTTCCGTATAGTTCTTCTGTATATTCTTGCCCCCTCTTCTTAATATCTTCTGCTTCTGTTAGGTCCGTACCATTTCTGTCCTTTATTGTGCCCACCTTTGCATCACATGTTCCCTTGATAGCTCTAATTTTCTTGAAGAGATCTCTAGTCTTTCCCATTCTGTTATTTTCCTCTATTTCTTTGCATTGATCACTGAGGAAGGCTTTCTTATCTCTCCTTGCTATTCTTTGGAACTCTGCTAAATTCTTTGGAATTCAGATGCTTATATCTTTCCTTTTCTCCTTTGCCTTTAGCTTCTCTTCTTTTCACACCTATTTGTAAGACCTCCTCAGACAACCATTTTGCCTTTCTGCATTTCTTTTTCTTGGGGATGGTCTTGATCACTGCCTCCTGTACAATGTCACGAACCTCTATCCATAGTTCTTCAGGCACTCTGTCTATCAGATCTAATCCCCTGAATCTATTTGTCATTTCCACTGTATAATCATAGGGGATTTATTTTAGGTCATACCTGAATGTTCTATTGGTTTTCCCTACTTTCTTTAATTTAAATTTGAATTTTGCCAAAAGGAGTTCATGATCTGAGCCACAGTCAGCTCCCACTCTTGTTTTTGCTGACTTTATAGAGCTGCTTCATCTTTGGCTGCAAAGAATATAATCAATCTGATTTCGGTAAAGGCAGATAATCTTTGGATCAGATTAGAATCACTTATAAAGATAGTGGTGCTTTGGTAAAGTTGAATTCCTAGCCATTGTAACTCTGCTATGCAGGTTTCAAGGCACTGGTTGGGAAGCTCTGAGGCCTTGAGACTTGGGATAGGCATATCTAATCGATGTACTCAAATCTTTAATCCCCCAGATTCTCTGAATCTTTTGAGGTTCCAGTGGCCCCATCCTCCCCCCTATAGGCTAGCATTCTCCTTCTCTTCTTTGAAAATGATGCAGAGACATCTATTTTTAATGAAAAATATATATATACACCCTCAACCCAAGATCTCTCTCTTCATATCTTCTTGCCACCAAACCAGTAACTAGAATTAAGTCCCAAGGATGCTTAGCCAGGGAAACACTGGCCTGGCTAAGGTCAGAAAGAGACTGTAATTGAAGAAGTTTCAGCACCTCAGCAACATGTGTCAACACAAGCTAAGGAAGCATATAATGGGACTGAATCCTGGGATCGATATATCAACAAGGGCAGAATATATAATTGGAGAGAAGGGAGTTTATCAACAGTAAAACACTCTTCCACTGTGTAGAATTTAATAGCATCATGGAAGAGGCACTAAACAGCCAAGAAGTCAAAAGAATGGCTTGACCAGTTGGTGTCAGCCAGACCCTATTAGCCATTCCAGTGCTAAAAAATTGGATGTATGAATGGAGGTGCCATGGGCCAGCCAGCAAGGGCTCCCACTAACCAAGGATGACTTAGCTGTTTCCACTGTTAAATACCCAACATTACAGCAACAGACTCTGATAGTGATGTCCCAGCTTGCCACCATCCACTAAGGAGGCCAACCAGTTGCTTGTACTCTGAAAGAGGCAGCGAGACATACTGAATGGAATTGACACATATTCCAGGTAAAAGTTTACATTTCCTACCTACAACACCATATGGGAAAAATGCCTGACCTCACAGAGCTCACATCCTAGCAGTATAGGAAGACAAATGTTAGTAACTGGTCTGTAATTCACCCTTCTTACCCTAGAGACAAGTTGGGGCTCAGTGGGGAGAATGGAGGAAGGAAAAGAAAGAAGTGATATGGTCAAGATTTTTTTTTTTTGAAAATATGCTAATCAGATTTTCTGATAGTATTTACTAATGGAGACCCTTTATCATTAGTAGGTGGTGAGTAACACATGCCAGGTGTGTCTAGGTTCACTAATAGTAATCTGGTCAGAAATCTTGGCCACGGAGAAGGCAATGGCACCCCACTCCATTCATCTTGCCTGGAGAATCCCAGGGACAGCGGAGCCTGTTGTGCTGCCGTCTATGGGGTTGCACAGAGTCGGACACGACTGAAGTGACTTAGCAGCAGCAGAAATCATGGGCAGGTTCTGCCATGTCCATATTCTTCCATGTGAACAACCATGCCTGCTCTCTTCCACATCTCTCTACTGCCACAGAACTGAGTAGTTGCTGTAGAGACCATCTGGCCTGCAAAGCTGAAATGCTTTCTGTTTGACCTTTCAGAAAAAAAAGTTTGCTAATTCCTAGTAAAGACAGGACCCCACAAGCATCATTTAGAAAACTCATATCTTAAATATATGCCATAGCTCATCTTATGTAGCAAGAATAAGTGCCAAGATGGTATAATTCCTGTAAATCGAAGGAAGAAACTGTTTCTAGATGGAAACAGCTTTGTTCACTAAGATTTCTTCATATTAACAGAGCTATACCTCACACCTTCCTGTGATTTCATCTAGGTAAAAGTCCCTCTTGCTCCCTCAATTAAAAGGTAATGGGATTCTGGCAAACTAGGAGACTGTATCTCTTGCCTCCTTACTGTTCCTTGACTGAAGTGGGCAAGTGGTGCCTGGTATTTTAATGTTGAACTGTGTTTGACATGCATTGCAGAGTCCCTCAAGGTCTTCTATTGCTCCTGATACAGTAATTCATTTTCTAATTTTCTTGATAGTTAGCTTGGCATTCTTCAATGGAGGTCTTTCAAATTCCTTTTAAAAGACATATCCCTGTTTAGAAGAGATATTCTTAAAGTTGACTTTGGAACAGCTCTACTTAAAACAGAGGGTTAAAGGGCCTAGCACCCCATCCACTCCTTCTCTGGGGTCTCCCAGAATGAGTTTCCTGGAGATCCTACAGCTCAGTAGATCAGATTGAAGTATCACTAAAATAGGTCAACGTTAAGGTCTCCTTCAGTTGTAATTTATTACAACTTTTAAGTCTTGTATCCTGGGCTCAAAGGATTATTCTCCTTGCTCTATCAACTCGTCTATGCTCTTTGAGAGAAATACATATTGCATGTTCAAATGTGTCAAGGGTTTTATCATGTTTCAAAATCCTGGCTGTCCACTATGTTAGATGCAAGGTTTCTCATTCCTCTACTTTTTCATCTTACAGAGGAGGAAACTTCTGCTAATAGTCTAGCCCTTCCTGTAGACGGAGCAACTGGTCTAACTGGTCAAAGTCCAGGATATTGTCTGAACCATATTTCACCAGAGCTCATGGCCCTCACTTTAAAGCCCAATGGGAGTACTTGCCTGCTCTTTTACCTCTTGTGCCCAGGTGCCTGTGGCCACTTTCTTCCTCCCGAGTCCACATGCCCAAAAAGGGCCCAGGGTTTGTCTTCTGGAGATCTGTGGTGTATATTATTGCATATTCCAAACCTGTAAATCCTGAAGAAATCAACCCTGAATATTCATTGGAAAGACTAATGCTGAAGCTCTAATATTGTGGCCACCTGACAGGAAGAACTGACTCATTGGAAAAAACCCTGATGCTGGGAAAGATAAAAGGCAAAGGAGAATAAGGCAGCAGAGGATAAGATGGTTAGATAGAATCACCTACTCAATAGACATGAATCTGAGCAAACTCCAGGAGATGGTAGAGTCCAGAGGAGCCTGGCATGCTTCAGTCCATGGGGTTGCAAAGGCTTGGGTTGGACATGACTAAATGACTGAACAACAAATAGCAGTGTTAAATGGACTCTTAAATTCAAAATAATAAGCGTAAGGCCTCATTAAGCTTCTTGGTCCAGCAAAATTTAACAGAAGCACAGCAGTTAAGGACTTCCAAGGCATTCACCTGCTTATTAATAAAAATTTTGAAACCCTACTGGTCACAGCTCTAGAAGGGAGGAGAAATGAAAGACATCCTCAAATCTTGCATCCTTATAAACCAGCATTTATGAACCAAATGACTCCGGTGAGCAAGATCCCTAAAGCCAATATGGTAATAGTTGCTTGCTGGTACTGAAGTGTATTTAGTAAGTATAATTTGTGATAGTTAGATATCAAAGTATCTATGGCTGGGTCTCTAGATCCTGGGTTACTGATGTGCTTAGCAAAAATGAAAATAAATAAATAAAAATAGCAGTCATTTTTGGCATAGGGAACCAAGTTTGCTTGTCAGAATCACAAAGAGAAAGGATTGAAATGTCTTGGACAGAAGTAGAGACTTCTTTCCTAGGAATACGAAATCAGAAGGAAAATGAAGTTTCTCTTCTCCGGAATGCACTACAAACATACTTTTCATAAACGTGCCTGTGAGACTTAAGACCCGAAGTAGTTTTCTTAACTCCGGGGCACATTAGAATCATATGGGGAGTTTTAAAAAATATGTCTGATTTCTAAGCCCTACAACAGACTGATTGATAACAAAGTCTCTAATGGAAAGGGTCCAAACATCTGTAATTGTAAAAGTTTCCCAAATGATTCTAATGTCCAGCCAGATTTGGGAATCACTAGGCAGTGTAAATGGCTTCCCAGGTGACTCAGCGGTGAAGAATCTGCCTGCTAATGCAGGAGAAACAGGCGACAAAGTCTTCGATCCCTGGATCAGAAAGATCCCTGGAGGAGAAAATGACAACTCACTCCAGTTATTCTTGCCTGGAAAATCCTAGGGACACAGAAGTCTGGTGGGCTACAGTCCATGGGGTTGCAAAGAGTCGGATACAACTTAGACTGCCTTGTCGTTGCTTAGTCACTAAGTACTACAGAAATGCAGAGGGCAAGATGTTTGTGCGCTCAGTGTTGTAAGGCAGAAATCTAATAGGTTTTGCTGTTTGTTTTCATTCTCACTCATTATGTGTTTCAGCCAGGGCTGAGGGACAAGGGGAGGAAAGATAGACTTTGGGTGCACAAGGAAAAGAAGGAAATAGCTTCCTGTGCTGATGGAAGGGAGACGGTTTAAACTTACAAAGCAGAGGAAAAGCAAAGTTTTGGAGAGAGGGGCTCATGTAGAGATCTCATTTGGGTTTTGAAGAACTGGAATTTGTTTTGAAGGTTAAAATGACACAGGAGAGGCTAACAAGAATTTTGTTAACCCTCATATTTATTTAGATTCCCCTTCTGACTAGCATTTACAAAAGTGTGCTGATGAGATAAAGAATATTCCAAAATCCTCCCGACTTTCTTCCTTTGTTCACTTCACATAGTTCAGGAAGGTACCACAAGGAAAAGTCAATTTTTAAATTTCAGGTCCAGCCAAATCATTAAAATAGCTGGGGTGGCTTAGTGGCTTCATAAAAATTAAATCAGGCACACATTTTGAGTAAGCTCATTATGGAAATAAGGAATCCACAGAGCCATTTTAAAGTTGATGCTAGATCCAGAATCTTTCCATTACCTTATATGTGTGTGTCTATATGTGCTGGAATGTCCAGTACGTGGTTATATAAAAATGCCTGATGGCAGCCCCTCCGCTTTCCCCAGTGGATATTTTGATTTATGCCGCTTCCAGCTTTATTCGACTTCCACTGATTAGTTTGCATTTACATTTTCATAGCATCCAGCTGCTCAGCATTCATGATTTACATTCATCGAATGTAATTAAAGTATTTGTTGTGGGTTTATAAGCTTTTTAATGGTCTATATTTCTGCATTTTGTGTCTCTCCTTCTCCAAATTTATTTTATTCATCAAGCTGTGTCCTAAAAAGCAGTAGAAACAATTACCTCTAAAGTATGTTAGTATACAGCATGAATAACGCTAACACTGGATTTAAAACTACCCTCACCCGAATTACCAATTCAGTGCTGAAAATAAATGTCTCTCTCTCCAGAAATTAGAATCTAATTATGTACAATAAACCACGTTAAATAATATCAAGGGTCTAGCCTAAACCAACAAAGACTCAAACATCCCCATAGAAAGCGGAACTGTTCCTGCTCACATTTGTTCTTTGGGGCCAAGGTTATTTTTGGAGGTCACAGGCACTGTTGAGAACCTGTCCAGGTTTCAAGGAGATAGAACTGAAGTGCACGCTAAAGAAGTAGCAGCCTGTTCTCTTGCCTGCTACTCTCCACAAACCAATTTGGTAAATACTTTCGTTTGAGTCCCCTGTAATTAATAGGTAATTAGCTGTGACTCTAGGACAAAACAGCAAAATGACAACAAAGCCATTTAGACTTTTAGTACAAATGAAATCTCCCAATGCAGTCAATACTTCAATATGATTCAGAAGCTGAAATAATCTCCAGGTTTTAAATTCCCATTGACCTCTAAATCAATCCTGACTTCTAACTTTTAAGTCTCTTTGGCATTAATCCCACCCCGTATTTGCTTTTATCTTTGGATATACTCCTGTAAAACCCTAGAATCAGCTAACCTTATCTTCTCCCAAACTCAATTCTTTCAGCCACCTCTCAGCATTTTTCCAAGCCTATATAAAATTCACCAATTTACCATCTTATTAGATGCTAAACCACACTCTTAATCTGTTTCAAGTCATAGGTCAAAGCTAACATTTTTTAAAAACCCTGCCCAGTTAATACTGAGAATTTGCTCCCAACTTCTTTTTAACATATTGAAACAATTATTTTACCCTTGTGTCTGTTTATCTCTTTAGTATTCACATGTGTAGTTTTGATTATCTCATCTCCCCTGTTTGGTTGAAAAGAGAGGGTAAGAAATTGCTGTTTGTTTTAATTGGTGCTGAAAAGAATAGCTTTGATAAAAAAAAAAAAAAGTTTGGTTGGGAGAAGAAAGAGAAATTGGTAATGGTAAATGGGACTTTATCCCAAGTGGTTTCTCTTTTGAAAGAAATAGAAAACATATAATAAGATGGTTATAAATACCTCTGATATGCTAATTAGAATGGCAGTATCCATTGTCCGTAATCTTAGCATGCTAGTTTATACTAAAATAAATTAAAAATAGCTGCAAAACATGCTTAGTGCTACATCTCAATGTAGACTTTTACTGACTAGCCTACTGAGATTCTGGTGTAATTACTTTTTAGTTTTTATGGCTATTCCATAACTTTTAACTCAAATTCCACCTCGGAATGTTTAGACCAAAACAGCTAAAAGATTATACTCTCTTTAAAAAATATCTGCCATTAGCTTTTTAAAAAACTTATTTTGAGATAAGCTCAGACTTTTGGAAAAGTTATAAGAATAGTGTATTCATTTCCTACCAAACAACAACAACAACACATATTTTGTCTCAGGGTGAAGCCCAAGGTGTCAGCAGGGCTACATTCCTTCTGAAGAACCTAAAGGAGAATCTGTTTCTTGTTTTTTCCAGCTTCTGGAAGTCACCTGCATTACTTGGCTCATGGCCCCCTCCTACATCTTCAAAGCCTGCATTGCAGCATCTTCCAATCTGTCTTTAACTCTGTCTGGCCTCTGAAATCCCTGTTTTGCTTGTGGATGTTTGTGATTATTTTGGAGCTATCTGGATAATTCAGGATAATCTTCCTATCTCAAGATCTTAACTTATTCACATCTACCTTGTCCCCTCTGCCAAGTTAGTTAACATAACCATGTGTTAAGGTTAAGATGTGGACATCTTTTGGGAGGCTTGGGCATTATTCTGCTACCACATATGGAATAAAGAATTCTTGTATATTCTTTTCCTAGAGTCCCCAGATGTTAAAATTTTACCACATTAGTCTCTATATTTCTCTTCCTTTCTCTCTTTCCATATGCATATGATTTTTTCCTGAACCTTTAGAGAATACGTTGCAGACACGATACCACTTTACCCCTGAATACTCAGTGTATAGTTCCTAAAAACAAGTTTATTCTCTTATGCAACCCCCAAATTTATGTTAAATCAGAAAATTAACATTGGTAAAACACTACTAGCTAGTCTAAAGGTCTGTTTCAGATTTTGCCAGTTGTCATAATAATGTCCTTTACAATAAAAGATGCCAGATCATAGGCTCGGATCATGCTGTCTAACTTGTCTCTTTAGGTTCCTTTGATCTGAAATGGTTCCTTGTTCTTTCTTCTATGATGTGGATGACTCTAAGAGTATAGGTCAGTTATTTTGGAAAATGTCTCTTAGTTTGGGTATATTTGTTTTCTCATGATTATATTCAGATTATACATTTTTGGCAGAAATATCAAAGACATGAAACTGTGTTCTTTACAGTGCATCATATCAGGAAACACCAGAAATGTTCTATATCTAAATTCAGTCTCATTTTAATAATCAGTTCTTACATTTAAAGAATTCTTGCTGTATGTCTGCATCCGAGCTAAACACTCTACATATATTATCCAATTTAATTTTCCATATTTGTTTTCACTATAACTGAATGGAGAGTCACATCTAGTGAGATAAAAGTCTGGAATTTAATCCCCTTGTCTTTTTTGTTCCAAATGCCATGCTTTTTTCACTTTATTTACAATAAAGGGAGTTTTTAAGTACTGAAAACAAGCCTTGACCAAGACAGACTTGGTAAATTTTAGATAGTTTCAGATAGATTCTTCCTAACTTTAGGCCCCACCTTCCTTTTCTTCCAGTATTTACTTTTGAAAACTTAAAATCATGAATTCTTTTTCTGACCCCTTGAGATGTAACTCTTGTTCCAACCTCTTGCCGGTTTTACAGTCCAGAAATGGCTTTCTCAAAGACTGAGAACCATCTCTTTAAAATGTCATCAAGAAAGATAGTGCCCCCTCCCACTCTCTGTGGGAGGTTAGGAGCCTAAATTCAATAAGAGCCAGTTAGCAAACACCTGGGCCAACTTCCCTGCCAACTTCTCCAGCAGTTGTCCACTAACTCACACTTACACTTAAAAACTCCTCTTGACTGGTGTCACAACTTCACCAGTAGCTCAGTCGGTAAAGAATCCGCCTGCAGTGCAGGAGACCCAGGTTCGATCTGTGGGTCGGGAAGATCCCCTGGAGAAGGAAATGGCTACCCGCACCAGCATTCTTGCCTGGGAAGTACTATGGACAAAGGAGCCTGGCAGGCTACAGTTCATGGAGTCTCAAGAGTCAGACATGACTTAGTGACTAAACCACCATCTGCTTTGTGTCAGTGGAGTTGAGTTCAATCTCTCCCTTGGAACATTAATCTCTCTCCCCTATTGCAACAGTCTTGAATAAAGTCATCTTATCCAGGGCAATATTTTTTTTTACAAGTTTATACGGGAAAAGAAATTATTTTAATCTATTGAATCAAGTTTTCCCCAACAAGTATAATTTGGCAATGACGAGTACAGCAGTTTTAGTTATTTTTTTGATGCCACCTATATCACATAGTCGGAGAAGGCAATGGCACCCCACTCCAGTACTCTTGCCTGGAAAATCCCATGGATAGAGGAGCCTGGTGGGCTACAGTCCATGGGGTCACTAAGAGTCGGACACGACTGAGCAACTTCACTTTCACTTTTCACTTTCATGCATTGGAGAAGGAAATGGCAACCCACTCCAGTGTTCTTGCCTAGAGAATCCCAGGGATGGGGGAGCCTGGTGGGCTGCCGTCTATGGGGTCACACAGAGTCAGACACAACTGAAGCGACTTAGCAGCAGCAGCATATCACATACTGTGATGTGATAGCTCTCACTTTGACACAGCCATGGTCTTGTTTTAAACAGAGAAGTACACCTTCCTGTCTTGTCACTGAAATAAAAGCTTAAGATTGCCTGCTACTCATTTTCTAGGGACAGCTATTCACATGGGCTAATGGGAGCTGCCAGGTTCATACCAGCAATATCTCCTTACTTTATCTCTAAAACAGTCCTCTCTTAAAACTCTTTTGCAAAGGAAAGAGTTCTACTAATGTTTTTATTACTTAAAATGTATTTTTACCCCCGTCTTAGTAAATTTTCTGTTTGAAAGTACACATAAGAGTGTTTTTGGCTCTCGAGAAACTTTAGGACAGATGTGATTTATATCTCTGCATGCTCACTCTGTTTGGCTGTATGCACTGGGGTTAGGGAGAAGGAAAGGCTGTGCGTTTTGTTAACAGTGATTCTGGTATCCCAGTGGAAGTGCCAGCTGAGTATATTCACTACTAATCCTCAGATTCTAATTCCATAATTGCCTTGTTTTGTGTTGAGCTTTATTTTTGCCTTCCAGGTACCCAATTGTCAGTTACTATTTCATAAATGAAATATCTTTCCTCATCATTCTGAGAATATGTGTACTTCCCTGAAGGTTTTTCTTACTCCTTTCCTTGGCTCTATTTTATCCAAGTTTCTTTATTATGGTTGTCTCATAGCTAGTAGTTATTCTTCAACTACCTGGTAAAACCTAGCTCCTCATTTATATTTGAAAGTGGAGTACTCAAAAGCTAGTTGGAAGGTGTGTGTCAGTCCCTGAGCTTCCTACCAACAGAACTTGCCCATTTCATTGGAGGCCTTCTTGACAGCATTATCTTCAATTTCATTTTGTGAGTGAGGGATCCTATAACTTCTCACTTGTGGGTGTAAGCCTGGGAGCAGAACTGTGGATGATGAAGGTAAGGTTGTGTATAAGGAGCTAGGAAGTTCATGATTCAATGTGTAGACTGATTTGATCCCCATTTTCAGTCCTCATTGCCCCTGCCCTGCAGGATGTTAGATGTGCTAAGTCTAACACATGGCTTCTCTGGTTCTATTTCTGGCTTTTTCTGATTCTGTTTTGTGTGTGTGTGTGTCTTAGAGGAGAAAAAGGGGAAAAGGCTGGTCACCTGTTTTCAAGTATTGGAGAAGAAAAAGAGGGATCCTGTTATTCCTTATATATACTTTTAGCCTTTCTTGCATTCCTGGTTTTCTCAACTTTGGAGTTTTGCTGGAGTTCTGCAGCATTAGCTGGCTTGCTCTTGTTGGTTTCTACTTACACAGATACCTTGCCTCTTCTTCCATTTCTCTTTGTCCTTGTTGATTAATATTTTTTAGAAATACTTTACACTCCTATCAGTGAATTTTGGGGAGGGTACAGAAATAAATACAGGAGTTCAGCCTGCCATCTCTAACTGTTGTTAGGTTTCATTTTTACATTTAGATTTCTTTTAATGCCTATGTCTTTATAGCATCTCTTTTTAAAATTGATTTGCCCTCTGTAAAATGGATATACTCTCCTAAATGCCCTTGTGTGTGGCATGTATGTATGTGTGTATGATATTTGCAGTGAGATTATAATAATATGAGCACTTAACATATGCCAGGCACTGAGAGAAACACATCACATGGGTTAACTTATTTATGCATAACACTCTCATCTCATAGATAATATTGTTGTGTCTGATTTACAGACGAAGAAATCGAGATGCTTAAAGGTTAAATAACTTACCAAAAGATCACAAAGGTGTGGAGCTGTGATTCAAATGAAGTCAGTTGTCTCAAGGATGTGCTATCAGACCTCTACTAAATATCCTCTTGGTTATGTAGCTTTTATGTATGTATGTATGTGTGTGTGTGTGTATACTTCTTACAAGTGTACTACCTGCTGTATTTCTTTCTTTTTATTTGTATAGCCATTGTAGTAACTGGGAACAGCATTTGCCTTAGAACAAACTTGTCTCGTTAGAGGATGAACGTTGCTGACACTGTACTGTACCCTATCTCATGCCAGCAGCATGCTCTGTCTATAGGAAAATCTCAGTAAATGTCGATTATTTCACTTTATTCTCATACTCATACATAGGTCATTGTATCAATAATTCGAACTTTATGAAAATTCTTCAGTTTACAAATATTCTTGCATCTAAAATGTAAGTAGTTTTTCCTTGGGTGGGGGGTGGTTCAGGGGATGGCTCTCACAGAGCTGATATTTACATAGGAGTTGTTTACTTCTAGGTTGAAATGAAGAATCTATTATACAACCCAGCTGTTCTCTTCCCATAACCATTCTGCATTTAGATGTGTGCTATTTAGGTCCACTGTATGTGATTCAAGTCATTTAGGTTTAGATGGGCCCTGGACTGTATCTGATAGAGAAAGAAAAATAAAACCACCTTTTTAAAAATAGAGCACTAAACTTCTGAACGTGCTGTGTGAACAAAATTGTTGTGGCTTTCTTTGCATGAAAGACAGGACCCTAAGCCCTTGGCTCAGAAAGATGTGTATGTATACCCCTTCCTCTGCCCTCTCCAAACGCACTACACCTCTCACACATTGTTTTCAGGTTCAAGGTCACAGTGAAGGCTATCTTTCAGCTTGATGAATGATAACAATGAAAAAGAATTCCTTTTGTTACTGGGTCAAATACTCCATATATTCTTTCTCCTTACCTTGCTAGGAGAGAGCCACTGTTTTAAATAAGAAAGCAGTGAGATTCTTAACTCTGTATTTTGACTAGAGACTCAATTAGTACTTGATTTTTCAATGACTGATGATCTGCCTTCACTTCAGAATAGCCCGGAGCCACCAACTTCTTTCAAAAAGCATACCTGAGGGTTGGCAGTAGGCAGCAGCTTTGCCATCATTACTGATCTTTCAATAATTCTAAATAGAACTTGTACTTGGTATCCTATTTCCCATCCACTCTGTTTAAAAAAAAAAAGTTTTCTAGTAAATGATTTGGAATTATCTATGGACATTCTTCAGAGAAGGCAATGGCACCCCACTCCAGTACTCTTGCCTGGAAAATCCCATGGACGGAGGAGCCTGATGGGCTGCAGTCTATGGGGTCGCACAGAGTCGGACACGACTGAAGCGACTTAGCAGCAGCAGCAGCAGCATGGACGTTGTTACTACAAGAGAGGGTTAGAAAAATTAGAACCAGTGACCTTCTGGGTAAAGGGTACAAAACCAGACTTAGTTTCCTTTCCATCTGGACATTGAGGGCACATTTGTGTGTGTGTGTTGTATATGTTGTTTTCTGCACAGATGGTTTGTTGTAATTAGATGACATAAAGCAAATATGGAACAGATTCTCCTTAAATTCAAGAGATGATTTCCGGTATTTCAAAGCAGTGTTCAGAATAAGTGGTCACAGGCACATTTAAATTCTGCTTCTGTTTTATTCTCTTTCTTGCCTTCTCTCATCTATATATGAAACTGTTCTCCTTTCTCTATTTTCTCAGTACGTTGGTATTATCTCCTCTATGTCCCTCTTGGTTCCTTTTTTTAAAATTTTTCTTCTGGTGTATAATTAAATTTCATGAAATAAATATGGATTCATCCTGCTGAATGGTAATAGGCTGAACTCTCCTATTAGCTCAGACCATTTAGGGAATGTTGTCAAAATCTTGTGGAATTTTCCCAGAACTAATAGGATTTGAAAAGAAAAATCCACCCATTTACTTCCCAGGTTTGTTCGTTGTTGGTTTCTTGATGAAAGAAAGTGACCTGTTCTTGATGAACTTGACATTGCTTAGACTCAGAGTTGAGGGGCCTTCCCAGAAAGTCAGGGGCCACACGACAAACAGATCTGAAGCAAGAATCTAGTTTTCATTTTCAGAATCCGTTGCCGTGTTTTTATTCTGCAAAGTTCGACTTCACCTTCTTGTCCTCTCCTGTCATTTAGGAAGGGAACTGCCTCAACACCTGTGAGATCTGTGGCACTAGAAAACTCTGTATTTTTAAAACAGCAGTGTCATTTACATAATTCCCTTTCCCACTTAGGAAGTTTTCTGTTCCCTCTTGGTGAAATTTGCATCTCAATCTCGCTTCCTTGTAAGAGCCTCCAAAAACCCTTAAGTCACAGTATTTTTGAAAACATGAAAGTTATGATTTGACTTTTCCATTGCCTGTTTATCCATTGGATTAGTGATTTTCATTAACCTCGGGAATTTAAGGAGGCAAAGCTCCTGACTGAGAATAGATCTTTATCGTGAAATCAAATTATCAGATGAAACCTTAATTAGGATTTGCACTGCTGATCAAAGGAACAGCCAAGGGATTATGTGGCAAAAAAAAAAAAAAAAAAAAAGGCAACTCATAAGCTACCCAGTGCCAATGGATGGATTTTCTCCATGATGCTTTTATGTGTACCAAAGTCAGATTTTGGATATATGGTCCCCTAATAAACTAGAAATACCAATCTGTTATTTTTAAGTGAGCCTACTAATTTATTATTTGAGAATCAATCTGAAGAGAATAATAAAACTTGTCCAGATAAAGTCAATCCTGTGAGGTCCGTAAGTGAAGTGAAAATCACTCAGTCATGTCTGACTCTTTGTGACCCCATAGACTATGCCTTCCATGGAATTCTCCAGGCCTTGTTTCATTACCAAGGATAAGACAGCCAAAGGAAGGTAGTCCCAAGAAGCTTGTTAGATTCCACACAGATCAGGGCCCCAAGAATGGGCAAGACTGTGTTCATCATCCTAGGGATAAACACAAGTGAATAAAAGTCTGAAGTTAGGTCAGAGATTCTAGCTTTGAGCCTAAAATCAGCTGTGCCTGCCTGGGCATCTTTGGCCAGCCACTGGTATTGCATATCTTCTAGCTACAGATTTAATCTAAGGTCCTGAGCCAGGGAAAACCATGTCTGTCATTAGACTTGTTATCCTCCCACCAACAGTGACTTTGGAATTGGCCCATGATCTCCTGCTCAGATGATCCCCCTGGGACTCATTTATTCAACTTATATCTGTTGACCACCTTTATGGGCCAACTGCCTTGAGAGGTTCTGGGGAAACAACAGTGAAAAACTTATCATTCCTTCCTTTAAAGAACTGTCATTTCACTAAGGAGATAAAATTGAAACAGTTCTAATAAAATATAGCAGGTGCTATGTTAGAGGTAAATGTGACAAAGAATGCTGTAGGAATATGAAGGATGCCCAACCAAGTTGGGGGGTAGGGGAGGAATGGTCAGGGAAGACTTTCAAGGACTTTAAAATATTTTACTGAAGCATCAGGGATATGTCTGAATTCTGTGGTTGGGAAGCAAGCTGTGAGGTGAGAAGGTTGGCAGAGACCAAACCAGAAAAGCCTTTACACCCCACACTAAAGTGGTCAGACTTCCTCCTTAGAGCAGCAGTGAGTACATGGAAGGTTTAAAGCACAGGGAAGACATGGCTAGATGGGAGTGCTAGGGATAAGGCTGAGTTCACTGTGGAGCGTGGTGTGGAAACGAGCGCGGCTGCAGGCAATCATCTAGTCTATCAAAAGCCCAAGCCTTGGGAGTAGTAGAAGGGATGGGACAGTTTCAGGGGCTATTAAAGAAACAGAATTGTAAGATTAAGGGATTGATCAGATAAAGGTGAGGGAAAATTAACCAGATGTATAAGTAAAAAACACCAAGTTTCTTTCCTGGGCAAATAGGTAAATGGTGCTATGTTTTACTGAAATAAATATTATATGAACAGTAGGTTTTATGAAGACAGTATATGGTAAGTTCAATCTGGGGACATTTAGCATTGAAGTTGGAGAAGGCAATGGCACCCCACTCCAGTACTCTTGCCTGGAAAATCCCATGAATGGAGGAGCCTGGTAGGCTGCAGCCCATGGGGTCGCTGCGAGTCGGACATGACTGAGCAGCTTCACTTTCACTTTTCACTTTCATGCATTGGAGAAGGAAATGGCAACCCACTCCAGTGTTCTTGCCTGGAGAATCCCAGGGACGGGGGAGCCTGGTGGGCTGCATTCCATGGGGTCACACAGAGTCGGACACGACTGAAGTGACTTAGCAGCAGCAGCATTGAAGCATCTGCAGGCATCCCAAAGTGGAGCTATCCATAGGTTGTGGTTCTAGGAGTCTGAACTCAGGTCTGAACTATGACATTTGGAGACTGTCAACATAGAGATGGTAAATGAAGTCATGAGGATTGAAAATAAAGATAGAAGGAAACTTGAAGCCTTGGAGAGAGAGAGAGAAGTCTATCTTGGGAAGTACATCGTCTCCACTCTTCCTTAGTGTCTTGGCAGAATGGTCTCTTGTCCTGGTTCCCATTTCCCATTCCAGTTCCCTGCTTGAATGGTTGCCCTGCTCGAAGCCCTGAGATTACCTTGTTGGTACCCAAACAGTCAGTAAGCCCATACCAAACAAGCCCCTTTTTAGAAGAGGACACTTTTCCTTTATCATCAGCTGATGACTGGAGTCCTGCTACAACCCAGTCATTTTCTCCTTGGATGAAGCTACCTTCAAGTTCTTTCTGAAAACTCATAGAGCTGGGTCCCTTCCACAAACCATGGCTATGAATACCATTCAAGATTGAACTCAAGACTCTCAGGCTTCCTTGGCCCACTGGCCAGCTCCTTTTTGCATTAAGCATGTTTGAATTTTGGGGTTAGACAAATCTCAGGTTAAAATCTGACTTTACTGCTAGAGTATAAAAGTTCATGACACTGCTCTGTAAATTAATACACATTGCTTTTTCTATATTTTCCCAGCTTGATTGTAACTAATGTGAGAACAGTATGATAAAGTGGGAATAACAAATGTATGTAGTAAAGGCTTAAATGTTCTTATTTTTAGAGTCTTAAAATAGATTTCAAATTACCTTACTTCAGTGTGAGTGATGTTATATATGGCAGTTCTTTCTGAGCTTCAGTTTTCTTGTTTGTAAAATGAGGATAATACCTGTGTTATTTACTTCACAGTTGTCATATGCCTCAAAGATAATGCATGTTACAGTGCTTTGATAACTAGAAAGTTCTTTTAAAATGTAAAATATTAAGCACTTCATTTCCCTCATAGGAGATATTAACAAACTTATTTTTTATATCAGTATATGAACACTCTGGACATCCTAAACTTTTGACCAGAAAATGTTAATGTATTGCTATTAAATTATTTGAATTACCTACAAAAATCTCACTTTAAGGTGACTCAAGATTATGTTTTTTATTGCTATAGATCTTAGTCTACAAACATTTATTGAGCACTTATCAGTGAAAGACAGTGAGCTAGGTCCTAAGATCCAATAGCTGAGTTTCAGAGGTTTACATCTGAGGTCATGCTGTTGAAAAAGAACCCACCTGCCAATGCAGGAGATTCAAGAGATCCAGGTTCAATCCCTGGGTCCAGAAGATCCCCTGGAGGAGGGCATGGCAATCCGCTCCAGTATTCTTGCCTGGAGAATCCCATGGACAGTGGAGCCTGGTGGGCTCAAGTCCAAAGGGTAGCAAAGAGTCAAACACGACTGAAGTGACAGCGTGCACGCACACATCCTAGAAAGAAGATGGTCAAATAATTACCGTATGGACCTACAAGGTTCGAAGATTTAGTAGATGTAGCTGCTGAAAGCTGAAGGGATCGGGGATATCTTCTTAAAGGAACTGATAGCATGCAGCGTTCTGAAGGATGAGTAAGAGGAGTTAGGGGATCATTTATGAGTAGAAATGGAAGTTCTCGAGGGTATTCCAGACAGGAGCAGCAGCAGTGACAAAGATAAGAGTATTTTAACACAATTGATTTGCATTCGTTCAGGGGTGGAGAAAGGTGGGCGAGAGAGAGGAAGAAACAAGATTTAAGTCCAAAATTGAGCCATAGATGGAAATCTTGCCATGGAAATATATTGAGTACTAGGTTCCACGTGATGAGGATAACATTTACTGTGTATATCCTTTGGAGTAGAGCAATTCTGGGGGCAGGGAGAGTACTGGGGAGGGGAAATTATTGCAGTGAGACCTAACAAGGCTGTAATCTAAAGTAATGATGGTGGGAAAGGAGAGCTATACTAAGTAAAACTTCATTAAAGGAGAAGACTTGATTACTGGGGCTGACATGGCAAGTGAAGGGGAAGAAAAAATTAATATATTCTGATTTTTCTGACTTGTACAGGAGGACAGTGTAGGCTATACAAAAAGCTAAAGGGTAGAGATAGGCAGTACTGCTGGACAGGGGACGAGGTGAAGAGAAGAGCATGGAATATTTACCTTCACAGCTAAATACGGGTAGGTAGTCAAGCCCAGAAGACAATCTTTATCATTATTAGAAAACTCCAAGGATATAATGTATGCTATGCTAAGTCACTTCAGTCGTGTCTGATTCTTTGTGACCCCATGGACTATAGCCTGCCAGGCTCCTCTGTCCATGGGATTCTCCAGGTGATGATACTGGAGTGGGTTGCCATGCCCTCCTCAATAGGCTATATACCTTCCCATTATATACACTATCATCCCCTCTCTCCCTTGTCTCCTAACTCATACTATCTCTTTGGCTAGCTGTAGAGAATTTGAAATTCCCTTTAGATATACTTGATAAAAATCTATGAAAATGCCCTGAAAAATATATTGATTTAACTCAATTGTTTGATATTTTAAATTCTGGTAGAGGGAAGGGACCCAAGACTCTTAAAAAATGATAATTCTTAACCAAAAAATAACCCCATTAATAAGCTTCTGATTCTAACTTTATTGAATTAAGTCTGCCTCCCTCTTTCATAATCTTTCAGATTACCAGCTGTGGAACATTGTTTAATTCTCTCATATTCCTATTGTTATTGCTTTAGCGGTTTTAGCACAGTCAACCAAGGCTTCTAAAAACCATCCAAATCTGAAATCATTGAAGAATAATGATAGTAAAAATAATAATGCAAAGTCTGCATTGTTTGCTGTGTCAGGTTCAACTGCTTTAAACGTAAACTCATGATCACAAAGATTATTTCTATGACACTAGAAATATTAGCACTATCTCTATTTTAATATAAAGGAACTAAGGCAAGAGGAAATTTAATAACTTTCCCAGTATATACATAGTAAGTAGAAGAGCAAGAATTCAATTTAGGCAGTTGGGAATCAGAGGGATTGTACTTCATCACCCCACTATTAAAGGAGCAGATAATTTGACAAGGGACTCTGTACATTTAGTAAAGCTGGCACTCTCGCCCTCTATGGGGTCAGAATACAGTATCATATATGTATATATCAAATCATATATGAATATATTAACATATTGATACTAGGCATATGAAAACCACAAAGGGAAAATTCTCAACCAGGAATATAAAGAATAAAATCACACATCACACAGCCTGGGTTCATATCCCAGTCTGGCTTAGTACCTCAACTTACCAAGGTTTGAATTATTACAAGTTGAGTGACTATGGTTGTGTTCAGTCACCCGGTCATGTCCAGCTCTTCATGGCCGCATGGACTACAACATGTCAGGCCTCTCTGTCCCTCAACATCTCCTGAAGTTTGCCCAAGTTCATATCCATTTCATCAGTGATGCCATCCAGCCATCTCATCCTCTATTGTCCCCTTCTCCTCCTGCCCTCAATCTTTCCCAGCATCAGCATCCTTTCCAATGAGTGAGCTCTTCGCATCAGGTAACCAAAATACTGGAGTTTCAGCTTAAGCGTCAGTCCTTCCAGAGAGTATTCAGGGATGATTTCTCTTAAGATTGACTGCTTTGATTTCCTTGCAGTCCAAGGGACTCTTGGGGGTCTTCTCAAGCACCACAGTTTACAGGTACCTGTTCTTCTGTGTTCTGTCTTCTTTCCAGTCCAGCTCTCACAACCGTACATGACCAGGGGGAAGACCATAGCCTTGACTCTACAGACCTTTGTTGGCAAAGAAATGTTTCTGCTTCTCAAGACACTGTCTAGGTTTGTCATAGCTTTCCTGTCAAGAAGCAATCATCTGATTTCATGGCTGCAGTCACCATCTGCAATGATTTTAGAGCCCAAGAAAAGGAAATCTGTCACTACTTCCACCTTTCCCCATTCTATTTGCCATGAAGTAATGGGGCTGGATGCCATAATCTCAATTTTTTTTAATATTTAGTTTTAAGCTGGCTCTTTCTCTCTCCTTTTTCACCTTCATCAAGAGGCTCTTTAGTTCCTCTTCACTTTCTGCCATTAGAGTGGTATCATCCGCATATCTGAGGTTGTTGATAATTCTCCTGCCTATCTTGATTACAGCTTGTAACTCATCCAGCCCAGCATTTCTCATAATGCGCTCTGTGCGTAGGTTAAATAAACAATGTGACAGTAGACAACCCTGTTGTACTCCTTTCTTAATCCTGAACCAACCTGTTGTTCCATACAGGGTTCTAACTGTTGCTTCTTGACCCACAAACAGGTTTCTCCGGAGACAGGTAAGATCATCTGGTATTCCCTTCTCTCTAAGAACTTTCCAGAGTTTGTTATGATCCACACAGTCAAAGGCCTTAGTGCAGTCGATGAAACAGAAGTGGATGTTTTTCTGGAATTCTGTTGCTTTCTCTATGATCCAGAGAATGTTGACAATTTAATCTCTAGTTTCTCTGCCTTTTCTAAACCCAGCTTGGATGTCTGGAAGTTCTTGGTTCACATAATGCTAAAGCCTAGCATGCAAGATTTTAAGCATGACCTTACCAGCATGCGAGATGAGTGCAATTGCCCAGTGGTTTGAACATTCTTTAGTACTGCCCTTCTTGGGAATTGGGATGAAGATTGACCTTTTCTAGTCCTCTGGCCGCTGCCGGGTCTTCCAGATTTGCTGACATGCTGAGTGCAGCATTTTGATAGCAGCATCTTTTAGGGTTTTGAAAAGCTCTACTGGAATTCCATCACATCCACTAGCTTTATTGACAGCAGTGCTTCTGAAAGCCCACTTGACTTTACACTTTAGAATGTCTGGCTCTGGGTGACCGGCCACACCATCATAGTTATCTGGTTTATTAATATCTTTTTTGTACAATTCTTCCATGTATTCTTTCCATCTCTTCTTGATCTCTTTTGCATATATGAGGTCTCTACAATTTCTGCCCTTCATTGTGCCCATTTTTGGATGAAATGTTCCCTTGATATTTCCAGTATTCTTGAAGAGATCTCTAGTCTATCACCTTATGTATTTTTCCTCTATTTCTTTGCATTGTTCACTGAAGAATGCCTTCTTGTCTCTCCTTGCTATTCTCTGGAACTCTGCATTTAATTGGGTGTTAAGACTCTGATGCTAGGAGGGTTGAGGGCAGGAGGAGAAGGGGATGACAGGGGATGAGATGGCTGGATGACATCAATGACTCGATGGAAGTGAGTTTGAGTGAACTCCAGGAGTTGGTTATGGACAGGGCAGTCTGGCGTGCTGCAATTCATGGCGTCGCAAAGAGTCAGACACGACTGAATGACTGAACTGAACCGAACTGAACTTTCCCTTTCTCCCTTGCTTTTTGCTTCTTTCTTTAACTATTTGTAGAGCCTCCTCAGAAAAGCCCTTTGCCTTCTTGCATTTCTTTTTCTTTGGGATGATTTTGTTCACTTCCTCCAATACAATATTACAGACCTCCATCCATAGTTGTTTACTACATCAAATCCCTTGAATCTATTCATCACCTCCACTGCATATTCATAGGGGATTTGATTTAAGTCATACCTGGCTGGCCTAGTGGTTTTCTCTACTTTCTTTAGTTTAAGCCTGAATTTTGCTATGTGAAGCCGATGACCTGAGCCACAGTCAGCTCCAGATCTGGTTTTTTTGTTTTTTGGTTTTTTTTTTGCTGACTGTGTATAGCTTCTTCATCTTTGGCTACAAAGAATGTAATCAGTTTGATCTCAGTATTGACCATTTGGTGATGTCCGTGTGTAAAGTTGTCTCTTGTATTGTTGGAAAATGGTGTTTGCTATGACCAATGCATTCTCTTGGCAGAATTCATTTAGCCTTTGCCTATCCATAGAGCTTGTGGCTCAGCTAGTAAAGAATCTGCCTGCAATGTAGGAGACCTGGGTTCTATCCCTGCATTGGGAAGATCCTCTGGAGAAGGGAACAGGTACCCACTCCAGTATTCGGCCTACAGAATTCAGTCCATGGGGTTGCAAAGAGTCAGACGCAACTGAGTGACTTTCACTTTCACATCCATAGAGCAACTATGAATCTGTTAGTTAATCTCTATTAGACTCATTTACTAATCTGTAAAATAAATGTAATATAACCTTATTACAGGGATATGGTAAAGGTTAAATGAAGAGAATGTGCCTGAAATACTCTGCCCATATTTATATCCTACTTACTCTGACATCGTGCTATATGCCTTCAATGCTCTCATTCCTTTACACATGTGAACTCATTTAATGGTCCCAAAAAGTTATGATGTAGACCCTATTTTTGTCATCATAGTCATTTTACAGGTGAAGACACTGAGGCACAAGGAGATTAAATAACTTGTACAAATTCGTACATGTATATCACTGGCGGCTGTGGCTGGTCTGGCTCTTAAGCCCTCTGTCAGCGGCCATGCTATGCTGCCACACCAAGTATAGCGCACAGGTGTCTTAAGGCTGCCACCTTGCCGCCCAAGTGGGTCTTGTCCTTTTTGTGGGCAAAATTATTTCATCTCCCTTTCTCATATGCAAGGAATAGCCCCTGAAACACTACAGGTAACTGTTAGCTTAATAAGAAAAAAGTTTGTGAGATGGAAGAATAAAAAATTTTAAAGGGCAGCTATGGAAGGAAGAATCTCCCCTCCTCAACAATTGGTTGGAAGTCATCCCCTCTCCAAGCACATGCAGGGGTCGTGTTTATGACTGAACTGGATGTTTCCCAATGATCGATTAATGATCTTAGGCAGTTATTATCTCAAAGAGCCCTAAAACCAAATAAACTTGTTTTTGCCTATGTATATGGTAGCATCTAGCTCATGTGATAAAACTCTTTATAAGAAAAAAACCTCAAGCTTTCTTTCTTTTCTTTTCTTTTTTTTTTCTTTTTTTGGTGCCAGGTTGGATAGTCTATTGATGTGTAACCACTTAGAAGTGAAGTCTGCCCACCAGTGTCTGACCATGCGCTCTTGGCCAACCAGTTGTTTCCCTCTCAGTTTCTCCACTGTCCATGGTTGCTGGATAATGTTATTAATATGCCCAAACCAGGTCTGTTCCAGAATTAGCAGTCAGGAAACGGTGGCTATTATCAAAAGTGATTTCAAAAAGCCACTAAACTTTCTTAGAAAAATCTAATCCCTAAGACTTCTTTTCCTGTCTATATTTAGCATTGGTTTTTCTATTTTAAAGCCAAAGATCATATTCCATTTTGAAGTCTAACAAATTCTAATCTCTCAGAAGGTTCAAACAATATTATCATTCACTATGAGTTTGAGCAGTCTTTCTTTCTACTTTGCTGACATTTTGGGTTGAATTAATTCCATTACAGCTGTGCATCTTTCCTCTCACAGCAGTTATCCACGCAATTGAGAATTATGGACCACACAAATCAGGTCAATGAAAAGTTCTAATTGTGCTCAGCTGTCTTCTTTCTATACCTTCCTTTATAATGTGGTAACAACAGATGTGATTGCAGCCACCATCCCAAAACAGTGGGGTGACCCCGACTCTTAACTATTTACATGGTTAAAGGGTAAAGCTTCCCAGAATGTCCTTTGTCTCTTAAAATGAAGTTGCTTTAGAGCTTTCCTAAATAAAAGCCCACGGTGCATTATGTACTGTGTATTTCAGGCAAATAAAAATGTTTAAATCCACAGACTGAAAATGATCTTCACACATAAAATGAAATCTGATCAGTTTACAGCCCAACATGAACAGAACTCCCAAATTAGGCACTTCCAAATTCAGCACAGCAAACACTGCCAGCCACCAAAGGAATGGGAGAAATCAAAGCCCTTCTAAATCTTCCTTCCATGACATATAAAAGATTCAGCAGAGTAGAGGTCAAAGAATATGAGGGGGAAAAGGTATAAAGGAAAAGAAAGATGGCTGATTTTTTTTTTTTTTTTTTAGTATGAAGGGATAGAACCTAATTATTCTTTTATGCAGAAAATCCCTTTGGCTGTACACATGAATAAGAGCACTCAAGGCAGCAACATTTTTCTTATAATTAGAAGAAATTATGATGTCTCTCTTGAAAGGCAGAATTTTCCTTATCATGAAAAACAGTGTTCTTTATCATCCTTACTTTTTATTAGAGCCTTCAAAATGAGGTTTTCTTGAGCCTCTTGAAATAAATCCATTCCACTTTGAACTGCCGGAACTAACTATTAAAACGTGGCCTGATTCATCCTGAGAAATGGCCATATGCACACTTGCCTGCGATCATAATGACTGCTAGGTGAGATATAAAGAATACTGAATTCCTTTCTCCCACAACCTGAACTATGCCGAGCTGGAAAATGTATGGATTACCCCTTTAAATAGGCTGGTATGTCTCATCTTTACATGCATTTATTTATTTTTTCAACATGTATTTCTTAAATGGCACTATGAGCAAAGCATTTGGCATGGGGCTGAATTTGCTGTGGCTGCTTGGAAACTAGCCTAAACAAGACACCGCACGTGAAAGATGCTAATCATCAAGGCATGAAGGGAACTTTTTTTTTTTTCGGATACAATTTGAAGGCATTGGGAAGGTAACAGTACTCTTTAATTTCATACCAAACCTTCATGGGGAATATACACACAGCTCCAAGTTGTTATCAGCAACTGAAGGAAATATTGACACCAGGGATGCAAAATCACAGTGCGGTAGCTGCTCTGCTTAGCTGTTCTTGCTGAGTTCTCAGGGGTGAGCCTTTTTCTAGGATGGCTTCCGCACAGTCTGACTTAGCGGCTTGGCTTTTGGTACTTGGGCTCACTCTCTCCGTCATGAACACAGTTAGTGTGTGCAGGTCTTCCCAAGGTTGGTTTTGCCCACTCATCCTTTTATTATTTCCTATATTATTTTTTCTTATATTTTTCATGATTCTTTTCCGCTCTGTTTTTCACAAGCCTGAAGCACCTTTAGAGGGTTTGAAAAGGAGAGGAGAATAAATGAAAAACAATTCCAACACTTGTGCCCCTATGAGTTGCAGTAAAGACTGAGTTTGTCCCCAGCATCTTAACATGCAGCCCACTCCAGTGTTCTTGCCTGGAGAATCCCAGGGATGGGGGAGCCTGGTGGGCTGCCACCTACGGGGTGGCACAGAGTCAAACAAGACTGAAGCGACTTAGCAGCAGCAGCAGCAGAATTATCAGCATGCCTCCTTCTATTAGATAGCCTCCTTCCATCAAGAACTTACTATATTCTATGTGCTCCTGTACCTTTAACCATCTGATCACCATGGTAGGTCTTTGGAAAGTAACTTAAAGTTGAAGAACTGATGTCTTTGGTGTCTTCCCTTATGTCCTCTACAAAAACTGTATCCGATTTATTTAAACTAAATATTTCTATTTCTATTATATTTCTTGTACATGACTCTAGTCAGGTACCAGACACTGTGCTACATGCGCCAGGAAAAAAAAGGAAAAGAAAGCCGTCTTTCGAAGGTCTAAAGGGAAAAACGAAGTGGATGTGCACTAACTGTAATAAAGATGAAAGCTTTGGCTTGGGGAACAGAGTTAGAACAAGAATTAGACTCAAGAATACTATGAGTCATTCTTTACTTTCCTGTGTGTGTAATCATGGGCACATACGTAAAAGACAACATTAGTCAACTCCAAAGAAAACAAACATCCACCGTGACTGCACCACAGCCCCACACACAAGCCGTAAGTATGCAGTGACTAGCTTTTACAGTTCAGAGGCAGAGAAGCAGCATATTTGGCTGAGGGAAGGGTTTCTTGTTTTGTTTGTTTTGGCCACACTGTGTGGCATCTTAGTTCCCAACTAAGGGATTGAACCTGTACCCCACCTTCTACCACCCGCCTCCCCACCGTGCATTGCTAACAAGGCGTCTTAATCACCGGAGTATCAGGGAATTCCTTTAAGGAGGTATTATTTTTAATGATCCTGCAAGGATGAATGAAATGTCATTAAGATAGAAATGTAATCTTGCATATGGGGGGAAAAAAAAAAACCCTAGGACCATCAGAAGTTTTGACATGCAGGGGAATGTAAGGAAGAGCTTAGTCCTTTGAGTTGTTAGCTTGGCCAGGAGACTGGAGTGGAAAATTGATAGGACTCTATCAAAGCTAGAATCCCAGAAGGTGTACCACCACTGAACCTCAAGAAATGAATACTTGTTCCTAGATTTTCTGTAGAAGCCCCTGTGTGACACCAGCTGGTGGTTAAAACCTCAAATGGGTTTCTTTAGGAGGAAGGAGTTTGAGTCAGTTGTATCCATGTCTTGCATTCTTCATAAACTGAGTTTACGTTATATACCAAGTGCTCAATAATTATTTATTGACAGACTAGTGAGCCTTATAAATTATACTAAATATCAGCTACAAACTAAAAATAAGTTCAGAGCCTTCTCTGATATTTGCACATTAGCTCACAGAAACCAGAGCTTTGAAACTCCTTAGCAACCATACCAGACAGGAGCCTGATCAAAAATAAATTAGGTTCTTGGATCCAGTTCCAATATGTGTATGTTGGAGAGCTTCTTCACACCATAAGCAATTCTTGGACACTGGCAGAATGTCCGAGAATTCAACTCCAATTGTGACATTATCTACCTGGAAATAGCATCAGATTTCACAGGTTAAGGTCTCAGCCCTTACAAAACTGCCACCTTCCTCTCACCCAGCCTCCCTTCAGGTGGCAGTAAAAAGCCCAAATTTTACCTGTGCTTCTGACCAACTGGCTATAAATCAGAAGTTCCCATGACCCCCTTCTCGAATTAGATTAATTTGCTAATGCAACTCACATAACTCAGAAATATTTTCCTTACTAGATCACCAGTTTATTATAAAAGAATGTAACTCAGGAACAGTCAAACGGAAGAGATGCAGAGGGCAAGGCATGGCAAAAAGGCAGGGAGCTTCCATGCCCTCTTGAAGCATACCATTATTCCTATATCACCTTGTGTTCATCAGCACAAAAGCTCTTTGAACAGTGTCCATTTGGGTTGTTACAGATGCTTCCTTACATAGGTGGGATTGATTAAGTCATTGGCAATTGGCAATCAGCTCAACCTCCAGCCCCTCTCCTCTCCCCAGATGTCAGAGGATGGAACAAAAGTTCTAACCCTCAAATCACATGGCTGGCTCCACTGGCAGCCAACCCCCAACTACTTTGGAAAGTAGGTGCTTTCCAAAAGTCTGTTCATTGATATAACAAAAGACACTTTTATTACTCTCAACACTTAGAAAATCCCAAGGGTTTGGAGAGTTCGGTGCCAGAATTGGTACAATGGTCAAATATATATTTCCTATTATAAATCACAATATCACAATATAGTTTTAGAAAAGTTTAATGTTTTTCCCAAGTTGCTTTTTATGTGAGATCTCTAGAAATGTGTTATTTTATTGTATTGTATAATTTAAAAAAAACTGGCATAGTTTAAGAATACATAGTATATTATCCTAGCAATTAACTACTTATACTATTATTTACACATGTGTTTATTCAAAACAGGCATATTGAATGCCAAATATGAGTTAGGCTCTAAACAAGGTTGAGGTGATTATGAAGATAACTGAGATAGGATTCCTGCTTATAAAGCTTCACAATTTAGGATGCGGGGAAAAAAAACAAACACAATGGAAGTTTTTTACTAGGGAAACATCAATTGTTTCAACAAATACTGCCACTAACAGCATTGAAACTGGGTAATCCCTTATTTTTAACAATTGAAGGACCTGAGAATTCAAATTTTCTTTTAGACAAATATATTTGCCATTTAGTATTTTATCAAAATATATATATTTTATAATAAGAAAAACAACAGCTGCATTTGTAAATTATAATCACTGGACCTAGAGGATAAAAATTAACAATTTGGAAAGAAATATTTTAATAAAACGATCAATGAGAATACATGAACAGACAAATGATTTTGTTAAAAAAATTGCTTCTCTCAATAAATGTCATAATTGAACACAAATGTATTATTGCTAAATCATAGAAATAATTACGAAAAAACACTAATTTACGTTGTGCTTCTTTTTTAACAATTTGAAATAAATCCAGGCTATAATTGGTTTTGATAATTTCCTTTTAGAACTAGGTCACAGGATTTAAAGACCACTCTGGTAGGCTATATCCTCATGACTGCCAAGAATGAAAGTATCTTTAGAATCACCAAATGATCATTCCATACACCTTCTTCCCATGTTCAATGATCTGAGTTCTTTATGTAGCCATATACGTAAACCACATATGTACCTCGTTTCTTTAATATTTTTTTTTTCAAAAATGTTTTTCAGATCTGATGCAAAATAAAAGGTATTTAACCCACAGGGTGAATTTCTTTCTGTTATAATTTCAGTGCAGGTAGGAAGAATGTTTGAAAATGCCAGTGTTTCTTGCTATCATTTCACATCCACAAGTTAGAGGTTTCAACAAAGGGTCTTTATAGTTCACCCTTTTGGACAAATGGCTGGATCATAAGGAGTTAACATAGTTTAAGACTTGAAAGAGAAAAATGTTCCTAGCAAAAAAAGGCTTACAGCAAAATAATGAGTGCCAAGGTTGAAGCTGCTCTTTCTTGCTTTAGTGCTAGAGCTGCATTATTCACAACTGCCAATCAGCTAATCTGAAAAGAATTTGTTCTCCACTGCATTTCTCCTTTATTGCTCCCACCCCACTGGTCTGGTGTACATTGCCTCCAGCTAGGAGGGTTTAGAAATGGCTACTAAACAGACAACAAATGCTGTTCTCTGCATCAAAGGGCAGTGGACACTGTGGAGAGAAAGGGCGTTTGCTCACCCCCATTTCCTTTTCACATTTAGCCTTTGCCACTGCAATCCTGAAAACCTCAGGCCATTGCAAAAGGAGAAATTGCCTGTCACTTTCTGAAAAATTCAATACTGAGCTTTCACTGAAGATTTGGGGTGCTGAACTGGTTGCAGCTTCTTGAAATACTAGCAGCAAAAAAATTAAAAAATTAAGTCTACAATAAACAAAGTTTAACAAACACTGTGGCCACTGCCTAACCTGGTCACCATTATGTATAAAGTGAGGAAATTAGACATTACAATTTACACTTGAAAACAAAGAGTCTTATGAAGGTGAGAGCCAGGTTCTGCAGTTACCGCTGTGTTGACGTTTGGAGCATCCTTACAAATGCTGGCCATGTTGTCACGACAAATGAGCGTATGAGTGCATGCATGAGCAACGTTAGTGGACATATAAAAATAGATTTATGTATAAATACTGCAGATGTATCTTTTAACCAGCATGGAGTAGTATCTTGGCAAATTTGATTAATGCCCCAGGGTTCTTTTTTCCCTTTGGTATATTCATGAAGCACCAGTTAAGAAGGTTGGAATTTATGCAGGTCTACTGGGGAGTAATTATCACTCAATGCATTAGCAGTGAAAAATCAGAGATCATTGCCAGCTTTCCTCACTTCCAAGGCAAGGCTAAACATTCCCTCAGACTGAGTCAAATGGTCTTTGTTAATTTCTTGCACTAATTCACCAAGTGGCAATGCAGGAGTGACATTGGTTTCTGTTGCAGGTATTTCCATACTGAGGAAAACACAGTTCTGAGAAACCGAATTTTTGAACCATTCTAAACCAGAAATTTCTGTGTGCTCCAGACGGGCACACACACCCAAGGGATGTCTAGCTCGCAGGCTCTTGATAGGTGAAGGAGGTGTGGATTGGACCTGAGATGGGTTTGGTTTGCTGTTGTTAGTTCTGAGCAGAAGTGCACAGATCTGATTAGATTATCGAGGCAGGCTGGAGGGAGTGAAGTCACCCCAGATGATGAACTCAGATGCATTGCTTAATTCGACCTCTAATCCCATACTGGTTCAGTTAGACACTGGAGCTTCTTTACCAGCTGCAGTATCACCATCATCCCCTAGCAACAGGCCCAGCACTCCAGGCCCAGCAGAGCCCCTGAGCTGCCAACCCAACTGCCTTTTCACTGGTTTCCTGCCACATTTCCCCCAGGCCCCCACATGCACTACCGCAAACCCACCAATCTGCTCCCTGCCTCTCCACTAATCCCACTGCTCCATATTAATTCAGCCTCCTAGGGAGTAGTGAGAGCGCGGGTTCATTAGGTGGTCAGAGGCACCGCAGACCACAGGCCATAGTGCAGAGTCAGATACCACTGAGCTTCAAGCCAGCCAGGCCTCAGCATATCTGCCAACAGTGGGGCAAGAGTCTACCTGGATGCAGCATCCAGTGTTCTAATAAGAAATATATACATATAGAATCACTTGACAGACCCAATAGCCCCTGAATGTTACGTCATTTTATTTTGGAGTTAGAGACCTTTCATTTGTTAAGATTCAGCATTGAGAAATCCAAGGAATACATCATTTTATGCTGCTGAAAGAATTTTCCTCTTCTGCCACCGTGAGGAGTATGTATAATACCATTCAAATGTGGTTTTGTCACAAATGAACTGTATCCACGTGACTTAAGTGAACATGCACACACGTGTATATACCTAGAGAGATAAAAGACTGAGAAGAGACGGGGTAGCGGGGGCGGGGCGCTGGAGAGGGCAGGCGCATGCGCTGTACAAAAGGGGGTTGGGCAACCAAAGGACTCACTGCAATGCAGTTTTACATACAGGCCTGTAGGAGCAACCGGAATGTTATTAGACCATAAAAGCACATCAGGCTGATTTATGGTTTCTGATCAAGGTTTCTGTGAAAATTACTCTGCATCACCGGCTCAAGGTGACTGCTACCATTAATGTGTGGAAAATAAATGAGATGGGGACGCTGATAGCAGAGGAAGGGAAGGAAGCGCGAGGCAGTTTATACAGCACAGGTTCCCCATCTTGTTTTACAGTGCAGAGAAGCCTGTCATCAAAATGATTGCTGTGGGGCAGGAAAGGCAATTCTGGGTAATTAGATCTTACGGCGTGTAGCCGGTGCTTTCTTACAGCGAATGGATCAGGATGGTCGGGCGAATGCCTGCTCTCCGCATGCCATCTTTTCTATTTTCTGCTCATATTCAGAGAGTGTAGTTTAAATTTAGGAGGAGAAGTATGGCAATACTGTTTTCCTGACTCCATTTGACTCTAATAGTATTCATTCCCAGTCTACCGTTTTCCCGACTCTATTTGTTTCTAATAGTATTCATCTCTCCCCAATAAATAATCTTCCAAATTGGAGACTTTCCAAGAGAATTGATGTCTGGGAATATTTTATATGTCATCCGATGGCAACAAAAGAGTTCTGCTGGCCTTTTCCATTCCTTCCCTGTTGATAATTCATCACTAAAACATTTTGTACATGAAATGCCCTACTGCCTGTTTCAGTATAAACAAATAGCATATACCCCAAGATCTTCTTAGGAGATAGTTGCTGTGAAAGGTATAAACTCTGTTTGCTTGCAAAACGCCCTGCTCTTCCTCCTTTTTCCCTTTGTTCTTTTAGTCACTGTGAACTCTGCCTGCCTGAGAATTTGCTTGTATTCCGTGTCTTCATATTAGAGTTAGGAATGGCACTCTCTTCCAGGATTTGACTCTACATGCAAGTAGACAGCCCTACCTTTTGGAATGCTTGGGAAAAACTGAGTAGATGAAAAGATTTGCAAATCTTTTTTCTTTCTTTCTTTTTTTTTTTAAACTAGACCCGTTTCTCTAGCTATCCTAAAACTTGCCCTCTGATGCTTCTGTCTAGCATCCCCCATCTGGAACAGGCCAGTGTCTGATTTCCCAGCTGCTTCTGCTGCACTGATGGCCACCAAGAGGCATGGCTCCAAGGAAACCCACAGGCCTAGAGAACAATCAGCCCATTTAGCCAAGAAAGAACAGAGGCCTGCATTTCCCCCTCACCCGCTGTTTTTAAGTAAGGTTTTCACTTTAGTGACACATCTTACTCTTAAGTGCCCATGTCTGGGTGATAGCTGAGCTGGATTGAGACTTTCATCTCTGTACACACACACAGACACACACCCCGAAATACTGCCTCAGACAGCAGATTGGTGCTGCTTACCCATATTGTCAAGGATTCTGTTTCAAAAACTCAACACAGTCTCTAGGTGATCCCCAAAATACCCAGTACCCAAAAGGTTTAATTGAAGCAAGGGATTCTAATATCCATACAGCATTTTAAAGTCTTCAGAAAAGCCTTCTTTCACACCATGTCTTTTTATCATCACCGCAGTAGCAAGAGATCACTAAGGTGGTCATTAATGATTTCTGTCTTCGGAATGGAAAATGCAAGCTCAGAGAAGCCACTTGTTTTGCCTGAAATCATTTCATTCACAGTAGTGGAGCCAACTCTCATTTTCTTTACCTTTCTCCAAGTAGGCTACTATAGTTACAAAAAACAAAACGGAAAAAATCATCCTGGGAGAAAACAGACTGCTATTCTTGTAGTGACTCAGCTATGAACAAGAGACAAGACGCCAGACAAGACTCCTAGCTTCTTTGGTTTCCTTGATTTACTCAACTGTATGGAAACCCACTCTAGTATTCTTGCCTGGAAAATTCCATGAACAGAGCCTGGCAGGCTAGAGTCCTCATGGGGCCTCAAAGAGTAGGCCACAACTGAGCGCATGTGCCCGTATCGACTAGAAATTGTCTATAGTACCTTCTAGAACTCTCTTTTTCTGTTTTCAGTATCTTTCTCAGAACCATACTATGTTGGGAAGCATATCCAGTCACTGTCAGCATCTTGGGAGAAAAAGAAAAGGACTGTCTTCCCAGTTACCCTTCCCATCTCCAGTGCTTACCTATGCACATGCAAGCCCCATCTCCCCTCCCCACAGCCATTCTGTTTGGAAGAGAAAATTTTGAGACGAGAGAAGCCAGCAATTCTTAGGAGCATTCTTAGGAATATATGAGTATCCTAAGATGCCTGTTTCATTTTAAGATTAAAGTTAACTCTGCAAATAATTACTAAAGTCCATATGGAGGAGAGGGCACATCCAGAGGCTCCAGGGAAACCTGTGCCAAAATAGAGCATCATCTGCGATGCTGCCAGATCGCTATTGTTTCATGGCAGTGGCACAAGCTGAACGAATCTAATACATCTCCCCTCATGTGGGGTCATCCCCTCATATGGGGTCATCCCTCCATTATGCAGCTTCATTTAATTTGGCTGATACTACCTTTTACTGCAAATGATTCTACAGTTTTCTAGTTTCTTTAGCTTCAGATGGATTATTTAGTTGACCTTCAGAAAGCTCCATTTGTAAACTCAAGGATAATGGCAGAATATTTGGAATTCAGCCACTTATGAGTATATGGGAATATTGTGGTTGGGGAAGCCACGTTCCTGCTTTAAAAAACAACTGTTTTGCTTGAGAGGTAAAGAACTGATTGATCACAGATCTCACCTTCTTCAAAAACATCTTTTTCAGAAAATTGTCCCTGTGATGACTATATTGTTTACTGGATTTCTGTGGCCTGTTCCTGTGATAAAACCTGCCTGGGGTTTCAGTAACTGCAGTAGGTTTGGTGGAAAGTTTTGAGTTCCAGATGTGGTAAAATCCCATTCTGAATCCTGTCTTCCCTGACCAAAGCCCAAATCCCCAGGACCAAAGGGAAACTGAAACACTATTGAGAAAAAGGACTATAAGTCCCACAGAAAATATTTAGGAAGCCCTCAGGACGTGACCACACTGACTAGCGGTCATAAAAAGGTAGGGGGAAAATATAGTGCCACATGAGTGGCTTAGTCCAGTGACCAGCTGCTCTGATGTCAACCAATTACCCTCAGGTGTGCTCCAGTGGATCAGAATCAATTGTTTTAGCTAATAATAATGAACACTGTATATCTGACTTCACCCAAAAGGCACTAAAATCAACTGCCAGGCTGAGAGAACCACAGAAGTGTCCTGGTGACACACGTGTGTGTTTTAGAGGAACAAGTGAGTAGGAAGGAGATGGGGACCACCTTTCTTCCACATAAAACTTGAGCTGGCTCTTCTCCTTTGCCCCCAGACAAAAAGCAGTGTAGCTAAACTGCTTAAGTCTCAGTTCTTCGTAATACATAAAGCAGACCTTATCTCCCTCCATTAAAAATTCTGCCTTTCCTTTCAGATAACCAGCTAGAACTAAAATGCCATATTTTCTTTCCTCTAAGGAAACATATCATAGTAGGTGTGTTTAAATTTAGGGCGATGGATGGAAACAATTTGCTTCTCGGCCCTTGAAGCCCAAATCCTCAGGACTGTGCATTTCCTGAGAGGATCGGTGCTTACACAATAGCCTCGTGTTTTGTCAGTTTGGTTGTAAAAATACCTGGCAATTTCTTTAAGTACTGCAATTTTGAAAATTTCCAGAAGACATCATCTAGGAGCCAATCAGACAATAGAAGCAGGAAGAATGACAAAGCTCTTCAATAAACAGAACAGAGTCTCTCCAAACTTTACATGATAAATACAGTTGACCACAAGGAAGATTTCATTGTCCTTGTGTTCCCTACTTATTTAGTAAACTCTTAGAGAAAACTTTTCTAGCTACACTCTTCTAGCTCTTATGTGTGCAAGAGAATGTGTTTGAAGAAGCACCCTTGCCCACAGCAGTATGAAGTAGTTATTGCTAGTAACCATTTTTAGGACAACCTATTGTGGCATGTTGTGAACATTAAAATTTGTTTGGATTCAGAAATTAAACTTTTTCTTTCCTTCCCTCTTGCAGCAGAAGTTTGTTTAAAATTTAGTGTTTTTTGCCTTCAAGGAGAAGGAAATTATTTTCTGATTCACTTTGGTTACAAAGTGTCGGCACAATCTGTTGCAAAGGAATGGTGAGGTATTATGGCAAAGGCAAAAAAGAAAGGATCAAAGTACTTAAACAAAATATCTTAGACAAAAGCAGAGAGGAAAGGAGCTCCCTTGTCAACCTAGAAAGAGATTCTGCCTGGCTGAGGAAAAGGAAAAGAGAGAGAATGAGGAAGAGCTGTTATGATAGATCTAGAAAATCCAGGCTGGATGCCTGAGTGGATGCTCGTTTTACAAGCATGACTGGTAGGGAGCATTTGTATCTTCCTGACAGACACGGTCTGGGCATCCAGAAGCTGTCTGGGAACTAGATTAACACAGTGGACCACTCAGCCATCCCATGCACCAACTGTCAGACTGGAGTACTTTGTTATTTCTGGAGAGAATTTCTCTTTACTTCTAAGCAACAACTTGCCCAGAGATAGCCCAGCTGGTGGATGCTCATCCAGGCCCACAGATATGTTGGGTCTCCACTAAAATAAATCTTTGAGAACCAACCCCTCTCCCCATTCTCCACAGGCACCACTAGGACCCTGATCACCTGAGGTTTCAAGACAAAGCAGCACGGGGTCCTGACATAGAGGAAGGCAGCAATGAATGGAACCAAACAGAAATCTGCTTGAGCCTAAGGCAATGATCTTGCCTCTCGAAGAAAATAAATTATTGAATTTCACAAATAGCTCAGCCCATTTGTCAGGACAGAAGAGCTAGTTGGGGTTTGAGAACAGGCGATGTTTATTTGTTGTGCATGCCTCCACTGGAAACTCACTTATATGGAAACTTATATGACCCTATTGGGTGAAGCCATATAAAATCTTCAAATGCTTCACCATTTTTAGTCTACTAAAATGGCAATTTTATGTTGTCTAACACAGTCATAGACTCTGGGGACTTGGGAAGCCAGTTAGCAATGGAATTGCTATATATGACAACAGAATTTCTATATAAGACTTAGAAGTGTTATTTTGGTGGAGGGTGGAGACATGTAAGAAACTCACAGGGAAGCTTCATTTGCTTAGCACACATACTGTTTTTACTTAGTTCACGCATTTACTTGGAATGCTCCCCTCCCGCTCTTCTCACCTAGCCATCCTTGCCACTTGATCCCAGTCACTGATCCCAGTCATTCCTTCTATCACATACATAATGAAAAAATATATATGTGTGTGTGTGTGTTTAAGATTTTGCTGTAGAGGTTTTATTTTCTTTCAGTTCACCTCTTCCTGTACCACAATGACTTTCATTATCACACCAAGATATGAGATTCCCAAATCAACATATACGTTCCATGCTGCTGGTCAGTCTCTCAGTTGTGTCCAACTCTGCAACCCCATGGAATGCAGCATGCCAGGCTTCCCTGTCCTTCACTTTATCCTGGAGTTTGCTCAGATTCATGCCCTCTGAGTCAATGATGTCATCCAACCATCTCATCCTCTGTTGCTCCCTCTTCTTCCTGCCCTCAATCTTTCCCAGTATCAGGGTAGTTTCCAGTTAGTTGGTTCTGAGCATCAAGTGATCAAACCATTGCAGCTTTAGCTTCAGCATCAGTCCTTCCAACGAATATCAAGGGTTGATTTCCTTTAGGATTGACTGGTTTGATCTTACTGTCCAAGAGTCTTCTCCAGCACTACAGTTCAAAAGCATCAGTTTTCCAGTGCTCAAACTTGTTTATGGTACAGCTCTCACATCCATACATGACTACTGAAAAACCATAGCTTTGACTAGACAGACCTTTGTTGGCAAAGTGATATCTCTGCTTCTAATATGCTGTCTAGGTTTGTCATAGCTTTCCTTCCAAGGAGCAAGCATCTTTTAATTTCATGGCTGCAAGTACCATCTGCAGCGATTTTGGAGCCCAGCGTTTCTCATGATGTACTCTGCATATAAGTTAGATAAGCAGGGTGATAATATACAGCCTTATGTACTCCTTTCCCAATTTTGAACCAGTCCATTGTTCTATGTCCAGTTCTAACTGTTGCTTCTTGACCTGCATACAGGTTTCTCAGGAGGCAGGTAAGGTGGTCTGGTATTCCCATCTCTTTCAGAATTTCCCATAGTTTGTTGTGACCCACACAAAGTCTTTAGCATAGTCAGTGAAGCAGAAGTAGATGTTTTCTGGAATTCCCTTGGTTTTTCTATGATCCAACGGATATTGGCAATTTGATCTCTGGTTCCTCTGCCTTTTCTAAATCCAGCTTGTACATCTGAAAGTTCTCAATTCACATTACTGTCGGAGCCTAACTTGAATGATTCAGAGCATTACCTTGCTAGCATGTGAAATGAGTGCAATTGTGCGGTAAACATTCTTTGGCATTGCCCTTCTTTGGGATTGAAATGAGCCCTGACCTTTCTTCCTCAAACATTCCTCCAAGCTTAAATATGCATACATATATATACATATATATGTATATGTATGTCACTAAGGCCAATATGTCCCATTCCAAACTCTCCAGTTTCTCACTTATTCAAAAGAGAGTAGTTTAATTCAAGCTCCATTACATGGCTCCCAAGTTCATTTTTCTGAACTTGGCATCTCCCACGGACTGCTCTGACAGCTCACATCACTCCTCTCCTAGTCATCCATGTGTGTGAACTTCATTCAGGTCACTTCCTCTCCCATCAGCCCTTGTGCCTTGTTACCAAGTCCTGAATCACTCTAATTTCACAAATCTCTCATTTCTTTTCAGTAATTCAGCGATAGTAAGTGCTTTATGTGCCCCATTCTCTCCCTGACCATTCCTTTCTATCTGTTTCTTCCCCTAAATGCTGAGTTCAGGCCCATATTGCATCCCACAGTCTTGCTTTCTATTAGACCATCCCCTCATTGCTGCCAAATTAGTATTTTCATCATTTTTATATTTTGTGAATCTAATCCAAGATGAATAACTCTTTAGCAAATAAGATGGGGAAAAAAAAAGAGAAAGAAAAATGGAAACTGCCATGAGGCTGACCACTGAAAGCAAGACAGAACCCCACAGATATGGAGAAAATTATGGTGTCCATTGTTTTTCAAGAGGATGGCAAGTTCAGTCATGATTCGGGCATGGACAGAACCAGAATTTCCAGGAGGGAAAATTAGGTTCTCATTAGAAATAAAAATGGGAGTGATAGGTAACTCCCAGGGGTCATAGAGGGTGGCCAAGGCTAAGCTTCACTGGATTTAGGGGTAGACACCCTGGTACTGTTGTTATATTACTTGTTCTTTTATGTAATCTGGTATGAGAACTTGAGCAGGATGTGTTTTGAGGGAGGAAGTTACATAGGTCTAGTTTTCTGGAACTAGGGAAATAATTCAGAGACTGATAAATGTACTATTTCTCCACCCCCTACACATTCACTTACTTTTTATTGTCTTTAATTATCAATGAAATCCTCACTATGTCCTTCAGCCTATCTTTCTAGCCCAGCCTTTGACAGCTCTCCTAAGGATACCTAGTAATCCATCCAATCTTGAAATGGCCACACTTTTCTAATTCATGATTTCCTCTCCCTGAAATGCTCTTACTTCCTGGTGTGTGCTATTCAAAATACTACCCATACTAGCCAGCCATTCAGTGCTGGCTCAGATCCCAACTCCTCCCAAAAGTCTTTCTGAATCAGATTGATTGAATTGCTTCTTCCTCTGGACTTTGTATTTCTCATACTGTATGCCTGGTTGAAACCAAATTCTAAGGATTTAACTAAATGTCTGCACATAGTATCCAGAAAAAATACACTGATTCCCTTTTGTACTGGACATTACACCATGTTCAGGTACTCTCATCTAGTGCTTTCTATGAAATTAAAAATATTTTTCAGACAGAGGGCATTGCATTCACTGATTAATGCTTTAAGGGTCCTATCATGATGCTTCGTATAAAACAGGCCTCAGTCAAGGTTCATCTAATTTATTGAATTATCTCATTATATATTAAGTTGTGTAGATCAAGTATGGAGCATTCCCTAGACAGTGAATATAAATGTTCTGCCATTCATGTTTGCATTCAAATATCAAAGATCCAAATATAAAAGTCTCACCTCTTGAAGAAGGTAGGAGTCTAGTTTGTAGAATTCTCTTACATCATTATTTCTGAGAGTCTCCAACAGTGCCAACAAATGTCTGAATCTGCCATGACGGTCACTGCATGCAACTGCTTCCTGGTAAATACCATGCAGCCTAGACACCACCATCCTACTAAGGAGCCCTTCAAGGCCGGAATTCTATTCCTAATTCAATTGCTGCCACTGCCATAATTGGGAGATCAGAACTCCTTCCCACTGGTTTTTGAAGTGGGAAGGAGAATCTTTCTTCTGCATTATGCTTAACTAAAGGAGTGACGGCAAGGTGGGCATGAGCCCTTTAATTAGAATACAGAATCACAAAGTTTTATAGCAGCCATCAATAACTTTCACTCACCATCACAGCTAGTAAGACCGTGGCTTAGCGCTCCAGGTTCTGTTAGTCCCACAGACATGCCACTTATATCTAGACATCTAGCCCTGCTCCTGCTTTCAGGTGCTTGATTGCCTATGACTTGGCCCCATTGCTGGGCTTCCCTGGTGGTTCAGAGGGTAAAGCGTCTGCCTGCAATGCAGGAGACCTGGGTTTGATCCCTGGGTCAGGAAGATCCCCTGGAGAAGGAAATGGCAACCCACTCCAGTACTTTTGCCTGGAAAATCCCATGGATGGACAAGCCTGGTAGGCTATAGGCCATGGAGTCACACAGAGTCAGACGTGACTGGGTGGCTTCACTTTCTCTCTTAGCACCGTTGCTGCTGACAACTATTCCCTCCATTAGTCCTCATCACAGCCACCACCACAGTGGCTGGAGCTGGCGAACCGATGACACCACCAGCATTGCTGCTAGTGTTGCTGACTCCCTGTGGTCATTTGAGTAAAAAAGGTGCTACTTGATCAAACTGCCTATTTTAAATCAATCAAACTGCCTTTGCTAAATATTTTGTTATTTAGCTCTCTACTCATTCACTTGGGCAAAGGTAATACAGTAAGAAACCTTGTTAATATTATGTTCCCTTAAAATGTGTCCCCAGCAAAGTTGTCTGAAATCCATTCAGCTTTTTCGATTAGTGTGTGCAGGTAGCTACATTCAGGTCTTCCCCACTCCATTCCTACCTCTCACCCACCACGTGTATGGCTGGATTAGAATGAGTTCTGGTGACAGCCACGTAGCTATATGAGAATCAGTACTGCCTTTCTCTCTTCAGCCCACTCTGTTCAGATCAGTTCAGTCACTCAGTCCTGTCCAACTCTTTGCAACCCCATGAACCACAGCACGACAGTCCTCCCTGTCCATCACCAACTCCCGGAGTTCACCCAAACTCATGTCCACTGAATCGGTGATGCCATCCAACCATCTCATCCTCTGTTGTCCCCTTCTCCTCCTGCCCGCAATCTTTTGCAGCATCAGAGTCTTTTCCAATGAGTCAGCTCTTCGCATCAGGTGGCCAAAGTACTGGAGTTTCAGCTTCAACATTAGCCCTTCCAATGAACACTCAGGACTGACCTCCTTTAGGATGGACTGGTTGGATCTCCTTGCAGTCCAAGGGACTCTCAAGAGTCTTCTCCAACACCACAGTTCAAAAGCATCAGTTCTTCAGCACTCAGCTTTCTTCACAGTCCAACTCTCACATCCATACATGACCACTGGAAAAACCATAGCCTTGACTAGACGGACCTTTGTCAGCAAAGTAATGTCTCCGCTTTTTAATATGCTGTCTAAGTTGGTCATAACTTTCCTTCCAAGGAGCAAGCATCTTTTAATTTAATGGCTGCAGTCACCATCTGCAGTGATTTTGGAGCCCAGAAAAATAAAGTCAGCCACTGTTTCCCCATGTATTTGCCATGAAGTGATGGGACCGGATGCCCTGATCTTCGTTTTCTGAATGTTGAGCTTTAAGCCAACTTTTTCACTCTCCTCTTTCACTTTCATCAAGAGACTTTTTAGTTCCTCTTCACTTTCTGCCATACGGATGGTGTTATCTGCATATCTGAGGTTATTGATATTTCTCCTGGCAATCTTGATTCCAGTTTGTGCTTTATCCAGCCCAGCATTTCTCATGATTTATGAGAAACATCATGGCTCACTATTGCAGATGTCTTTTGTCATGAAATCTCTCTCAAGGGGTCCTATTTTCTTTCCTGAAAAGGACTGCGTTAGAGTTAACAGTGGTCCACTCGATATGTGACTATTTTCTTGAACATCACTAGGGGTCAGGTCAAAGTATTTTATCTCCTGAGATCCCCCATCCCAATATAAATTAGTGAATGCAAGTGAT